>NC_057832.1:110733293-111348651 GCF_910594005.1 Cervus elaphus | reverse complement strand
ACCAGCTGAGTAATAGATCAGCCTCAGCCCGTGTCCCAGGTCTTGTCGGTACCAGCACATATAATCATGGTTCAGATCCTGAGTACATTTCAGTGTTGTGCTCTGTCCTGTCCTGACGACCTGGAATCTGGGGTCCTGAGTGACACCAGCGTGGACCGCCCCTGTGGAGAAGGAGGACCGATGCTGCAGTCACAGCGGACATGCTCAGTGCTGACACCCCCAAGGGGACCCTGCCCCCAGGACTCACCTGCCTGCAGGAGACAGAAGACCACACAGCCCAGGAGGCAGGGGCCCATGGTGGGGGCGGGGCAGGCAGAGGGCTCTCTGGTCTGAGTGTGGATGAGAGGGGAGAGGGGCTCTCCAGGGAGTCCTTCTGAGATGTCACTGTCCCTGCCAGGCCCCAGAGGAAACCTGTCACTCAGGGACCACGCCCTTCCCCCAGAGGCTCAAATCAGAAATGAACCTGAGAGAACTGTTCACAAGAGGGAGATCCATCCAGATCAATAGGCATAAGGCTTACAAGTTGTTGTAATATTTCTCTAAGCAGTTTGCAACTTGATGTACTTTTTCTAGAGATAATTCTTCATTCATATGTATATTACTTTTACCAGCATATTTCTGTAGTGTTGAATCTGAGGAAAGTCTTTTGGGCTTCCTACTGCCCTTTATGACTCATGAATGCCAAATACACCTTCAGGTGTCTAAGTAAGTGTTAGTTGATCAGTCATGTCTGACTTTTTGCGACCCCATGGACTGTATGTAGCCCACCAGGCTCCTCTGTCCATGGGATTCTCCACGCAATAATGCTGCAGTGGGCTTCCATTTCCTCCTCCAGGGATCTTCCAAACTCAGGGATCAAACCCAAGTCTCTTACATCTCCACATTGGCAGGCATGATCATTACCACTAGCGCCACCTGGGAAAGTGTCTGTTTCTGCTTTCGTTAATTAACCACAGTCCTGTTGGTGTCCTTCTACCTGCAATGATTCTTTTGGCATCTGGTTCCGCAACTGTAGGTCAGACTTATCCCCACTTGAGGACTCCTTTGGCTCTATTTCTTATCAATTCACCAGCGACGGCTCACCTGCCAGATGCATTTACATTCCCATATTGTCCCCTGGACGCAGTGCTTGCAGTTTCTGAAGTGAGAGGGGGAACAGCAAGCAGAACCACCTCAAGCTTGGGACTCGCCTTTCTTTTTGGAGAGAAGCCAGTTGCCCAGCACCACAGATGACGTGGGCTTCTCTCAGATTGTGAGAGTGGGAAGGAACCTGCCTGCCAGTGCAGGAGACGTAAGACATGCAGTTTTGATCCCTGGGTTGGGAAGATCTCCTGAAGGAGGACACGGCTACCCACTCCACTAGTCTTGCCTGGAGAATCCCATGGACAGAGGAGCCTGACTCGCTACAGTCTGTGGGGTCACAAAGAGTCGAACACGACTGAAGTGACTGAGCCCTCACACACTCACAAGCGGATGACATGTTGGCACAAAGGAACTTGTATGTGGGAGGGATGCAGGGAGAGGTGGCCGACTCCAGGTTGAATGAAAAGGGCTCTGATTTTATGTGAGATGTGCATTCCGTGGGAATGCTTCCTTGGGAAGCGGGGATTGCATTAATTGAGTAACAAATATCATAGAGCTCCTCAAAGCCTTATCTTGTTGTGCATCATTCCACACAGCAGGACCCCACACATGCTGCAGAGCTCTGCTCTCTGCAGATTCTCATGGTATTGGAAAGCAGGGACCCTAAAAATTATGTAGCTATTCCTGGTTACAAGACTGTGGACCTGCGGTGACCTCCTGATGTGCTGGTTTCCCCGGAGCATGACCACACGTCACAGGTCTGGGTGACGCATCATTCCTGGCAGAGGTCAGTTGGGGGAATGGTGAGGACCACAAGTGATAAGGTCAGACTCGAGTAGGATTCCTTGCTCTAACAGTTAAGAAATATGAGATCTGGGCAGGTCACTTTCCCTAAGATAAATGAGCAGATAAAATAAAACATACCTTGCAAAATCTTTGTGAGCATTGAGACATACCAGGAAAGAATGTCTGGGAAAGGCTGTCCACTCCACCAGCACCTGGGTCCCGCTGGCTGGCAGTTCACACCCTACAACCACTTCCTGAGCTGGGGCAGGAGTGTTTTTGTACCAGAGGCACCTGATCATGCAGGGCTGTGTCTTTGCTGCTGGCACAGAGATACACGGCTGAGTCTGTCAGCTCCAAGGAGCTCAGGTTCATCTGCGAGCGAGAGTCACTGAACTGTTCACCTAAGAATCGATCTGGAAGGTTTCCTTTTTCATTCACTCTCGTATTGTAATACTGAACGAGGAACTGGGGGCCCTGGCCCAGGGCCTGTTGGTACCAGTACACAGAGCGGTGTCCAGATTCAGGGGAACATCTCAGAGTCGCGTTCTGCTTTCTTGATTTGATCAGGTATTTGGGGGTCTGGGTGACTCCAGAATCCACCAGGCCTGTTGGGGAGGAGACAAGGAAGCTGAGGGCAGAGCACACGGAAGCCTCCTGCTGCAGCCGTCATCACCAGGCTTTTATCTCAGAAAGGCAAAGACATCTCACATGCTTCCACACTGTGTCCAGGACTCACCTGATCCGAGGAGGCAGAGAGTCACACAGCAGAGGAGCCTGGAGCCCATGGCAGCATCAGGAATTCAGGACTGCTGCTGGCTGGGGGCGGGGCTCCTGGGGTGAGTGGTGTAAGTGCTGAACTTCCTGTGTCCCTGATTGGAGCATTTGCCTATGACGTCACTGCTCCGTGTCTCTGCAGGCTGTTTCCTGATCCACTGGACCCCTTGGCAGGACCCAGGGCTGGCTCCTCTGTGCCATTCCCTGTCCTGACAACCCCTCAAAAAGGATGGGTGTGAGGTGAGCTTCATCCCCTGGTCCCATGTGTCCACAACACTCTTGTTCTGCTCTGCCTGACCCTGCCTGACCCTCATGACCCAGCGCTCACCAGATACCCCAGGCTCTCACCTCCCCTTCCCACGCTGCTCCAGGAGACGGCCCCCTGGGCACATCCTGAAGCTCCAGGCATGACCCCTCCTCCTGAGCCGTGAGGAGTCTGTGCTGGCTCCACGTGTCCCAGGATCATTCAGGGAACTCAAATCTGCTCCCAGGTGCAGGCATGTAGCCAAGGTTCCCTTAAGCTTCCTTCCCCAGGGTGCCTCTCAGCCCCTCCCAGGGCACCCTGCTTACCATGGAAACACAGTGCCTCCTTGTGGCCAAAGGTCCATGGTCATATGGATGTGTAGCCTCTCTTTGAATCAAGGTTTCAAAAATCCCATGCCCAGAATACACACACACACACACACACATATCTGTTCTACTGCCTTCCTAGCCTGGCCAATTAGGGTTGATCTTCAAATGCACTCTTAGCCTCTGGAGGTAGAAGACTGTATGATCTGACCGTTTTACTAAGAAGGAAATAATTGCTGCTCCACTACAATGATGGTAGTTAGCTAAAGACGGAAACATACGATCATAAAATAAATGCTCAGAGGCTCTCAAGTGAATCTGCCTGCAAACATGTATTTATAACTACTTCTGAATAGTCACAGACATATATTTTCAGATTTCCTATTTAAATTAAGCATTATCAAATTCTAGATAATACATCCTTTTTATTAAAAATTTTATAAATGTGGACTCAATTATTTCTGCACTTATCAAAGCATGATATAATGGGGTGATGCAGGATAGATTTTGACTGTGAGAGGATTTTGATGAGGGAGGTTAGATGAGATGCTAAGGATGTTGGGAGCAGGGGTGTCGAGAACACACACAGACAGTCTGTCCTCCTTCAGGTGGGCTCAGCTGAGTTTTTGGATGATTTATAATTAACTAAAGTTTGTTTCTCTTTGATGACTCCATACATCTTGCTCAAAACAGACCACATAGAGAGGCCACTTTAAAAGCCTCCCTGGGGCATGGGAAGGGACCCGACCCAGATGAGGGAGGAGCAGTGTGGCTGTGGTAGAGAGGGCCAGGGAGCTGATGCAGGGAGGTGGGGAGAGGAAGTCCTGCCCGCCTGGGAAAGGTGGACCAGAGCCGAGACCAGGTGAGAGCCAGGCTGGGGGAGAACCTCCAGAAAGACAGAAACAGCTGCCTGAGTGAGACAAGAGTGCCTAGTGTATCTGATTTACCAACAACCTTCCCTCCTAGGTCTCAGGCTCAGGTGATGACTAGGAGTCAAAGCTGGGGAAGTGTCTCCTGGTTTACAGGGAGGATACAGCGGAAAGACTGAGACCGATGGAGGACACATGGCCCTGAGGCCCGGGAGTGAGGCTGAGGCCAACCTAGTGCACACACCCAGGGTCACACTGCAGGCATGTGGCTAACAAAGCCCTGAGGCTCCCAGTGTTGGGAGCCTGCACGGTGCCCCCTGTTTTTGCACAGAGGGGAGGTGGCCGTGAAGCGCCGTGGAGTAACTGTTGGCGCAGAAGTACACAGATGTCTGGGAGTGTTTGGCGGACTCCAGCATGAGAGGGAAGTTCTCTGTGTTTGGTCTGGAGACGCTGTACCCGTCGGGCACGTTTCCTTGCTCCTTGGTGAACACAGCCCGAGTCCTGGGTCTTGTTGGTACCAGCATATATAGTCATGACCCAGATCCTGAGTACAATTAAGTGTCGCCCTCTGTCCTGTCCTCAGGACCTGGAATCTGGGGTCCTGAGTGACACCAGCGTGGACCGCCCCTGTGGAGAAGGAGGACCGATGCTACAGTCACAGAGGACATGCTCAGTGCTGGCACCCCCAAGGGGACCCTGCCCCCAGGACTCACCTGCCTGCAGGAGACAGAAGACCACACCGCCCAGGAGGCAGGGGCTCATGGCGGGGGCGGGGCAGGCGGAGGGTCCTCTGGTCTGAGTGTGGATGAGAGGGGAGAGGGGCTCTCCAGGGAGTCCTTCTCAGATGTCTCTGTCCCTGCTAGGCCCCAGAGCCAACCTGTCAATGAGGGGTCACGCCCCTTCCCCCAGAGGCTCAAATCAGAAATGAACCTAAGTGAACAGTTCACATATGACCAACCTAGACAGCATATTAAAAAGCAGAGACATATACTTTGCCAACAAATGTCCATCTGGTTAAAGCTATGGTTTTTCCAGTAGTCAGGTATGGATGTGAGAGTTGGACTATAAAGAAAGCTGAGTGCCGAAGAATTGATGCTTTTGAACTGTGGTGTCAGAGAAGACTCTTGAGAGTCCCTTGGACTGCAAGGAGATACAAGCAGTCCATCCTAAAGGAAGTCAGTCCTGAATATACATTGGAAGGACTGATGCTGAAGGTGAAACTCGAATACTTTGGCCACCTGATGCGAAGAACTGACTCATTTGAAGAGACTGTGATGCTGGGCAAGATTGAAAGCAGAAGGAGAAGGGGACGACAGAGGATGAGATGGTTGGATGGCATTGCCAACATGATGGACATGGATTTGAGTAACCTCTGGGAGTTGGTGATGCACAGGAAAGCCTGGCATTCTGTAATCCAGGGGGTCGCAAAGAGTCGGACACGACCTAATGACTGAACGAACTGAACAGTTCACAACAGGGAGACCCAGCCAGTTCAATGCACATAAGCCTTACAAGTTCTTGTGAACTTTCCGTAAAACTGTTCACAACTTTACGTACATTTTATTCCAGAAATAGCTGTTCATTAATACATACATTCATTTTATTTGTCTACATATTTCTGTGGTTTTGAATCTCAGGGAAATTCCTCAGGGCTTCCTGCTGCCCTTTAGGACTCACATGTCCCCAGTAATCCCTCATGTTTCTACTTTGTTTAATTAACAAGAGTCTTGTTCATGTCCTTCCACCCACAGTGATTCTGGATCTGTTTCCCCAACCTTAGGGCAAGCTCATCAACACCTGAGGAATCCTTGGGCTCTATTGCTTATTAATTCACCGACTGACAGGGGGCCTGTCAAACGCAGGCTCAGTGCCGTCATGCTCACCTGAGCACGTCTTCTGGTGTCTGAGGGGTGGGGGAGCAGCAGGCCGAAACACCTCAGGCCTGTGGCCCACCTTGCTTTGAGGAGAGAAGCTGGCTGCCCAGCACCACGGATGACATGTTGGCACAAAGGTGTCCAGACGTGGAGGGATGTCGGGAGAGATGGCTGATCCTGGGGCAAAGGAGAAAAGCTCCGATTCTACGTGAGACATCCATTGCATGGGATACTTCCTTGTAAAAGTGGCAGCCAATCAGTGACTGACATTCTAGACCCTAGACTCTATCACACCGCACAGGCCTCACGTTTAGAAGGACCCTGTGCTAGCTGTCATGCTCTGCTGTAGTGATTTTCAAATTCTCAATGATTTCTGAACCTGATTATCATGCACCTGGTCATGACTGGCTGACCATGGTTACCTCCTGGTGTGCTGGTTTCCATGGAACCTGATCACAAGTCTGGGGTCTGGAGGAGTAACTCTTCCTAGGGCCTCAGAGACAAAAACACAGAAACTAAAGTCAGAAGCCGTGAATGAGCCCGATGTTGTAGCTACAAAAACAAGCCTTGAATTGGGACTGACAAGTCCATGGGATCCTCACCTGTGCTCAGAATGTCTCTGGTCCCAGAGACAGTGGGACCCACAACAGAGGAGATTGGTGCCCAGGCCAGGCTTCTACAGAAAGGGAGACTTTTCAACTCAACTCCTGTGACTTGTAGCTGGGGTCAAATCAAAGGCAAGCTTCTCCTGACATGAAGTGATCTCTCACCCTAGTTGCTGCTTCTGGTTGCCTACTCAGTCCCAGCACCCAGTGTGTGCACAGGAAGACTTGTGTGTGTTTCACATGGGACCTCAAAGGAATTTCCTAGGAGATGAGGTTTTCCTGTCAAAATAGCATCATAAAATCATTTCAGAGAATGTGTGCATGAGAAAAGAAATTTATTAAAGTGCATAAATAATTGTTTTTAAAAAACAAATAAAAGCTTGTACCGGCAGGGAAGATCTTTGGATAGTCATTTTCCAAATCATCCATCTCCAGATAGGATAGTCCTTGAAATGGATATGGTGCTCACATGCTTTCAAGAAAGTCTTTAACCATTATCCTTACCAGGAGTAATGTTTTAAATATTTAGCTCTGGGCTAAAGAGGACTTTAAAACAGAATGACAGCAAAAGAAATCATACTGTTCATTGTCATGGAGACAGGCCTGGGAAGGGGGCCTGAGAGAATTTCTGGTGATGAAGTATTCTCAGTCTTTATAGGTGAATGTTCCATGGGCACATACAGATGAAAGGATCAAAACCATGCTTCAGTTCACTGTACAGTGTATAATGTTATTGTATATTCAGTGGGTCCCTTGAACCTCACTTTTTTGAACTTCCTGTGTCCAGTTTTGTGTGGAATTTTTAACAGATGCTACCTACAGACCTTGTTGTTCGTCTGGTAAAGAATCTCCCTGCAATGGGAGAGACCTGGGTTGGATCCCTGGGTGGGGAAGATCTGCTGGAGGAGGAAATGGCTACTCACTCCAGTATTCTGGCCTGGAGAATTTCATGGACTGTATGGAGGTCACAAAGAGTCAGACACAACTGAGTAACTTTCACTTTCACTTTTGACAGTACTACACAATTGTGTCTGGTTGAATCTGCTGTTCTGGAATCATAAATAGAGAGGGTTGATTGAATTTAAACAAACTTTTACATCATGGTTAGGGCTGGGTCAGGGCCCCCAAAATTCACATTATTCAAATGTTTACTATAATTCATATGCCAGGCGTTGATGTAAAAACGCCTGAGGGTAAGTTACATGCTCTGTTTATCTCATGTATTGAACCAAAAAACACAATTACTTTCTTTCCTTTGACATCTGAAGACCTCAAGTATAGGGTTTGAAGTCAAAATGTGTCCATATCTACTTTAGTACCTAGGAAGCACTAGAGGAGGCTGTCAGAGATTACCAAAGGGAGTCAAGAAATCCAGAGTCCTGTTACGTGCCAGGGACTTCATGCGACTAAATTTTGTGCAACCCTGGAAGATGGTGTCCTGAATAATACAATATGTCAACTTGACTCTGCAATGGATATTTAGCTTTATTTTTCTGGGTGCTCCTAGGAGGGGTATTTTTGGAAAAGGTAACATGTGAATAGGTGTATTTTAATAATAGATTAGATTAGCATTTTAATTTGTAAAGCAGATGACCCTCCATAACGTAGGTGGGCTTCTGATCCTCCCCCAAGTAAGACATCATTGTCAGCTGATGCCCTTCACACTGGGCCACTAGTTCTTCTGCTTTTGAACTTAAACACCAGTTCCCCCTCAGTCTCTAAAAGCACCAGACCAGCTTGCAGCTTTTGGACTTACCAGCCTTAACAAATATATGAGCCAATTTCTTCAAAACATGTATGTGTGTATGTATTTAGTGTATGTGTATATTATTTATTCTTGTGGGGGACAGTTTCGGGGGGCAAAGATCACAAGAGATGAGGACAGACTTGAATCAAGTACCTTGCTCTGAAAGGAATGAAATATGAGACGTGGGCAAGTCATTTCCACTCAGATGTATAAACAGAGAAAATAATACTTACCTAGGATGATCTTTGGGAGCATTAAAACACAGCAGAAGAAGAATTTCTGGGAGAGACCATCGGATCTATCTAGGCCTGGAAGGCAGGCAGTCACGCTCACCACACTTCCTGAGCTGGGGCAGGAGTGTTTTTGTCCCAGAGGCACCTGATCATGCAGGGCTGTGTCTTGGCTGCTGGCACAGAGATACAGGGCGGAGTCCGTCAGCTCCAAGGAGCCCAAGTTCAGCTCAGAGCGAGAGCCACTCAACTGTTTTACTGAGAATCGATCCGATATGTTTCCTTTTAGATACTCTTTCCCATCATAATACTGAATGAGGAACTGGGGGCCCTGGCCCAGGGCCTGTTGGTACCAGTACACAGAGCGGTGTCCAGATTCAGGGGAACATCTCAGAGTCGACTGCTGCTTTCTTGATTTGATCAGGTACTTGGGGGTCTGGGTGACTCCAGAATCCACCAGACCTGTTGGGGAGGAGACAAGGAAGCTGAGGGCAGAGCACACGGAAGCCTCCCGCTGCAGCCCTCATTGCCAGGTTTCTATCTCTGGGAGGCAAAGGCATCTCAGAAGCTCCCACACTGTGTCCAGACTCACCTGATCCGAGGAGGCAGAGAGTCACACAGCAGAGGAGCCTGGAGCCCATGGCTGCATCAGGAACCCAAGACTGCTGCTGGCTGGGGGCGGGGCTCCTGGGCTGAGTGGTGTAAAGTGCTGACCCTCCCACTTCCCTGATTGGACCATTGCCTATGACGTCACTGTTCTGTGTCCCTGCAGGCTGTTTCCTGATCCACTGCACCCCTGGCCAGGTCTCATGGTGGGCTCCTCTATGCCCTTCCCCGTCCTGCACAGCCCCTCAGCAAAGGGTGGGTGTGAGGTGAGCACTGTCCCCATATGCCCATAACATGACTTTCTCTTCTCTTCCTGTCCCTGCCTGACACTCCTCACCCAGCCCTCACCAGCCACACTAATCCATCACCCACCATTTCCCAGGCTGCTCCAGGAGACGACCCCCTGGGCACATCCTGAGGATCCAGGCACGTCCCCACTCCCTTGGGCAGTGAGGAGTCTGGGCTGGGTCCATGTGTCTGGACCACTCAGGGAACTCAAACCTGTTTTCTGATGCAGGCATGTAGCCAAGTTTCCCCTAAGCTGCCCTCCCCAGGGTGACTCTCAACCCCTCCCAGGGCACCCAGCTTACCATGGACCCACAGTGCCTCCTAGGGGCCAGTGATCCACAGTCTCACAGATCTGTGACTTCCATCTAAAACAAGAATAGAAATCTCCCACACTCCACACTTTCAACCCCTACACACACACACACACAAACACACACAAACACACACACACACACACAAACACACACATCCTTCATCTGCTCCCTTACCCGCCTGGCTGAACTAGGGTTGATTTTCAAGTCTAGTCTTGGGCTGTGGAGGTAAAACACTGTATGATCAGACATTTCTGCTAAGAAGGAAATAATTGCTGCATTACTACAATGACAGTAGTTAGCTAAAGTGGAGTAATACAGGCAATAGAAATAAGCCCTCTCATGATCTCAAATGAAGCCAGCCTTGACACCTGGATTCAAGACCTTCTTCTGATTAATCAGATACATATATTTCCAGATTTCATAATTAAATTAAGCATTACCAAATTCTAACCAGTGCATTTTATTAAGAGGTTTTACGGGTATGAACCTATTTATTTCCTATAAACTGGTAAAATCTTGATATAGTAAGATACCATGGAGGAAATATTTTGACTTTGAGAAGATTTCTCTGAGGGAAATGATGGAAACCTAGTCCAGGTTAATTGAGATGCAAAGAAAGAGGGGCAGGGAGGAGAACACACACACCCAGCCTGTCTCTCATCCTGCGAATGGACTTCTGAGGGATTTTGAACGGTTTCTAATTAACTGAGGGTGTTTTCTCTTTGATGACCGCAAGAGCTTTCTCAAACACAACGGCTTAGGCATGGTTACAACGTTCCCTGTGTCATGGGAAGGGCCATGATCCAGATGAGGGGAGGGCAGTGTGTCTGGAGCAGAGAGGGCAGGGGAGCTGAGGCCAAGGCAGTAAAGGGGGAAGACCCGCCCCTCTGGTGGGCAAGAGCAGAGAGCACTTGAGAGCTAGGCTGGGGGAGAAACCTCCAGAGAGACAGCAATGAGGTGCTGGGGAGAGACAAGTGGGTCGAGATGTATCTGACTTACCAATATCCTTCCCTCCCGGGGGTCTTAAGCTGATGAGTAACAGTCAGAACTAGTCAGAACTGGATGCTTTCTGAAAGAGAGACGGATGGTGGACATGTGTCTCCGAGTCCCTGGGGTCAGATCCAGGCCTGTTCAGATCGCACATCCAGGGTCACAGTGCCGGCCAGTGGTCCCCAGGGCATGAGGCTCCCGGTGCTCGGAGCCTGCGCGTGGGCCCCCTGTCTTTTTGTACGGAGAACAGGTGGCCGTGCAGTGGCGTGGAGTAACTGCTGGCACAGAAGTACACAGATATCTGGGAGTGGTTGGCAGACTCCAGAGTGAGAGCGAAGTTCTCTCTGTTTGGTCTGAATGCTGTACCCATTGGGCACGTCTCCTTGCTCCGTGGAGGGAGGCATAGCTGACTAATGGATTAGCCTCAGCCCGTGTCCTGGGGCTTGTCGGTACCAGTACATACAGTTATGACCCAGATCCTGAGTACAATTAAGTGTCACGCTCTGTCCTGTCCTCACGACCTGGAAACTGGGGTCCTGAGTGACACCCGCGTGGACCGCCCCTGTGGAGGGAGGACCGATGCTGCAGTCACAGCGGACATGCTCAGTGCTGGCACCCCCAAGGGGACCCTGCCCCCCAGGACTCACCTGCCTGCAGGAGACAGAAGACCACACAGCCCAGGAGGCAGGGGCTCATGGAGGGGGGGCAGGCGGAGGGTCCTCTGTTCTGAGTGTGGATGAGAGGGAAAAGGGGCTCTCCAGGGAATCCTTCTGAGACTTCACTGTCCCTGCCAGGCCCCAGAGCCTAGCTGTCACTCAGGAACCACGCCCCTTTCACCAGAGGCTCAATTCAGAAATGAACCTGAGTGAACTGCTCACAGCAGGGAAACCCATCCAGCTCAATGCACATAAGCCTTACAAGTACTTCTAAACTTTCTATAACACTGTTCACCACTTTCGGTACATTTTATTCCAGAAATAGCTGTTCAATAATACATACATTCATTTTATTTGTCTACATATTTCTGTGGTTTTGAATCTCAGGGAAAATCCTCAGGGCTTCCTGCTGCCCTTTAGGACTCACATATCCCCAGTAATCCCTCATGTTTCTACTTTGTTAAATTGACAGCAGTCCTGTTCATGTCCTTCCACCCACAATGATTCTGGACCTGTTTCCCCAACCTTAGGGCAGGCTCATCAACACCTGAGGAATCCTTGGGCTCTATTGCTTATTAATTCACCGACTGACAGGGGGCCTGTCAAACGCAGGCTCAGTGCCGTCATGCTCACCTGAGCACGTCTTCTGGTGTCTGAGGGGTGGGGGGGCAGCAGGCCGAACCACCTCAGGCCTGTGGCCCACCTTGCTTTGAGGAGAGAAGCTGGCTGCCCAGCACCACGGATGACATGTTGGCACAAAGGAGTCCAGACGTGGAGGGATGTCGGGAGAGATGGCTGAGACCAGGGCAAAGGAAAAATGCTCCGATTCTACGTGAGACATCCATTGCATGGGAGTACTTCCTTGTGAAGCGTGGCAGCCATTCAGTAACTGATGTCCTAGACCCTAGACTCTATCACGGTGCTCGAACCTCACATTTAGAAGGACCCTGTGCTAGCTGTCATGCTCTGCTGCAGTGATTTTCAACTTCTCAATAATTTCTGAACCTGAATATCAATCAGCTGGTCATGAGTGGGTGACCGTGGTGACCTCCTGATGTGCTGGTCTGACTTCTGGGGTCTGGGGGACTAACTATTCCTGGGGCCTCAGAGACAAAAACACAGAAACTAAAGTCAGAAGCAACAAATGAGCTCAATGTTGTAGCCACAAAAACAAGCCTTGAATTGGGGCCTGGCAAGGCCATGGGATCCACACCTGTGGTCCTACGTCTCTGGTCCAAGAGACAGTGGGACGCACAACACAGGAGACTAGTGCCCAGGCCAGGCCGCTACAGAAAGGGGGACTTTTCAACTCAACTCCTGTGACTTGTAGCTGGGGTCAAATCAGAGGCAAGCTTCTCCTGACATGAAATGATCTCTCACCAAAGGTGCTGCTTCTGGTTGCCCGCTCAGTCCCAGCACCCAGTGTGGGCACAAGAAGCCTTGTTGTGTGTGTTTCACATGGGACCTCAAAGGAATTTCCTAGATGAGGACTTCCTGTCAAAAGAGCACCATAAAATCATTTCAGGCAATGTGTGCATGAGAAAAGAAATTTATGAAAGTGCATAAGTAATTTCAAAACAAACAAACAAAAAAAAGCTTGTACCGGCAGGGAAGATCTTTGGATGGTCATTTTCCAAACCATCCATCTCCAGATAGGATAGTCCCTGACATGGATATGGTGCTCACATGCTTTCAAGAAAGTCTTTAACCATAATCCTTTCCAGGAGTAATGTTTTAAATATTTAGCTCTGGGCTAAAGAGGACTTTAAAACAGAATGACAGCAAAAGAAATCATACTGTTCACTGTCAGGGAAAGAGACAGGCCTGGGAATGGGGCCTGAGAGAATTTCTGGTGATGAAATGTTCTCAGTCTTTATAGGCGAATGTTCCATGGACACATACGTATGGATGGATCAAAACCATTCCTTGGTTCATTGCACAGTGTGTAATGTTATTATATATAGACTGGGTCCCTTGAACCTCACTTTTTTGAACTTCCTGTGTCCAGTTTTGTGTGGAATTTTTAATATATGCTAATTATAGACCTTGTTGTTCATCTGGTAAAGAATCTCGCTGCAATGGGAGAGACCTGGGTTGGATCCCTGGGTGGGGAAGATCTGCTAGAGGAGGGAAAGGCTGCCCAGTCCAGTATTCTGGCCTGGAGAATTTCAAGGACTGTATGGGGGTCACAAAGAGTCAGACACAACTGAGTAACTTTCACTGTCACTTTTCACAGTACTACACAATTGTGTCTGGTTGAATCTGCTGTTCTGGAATCATAAATACAGCAGGTTGACTGAATTTTAAACAAACTTTTACAGCAGGGTTAGGGCTGGGTCAGGGTCCACAAACTTCACATTATTCAAATGTTTACTATAATTCATATGCCAATATTTGATGTAAAAACACCTGAGGGTACATTACATGCTCTGTTTCTCTCATGTATTGAACCAACAAACACAATTACTTTCTTTCCTGTGACATCTGTAGACCTGAAGTATAGGGCTTGAAGTCACAACATGTCCATATCTACTTTAGTACCTAGAAAGCACTAGAGGAGGCTGTCAGAGATTACCAAAGGGAGTCAAGAAATCCAGAGTCCTGTTACCTGCCAGGGACTTCATGCGACTAAATTCCTGTGCAAGCCTGGAAGACGGTGTCCTGACTAATACAATATGTCAACTTGACTCTGCCATGGCTATTTAGCTTTATTTTTCTGGGTGCTCCAAAGAGGGTTATTTTTTGGCTCAGACGATAAAGCATCTGCCCGCAATGTGGGAGACCCAGGTTCGATCTCTGGGTCAGGAAGATCCTTTGGAGAAGGAAATGGCAACCCACTCCAGTACTCTTGCCTAAACAGTTCCATGGGTGGAGGAGCCTGGTGGGCTACAGTCCATGGGTTGCAAAGAGTTGGACACGACTCAGCGACTTCACTTTCAACATGTGAATAGGTATATTTTAATAATAGATTAGATTAACATTTTAATTCATAAAGTAGATGACCCTCCATAACGTAGGTGGTCTTCATGAAACCAGGTGAAGCGATGAACAGACGAAATCACTATTCTTCCCCCAAGTAAGAGATAATTATCAGTCGAAGGCCATCACACTGGGCCATTAGTTCTGCTTTTCAACTTAAACATCAGTTCCCCCTCAGTGTCTAGTAGCACAAGACCAGCCTGCAGCTTTTGGACTTACCAGTCTTAACAAATATGTGAGCCAGTTGCTTTAAAACATGTACGTGTGTATGTGTGTGTGTGTGTTTATGTGTACTATTTATTTTATGTGGGAGAGAGTTTTATGGGGGCAAAGACCACAAGTAATGAGGACAGGCTTGAATCAAATTCCTTGCTCTGAAAGTAATGACACAGAAGATGTGGACAAGTCAGTTCCACTCAGATGTGTAAACAGAGAAAATAATACTTACCTAGGATGATCTGTGGGACCATTAAAACACAGCAGAGGAAGAATGTCTGGGAGAGTCTATCGGATCTATCTAGGCCTGGAAGGCAGGCAGTCACCCTCACCACACTTCCTGAGCTGGGGTAGGAGACTTTTTGTGCCAGAGGCACCTGATCATGCAGGGCTGTGTCTGGGCTGCTGGCACAGAGATACACGGCCGAGTCCGTCAGCTCCAAGGAGCTCAAGTTCAGCTCAGAGCGAGAGTCACTGAACTGTTTTGCTGAGAATCGATCCGGGAGCTGTGCTTCTCCCCTCACTTCCTGCCTGTCATACTGAACGAGGAACCGGGGGCCCTGGCCCAGGGCCTGTTGGTACCAGTACACAGAGAGGTGTCCAGAGACAGGGGAGCATCCCAGTGTCACTTGCTGTCCTCTTGCTTTAATCAGGTATCTTGGGGTGTGTGTGACTCCAGCATCCACAAGGCCTGAGGGGGAAGAAGACTGGGGCTGACAAAAACCGCAGGAGAGAAGCCGATGGTGCCTTGGTTTCAGGCAAAGTCAGCCTAGGAACACAGATTCTCTCCTGTGCCAAGGACCCACCTGCTGCCAGGAGACAAAGAGCCACACAGCAGATGGGGCTGCAGCCCATGGCAGGAAGGGCTGAGCTGTCCTGCGTCTCCTTGCTCAGAGCTCTGCTTCTCTGAGAGCCGGGGTTCTGGGCCTCCTTCCTCTGATTGGAGGTGAGGCACTGATGTCACTGCTCTGATGTCATTGCCTCTGCTGGTTCCCAGGAATCTGACCTCTCATTCCAGGTCAGCTGATCCAGGAACCCTGCTCTGTCCTGCAGTCTCTTAGATGACATGTGAGCTGGACTGCTGCTCTGGGCGAGGCTGGGTTGATGCCCGACGCCCTTCCCCGTGGCTCCTTTGCTTCTCTCTTCAGGCCGGTGTTTCCCTTTTCTGTTTCTTTCCTACCAAATCCCAGCTCCATACCCTCCACTTTTTCTGCAACCTCAGAGGCTCCTTCAGCATTGCATAGTTGAAGTTCATGGCTCCCAGCTGGGACAGCAAGCTTACAAATTAGCACCTATGCTAGTCAGGCTTCTAGAGATAAAAACCCCAAATGAAGCTTTCTCTTAACCCTCTTGGTCCCAGACACTAGCACTGTCCCCTTGCTCTGCCCCAGATTCTTCCGGAGTTTGGCAGTTCCACAGCGTCCCCATGTGGTATGGGTGGAAAGGAGGATTGCCTGCCCAGATTTAATAGTCATGGGATGTTTTCATATTAGAAAATATTTCACTGCTTGCCGATCACACTGTGTTTTTGCTTGTTTTGTTTTTCTAAAGAACACACACGCATTTAGAAACACAAACTCACAAACCAGCCTGCCTTAGCAGATTTATGATTTTGTATTTCAAGAGAAAAGAAAGGTGTTCATGCAGGAAATATTTAATACTTTGACTTTTACAAGATTGTGATGAGGGAATTGCTACAAACTTGGGTTAGTTTTGTTGGTGGTGCTGGTGTTCAATTGCTAACTCCAGTCCAACTCTTTGATACCCCTTGCATCACAGCACACCAAGCTCCCCTGTTCTTCACTGTCTCCCAGAGTTTGCTCAGATTCATGTCTGTTGAGTCAGTGATGCTATTTAACCACCTCTTTCTCTGCCACCCCCTTCTCCTTTTGCTTTCAGTCTTTCCCAACATCAGGGTCTAGGCTATTTAGATGCTAAAGACAGGCAGTGGTGGAGAATACACACACAGTATGCCTCTCCCTCTCCTGAGGGACTACAAAGGAATTATGGATGATTAATAATTAACTGAGGTTGCATTCTCTTTGAGGTCCCCAGGGAGTCTACTCAAATATGAAAACTTAGGGATCATTACAAGGTTCCCTGGATGACTGGCAATGACATGTCCCAAATGAGGGAGGAGCAGCTAGGCTGAAGTAGAGAACGGTGGGAACGAGGGCCAGGAAGGTGGGAGAGGAAAGACCCCACATCTGGGGAAGTGGGACAAGAGCAGAGTCCTCACAAGGGCCAGCCTGGGGAGAACCTTCCACAGCCCCAGGCATGTGGTGCCCGGGGAGAGACAAGAGGGTCTAGATGTACCTGATTTCCCAACACCCTTCCCTCCTGGAGGCCTCCTGTTCAGACTGATATTAGGAGTCATAGCTGGCTAGCATCTTTAGGCTCTCGTGGCAGCTACGGTGAAAAGACAGAGAGTGAAACTGGACACATGTCCTTGAGGTCCTGTTGTCAGATCTGTGCCAGCCAAGATCAACAAGTACTGGCTATGTTGCCAGTGTGTCAGTTGGCTCCGAGGCTCGGGTGCTAGGAGTCTGCAAGGGGCTCCCCAGTTCCAGGCTGCAGGGCCCTCATCACCCTTTTTGCACAGAGAAGAGGTGGTGGTGCAGTGCCGTGGAGTCACTGCTGGCACAGAAGTACACAGATGTCTGGGAGCGGTGGCAGACTTCAGCGTGAGAGGGAAGTTCTCTGTTTTTGGTCTGGAGACGCTGTACCCATCGGGCACATCTCCTTGCTCTGTGGAGGGAGCCACAGCTGAGTAATGGATCAGCCTCAGCCCGTGTCCCGGGTCTTGTCGGTACCAGTACATAGAGTTATGACCCAGATCCTGAGTGCATTTCATTGTTGTCCTCTGTCCTGTCCTCACGACCTGGAATCTGGGGTCCTGAGTGACACCAGCGTGGACCGCCCCTGTGGAGAAGGAGGACCGATGCTGCAGTCACAGCGGACGAGCTCAGTGCTGACACCCCAAGGGGACCCTGCCCCCAGGACTCACCTGCCTGCAGGAGACAGAAGACCACACAGCCCAGGAGGCAGGGGCTCATGGTGGGAGCGGGGCAGAGGAGGGCCCTCTGGTCTGAGTGTGGATGAGAGGGGAGAGGGCTCTCCAGGCAGTCCTTCTGAGATGTCCCTGTCCCTGCCGGGCCCCAGAGCCGACCTGTCACTCAGGGACCACGCCCCTCCCCTAGAGGCTCAAATCAGATATGAACCTGAGTGAACTGTTCACAACAGGGAGATCCATCCAGCTCAACAGATATAAGCCTGAGAGGTTGATGTAAACTTTATGTCAAGCTAATTAAATTTTGTGTGTGTTCTAGTCCAGAGATAATTCTTCATTAATACATTGTTTACTTTTATCTATCTGCATATTTCTGTAGTGTTAAATCTTGTGGAAATGCTTCTGGCTTCCTGTTGACTTTATGACTGATGTGACCCAGTAGGACTTCAAGGTTCCATTTCTGCATAATTGACCACAGTCCTGAGATTGTCCCTTCACCTACCATGTTTCTCCAGGAATCTGCTCCCAACTTCATTGCACGCTCATCAACATTTGAGGAATTGTTTGGGCTATCTAATCAATTCACTGACAGACGGTCCACCAGCTAAATGCAGGTACAGCTCGTTCACGTTCACAGGAGTCCGAGTTTCCCGTGTCAGGGGAGGGAGCAAGCAGAGCCCCCTCAGGCCTGTGACCCACCTTTCTGGGTGTAGAGAAGCTGGTTGCCCACCACCCCAGATGACATATTGGCACAAAGGAATACAGACGTAGGAGGGACACGGCAAAGGGTGGCAGACTCCAGGGTAACTGAAAAATGATCTTTATTTATTGAGAGATCCTTTCCATGGGAATACCTCCTTGTGATGCATAGCTGCCATTCACTGAGTAACAGTTCATATCTTACAGCCCCACACTGTCTCTGTTACACAGAGCCCAGCACGGATATGGAATTTGCTCTGTATGGAGCCATTTCCATGAGGAACGGAACCACAGGTGCTGAGAACAAACTTGAGCGGAAGCCTAGTTGTAAGTTATGAAGTATGAGATCTGGGCAATTCCCGTCCCCTCAGATGTACAAACAGTTAAAATAATACTTATCTTGATGATCTTAGTGAGCATTAAAGCATATAAAGAAATGAATGTCTGGGAAAGTCTATCGCTCTACCAGAGACTGGGCTTGGCAGGCTGGCAGCTGACACACGGGGCAACACTTCCTGAGCTGGGGCAGGGGTGTTTTTGTCCCAGAGACACCTGATCACGCAGGGCTGTGTCTTGGCTGCTGGCACAGAGATACAGGGCTGAGTCTGTCAGCTCCAAGGAGTTCAGGTTCAGCTCTGAGCAAAGATCACTGAACTGTTTTCCTGAGAATCGATCTGATATGTTTCCTTTCTCACTAACTTCCCTGTTGTAATATTGAATGAGGAATTGGGGGCCCTGGCCCAGGGCCTGTTGGTACCAGTACACAGAGCGGTGTCCAGATTCAGGGAAACATCTCAGCGTCACTTGCTGTTCTCCTGATTTGATCCGGTACTTGGGTGTCTGGGTGACTTCAGAATCTACCAGGCCTGTTGGGGGAGACAAGGAATCTGTGGGCAGAGCACAGGGGAAGCCTCCTGCTTCAATCCTCATCACCGGGCTTCTGTCGCAGGGTGAAAAAACATCTCAGAAGCTCCCCGCTGTGTCCAGACTCACCTGCTCCCAGGAGGCAGAGAGTCACCCAGCAGAGGAGCCTGGAGCCCATGGCAGCATCAGGAACCCAAGGCTGCTGCTGGCTGGGGGCGGGGCTCCTGGGGTGAGTGGGGTAAGTGCTGACCCTCCTGCTTCCCTGATTGGAGCGTTTGCCTGTGACGTCACGGCTCTGTGACTCTGCAGGCTGCCCTTGTCCACTGGACCCCTTGGCAGGACCCAGGGCTGGCTCCTCTATGCCATCCCTTATCCTGACAGCCCCTCAGCAAGTTTGGCTGTGAGGTGAGTTTCTTCCCCTGGTCCCATGTGCCCACAACATGTCTTGTTCTGCTCTGTCTGACCCTGCCTGACACTCAGCCCCAAGACCTCACCAACCACCCCAACCCCTTCACCTCCTCCTCACATGCTGATCCAGGATACAACCCCCTGTGAACATCCTGAGGTTCCAGGCACGTGCCCAGTTCCCTGGGCAGGGAGGAGTCTGTGATGGTTCCATATGTCTTGGAACAATTCAGGGAACTCAAACCTGCTCCCATATGCAGGCATGATATAGCCAAGGTTCCCTGAAACTGCCCTCTCCAGAGAGATTCTCAACCCCTCCCAATACACCCTACTTACCTTGGAAACACAGTGCCTCCAAGTGGCCAAAGGTCCAGGGTCTCATGGATTTGCACCATCTGTTGAAAGCAAGGTTACAAAAATCCAGGACCCTGCACACACACACACACACACACACACAGACACACACACACACACAGAGACAGACACACACACACAGACACACACACACAGAGACACACACATACTCATGCACAAACACACACACACAGACACAAACACACACACAGACACACACACACACTCACACACAGACACACACAAACACAGACACACACACACACACTCACACACACACAGACACACACACACAGACACACACACACTCACACACAGACACATACACACACAGACACACACACACACAGACACACACACACTCACACACAGACACACACACACAGACACACACACACTCACACACACAGACACACACACACTCACACACAGACACACACACAGACACACACACTCACACCTACACACAGACACACACACACACACAGACAACAGACAGACACACAGACACACAGACAGACACACACACACACAGACACACACACACACACAGACACACACACAGAGACACACGCAACGCACACCTGTTCTACTGCCTTCCTAGCCTGGCTGATAGGGTTTATCTTCAAATCCACCCTTAGACTCTGGAGGCAGAAGACTTTATGAGCCAAACTTTTTACTGAGAGAGAAATGATTGCGGCACCACTACAATGATGTAGTTATCTAAGATGGAAATATATAATCATAGAATAAATACTCTGAGCATCTCAAGTGAATCTGCCAGCAAAAATGTGTTCCATAAGTACTTCTGATTAACCAGATGTATATATTTCCAGATTGTGTATTTAAATTGAGCATTATCAAATTCTAGATAAAACTTTTTATAAAGAAGTTTTAGAAACATGAACTCATCTATTTCTGCACTTATGAAATCTTGATATAGTGGGTGCGATGTATGATATATTTTAACTTTGAGAAGATTTTGATGAGGGTGCCAGGTGGTGGCAACCTGGCCTTGGTTAGATGAGATGCTAAGGAAGTCAGGGTGGGCGGGCGGTGGGAGAACACACAAAGATCATCTGTCCCCCTGAGATGAACTCCCATGAGTTTTTGGATGATTGATGATTAACTGAAGTTGATTTCTCTTTGATGATTCCATCCAGCTTGCTCAAAGCAGAGCATGTGGGGGGGCCACTTTAGATGCCTCCCTGGGAAATGAGAAGGGACCTGAGGCAGATGAGGGAGGAGCCTGTGGCTATGGGAGAGAGGGCCAGGGAGCTGATGCAGAGAGGTGGGGAGAGGAATGTCCTGCCTGCCTGGGAAAGGTGGGCAAGAGAAGGGAGCATGTGAGAGTCAGGCTGGGGGAGAACCTTCCAGAGAGACGTTGATGAAGTGCCTGAGGTATGACAGGAGGGCCTATTTAAATCTAATTTACCAACATCCTTCTCTCCTAGAGGTCTCAGGCTCAGGTGATGACTAGGAGTCAGAGCTGGGGAAGCATCTTCCTGGTTCACAGGGAGGATGCAGCAGAAAGACAGAGACAGATGGTGGACACATGGCCCTGAGGCCTGGTAATGAGGCTGGGGCTGCGTTGTCCACACACCCAGGGTCACACTGCAGGCACGTGGCCCACAAAGGCCCAAGGTTTCTGGTGCTAGGAGCCAGCTCGTGGGCACCTAGTAGATTTTGCACAGAGAGGAGGTGGCCATGCAGTGCCGTGGAGTAACTGCTGGCGCAGAAGTACACAGATGTCTGGTTGCGAAAGGCAGACTTCAGTGTCAGAGGGAAGTTCTCTTTGTTTGATCTGGAGACGCTGTAACCCTCGGGCACATCTCCTGGCTCGCTACTGGGCGCACCAGCTGAGTAATAGATCAGCCTCAGCCTGTGTCCCAGGTCTTGTCGATACCAGTACATGTGATCATGACCCAAATCCTGAGTACATTTCAGTGTCTCGCTGTGTCCTGTCCTCACGACCTGGAATCTGGGTCCTGAGTGACACCAGCATGGACCGCCCCTGTGGAGAAGGAGGACCGATGCTGCAGTCACAGTGTACAAGCTCAGTGCTGGCACCCCAAGGGGACCCTGCCCCCAGGACTCACCTGCCTGCAGGAGACAGAAGACCACACAGCCCAGGAGGCAGGGGCCCATGGTGGGGGCGGGGCAGGCAGAGGGCCCTCTGGCCTGAGTGTGGATGAGAGGGGAGAGGGGCTCTGCAGGGAGTCCTTCTGAGATGTCTCTGTCCCTGCCAGGCCCCAGAGCCAACCTGTCACTCAGGGACCACGCCCCTTCCCCCAGAGACTCAAATCAGAAATGAACCTGAGAGAACTGTTCACAAGAGGGAGATCCATCCAGATCAATAGGCATAAGGCTTACAAGTTGTTGTAATATTTCTCTAAGCAGTTTGCAACTTGATGTACTTTTTCTAGAGATAATTCTTCATTCATATGTATATTACTTTTACCTGCATATTTCTGTAGTGTTGAATCTGAGGAAAGTCTTTTGGGCTTCCTACTGCCCTTTATGACTCATGAATGCCAAATACACCTTCAGGTGTCTAAGTAAGTGTTAGTTGATCAGTCATGTCTGACTCTTTGCGACCCCATGGACTGTATGTAGCCCACCAGGCTCCACTCTCCATGGGATTCTCCACGCAATAATACTGCAGTGGGTTTCCATTTCCTCCTCCAGGGATCTTCCAAACTCAGGGATCAAACCCAAGTCTCTTACATCTCCACATTGGCAGGCATGATCATTACCACTAGCGCCACCTGGGAAAGTGTCTGTTTCTGCTTTCGTTAATTAACCACAGTCCTTTGGTGTCCTTCTACCTGCAATGATTCTTTTGGCATCTGGTTCCCCAACCGTAGGTCAGACTTATCCCCACTTGAGGAATCCTTTGGTCTATTTCTTATCAATTCACCAACGACGGGTCACCTGCCAGATGCATTTACATTCCCATATTGTCCCCTGGACGCAGTGCTTGCAGTTTCTGAAGTGAGAGGGGGAACAGCAAGCAGAACCACCTCAAGCTTGGGACTCGCCTTTCTTTTTGGAGAGAAGCCAGTTGCCCAGCACCACAGATGACGTGGGCTTCTCTCAGATTGTGAGAGTGGGAAGGAACCTGCCTGCCAGTGCAGGAGACGTAAGACATGCAGTTTTGATCCCTGGGTTGGGAAGATCTCCTGAAGGAGGACGTGGCTACCCACTCCACTAGTCTTGCCTGGAGGATCCCATGGACAGAGGAACCTGACTGGCAACAGTCCATGGGGTCACAAAGAGTCGGACACGACTGAAGTGACTGAGCCCTCACACACTCACAAGCGGATGACATGTTGGCACAAAGGAACTTGTATGTGGGAGGGATGCAGGGAGAGGTGGCCGACTCCAGGTTGAATGAAAAGGGCTCTGATTTTATGTGAGATGTGCATTCCGTGGGAATGCTTCCTTGGGAAGCGGGGATTGCATTAATTGAGTAACAAATATCATAGAGCTCCTCAAAGCCTTATCTTGTTGTGCATCATTCCACACAGCAGGACCCCACACATGCTGCACAGCTCTGCTCTCTGCAGATTCTCATGGTATTGGAAAGCAGGGACCCTAAAAATGATGTAGCTATTCCTGGTTACAAGACTGTGGACCTGCGGTGACCTCCTGATGTGCCGGTTTCCCCGGAGCATGACCACACGTCACAGCTCTGGGTGACGCATCATTCCTGGCAGAGGTCAGTTGGGGGCATGGTGAGGACCACAAATGATAAGGTCAGACTCGAGTAGGATTCCTTGCTCTAACAGTTAAGAAATATGAGATCTGGGCAGGTCACTTTCCCTAAGATAAATGAGCAGATAAAATAAAACATACCTTGCAAAATCTTTGTGAGCATTGAGACATACCAGGAAAGAATGTCTGGGAAAGGCTGTCCACTCCACCAGCACCTGGGTCCCGCTGGCTGGCAGTTCACGCCCTACAACCACTTCCTGAGCTGGGGCAGGAGTGTTTTTGTACCAGAGGCACCTGATCATGCAGGGCTGTGTCTTTGCTGCTGGCACAGAGATACACGGCTGAGTCTGTCAGTTCCAAGGAGCTCAGGTTCATCTGCGAGCGAGAGTCACTGAACTGTTCACCTAAGAATCGATCTGGCATGTTTCCTTTTTCATTCACTCCCCTGTTGTAATACTGAACGAGGAACTGGGGACCCTGGCCCAGGATCTGTTGGTACCAGGATACATAGAGGTGTCCAGATTCAGGGGAACATCTCAGAGTCGCTTGCTGCTTTCTTGATTTGATCAGGTATTTGGGGGTCTGGGTGACTCCAGAATCCACCAGGCCTGTTGGGGAGGAGACAAGGAAGCTGAGGGCAGAGCACACGGAAGCCTCCTGCTGCAGCCGTCATCACCAGGCTTTTATCTCAGAAAGGCAAAGACATCTCACATGCTTCCACACTGTGTCCAGGACTCACCTGATCCGAGGAGGCAGAGAGTCACACAGCAGAGGAGCCTGGAGCCCATGGCAGCATCAGGAATTCAGGACTGCTGCTGGCTGGGGGCGGGGCTCCTGGGGTGAGTGGTGTAAGTGCTGAACTTCCTGTGTCCCTGATTGGAGCATTTGCCTATGACGTCACTGCTCCGTGTCTCTGCAGGCTGTTTCCTGATCCACTGGACCCCTTGGCAGGACCCAGGGCTGGCTCCTCTGTGCCATTCCCTGTCCTGACAACCCCTCAAAAAGATGGGTGTGAGGTGAGCTTCATCCCCTGGTCCCATGTGTCCACAACACTCTTGTTCTGCTCTGCCTGACCCTGCCTGACCCTCATGACCCAGCGCTCACCAGATACCCCAGGCTCTCACCTCCCCTTCCCACGCTGCTCCAGGAGACGGCCCCCTGGGCACATCCTGAAGCTCCAGGCATGACCCCTCCTCCTGAGCCGTGAGGAGTCTGTGCTGGCTCCACGTGTCCCAGGATCATTCAGGGAACTCAAATCTGCTCCCAGGTGCAGGCATGTAGCCAAGGTTCCCTTAAGCTTCCTTCCCCAGGGTGCCTCTCAGCCCCTCCCAGGGCACCCTGCTTACCATGGAAACACAGTGCCTCCTTGTGGCCAAAGGTCCATGGTCATATGGATGTGTAGCCTCTCTTTGAATCAAGGTTTCAAAAATCCCATGCCCGGAATACACACACACACACACACACACACACACATATCTGTTCTACTGCCTTCCTAGCCTGGCCAATTAGGGTTGATCTTCAAATGCACTCTTAGCCTCTGGAGGTAGAAGACTGTATGATCTGACCGTTTTACTAAGAAGGAAATAATTGCTGCTCCACTACAGTGATGGTAGTTAGCTAAAGACGGAAACATACGATCATAAAATAAATGCTCAGAGGCTCTCAAGTGAATCTGCCTGCAAACATGTATTTATAACTACTTCTGAATAGTCACAGACATATATTTTCAGATTTCCTATTTAAATTAAGCATTATCAAATTCTAGATAATACATCCTTTTTATTAAAAATTTTATAAATGTGGACTCAATTATTTCTGCACTTATCAAAGCATGATATAATGGTGTGACGCAGGATAGATTTTGACTGTGAGAGGATTTTGATGAGGGAGGTTAGATGAGATGCTAAGGATGTTGGGAGCAGGGGTGTCGAGAACACACACAGACAGTCTGTCCTCCTTCAGGTGGGCTCAGCTGAGTTTTTGGATGATTTATAATTAACTAAAGTTTGTTTCTCTTTGATGACTCCATACATCTTGCTCAAAACAGACCACATAGAGAGGCCACTTTAAAAGCCTCCCTGTGGCATGGGAAGGGACCTGACCCAGATGAGGGAGGAGCAGTGTGGCTGTGGTAGAGAGGGCCAGGGAGCTGATGCAGGGAGGTGGGGAGAGGAAGTCCTGCCTGCCTGGGAAAGGTGGACCAGAGCCAAGACCAGGTGAGAGCCAGGCTGGGGGAGAACCTCCAGAAAGACAGAAACAGCTGCCTGAGTGAGACAAGAGTGCCTAGTGTATCTGATTTACCAACAACCTTCCCTCCTAGGTCTCAGGCTCAGGTGATGACTAGGAGTCAAAGCTGGGGAAGTGTCTCCTGGTTCACAGGGAGGATACAGCGGAAAGACTGAGACCGATGGAGGACACATGGCCCTGAGGCCTGGGAGTGAGGCTGAGGCCAACCTGGTGCACACACCGAGGGTCACGCTGCAAGCATGGGGCTAACAAAGCCCTGAGGCTCCCGGGTTAGGGCCCTGCACGTGGACCCCCTGTCTTTTTGCACAGAGAGGAGGTGGCCGTGAAGCGCCGTGGAGTAACTGCTGGCGCAGAAGTACACAGATGTCTGGGAGCGGTTGGCAGACTTCAGCGTCAGAGGGAAGTTCTCTTTCTTTGATCTGGAGACGCTGTAACCCTCGGACACATCTCCTGGCTCGCTATTGGGCACAACAGCTAAGTAATAGATCAGCCTCAGCCCGTGTCCCGGGTCTTGTCGGTACCAGCACATATAATCATGGTTCAGATCTTGAGTACATTTCAGTGTTGTGCTCTGTCCTGTCCTTACGACCTGGAATCTGGGGTCCTGGGTGACACCAGCGTGGACCGCCCCTGTGGAGAAGGAGGACCGATGCTGCAGTCACAGTGGACATGCTTCGTGCTGGCACCCCAAGGGGACCCTGCCCCCAGGACTCACCTGCCTGCAGGAGACAGAAGACCACACAGCCCAGGAGGCAGGGGCTCATGGCAGGGGCAGGGCTGGCAGAGGGCCCTCTGGTCTGAGTGTGGATGAGAGGGGAGAGGGGCTCTCCAGGGAGTCCTTCTGAGATGTCACTGTCCCTGCCAGGCCCCAGAGAAAACCTGTCACTCAGGGGCCACGCCCCTTCCCCCAAGGCTCAAATCAGAAATGAACCTGAGTGAACTGTTCACAACACGGAGACCCATCCAGCTCAACGGACATAAGCCTCACACATTGCTGTAACCTTTCTGTGAAAGTTAAAGATTTTTTCCGTAAATGTTAAAGTGTTTAAATGATTTGTACGTTCTAGTCTAGAGATAAGTCTTCATTAACATGTATATTACTTTTATTTATCTACATATTTCTGGAGTTTTGAATCCTGGGGAATCCTTCTGGCGTCCTCCTGCCCTTTGTGATATATGTCTCAATAGCACTTCAAGGCTCTATATCCGCAAAATTGACTTCATTCCGCAGTCCTGAGAATGTCCTTCCACCTACCATGTTTCTCCAGGTTTCTGCTCCCAACATCATTGCAGGCTTATTAACATTTGAGGAATTCTTTGGTTTATTTCTAATCAATTCACTGACAGACGGTCCACCGATAAAACACAGGTAGAGCCCCTTCATGTTCACACGTGTTTCCCGTGTTGGGGGAAGGGAGCCAGCAGAGCCCCCTCAGGCCTGAGACCCACCTTTCTGGGTGGAGAGAAGCTGGGTGCCCAGCACAGGATGACGTTTTGGCACAAGGAATACAGATGTAGGAGGGACCTGGAGGGAGGTGCAGACGCCACCGTAAACGAGAAAGGCTCTGTTTTTATTTGAGACATTCCTCCCATGGGAATACCTCCATGTGAAGTGTGGCTGCCATTTATTGAGTAGCAATTCATAACTGTGTCTTGTTACACACAACAAAACGCGTATATGTAACTTGCTCGTACAGAGATAGTTCCATGAGCAAAGGGACCACAGGTTTAGAGAACAGACTTGAGCCGGAATGCTCGCTGTAACACTTGTGAAGTATGAGATCTGGGCCACTCACGACCCCTCAGATGTTCAAACAGTTAAAACAATACTTGTCTTGATGACTTTAGTGAGCATTAAAACATACCAAGAAGTGACTGTCTGGGAAAGTCTATTGCTCTACCAGAGACTGGGCTTGGCAGGCTGGCAGCTGACACTCTGGGCACCACTTCCTGACCTGGAGCAGGAGTGTTTTTGTCCCAGAGGCACCTGATCATGCAGGGCTGTGTCTTGGTTGCTGGTACAGAGATACAGAGCGGAGTCCATCAGCTCCAAGGAGGTCAAGCTCAGCTCAGAGCGAGAGTCACTGAACTGTTCTCCTGAGAATCGATCCGATATGTTTCCTTTTTGATACACTTTCCCATCATAATACTGAATGAGGACTTGGGGGCCCTGGCCCAGGGCCTGTTGGAACCAGTTCACAGAGAGGTCTCGAGAGTCAGGGGAACACATCAGAGTCGCTTGCTGCTTTCTTGATTTGATCTGGTATTTGGGAGTCTGGGTGACTCCAGATTCCACCAGGCCTGTTGGGGAGAAGACAGATGGAAGCTGAGGGCAGAGGACAGGGAAGCCTCCCGCTGCAGCCCTCATCTCCAGGCTTCTATCTCAGGGAGGCAAAGGCATCTCAGAAGCTCCCACACTGTGTCCAGGACTCACCTGCTCCCAGGAGGCAGAAAGTCACTAGCAGAGGAGCCTGGCACCCATGGCAACATCAGGAACCCAAGACTGCTGCTGGCGGGGGGCGGGTCTCTGGGGTGACTGGTGTAAGTGTTGACCCTAATGCTTCCTTGATTGGAGCATTTACCTATGACATCACTGCTCTGTGTCTCTGCAGTCTACCCTTGTCCCCGGGACCCCTTGGCAGGACCCAGGGCTGCCTCCTCTATGCCCTTCCCCGTCCTGCACAGCCCCTCAGATAAGGGTGGGTGTGAGGTGAGCACTGTCCCCATATGACCATAACATGGCTTCTTCTTCTCTTCCTGTCCCTGCCTGACACTCCTCACCCAGCCCTCACCAGCCACACCAATCCATCACCCACCGCTCCCCATGCTGCTCCAGGAGAGGATCCACTGGGCACATCCTGAGGATCCAGGCACGTCCCCACTCCCCTGGGCAATGTGCAGTCTGGGCTGGGTCCATGTGTCTGGACCACTCAGGGAACTCAACCCTACTTTCTGATGCAGGCATGTAGCCAAGGTTCCCCTAAGCTGCCCTCCCCAGGGTGACTCTCAACCCCTCCAGGGCACCCAGCTTACCATGGACCCACAGTGCCTCCTAGTGGCCAGTGGTCCACAGTCTCACAGATCTGTGCCTTCTGTCTAAAACAAGAATAGAAATACCATGGACTCCACACTTTCAACCCCTACACACACACAAACACACACACACACACACACATCCATCATCTGCTGCCTTCCCAGCCTGGCTGAAGTAGGGTTGATCTTCAAGTCTAGTCATAGGCTGTGGAGGTAAAAGACTGTATGATCAGACATTTCTGCAAAGAAGGAAATAATTGCTGCACAACTACAATGACAATAGCTAACTATTGTTAGCTAAAATGGAGTAATGCGGGCAATAGAAATAGCCCTTTCATGCTCTCAAATGAAGCCAAATGGATACTTGGATTCGAGACCTTCTTCTGATTAATCAGATACATATATTTCCAGATTTCATAATTAAATTGAGCATTACTAAAATCTAGCCAGTGCATTTTATTAAGAGGTTTTATGGGTATGAACCTATTTATTTCCTATGAACTTGTAAAATCTTGATAAAGTAAGATACCATGGAGGAAATATTTTGACTTTGAGAAGATTTCTCTGAGGGAAATGGTGGAAACCTGGTCCAAGTTAATTGAGATGCTAAGAAAGAGGGGCAGGGAGAGAACACACACACCCAGCCTGTCTCTTATCCTGCGAATGGACTCCCGAGAGATTTTGGACAGTTTCTAATTAACTGAGGGTGTTTTCTCTTTGATGACCGCAAGAGCTTCCTCAAACACAACCTCTTAGGCATGGTTACAACGTTCCCTGTGCCATGGGAAGGGCCATGACCCAGATGAGGGGAGGGCAGTGTGTCTGGAGCAGAGAGGGCAGGGGAGCTGAGGCCAAGGCAGTAAAGGAAGAAGACCCGCCCCTCTGGTGGGCAAGAGCAGGGAGCACTTGAGAGCTAGGCTGGGGGAGAAACTTCCAGAGAGACAGCAATGAGGTGCTGGGGAGAGACAAGTGGGTCTAGATGTATCTGATTTACCAATATTCTTCCCTCCTGGAGGTCTTAAGCTCATGAGTAACAGTCAGAACTAGTCAGAACTGGAGCTTACCAAAAGACAGACGGATGGTGGACACGTGTCTCCGAGTCCCTGGGGTCAGATCCAGGCCTGTTCAGATCGCACATCCAGGGTCACAGGGCTGGCACGTGGTCCCCAGGATATGAGGCTCCCGGTGCTCGGAGCCTGCGCGTGGGCCCCTGTCCTTTTGTACACAGAGCAGGTGGCCGTGCAGTGGCGTGGAGTCACTGCTGGCACAGAAGTACACAGATGTCTGGGAGTGGTTGGCAGACTCCAGCGTGAGAGCGAAGTTCTCTGTGTTTGGTCTGGAGACTCTGTCCCCGACGGGCACGTCTCCTTTCTCCGAGTTGGGAGCAGCAGCTGGGTAATGGATCAGCCTCAGCCGGTGTCCCAGGTCTTGTCGGTACCAGTACATATAATCATGGATCATATACTGAATACAATTAAGTGTCGCCCTCTGTCCTGTCCTCACGACCTGGAATCTGGGGTCCTGGGTGACACCAGTGTGGACCGCCCCTGTGGAGAAAGAGGACCGATGCTATAGTCACAGTGGACATGCTTAGTGCTGGCACCTGTCCCCCCCGGGACTCACCTGCCTGCAGGAGACAGAAGACCACACAGCCCAGGAGGCAGGGGCTCATGGCGGGGGCGGGGCAGGCCAAGGGCCCTCTGGTCTGAGTGTGGATGAGAGAGGAGAGGGGCTCTCCAGGGAGTCCTTCTGAGATGTCACTGTCCCTGTCAGGCCCCAGAGCCAACCTGTCACTCAGGGGACCACGCCCCTTCCCCCACAGACTCAAATCAGAAATGATCCTAAGTGAACAGTTCACATATGACCTACCTAGACAGCATATTAAAAAGCGGAGACAACTTATTTGCCAACAAAGGTCCATCTAGTCAACGCTATGATTTTTCCAGTAGTCACATATGAATGTGAGAATTGGACTATAAGCAAGCTGATCGCTGAAAAATCTGTGTTTATCAACTGTGGTGTTGGAGAAGACTCTTGAGAGTCCCTGCAAGGAGATCCAAGCAGTTCATCCTAAAGGAAGTCAGTCCTGAATATTTATTTGAAGGACTGATGCTGAAGCTGAAACTCCAATACTTTGGCCACCTGATGTGAAGAACTGACTCATTTGAAAAGACCCTGATGCTGGGCAAGATTGAAAGTGGGAGGAGAAGGGAAGAACCGAGGTTGAGATGGTTGGATGTCATTACCGATGTGATGGACATACTGAAATTCTTGTAAACTTTCCGTAAAATTTTAGGTACATTTTATTCCAGAAATAGCTGTTCACAATTTTAGGTACATTTTATTCCAGAAATAGCTGTTCATTAGTACATACATTCATTTTCCTCATCTACATATTTCTGTGGTTTTGAATCTCAGGGAAAATCTTCAGGGCTTCCTGCTGCCCTTTATGACTCATGTGTCCAAATAATCACACATGCTTCTATTTTCTTAAATTGACAGCAGTCCTGTTCATGTCCTTCCACCCACAATGATTCTGGAATCTGGTCCCTCAACCTTAGGGCAGGCTCATCAACACCTGAGGAATCCTTGGGCTCTATTGCTTATTAATTCACTGATTGACAGGGGGCCTGTCAAACGCAGGCTCACGCCGTCATGCTCACCTGAGCACGTCTTCTGGTGTCCGAGGGGTGGGGGGGCAGCAGGCCGAACCACCTCAGGCCTGTGGCCCACCTTGCTTGGAGGGGAGAAGCTGGCTGCCCAGCACCACGGATGACATGTTGGCACAAAGGAGTCCAGACGTGGAGGGATGTCAGGAGAGATGGCTGACCCCGGGCAAAGGAAAAATGCTCTGATTTTCCGTGAGACATCCTTTGCATGGGAGTTCTTCCTTGTGAAAGTGGCATCCATTCAGTGACTGACATCCTAGACCCTAGACTCTATCACATTGCACAGACCTCACATTTAGAAGGACCCTGTGCTAGGGGCTATGCTCAGTAGCTGTGATTTTCAACTTCTCAATAATTTCTGAACCTGAATATCATGCACCTGGTCATGAGTCTGTGACCGTGGTGACCTCCTGATGTGCTGATCTCAGGTCTTGGGTCTCAGGGACTAACCATCCCTGGGGCCTCAGAGACAAAAACACAGAAACTAAGTCAGAAGCAAGGAATGAGCCCGATGTTGTAGCCACAAAAACAAGCCTTGAATTGGGGCCTGGCAAGGCCATGGGATCCACACCTGTGCTCAGAGTGTCTCTGGCCCAAGAGTCAGTGGGACCCACAACACAGGAGATTGGTGCCCAGGCCAGGCCACTGCAGAAACGGGGAATTTTCAACTCAACTCCTGTGACTTGGACACTGGGGTCAAATCAAAGGCAAGCTTCTCCTGACATGAAATGATCTCTCACCAAAGGTGCTGTTTCTGGTTGCCCGCTCAGTCCCAGCACCCAGTGTGTGCACAGGAAGCCTTGTTGTGTGTGTTTCACATGGGACCTCAAAGGAATTTCCTAGGAGATGAGGACTTCCTGTCAAAAGAGCATCATAAAATCATTTCAGACAATGTGTGCACAAGAAAAGAAATTTATGAGAGTGCATAAATTATTAAAAAAAAAAAAAACCAAAAAACAAAAAAAAACTTGTACCGGCAGGGAAGATCTTTGGATGGTCATTTTCCAAACCATCCATCTCCAGATAGGATAGTCCCTGACATGGATATGGTGCTCACATGCTTTCAAGAAAGTCTTTAACCATAATACTTTCCAGGAGTAATGTTTTAAATATTTAGCTCTGGGCTAAAGAGGACTTTAAAACAGAATGACAGCAACAGAAATCATACTGTTCACTGTCAGGGAAAGAGACAGGCCTGGGAATGGGGCCTGAGAGAATTTCTGGTGATGAAATGTTCTCAGTCTTTACAGGTGAATGTTCCAAGGGCACATACAGATGGATTGATCAAAACCATTATTTGGTTCACTGTACAGTGTGTAATGTTATTGTATATACAGTGGGTCCCTCGAACCACACTTTTTTGAACTTCATGGATCCAGTTCTGTGTGGAATTTTTAATAGATGCTAACTACAGACCTTGTTGTTCATCTGGCAAAGAATCACCCTGCAATGGGAGAGACCTGTGTTGGATCCCTGGGTGGGGAAGATCTGCTGGAGGAGGGAAAGGCTACCCAGTCCAGTATTCTGGCCTGGAGAATTTCAAGGACTGTATAGGGGTCACAAAGAGTCAGACACAACTGAGTAACTTTCACTTTCACTTTTGACAGTACTACACAATTGTGGCTGGTTGAATCTGCAGCTGTGGAATCATAAATAGACAGGGTTGACTGAATTTAAACAAGCTTTTACAGCAGGGTTAGGGCTGGGTCAGGGCCCCCAAACTTCCCATTATTCAAATGTTTACTATAATTCTTATGCCAATAAAGTTGATGTAAAAACGCCTGAGGGTAAGTTACATGCTCTGTTTATCTCATGTAGTGAACCAGCAAGCACAATTACTTTCATTCCTGTGACATCTGAAGAACTCAAGTATAGGGCTTGAAGTCACAATGTGTCCCTATCTACTTTAGTACCTAGGAAGCACTAGAGGAGGCTGTCAAGAAATCCAGAGTCCTGTTACCTGCCAAGGACTTCATGTTTACTAAATCCTTCATGCTTACTAAATTCTTGGGAAACCCTGGAAGACGGTGTCCTGACTAATAAAATATGTCAACTAGACTCTGCCATGGATATTTAGCTTTATTTTTCTGGGTGTTCCTAAATGGGGTATTTTTGGAAAAGGTACCCGGTGAATAGGTGTATTTTAATAATAGATTAGATTAGCATTTTAATTTGTAAAGCAGATGACCCTCCATAACGTAGGTCGGCTTCATGAAACCAGGAGAAGAGATGAATAGACAAAAGAACACTGATCCTCCCCCAAGTAAGACATAATTGTCAGCTAATGGCCTTCACACAGGGCCACTAGTTCTTCTGCTTTTGAACTTAAACATCAGTTCCCCCTCAGTCTCTCGTAGCACCAGACCAGCCTGCAGCTTTTGCACTTACCAGCCTTAACAACTGTGTGAGCCAATTGCTTTAAAACATGTGTGTGTGTATGTATTTGTGTGTGTGTGTCTATTATTTATTCTTGTGGGGGACAGTTTTGGGGGGCAAAGATCACAAGAGATGAGGACAGACTTGAATCAAATTCCTTGCTCTGAAAGGAATGAAAAAAGAGATGTGGGCAAGTCAGTTCCACTCAGATGTGTAAACATGTAAAATAATACTTACCTAGGATGATCTTTGGGACCATTAAAACACAGCAGAGGAAGAATATATGGGAGAGTCTATCGAATCTATCTAGGCCTAGAAGGCAGGCAGTCACCCTCACCACACTTCCTGAGCTGGGGTAGGAGAGTTTTTGTCCCAGAGGCACCTGGTCATGCAGGGCTGTGTCTTGGCTGCTGGCACAGAGATACACGGCTGAGTCTGTCAGCTCCAAGGAGCTCAAGTTCAGCTCAGAGCGAGTCACTGAACTGTTTTGCTGAGAATCGATCCGGGAGCTGTGCTTCTCCACTCAGTTCCTGCCTGTAATACTAAACGAGGAACCGGGGGCCCTGGCCCAGGGCCTGTTGGTACCAGTACAAAGAGAGGTGACCAGAGACAGGGGAGCATCCCACTGTCACTCGCTGTCCTCTTGCTTTAATCAGGTATCTTGGAATTTGGGTGACTCCAGCATCCACAAGGCCTGTGGGGGAAGAAGATGGGGCTGAGAAAGAACGCAGGAGAGAAGCCGATGGTGCCTTGGTTTCAGGCAAAGGCAGCCTAGGAACACAGATTCTCTCCTGTGTCAAGGACCCACCTGCTGCCAGGAGACAAAGAGCCACACAGCAGACGGGGCTGCAGCCCATGGCAGGAGGGGCAGAGCTGTCCGGGGTCTCCTTGCTCAAAGCTCTGCTTCTCTGAGAGCCGGGATTCTGGGCCTCCTTCCCCTGATTGGAGGTGAGGCAGGGACGTCACTGCTCTGATGTCATTGCCTCTGCTGGTTCCCAGGAATCTGACCTCTCATTCCAGGTCAGCTGATCTACGAACGCTGCTCTGTCCTGCAGTCTCTTAGATGACGTGTGAGCTGGACTGCTGGTCTGGGCGAGGCTGGGTTGATGCCCGACGCCCTTCCCCGTTGCTCCTTTGCTTGTCTCTTCAGGCTGGTGTTTCCCTTTTCTGTTTCTTTCCTACCAAATCCCAGCTCCATACCCTTCACTTTTTCTGCAACCTCAGAGGCTCCTTCAGCATTGCAGAGTTGAAGTTCATGGCTCCCAGCTGGGACAGCAAGCCTGCAAATTAGTGTCTATGCTAGTCAGGCTTCTAGAGATAAAAACCCCAAATGAAGCTTTCTCTTAACCCTCTTGGTCCCAGGCACTAGCACTGTCCACTTGCTCTGCCCCAGAATCTTCTGGAGTTTGGCAGTTCCACAGCTTCCCCATGAGGTCTATGCGTGGAAACCAAGATTGTCTGTCCAGATTAAATAGTCATGTGATGCATTCATAGTAGAAAATATTTCACTGTTTGCCGATCGCACTGTGTTTTTGCTTGTTTTGTTTTTCTAAAGAACATACACACAATTAGAAACACAAACTCACAAACCAGCCTTCCTTAACTGATTTATGAGTTTGTATTTCAAGAGAAAAGAAAGGTGTTCATGCAGGAAATATTTAATACTTTGACTTTTAGAAGATTGTGATGAGGGAAATGCTACAAACTTGGGTTAGTTTTTGGTGGTGGTGGTGGTGTTCAATTGCTAACTCCAGTCCAACTCTTGAGACCCCATATATCACAGTGCACCAAGCTCCCCTGTTCTTTACTGTCTCCCAGAGTTTTCTCAAATTCATGTCTTTTGTGTTGGTGATGCTATCTAACCACCTCTTTCTCTGCCACCCCCTTCTCCTTTTGCTTTCAGTCTTTCCCAACATCAGGGTCTAGGCTATTTAGATGCTAAAGACAGGCAGTGGTGGAGAATACATACACACACAGTTTGCCTCTCCTTCTCTTGAGGGACTACAAAGGAATTATGGATGATTAATAATTTATTGAGGTTGCATTCTATTTGAGGACCCCAGGGAGCCTACTCAAACACGACCACTTAGGGATCATTACAAGGTTCCCTGAGTGGTAGGCTAGGACTTGACCCAGATGAGGGAGGAGAATCAAGGCTGAAGTAGAGAAGGGTTGGAACGAGGGCCCGGAAGGTGAGAGAGGAAAGACCCCACATCTGGGGAAGTTGGACAAGAGCAGAGACTACACAGGGGCCAGCCTGGGGGAGAAACTTCCACAGCGACAGGCATGTGGTGCCCAGGGAGAGACAAGAGGGTGTAGATGTACCTGACTTCCAAACACCCTTCCCTCCTGGAGGCCTCATGTTCAGACTGATACTAGGAGTCAGAGCTGGCTAGCATCTTTAGGCTCACGTGGGAGCTACGGTGAAAAGACAGAGAATGAAAGTGGACACATGTCCATGAGGCCCTGTTGTCAGGTCTGTGCCAGCAAAGATCTAAAACTACTGGCTATGCTGCCAGTGTGTCTGTGGGCTCCGAGGCTCCAAGTGCTAGGAGCCTGCAAGGGGCTCCCCAATGTTCAGGCTGCAGGGCGCTCATCTGTCTTTTTGCACAGAGAGGAGGTGGTCGTGCAGCGCCGTGGAGTAACTGCTGGCACAGAAGTACACAGATGTCTGGGAGCGGTTGGCAGACTTCAGCGTGAGAGGGAAGTTCTCTGTGTTTGGTCTGGAGACGCTGTACCCGTCTGGCACGTCTCCTTTCGCCGTGTAGGGAGTCGCAGCTGAGTAATGGATCAGCCTCAGCCCCAGTCCTGGGTCTTGTCGGTACCAGTACATATTATCATGGTTCATATCCTGAGTACAATTAAGTGTGGCGGTCTGTCCTGTCCTCACGACCTGGAACCTGGGGTCCTGAGTGACACCAGCGTGGACCGCCCCTGTGGAGAAGGAGGACCGATGCTGCACTCACAGAAGACATGCTTCGAGCTGTCACCCCGAAGGGGACCCTGCCCCCCAGGACTCACCTGCCTGCAGGAGACAGAAGACCACACAGCCCAGGAGGCCGGGGCTCATGGCGAGGGCGAGGTAGGCGGAGGGTCCTCTGGTCTGAGTGTGGATGAGAGGGGAGAGGGGCTCTCCAGGGAGTCCTTCTGAGATGTCCCTGTCCCTACCGGGCCCCAGAACCAACCTGTCACTCAGGGGGCCACGCCCATTTCCCCAGAGGCTCAAATCAGAAATGAACCTAAGTGAACAGTTCACATATGACCGACCTAGACAGCGTATTAAAAAGCAGAGGCAATTTATTTGCCAACAAAGGTCCATCTAGTCAACGCTATGATTTTTCCAGTAGTCACGTGCATATTTGAGAGTTGGTCTATAAAGAAAGCTGATCGCTGAAGAACAGGCTTCTAAAGATAAAAACACCAAATGAAGCTTTCTCTTAACCCTCTTGGTCCCAGGCACTAGCACTGTCCCATTGCTCTGCCCCAGAAACATCTGGAGTTTGGCAGTTTCACAGCGTCCCCATGTGGTCTATGTGTGGAAACCAAGATTGTCTGCCCAAATTTAATAGTCATGGGACGTGTTCATATTAGAAAATATTTCACAGTTTGCCTATCGCACTGTGTTTTTCTTTTGTTTTTCAAAAGGACACACACACAATTAGAACACAAAGACACACAGCAGCCTGCCATAGCTGGTTTATAATTTTGTATTTCACAAGAAAAGAAATGTGCTCATGCAGGAAATATTTAATACTTTGACTTTTAGAAGATTGTGATGAAAGAGATGCTATAATCTTGGGTTAGCTTTTGTTGGTGGTGGTGCTGTTCAATTGCGAACTCGAGTCCATCTCTTTGTGACCTCATGCATCGCAGCGCACCAAGCTCCCCTGTTCTTCACAATCTCCCAGAGGTTGCCCAAATTCATGTCTGTAGAGTCAGAGATGCTATCTAACCACCGCTTTCTTGGCCACCACCTTCTTGTCTTGCTTTCAGTCTTTTCCAGCATCAGGGTCTAGGCTATTTAGATGCTAACGACAGGCAGTGGTGGAGAATACATACACACACAGCTTGTCTCTCCTTCTCCTGAGGGACTAGCAAGGAATTTTGGATGATTAATAATTAACTGAGGTTTCATTCTCTTTGAGGACCCCAGAGAGCCTACTCAAACACGACCACTTAGGGATCATTATAAGGTTCACAGGATGGTGAGCAAGGACATGACCCAGATGAGGGAGGAGCATCAAGCCTGAAGTAGAGAAGGCTCGGAACGAGGGCCCAGATGCTAGGAGAGGAAAGACCCCACATCTGGGGAAGCTGGACAAGAGCAGAGAACACACAAGGGCCAGCCTAGGGGATAACCTTCCACAGCGACAGGCATGTGGTGCCCGGGGAGAGACGAGAGGGACTAGAGGTGTCTGATTTCCCAACACCCTTCCCTCCTGGAGGCCTCATGTTCAGACTGATACTAGGAGTCAGAGCTGGTAGCATGTTGCGTTCACCTGGCAGCTACGGTGAAAAGACAGAGAGTGAAAGTGGACACATGATCAAGAGGCCCTGTTGTCAGGTCTGTGCCAGCCAAGATCAAAACTGCAGGCTATGCTGCCAGTGTGTGTCTGTGGGCTGGGAGGCTCCAGGTGCTAGGAGCCTGCAAGGGGCTCCCCAAGTTTCAGGCTGCTGGGCCTTTTTGCACAGAGAAGAGGTGGCCGTGCACCGCCGTGGAGTCACTGCTGGCGCAGAAGTACACAGATGTCTGGGAGTGGTTGGCAGACTTCAGAGTCAGAGGGAACTTCTCTGTGCTTGGTCTGGAGACGCTGTACCCGTCGGGCACGTCTCCTTGCACCGTGGAGGGAGCCACAGCTGAGTAATGGATCAGCCTCAGCCCCAGTCCTGGGTCTTGTCGGTACCAGCACATATAGTTATGACCCAGATCCTGAGTACAATTAAGAGTGGTGCTCTGTCCTGTCCTCACTACCTGGAATCTGGGGTCCTGAGTGACACCAGCGTGGACCGCCCCTGCGGAGAAGGAGGACCGATGCTGCAGTCACAGAGGACATGCTCAGTGCTGGCACCCCAGGGGACCCTGCCCCCAGGACTCACCTGCCTGCAGGAGACAGAAGACCACACAGCCCAGGAGGCAGGGGCCCATGGCGGGGGCGGGGCAGGCAGAGGGCCCTCTGGTCTGAGTGTGGATGAGAGGGGAGAGGGGCTCTCCAGGGAGTCCTTCTGAGATGTCCCTGTCCCTGCCAGGCCCCAGAGCCAACCTGTCACTCAGGGACCACGCCCCTTCCCCCAGAGGCTCAAATCAGAAATGATCCTAAGTGAACTGTTCACAACAGGGAGATCCATCTAGATCAATGGACATAAGCCTGACAAGTAGATGTAAATTTTCTGTCAAACTAATTAAATTTTGTGTGTGTTCTAGTCCAGAGATAAATCTCATTAATACCTTTATTACTTTTATTTATCTGCATATTTCTGTAGTGTTAAATCTTGTGGAAATCCTTCTGGCTTCCTGTTGACTTTGTGACTGATGTGACCCAGTAGGACTTCAAGGTTCCATTTCTGCATAATTGACCACAGTCCTGAGATTGTCCCTTCACCTACCATGTTTCTCCAGGAATCTGCTCCCAACCTCATTGCAGCCTCATCAACATTTGAGGAATTGTTCGGTCTATTTCTAATCAATTCACTGACAAGACGGTCGACTAGCTAAATGCAGGTACACCTCAATCATGTTCACAGGAGCCCTTGTTTCTCGTGTCAGGGGAGGGAGCAAGCAGAGCCCCCTCAGGCCTGGGACCCACCTTTCTGGGTTTAGAGAAGCTGGTTGCCCACCACCCCAGATGACATATTGGCACAAAGGAATACAGACGTAGGAGGGACACGGCAAGAGGTGGCAGACTCCAGGGTAACTGAAAAATGCTCTTTCTTTATTGAGAGGTTCTTTCCATGGGAATACCTCCTTGTGATGCACAGCTGCATTCATTGAGTAACAGTTCATATCTTACAGCCCCACACTGTCTCTGTTACACAGAGCCCAGCACGGATATGGACTTTCCTCTGTATGGAGCCATTTCCATGAGGAAAAGAACCACAGGTGCTGAGAACAAACTTGAGCGGAAGCCTAGTTGTAAGTTATGAAGTGTGATATCTGGGCAATTCCCGTCCCCTCAGATGTACAAACAGTTAAAATTATACTTATCTTGATGATCTTAGTGAGCATTAAAGCATATAAAGAAATGAATGTCTGGGAAAGTCTATCGCTCTACCAGAGACTGGGCTTGGCAGGCTGGCAGCTGACACCCTGGGCACCACTTCCTGAGCTGGGGCAGGGGCATTTTTGTCCCAGAGGCACCTGATCAAGCAGGGCTTTGTCTTGGCTGCTGGCACAGAGATATAGGGCTGAGTCCGTCAGCTCCTAGGACCCCAAGTTCAGCTCTGCGCAAAGATCACTGAACTGTTTTCCTGAGAATCAATCTGATATGTTTCCTTTCTTACTAACTTCCGTGTTGTAATACTGAATGAGAAACTGGGGTTCCTGGCCCAGGGCCTGTTGGTACCAGTACACAGAGCGGTGTCCAGATTCAGGGGAACATCTCAGAGTCACTTGCTGTTTTCCTGATTTGATCCGGTACTTGGGTGTCTGGGTGACTTCAGAATCCACCAGGCCTGTAGTGAGGAGACAAGGAAACTGAGGGCAGAGCACAGGGAAGCCTCCTGCCTCAACCGTCATCACGGGCTTCTGTCGCAGGGTGACAAAACATCTCAGAAGCCCCCAGTGTGTCCAGACTCACCTGCTCCCAGGAGGCAGAGAGTCACCCAGCAGAGGAGCCTGGAGCCCATGGCAGCATCAGGAACCCAAGGCTGCTGCTGGCTGGGGGCGGGGCTCCTGGGGTGAGTGGTGTAAGTGCTGACCCTCCTGCTTCCCTGATTGGAGCGTTTGCCTATGACGTCACTGCTCTGTGTCCCTGCAGGCTGCCCTTGTCCACTGGACCCCTCAGCATTACCCAGGGCTGGCTCCTCTATGCCCTTCCCTGTCCTGACAGCCCCTCAGCAAGTTTGGCTGTGAGGTGAGTTTCTTCCCCTGGTCCCATGTGCCCACAACATGTCTTGTTCTCCTCTGCCTGACCTTGCCTGACACTCAGCCCCACGACCTCACCAACCACCCCAACCCCTTCACCTCCTCCTCACATGCTGATCCAGGATACGACCACCGTGAACATCCTGAGGTTCCAGGCACGTCCCCAGTTCCCTGGGCAGGGAGGAGTCTGTGCTGGTTCCATATGTCTTGGAACAATTCAGGGAACTCAAACCTGCTCCCAGATGCAGGCATGATATAGCCAAGGTTCCCTTAAACTGCCCTCTCCAGAGCGATTCTCAACCCCTCCCTAATACTCCTTACTTACCTTGGAAACACAGTGCCTCCAAGTAGCCAAAGGTCCAGGGTCTCATGGATTTCCACCATTTGTTTAAAGCAAGGGTACAAAAATCCCTGACCCTGCACACACACACACACAGACACACACACAGACACAGACACACACAGACACACATACACAGACACACACACACAGACACACAGACACACATACACAGACACACTCAGACACACACACACACAGACACACACACAGACACACTCACACACAGACACACACACAGACACACTCACACACAGACACACACACACACACTCACACACAGACACACACAGACACACACACACAGACACACACACACACAGACACACATTCACACACTCACACACACACAGACACACACACACAGACACACAGACACACACTCTCACACACACACACACACTCACACACACACACACACACTCAATCTGTTCTACTGCCTTCCTAGCCTGGCTGATAGGGTTTATCTTCAAATCCACTCTTAGCCTCTGGAGGCAGAAGACTTTATGATCCAAACTTTTTACTGAGAGAGAAATGATTGCGGCACCACTACAACGATGTAGTTATCTAAGATGGAAATATATAATCATAGAATAAATACTCTGAGCATCTCAAGTGAATCTGCCAGCAAACATGTGTTCCATAAGTACTTCTGATTAATCAGATGTATATATTTCCAGATTGTGTATTTAAATTGAGCATTATCAAATTCTAGATAAAATTTTTATAAAGAAGTTTTAGAAACATGAGCTCATCTATTTCTGCACTTATAAAATCTTGATAAAATGGTGGTGATGTATGATATATTTTGACTTTAAGAAGATTTTGATGAGGGCGCCAGGTGGTGGCAACCTGGCATTGGTTAGATGAGATGCTAAGGAAATCAGGGTGGGCGGGGTGGTGGGAGAACACACAAAGATCATCTGTCCCCCTGAGATGAACTCCCATGAGTTTTTGGATGATTGATGATTAACTGAAGTTGATTTCTCTTTGGTGATTGCATCGAGCTCGCTCAAAGCAGAGCATGTGGGGGGGCCACTTTAGAAGCCTCCCTGCAAAATGAGAAGGGACCTGAGGCAGATGAGGGAGGAGCCTGTGGCTATGGGAGAGAGGGCCAGGGAGCTGATGCAGAGAGGTGGGGAGAGGAAGTCCTGCCTGCCTGGGAAAGGTGGGCAAGAGAAGAGAGCATGTGAGAGTCAGGCTGGGGGAGAACCTTCCAGAGAGACATTGATGAAGTGCCTGAGGTAAGACAGGAGGGCCTATTTAAATCTAATTTACCAACATCCTTCCCTCCAAGAGGTCTCAGGCTCAGGTGATGACTAGGAGTCAGAGCTGGGGAAGCATCTTCCTGGTTCACAGGGAGGATGCAGCAGAAAGACAGAGACCGATGGTGGACCCATGGCCCCGAGGCCTGGGAGTGAGGCTGGGGCAGCGTTGTCCACACCCCTAGGGTCACACTGCAGGCATGTGGCCCACAAAGGCCCAAGGTTTCTGGTGCTAGGAGCCAGCTCGTGGGCACCTAGTACATTTTGCACAGAGAGGAGGTGGCCGTGCAGCGCCGTGGAGTAACTGCTGGCGCAGAAGTACACAGATGTCTGGGAGCGGTTGGCAGACTTCAGCGTCAGAAGGAAGTTCTCTTTGTTTGATCTGGAGACGCTGTAACCCTCGGGCAAATCTCCTGGTTCGCTATTGGGCGCAGCAGCAGAGTAATGGATCAGCCTCAGCCCGTGTCCCGGGTCTTCTCGGTACCAGCACATATAGTCATGACCCAGATCCTGAGTACAATTAAGTGTCACGCTCTGTCCTGTCCTCACGACCTGGAATCTGGGGTCCTGAGTGACACCTGCGTGGACCACCCCTGTGGAGAAGGAGGACCGATGCTGCACTCACAGTGGACATGCTCAGTGCTGGCACCCCCAAGGGGACCCTGCCCCCAGGACTCACCTGCCTGCAGGAGACAGAAGACCACACAGCCCAGGAGGCAGGGGCTCATGGTGGGGTCGGGGCAGGCGGAGGGCCCTCTGGTCTGAGTGTGGATGAGAGGGGAGAGGGGCTCTCCAGGGAGTCCTTCTGAGATGTCCCTGTCCCTGCCAGGCCCCAGTGCAGGCCTGCCACAAGGCGGCCACGCCCCTTCCCCCAGAGACTCAAATCAAAGATGAACCTCAGAGAGTCACTTCCTAGAGTGGTTGATAAGAAGTCTAGGATCCCCGAGGAAGAGAAAGAAGCCCAGAGCCCCAGAGAAGGTGAAAGGGGTCCAGGGCTCTCACGGAGAAAAGAACAAACATTTTTTCTACATTGCTTTGTTTAGTCAATCGAGCACTGTATCTTGCTCGAGGAGATGTTTCTCCTTACCAAGAACCTTCTCACTAATCTTGTTATCTTAAGATGTATTTTGTGTAAGTGGGTTTGGTGAGACCTTTCTATTGCCAGTTCTAATCTTGTTAATTTAAGATGTATGTGGGTTTGATAAAACCTTATAAGGCCTTGATAAGACTAGCAAGTGGGGGCACTCTCCCTCCCCCTTCAATGTCTATGTCAGCAGTTTTCCTTGTCCCTTTTTATACTTTAATAAAACTCAGCTACACAAAATCTCCTGAATGATCAAGACTGGTCCCTGGTCCCGAAGCTAAATCGTCTTCAGAAATCATGAATCCGACACCTTTCAACGGAAGCTATCAAACCTGAGTGAACAGTTCATAATAGGGAGACCCATTCAGCTCACAGGACATAAGCCTTACAAGTTGATGTAATCTTTCTGTGAAACTGATCAAATTTTTTGTATGTTCTAGTCCAGAGATAATTTTTCATTAACACATACGTTTCATTTATTTATCTGCATATTTCTGTAGTTTTAAGTCTTGGGGAAATCCTTCTGGCTTCCTGTTGCCCCTTATGACTCATGTGTCCCAATAGGACTTCAAGGCCTATTTGCACTGTAATTGCCTGCAGTCCTGAGAAGGTCCCTCCACCTACCATGTTTCTCCAGGTGTCTGATCCTACCCTATCACAAGCTCATCAACACTGAGGAATTGTTTGGTCTGTTTCTTATCAATTCACTGGCAGTTGGTCCACCAGCCAAAGGCAGGTACAGCTCCTTCAAGTTCACAGGAGCCCCTGCTTCCCAGGTCTGGGGAGGGAGCAAGCAGATACCCTCAGGCCTGTGACCCACCTTTCTGAATGGAGAGAAGCTGGTTGCCCAGCTCGGATTACTTATTGGCACAAAGGAATGCAGACTTAAGAGGGACATGGAGGGACATGCAGACTCCAGAATAAACAAAAACTGCTCTTTTTTTATTTGAGACATTCCTCCCATGGGAATACCTCGTTGTGAAGCAGGGCTGCCATTCACTGAATAACAAATCATATCATAGAGCCCCAAATTCTGTCTTGTTACACATGACCCCCATGCATATCTAATTTGTTCTGTAGGGAGGCAGTCCCATTGGGGCCAGGGACCACAGGTGTTGAGAAGAGACTTGAGTCAGAGTCCTTGCTATAATAATTATGAAGTATGAGATCTGGGCAATTCATGTTCACTCAGATGTATAAAAAGTTAAAATAATATGTACCTTGCATGATCTTTGTGAGCACTAAAATATATCAAGAAATGAACATCTGGGGAAGACTGTCTACTCTATCAGAGACTGGGCTTGGCAGGCTGGCAGTCCACACACTCACTACCACTTCCTGAGCTGGGGCAGGAGTGTTTTTGTCCCAGAGGCACCTGATCATGCAGGGCTTTGTCTTGGCTGTTGGCACAGAGATACAGGGCTGAGTCCGACAGTTCCAAGAGCCCAAGTTCAGCTCCGAGCGAAAATCACTGAACTGTTCTCCTGAGAATCGATCTGATGTGTTTCCTTTCTCATTATCTTCCCTGTTGTAATACTGAATGAGGAACTGGGGGCCCTGGCTCAGGGTCTGTTGGTACCAGTACACAGAGTGATGTCCAGATTCAGGGGAACATCTCAGCATCACTTGCTGCTTTCTTGATTTGATCAGGTATTTTGGGGTCTGGGTGACTACAGAATCCACCAGGCCTTTTGGGGAGGAGACAGAAGGAAGCTGAGGGCAGAGCACTGGAAAGCCTCCTGTTGCAGTCCTCATCACCAAGCTTCTATCTCAGGGAGGCAAAGGCATCTCAGAAGCTCCCACACTGTGTCCAGGGCTCACCTGCTCCCAGGAAGCAGAGTCACACAACAGAGGAGTCTGGAGCTCATGGCAGCATCAGGAACCCAAGACTGCAGCTGGCTGTGGGCCAGTCTCCTGGGGTGAGTGGTGTAAAGTGCTGACCCTCCTGCTTCCCTGATTGGAGCATTTGCCTATGATATCACTGCTCTGTGTCTCCCCAGGTTGCCCTTGTACTGTACTCCTTGCCAGGACCAAAGGTGAAACCTCTATGCCATTCCTTTCCCTTCACAGACCCTGAGCAAGGGGTTGTGTGAAGGGTTCATCATTCCCATATGCCCACAACATAGCTTGTTGTCCTCTGCCTGGCCCTGCCTGACACTCAGCCAGGCACTCACCTGGCTGGGAATCACCAGGTAATCAGCTGACAATCACCCAGCCCTCCCCAGCCACACCAACCCCTTCACCTCTACTTCCCTTGCAGCTCCAGGAGACCATCTCCTGGGCACATCCTGAGGATCCAGGCACATCCCCACTTTCCCTGGCAGTAAGGAGTCTGTGCTGGTTCCATGTGTCCTGGAACCTCAGGATCTCAGGGATCTCAAACCTGCTTTCTCAGGCAGGCATGTAGCCAAGGTTCCTTAAAGCTGCCCTCCCCAGGGTGAATCTCCACACCTTCCAAGTCCCCTGCTTACCGTGGGCCCACAGCGCCTCCTAGAGGCCAAAGGTCCAGAGTCTCATGGATCTCTGCCTTCTGTCTAAAGCAAGAATGTAAACACCCCACACCCTGACACACACACACTTGTTCTAGTGTCTTCCCATCCTGGCTGACTTCAGATTGGTCTTCAAATTCCCTCTTAGCCTCTGGAGGTAAAAGACTGCAGAAACCAACATTTCCATTAAGAAGAAAATTTCACTGACAGTAGCATGCTGAGGTGGAATCACACATACCTTCAATACAGACACTCTGATGAGCTCAGGGGAATACAGCCTGGGACACTGCATTCCTTAGATCCCTCTGATTACAGATCCACATATTTCTAGATTTTCTATATAAATTAAGTATTATTATATTCTAGGTAATGGATTTATGTGCACAGATTATATACATTAATCCATTTGTTTTTAAACTTTTAAAACTTTGAAATTAAAAACACCAACCGTGCACTGTATTTAAGGTAGATGCAGCTGGGCGTGATAGGAGACTGCACACTCCGTGTCACACTGCAGACGTGTGGCCCTGGGCTCCGAGGCTCCGCGTGCGAGAAGCCTGCAAGGGGTTCTTCTATTTCCAGGCCGCAGGGCTTCCCTTATCTTTTTGCACAGAGAGGAGGTGGCGGTGCAGCGCCGCGGAGTAACTGCTGGTGCAGAAGTACACAGATGTCTGGGAGCGGTTGGCAGACTTCAGCGTGAGAGGGAAGTTCTCTGTGTTTGGTCTGGAGATGCTGTACCCGTCGGGCACATCTCCTTTCTCCGTGTTGGTAGCCACAGCTGAGTAATGAATCAGCCTCAGCCTGTGTCCCAGGTCCTGTCAATACCAGTACATGCGGTCATGACCCAAATCCTGAGTGCATTTCAGTGTTGTCCTCTGTCCTGCCCTCACGACCTGGAACCTGGGGTCCTGAGTGACACCAGCGTGGACCGCCCCTGTGGAGAATGAGGACCGATGCTACAGTCAGATTGCACATGCTCAGTCCTGGCACCCCCAGGGGACCCTTCCCCCAGGACTCACCTGCCTGCAGGAGACAGAAGACCACACAGCCCAGGAGGCAGGGGCAGAGCAGGTGGAGGGCCCTCTGGTCTGAGTGTGGATGAGAGGGGAGAGGGGCTCTCCAGGGAGTCCTTCTGAGATGTCCCTGTCCCTGCCAGGCCCCAGAGCAAACCTTTCACTCAGGGACCACGCCCCTTCCCCCAGAGGTTCAAATCAGAAATGATCCGAAGTGAACAGTTCACATATGACCGACCTAGGCAGCATATTAAAAAGCAGAGACAATTTATTTACCAACAAAGGGCCATTTAGTCAACGCTATGATTTTTCCAGTAGTATCGTATGGATGTGAGAACTGGACTATAAAGCAAGCTGATCACTGAAGAATCTACGTTTTTCAACTGTGGTGTTGGAGAAGACACGAGAGTCCCTTGGAGTGCAAGGAGATCCAAGCAGTCCATCCAAAATAAAGTCAGCCCTGAATATTTATTTGAAGGACTGATGCTAAAGCTGAAACTCCAATACTTTGGCCACCTGATGTGAAGAACTGACTCATTTGAAAAGACCCTGATGCTGGCCAAGATTGAAGAGAGGAGGAGAAGGGAACAACAGAGGTTGAGATTGTTGGATGGCATTACCGATGTGATGGACATGCACAAGTTCTTGTAAACTTTCCATAAAACTGTTCACAACTTTAGGTACATTTTATTCCAGAAATAGCTGTTCATTAATACATACATTCATTTTCCTTATCTACAAATTTCTGTGGTTTTGAATCTCAGGGAAAATCTTCAGGGCTTCCTGCTGCCCTTTATGACTCACGTGTCCAAATAATCACACATGCTTCTATTTTCTTAAATTGACAGCAGTCCTGTTCATGTCCTTCCACTCACAATGATTCTGGAATCTGGTCCCTCAACCTTAGGGCAGGCTCATCAACACCTGAGGAATCCTTGGGCTCTATTGCTTATTAATTCACGACTGACAGGGTGCCTGTCAAACGCAGGCTCAGTGCCGTCATGCTCACCTGAGCACGTCTTCTGGGGTCTGAGGGGTGGGGGGGCAGCAGGCCAAACCACCTCAGGCCTGTGGCCCACCTTGCTTGGAGGAGAGAAGCTGGATGCCCAGCACCACGGATGACATGTTGGCACAAAGGAATCTAGACGTGCAGGCATGTCGGGAGAGATGGCTGACCCAGGGCAAAGGAAAAATGCTCTGATTCTATGTGAGACATCCATTGCATGGGATACTTCCTTCTGAAAGTGGCAGCCATTCAGTGACTGACATTCTAGAGCCCTAGACTCTATCACATCGCACAGACCTCACATTTAGAAGGACCCTGTACTAGCTGCTATGCTCAGCTGCTGTGATTTTCAACTTCTCAGTAATTTCTGAACCTGAATATCATGCACCTGGTCATGAGTGGGTGACCGTGGTGACCTCCTGATGTGCTGGTCTCAGGTCTTGGGTCTGAGGGACTAACTATTCCTGGGGCCTCAGAGACAAAAACACAGAAACTAAAGTCAGAAGCAATGAATGAGCCCGATGTTGTAGCTACAAAACAAGCCATGAATTGGGGCCTGGCAAGTCCATGGGATCCACACCTGTGCTCAGAATGTCTCTGGTCCAAGAGACAGTGGGACCCGCAACACAGGAGACTAGTGCCCAGGCCAGGCCGCTACAGAAAGGGGGACTTTTCAACTCAACTCCTGTGACTTGGACGCTAGGGTCAAATCAAAGGCAAGCTTCTCCTGACATGAGATGATCTCTCACCAAAGGTGCTGCTTCTGATTGCCGGCTCAGTCCCAGCACCCAGTGTGTGCACAAGAAGCCTTGTTGTGTGTGTTTCACATGGGACCTCAAAGGAATTTCCTAGGAGATGAGGACTTCCTGTCAAAATAGCATCATAAAATCATTTCAGACAATGTGTACACAAGAAGGAAATTTTTAAAAGTGCATAAATAATTTTTTTTTTTTTTAAACTTGTACCAGCGGGGAAGATCTTTGAATGATCATTTTCCAAACCATCCATCCCCAGATAGGATAGTCCCTGGATATGGTGCTCACATGCTTTCAAGAAAGTCTTTAACCATAATACTTTCCAGGAGAAATGTTTTAAATATTTAGCTCTGGGCTAAAGAGGACTTTAAAACAGAATGACAGCAACAGAAATCATACTGTTCACTGTCAGGGAAAGAGACAGGCCTGGGAATGGGGCCTGAGAGAATTTCTGGTGATGAAATGTTCTCAGTCTTTATAGGTGAATGTTCCATGGGCGCATACAGATGGAAGGATCAAACCCATTCTTCGGTTCACTGTAGTGTGTAATGTTATTGTATATACAGAGGATCCCACGAACCACACTTTTTTGAACTTCCTGGGTCCAGTTTTGTGTGGAATTTTTAATAGATGCTAACTACAGACCTTGTTGTTCATTGGTAAAGAATCTCCCTGCAATGGGAGAGACCTGGGTTGGATCCCTGGGTGGGGAAGAACTGCTGGAGGAGGGAAAGGCTGCCCACTCCAGTATTCTGGCCTGGAGAATTTCAAGGACTGTATAGGGGTCACAAAGAGTCAGACACAACTGAGTAACTTTCACTGTCACTTTTCACAGTACTACACAATTGTGGCTGGTTGAATCTGCAGCTGTGGAATCATAAATAGAGAGGTTTGACTGAATTTAAACAAACTTTTACAGCAGGGTTAGGGCTGGTCAGGACCCCCAAACTTCACATTATTCAAATGTTTACTATCATTTTTATGCCAATAAAGTTGATGTAAAAACGCCTGAGGGTAAGTTACTTGCTCTGTTTATCTCATGTATTGAGCCAACAAACACAATTTTTCTTTCCTGTGACACCTGAAAACCTCAAGTATAGGGCTTGAAGTCACAATGTGTCCATATCTACTTTAGTACCTAGGAAGCACTAGAGGAGGCTGTCAGAGATTAGCAAAGGGAGTCAAGAAATCCAGAGTTCTGTTACCTGCCAGGGATTTGATGCTTACCAAATTCCTGTGCAAGCCTGGAAGACGGTGTCCTGACTAATACAATATGTCAGCTTGACTCTGCCATGGCTATTTAGCTTTATTTTTCTTGGTGCTCCAAAGAGGGATATTTTTTGGTTCAGACGGCAAAGCATCTGCCTGCAATGTGGGAGACCCGGGTTTGATCTCTGGGTCAGGAAGATCCTCTGGCGAAGGAAATGACAACCCACTCCAGTACTCTTGCCTAGAAAATTCCATGGATGGGGGAGCCTGGTGGGCTACAGTCCATGGGTTGCAAAGAGTTGGACACGACTCAGCGACTTCACTTTCAACATGTGAATAGGTATATTTTAATAATAGATTAGATTAACATTTTAATTCGTAAAGCAGATGACCCTCCATAACGTAGGTGGTCTTCATGAAACCAGGTGAAGAGATGAACAGAGGAAAACACTGATCTTCCCCCAATTAAGAGATAATTGGCAGCTGATGGCCGTCACACTGGGCCATTAGTTCTGCTTTTCAACTTAAACATCAGTTCCCCCTCAGTCTCTAGTAGCACAAGACCAGCCTGCAGCTTTTGGACTTACCAGTCTTAACATATATGTGAGCCACTTGCTTTAAAACATGTACGTGTGTATGTGTGTGTATGTGTGTTTGTGTGTGTATGTGAGTTTATGTGTATTATTTATTCTATGTGGGGGACAGTTTTATGGGGGCGAAGACCACAACTAATGAAGACAGGCTTGAATCAAATTCCTTGCTCTGAAAGTAATGACACAGAAGATGTGGACAAGTCAGTTCCACTCAGATGTGTAAACAGTTAAAATAATACTTATCTAGCATGATCTTTGGATGCATTAAAACGCAGCAGAAGAAGAATGTCTCGGAGAGTCTATCGGATCTATCTGGGCCTGGAAGGCAGGCAGTCACCCTCACCACACTTCCTGAGCTGGGGTAGGAGAGTTTTTGTGCCAGAGGCACCTGATCATGCAGGGCTGTGTCTTGGCTGCTGGCACAGAGATACACGGCTGAGTCTGTCAGCTCCAAGGAGCTCAAGTTCAGCTCAGAGCGAGAGTCACTGAACTGTTTTGCTGAGAGTCGATTGGGAGCTGTGCTTGTCCCCTCACTTCCTGCCTGTCATACTGAACGAGGAACCGGGGGCCCTGGCCCAGGGCCTGTTGGTACCAGTACAAAGAGAGGTGTCCAGAGACAGGGGAGCATCCCAGGGTCACTCGCTGTCCTCTTGCTTTAATCAGGTATCTTGGGGTTTGGGTGACTCCAGCATCCACAAGGCCTGTGGGGGAAGAAGATGGGGCTGAGAAACACCGCAGGAGAGAAGCCGATGGTGCCTTGGTTTCAGGCAAAGTCAGGCTAGGAACACAGATTCTCTCCTGTGCCAAGGACCCACCTGCTGCCAGGAGACAAAGAGCCACACAGCAGACGGGGCTGCAGCCCATGGCAGGAGGGGCAGAGCTGTCCGGGGGGGTCTCCTTGCTCAGAGCTCTGCTTCTCTGAGAGCTGGGGTTCTGGGCCTCCTTCCCCTGATTGGAAGTGAGGCAGGGACATCACTGCTCTGATGTCATTGCCTCTGCTGGTTCCCAGGAATCTGACCTCTCATTCCAGGTCAGCTGATCTACGAACGCTGCTCTGTCCTGCAGTCTCTTAGATGACCTGTGAGCTGGACTGCTGGTCTGGGCGAGGCTGGGTTTATGCCCGACGCCCTTCCCCGTGGCTCATTCACTTCTCTCTTCAGGCCGGTGTTTCCCTTTTCTGTTTCTTTCCTACTACCTCCCAGCTCCATACCCTTCACTTTTTCTGCAACCTCAGAGGCTCCTTCAGCATTGCAGAGTTGAAGTTCATGGCTCCCACCTGGGACAGCTAGCCTGCAAATTAGTGCCTGTGCTAGTCAGGCTTCTAGAGATAAAAACACCAAATGAAGCTTTCTCTTAACCCTCCTGTCCCAGGCACTAGGAGTGTCCCCTTACTCTGGTCCAGAAACTTCTGGAGTTTGGCAGTTCCACAGCGACCCCCTGTGGTATATGTGTGGAAACCAAGATTGTCTGCCCAGATTTTATGGTCATGGGATGTGTTCATATTAGAAAATATTTCACTGTTTGCTGACCGCACTGCGTTTTTCCTTGTTTTGTTTTTCCAAAGAACATACATGCAATTAGAAACACAAACTCACAAACCAGCCTGCCTTAAGATTTATGATTTTGTATTTCAAGAGAAAAGAAAGGTGTTCATGCAGGAAATATTTAATACTTTGACTTTTAGAAGATTGTGCTGAGGGAATTGCTACAAACTTGGGTTAGTTTTTGTTGGTGGTGGTGGTGTTCAATTGCTAACTGCAGTCCAACTCTTTGAGACCCCATGCATTGCAGCACTCCAAGCTGCCCTGTTCTTCCCTGTCTCACAGAGTTTGCTCAAATTCATGTCTGTTGAGTCGGTGATGCTATCTAACCACCTCTTTCTCTGCCACCCCCTTCTCCTTTTGCTTTCAGTCTTTCCCAACATCAGGGTCTAGGCTATTTAGATGCTAAAGACAGGGAGTGGTGGAGAATACATACACACACAGTTTGCCTCTCCTTCTCCTGAGGGATACAAAGGAATTATGGTGGCTCAGAGGTTAAAGCGTCTGCCTACAATGCGGGAGACCTGGGTTCCATCCCTGGGTCAGGAAGATCCCCTGGAGAAGGAAATGGCAACCCACTCCAGTATTCTTGGCTGGAGAATCCCATGGACGGAGGAGCCTAGTGGCTATAGTCCACGGGGTCGAAAAGAGTCGGACACAACTGAGTGACTTCACTTTCACTCACTAAGAATTAACTGAGGTTGCATTCTCTTTGAGGACCCCAAGGAGCCTACTCAAACAGGACCACGTAGGGATCATTATAAAGTTCCCTGGGTGATGGGCAAAGACATGACCCAGATGAAGGAGGAGCAGCTAGGCTGAAGTAGAGAAGGGTGGGAACAAGGGCCAGGAAGGTGGAAGAGTAAAGACCCCACATCTGGGGAAGTTGGACAAGAGCAGAGACCACACAAGGGCCTGCCTGCGGGAGAACCTTCCACAGCGACAGGCATGTGGTGCCTGGGGAGAGACGAGAGGGTCTAGATGTACCTGATTTCCCAACACCCTTCCCTCCTGGAGGCCTCATGTTCAGACTGATACTAGGAGTCAGAGCTGGCTAGCATCTTTAGGCTCACGTGGAAGCTATGGTGAAAAGACAGAGTGAGAGCGGACACATGTCCATGAGGCCCTGTTGTCAGGTCTGTGACAGCAAAGATAAAAAACTACTGCCTATGCTGCCAGTATGTCTGTGGGCTCCGAGGCTCCAGTTGCTAGGAGCCTGCTGGGGCTCCCCAAGTTCCAGGCTGCAGGGCCCTCATCTGCCTTTTTGCACAGAGAGGAGGTGGCCGTGCAGCGCCGTGGAGTCACTGCTGGCACAGAAGTACACAGATGTCTGGGAGCGGTTGGCAGATTTCAGCGTCAGAGGGAAGTTCTCTGTGCTTGGTCTGGAGACGCTGTACCCGTCGGGCACATCTCCTTTCACCATGGAGGGAGCCACAGCTGAGTAATGGATCAGCCTCAGCCCGTGTCCCGGGTCTTGTTGGTACCAGCACATATAGTTATGACCCAGATCCTGAGTACAATTAAGTGTGGCGCTCTGTCCTGTCCTCACGACCTGGAATCTGGGGTCCTGAGTGACACCAGCGTGGACCGCCCCTGTGGAGAAGGAGGACAGATGCTGCAGTCACAGTGGACAAGCTCAGTGCTGGCACCCCCAGGGGACCCTGCCCCCAGGACTCACCTGCCTGCAGGAGACAGAAGACCACACAGCCCAGGAGGCAGGGGCTCATGGCGGGGTCGGGGCAGGCAGAGGGCCCTCTGGTCTGAGTGTGGATGAGAGGGGAGAGGGGCTCTCCAGGGAGTCCTTCTGAGATGTCCCTGTCCCTGCCAGGCCCCAGAGCCGACCTGTCACTCAGGGAACCAAGCCCCTTCCCCCAGATGCTCAAATCAGAAATGAACCTGAGTAAACTGTTCACAACAGGGAGATCCATCCAGATCAACGGACATAAGCCTGAGAAGTGGATGTAAACTTTCTCTCAAACTAATTAAATTTTGCATGTGTTCTAGTCCAGAGATAATTTTTCATTAATACTTTTATTACTTTCATTTATCTGCATATTTCTGTAGTTTTTAATCTTGTGGAAATCCTTCTGTCTTTGCATTGACTTTATGACTGATGTGACCCACTAGGACTTCAAGGTTCCATTTCTGTATAATTGACCACAGTCCTGAGATTGTCCCTTCATCTACCATGTTTCTCCAGGAATCTGCTCCCAACCTCACTGCAGGCTCATCAACATTTGAGGAATTGTTTGGTCTATTTCTAATCAATTCACTGACAGACGGTCCACCAGCTAAATGCAGGTACAGCTCGTTCATGTTCACAGGAGCCCGTGTTTCCCATGTCGGGGAGGGAGCAAGCAGAGCCCCCTCAGGCCTGTGACCCACCTTTCTGGGTTTAGAGAAGCTGGTTGCCCACCACCCCAGATGACACATTGGCACAAAGGAATACAGACGTAGGAGGAACATGGCAAGAGGTGGCAGACTCCAGGGTAACTGAAAAATGCTCTTTCTTTATTGAGAGGTTCTTTCCATGGGAATACCTCCTTGTGATGCACAGCTGCCATTCACTGAGTAACAGTTCATATCTTACAGCCCCACACTGTCTCTGTTACACAGAGCCCAGCACGGATATGGACTTTGCTCTGTATGGAGCCATTTCCATGAGGAAAAGAACCACAGGTGCTGAGAACAAACTTGAGCAGAAGCCTAGTTGTAAGTTATGAAGTGTGATATCTGGGCAATTCCCGTCCCCTCAGATGTACAAAGAGTTAAAATAATACTTATCTTGATGATCTTAGTGAGCATTAAAGCATATAAAGAAATGAATGTCTGGGAAAGTCTATCGCTCTACCAGAGACTGGGCTTGGCAGGCTGGCAGCTGACACCCTGGGCACCACTTCCTGAGCTGGGGCAGGGCTGTTTTTGTCCCAGAGGCACCTGATCATGCAGGACTGTGTCTTGGCTGCTGGCACAGAGATACAGGGCGGAGTCCGTCAGCTCCTAGGACCCCAAGTTCAGCTCTGCGCAAAGATCACTGAACTGTTTTCCTGAGAATCAATCTGATATGTTACCTTTCTTACTAACTTCCGTGTTGTAATACTGAATGAGGAATTGGGGTTCCTGGCCCAGGGCCTGTTGGTACCAGTACAAAGAGAGGTGTCGAAGGACAGGGTAACATCTCAGCGTCACTTGCTGCTTTCTTGATTTGATCAGGTACTTGGGTGTCTGGGTGACTTCAGAATCCACCAGGCCTGTTGGGGGAAACAAGGAATCTGTGGGCAGAGCACAGGGGAAGCCTCCTGCTTCAATCCTCATCACCGGGCTTCTGTTGCAGGGTGACAGAACATCTCAGAAGCCCCCAGTGTGTCCAGACTCACCTGCTCCCAGGACGCAGAGAGTCACACAGCAGAGGAGCCTGGAGCCCATGGCAGCATCAGGAACCCAAGACTGCTGCTGGCTGGGGGCGGGGCTCCTGGGCTGAGAGGTGTAAGTGCTGACCCTCCCGCTTCCCTGATTGGAGCGTTTGCCTATGACGTCACGGCTCTGTGTCTCTGCAGGCTGCCCTTGTTCACTGGACCCCTCAGCATTACCCAGGGCTGGCTCCTCTATGCCCTTCCCCGTCCTGACAGCCCCTCAGCAAGTTTGGGTGTGAGGTGAGTTTCATCCCCTGGTCCCATGTGCCCACAACATGTCTTGTTCTCCTCTGCCTGACACTCAGCCCCAAGACCTCACCAACCACCCCAAGCCCTTCACCTCCTCCTCACATGCTGATCCAGGATACGACCCCCGTGAACATCCTGAGGTTCCAGGCACATCTCCAGTTCCCTGGGCAGGGAGGAGTCTGTGCTGGTTCCATATGTCTTGGAACAATTCAGGGAACTCAAACCTGCTCCCAGATGCAGGCATGATATAGCCAAGGTTCCCTGAAACTGCCCTCTCCAGAGAGATTCTCAACCCCTCCCAATACACCCTACTTACCTTGGAAACACAGTGCCTCCAAGTAGCCAAAGGTCCAGGGTCTCATGGATTTGCACCATCTGTTTAAAGCAAGGGTACAAAAATCCAGGACCCTGTACACACACACACACACACTCAGACACAGACACACACACACAGACAGACACACTCACACACAGACACACACACACACAGACACACAGACACAGACACACACACACACAGACACACACAGACACACACAAACACAGACACACACACACGCATACGCACACCTGTTCTACTGCCTTCCTAGCCTGGCTGATAGGGTTTATCTTCAAATCCACTCTTAGCCTCTGGAGGCAGAAGACTTTATGAGCCAAACTTTTTACTGAGAGAGAAATGATTGCGGCACCACTACAACGATGTAGTTATCTAAGATGGAAATATATAATCATAGAATAAATACTCTGAGCATCTCAAGTGAATCTGCCAGCAAACATGTGTTCCATAAGTACTTCTGATTAATCACATGTATATATTTCCAGATTGTGTATTTAAATTGAGCATTATCAAATTCTAGATAAAACTTTTTATAAAGAAGTTTTAGAAAGATGATCTCATCTATTTCTGCACTTATAACATCTTGATATAATGGAGGTGATGTATGATATATTTTGACTTTGAGAAGATTTTGATGAGGGTGCCAGGTGGTGGCAACCTGGCCTTGGTAAGATGAGATGCTAAGGAAGTCAGGGCGGGTGGTGCAGTGGGAGAACACACAAAGATGATCTGTCCCTCTGAGATGAACTCCCATGAGTTTTTGGATGATTGATGATTAACTGAAGTTGATTTCTCTTTGATGATTCCATCCAGCTTGCTCAAAGCAGAGCACGTGGAGGGTCCACTTTAAAGGCCTCCCTGTGAAATGTGAAGGGACCTGAGGCAGATGAGGGAGGAGCCTGTGGCTATGGGAGAGAGGGCCAGGGAGCTGATGCAGAGAGGTGGGGAGAGGAATGTCCTGCCTGCCTGGGAAAGGTAGGCAAGAGAAGGGAGCATGTGAGAGTCAGGCTGGGGGAGAACCTTCCAGAGAGACATTGATGAAGTGCCTGAGGTAAGACAGGAGGGCCTATTTAAATCTAATTTACCAACATCCTTCCCTCCTAGAGGTCTCAGGCTCAGGTGATGACTAGGAGTCAGAGCTGGGGAGGGAGGATGCAGCGGAAAGACAGAGACTGATGGTGGACACATGGCCCCGAGGCCTGGGAGTGAGGCTGGGGCAGCGTTGTCCACACACCCAGGGTCACACTGCAGGCCCGTGGTCCCCAAAAGCCCAAGGTTTCTGGTGCTAGGAGCTAGCTCGTAGGCAACTAGTACATTTTGCACAGAGAGGAGGTGGCCATGCAGCACCGAGGAGTAACTGCTGGCACAGAAGTACACAGATGTCTGGTTGCGAATGGCAGACTTCAGTGTCAGAGGGAAGTTCTCTTTGTTTGATCTGGAGACGCTGTAACCCTCAGACACATCTCCTGGCTCGCTACTGGGTGCAGCAGCTGAGTAATAAATTAGCCTCAGCCCGTGTCCTGGGTCTTGTCGGTACCAGTACATATAATCATGGTTCAGATCTTGAGTACATTTCAGTGTTGTGCTCTGTCCTGTCCTCATGACCTGGAATCTCGGGTCCTGAGTGACACCAGCGTGGACCGCCCCTGTGGAGAAGGAGGACCGATGCTGCAGTCACAGCGGACATGCTCAGTGCTGGGACCCCCAAGGGGACCCTGCTCCCCAGGACTCACCTGCCTGCAGGAGACAGAAGACCACACAGCCCAGGAGGCAGGGGCCCATGCCGGGGGCGGGGCAGGCAGAGGGCCCTCTGGTCTGAGTGTGGATGAGAGGGGAGAGGGGCTCTCCAGGGAGTCCTTCTGAGATGTCTCTGTCCCTGCCAGGCCCCAGAGGAAACCTGTCACTCAGGGACCACGCCCCTTCCCCCAGAGACTCAAATCAGAAATGAACCTGAGAGAACTGTTCACAACAGGGAGATCCATCCAGATCAATAGGCATAAGCCTTAAAGTTGTTGTAATATTTCTCTAAGCAGTTTGCAACTTGATGTACTTTTTCTAGAGATAATTCTTCATTCATATGTATACTACTTTTACCTGCATATTTCTGTAGTGTTGAATCTGAGGAAAGTCTTTTGGGCTTCCTACTGCCCTTTATGACTCATGAATGCCAAATACACGTTCAGGTGTCTAAGTAAGTGTTAGTTGATTAGTCATGTCTGACTCTTTGCGACCCCATGGACTGTATGTAGCCCACCAGGCTCCTCTGTCCATGGGATTCTCCACGCAATAATACTGCAGTGGGCTTCCATTTCTTCCTCCAGGGATCTTCCAAACTCAGGGATCAAACCCAAGTCTCTTACATCTCCACATTGGCAGGCAGGATCATTACCACTAGCGCCACCTGGGAAAGTGTCTGTTTCTGCTTTCGTTAATTAACCACAGTCCTTTGGTGTCCTTCTACCTGCAATGATTCTTTTGGCATCTGGTTCCCCAACCGTAGGTCAGACTTATCCCCACTTGAGGAATCCTTTGGCTCTATTTCTTATCAATTCACCAACGACGGCTCGCCTGCCAGATGTATTTACATTCCTATATTGTCCCCTGGACGCAATGCTTGCAGTTTCTGAAGTGAGAGGGGGAACAGCAAGCAGAACCACCTCAAGCTTGGGACTCGCCTTTCTTTTTGGAGAGAAGCCAGTTGCCCAGCACCACAGATGACGTGGGCTTCTCTCAGATTGTGAGAGTGGGAAGGAACCTGCCTGCCAGTGCAGGAGACGTAAGACATGCAGTTTTGATCCCTGGGTTGGGAAGATCTCCTGAAGGAGGACGTGGCTACCCACTCCACTAGTCTTGCCTGGAGGATCCCATGGACAGAGGAACCTGACTGGCAACAGTCCATGGGGTCACAAAGAGTCGGACACGACTGAAGTGACTGAGGCCTCACACACTCACAAGCGGATGACATGTTGGCACAAAGGAACTTGTATGTGGGAGGGATACAGGGAGAGGTGGCCGACTCCAGGTTGAATGAAAAGGGCTCTGATTTTACGTGAGACGTGCATTCCGTGGGAATGCTTCCTTGGGAAGCGGGGATTGCATTAATTGAGTAACAAATATCATAGAGCTCCTCAAAGCCTTATCTTGTTGTACATCATTCCACACAGCAGGACCCCACACATGCTGCACAGCTCTGCTCTCTGCAGATTCTCATGGTATTGGAAAGCAGGGACCCTAAAAATTATGTAGCTATTCCTGGTTACAAGACTGTGGACCTGCGGTGACCTCCTGATGTGCTGGTTTTCCCAGAGCATGACCACACGTCACAGGTCTGGGTGACGCACCATTCCTGGCAGAGGTCAGTTGGGGGCATGGTGAGGACCACAAGTGATAAGGTCAGACTCGAGTAGGATTCCTTGCTCTAACAGTTAAGAAATATGAGATCTGGGCAGGTCACTTTCCCTAAGATAAATGAGCAGATAAAATAAAACGTACCTTGCAAAATCTTTGTGAGCATTGAGACATACCAGGAAAGAATGTCTGGGAAAGGCTGTCCACTCTACCAGCACCTGGGTCCCGCTGGCTGGCAGTTCACGCCCTACAACCACTTCCTGAGCTGGGGCAGGAGTGTTTTTGTACCAGAGGCACCTGATCATGCAGGGCTGTGTCTTTGCTGCTGGCACAGAGATACACGGCTGAGTCTGTCAGCTCCAAGGAGCTCAGGTTCATCTGTGAGCGAGAGTCACTGAACTGTTCACCTAAGAATCGATCTGGAAGGTTTCCTTTTTCATTCACTCTTGTATTGTAATACTGAACGAGGAACTGGGGGCCCTGGCCCAGGGCCTGTTGGTACCAGTACACAGAGCGGTGTCCAGATTCAGGGGAACATCTCAGAGTCGCGTTCTGCTTTCTTGATTTGATCAGGTATTTGGGGGTCTGGGTGACTCCAGAATCCACCAGGCCTGTTGGGGAGGAGACAAGGAAGCTGAGGGCAGAGCACACGGAAGCCTCCTGCTGCAGCCGTCATCACCAGGCTTTTATCTCAGAAAGGCAAAGACATCTCACATGCTTCCACACTGTGTCCAGGACTCACCTGATCCCAAGAGGCAGAGAGTCACACAGCAGAGGAGCCTGGAGCCCATGGCAGCATCAGGAATTCAGGACTGCTGCTGGCTGGGGGCGGGGCTCCTGGGGTGAGTGGTGTAAGTGCTGAACTTCCTGTGTCCCTGATTGGAGCATTTGCCTATGACATCACTGCTCTGTGTCTCTGCAGGCTGTTTCCTGATCCACTGGACCCCTTGGCAGGACCCAGGGCTGGCTCCTCTATGCCATTCCCTGTCCTGACAACCCCTCAAAAAGATGGGTGTGAGGTGAGCTTCATCCCCTGGTCCCATGTGTCCACAACACTCTTGTTCTGCTCTGCCTGACCCTGCCTGACCCTCATGACCCAGCGCTCACCAGATACCCCAGGCTCTCACCTCCCCTTCCCACGCTGCTCCAGGAGACGGCCCCCTGGGCACATCCTGAAGCTCCAGGCATGACCCCTCCTCCTGAGCCGTGAGGAGTCTGTGCTGGCTCCACGTGTCCCAGGATCATTCAGGGAACTCAAATCTGCTCCCAGGTGCAGGCATGTAGCCAAGGTTCCCTTAAGCTTCCTTCCCCAGGGTGCCTCTCAGCCCCTCCCAGGGCACCCTGCTTACCATGGAAACACAGTGCCTCCTTGTGGCCAAAGGTCCATGGTCATATGGATTTGTAGCCTCTCTTTGAATCAAGGTTTCAAAAACCCCATGCCCGGAATACACACACACACACACACACACACACACATATCTGTTCTACTGCCTTCCTAGCCTGGCCAATTAGGATTGATCTTCAAATGCACTCTTAGCCTCTGGAGGTAGAAGACTGTATGATCTGACCATTTTACTAAGAAGGAAATAATTGCTGCACCACTACAATGATGGTAGTTAGCTAAAGATGGAAATATACGATCATAAAATAAATGCTCAGAGGGTCTCAAGTGAATCTGCCTGCAAACATGTATTTATAACTACTTCTGAATAGTCACAGACATATATTTTCAGATTTCCTATTTAAATTAAGCATTATCAAATTCTAGATAATACGTCCTTTTTATTAAAAATTTTATAAATGTGGACTCAATTATTTCTGCACTTATCAAAGCATGATATAATGGTGTGATGCAGGATAGATTTTGACTGTGAGAGGATTTTGATGAGGGAGGTTAGGTGAGATGCTAAGGATGTTGGGAGCAGGGGTGTCGAGAACACACAAAGACAGTCTGTCCTCCTTCAGGTGGGCTCAGCTGAGTTTTTGGATGATTTATAATTAACTGAAGTTTGTTTCTCTTTGATGACTCCATACATCTTGCTCAAAACAGACCACATAGAGAGGCCCCTTTAAAAGCCTCCCTGTGACATGGGAAGGGACCTGACCCAGATGAGGGAGGAGCAGTGTGGCTGTGGTAGAGAGGGCCAGGGAGCTGATGCAGGGAGGTGGGGAGAGGAAGTCCTGCAGGCCTGGGAAAGGTGGACCAGAGCCGAGACCAGGTGAGAGCCAGGCTGGGGGAGAACCTCCAGAAAAACAGACAGATTCTGCCTGAGTGAGACAAGAGAGTCTAGATGTATCTAATTTACCAAAACCCTTCCCTCCTCGATCTCAGGCTCAGGTGATGACTAGGAGTCTGAGCTGGTTCACAGGGAGGATGTGAGGAAGCATCTTCCAGGTTCACAGGGAGGATGTAGAGGAAGGACAGAGCCCGATGGAGGACACATGGCCCCGAGGCCCAGGAGTGAGGCACAGGCCAACCTAGTCCACACACTCAGGGTCACGCTGCAGGCACGTGGTTGCAAACTCTGAGGCTTCCGATGCTGGGAGCCTGCACGGGCCCCCCTGTCTTTTTGCACAGAGGAGGTGGCTGTGCAGCGCTGTGGAGTAACTGCTGGCGCAGAGGTACACAGATATCTGGGAGCGGTTGGCAGACTCCAGCATGAGAGGGAAGTTCTCTGTGTTTGATCTGGAGACGCTGTACATCAGTCACATCTCCTTGCTCACTAGTGGGCACACCGGCTGGGAAATTGATCATCCTCAGCCCGTGTCCCGGGTCTTGTTGGTACCAGCACATGTGGTCATGACCCAGATCCTGAGTACATTTCAGAGTCCTGCTCTGTCCTGTCCTCACGACCTAGAATCTGGGGTCCTGGGTGACACCAGCGTGGACCATCCCTGTGGAGAAGGAGGACCGATGCTGCAGTCACAGTGGACATGCTCAGTGCTGGCACCCCAAGGGGACCCTGCCCCCAGGACTCACCTGCCTGCAGGAGACAGAGACCACACAGCCCAGGAGGCAGGGGCTCATGGCGGGGCCCGGGCAGACGGAGGGCCCTGTGGTCTGAGTGTGGATGAGAGGGGAGAGGGGCTCTCCAGGGAGTCCTTCTGAGATGTCCCTGTCCCTGCCTGACCCCAGAGCCGACCTGTCACTCAGGGGGCCACGCCCCTTCCCCCAGAAACTCAAATCAAAGAAGCTGGGAGAGTAAATTCCTAGGCAGGTTGATAAGAAGTCCAGGGTCCCCAAGGAAGAGAAAGGTGTCCAGAGTCCTCGAGGAAGAGAGAGGGGTGTGGGGCTCTCAAAGAGAAAAGAACAAAGGTTTTTTCTTCTTGCTTTGTTTAGTCCACATAGCACTGTACCTTGCTCAAGCACATGTTTCTCCTTACCAAAGACCTTCTGACTAATCTTATTGTTTTACGATGTATATTGTGGAAGTGGGTTTGGTAAGACCTTTCTATTGTCAGTTCTAATCTTGGTAATATAAGATGTATGTTGCAAGTGGGTCTGGTTAAACTATATAAGACCTTGATAAGACTAGCAAGTGGGTGCACTCTCCTCCCCCTTCAATGTCTATGTTAGAAGCTTTGTCTGTCCCTTTTTATACTTTGGAGCTTCCTGGTGGCTCAGAGGTTAAAGCGTCTGCCGGCAATGCGGGAGACCCGGGTTCGATCACTGGGTCGGGAAGATCCCCTGGAGAAGGAAACGGCAACCCACTCCAGTATTCCTGCCTGGAGATTCCCATGGACAGAGAACCCTGGTAGGCTACAGTCAACGGGGTCTCAAAGAGTCGGACATGACTAAGTGACTTCACTTTCACTTTTCACTTTTTATTCCTTAGTAAACCTCGGCTACACAAAAGCTCTTGAGTGATAAAGACTTGTCCCTGGTCTAAGAAGAAGCTAAATCTTCTTCAGAGATCACGAATCTGACACCATTCAATGTAAGCTCTCAAACCTGAGTGAACAGTTCATAACAGGGAGACCCATCCAGCTCAATGGACGTAAGCCTTACAAGTTGATCTAACCTCTCTGTAAAACTGATTAAATTTTTGTATGTTCTAGTCCAGAGATAATTTTTCATTAACACGTGTGTTACTTTTATTTATCTGCATGTTTCTGGAATTTTAAATCTTGGGGAAATCCTTCTGGCTTCCTGCTGCCCCTTAGGACTCATGTGTCCCAATGGGAATTCAAGACCCATTTCCACTTTAATTGACTGCAGTCCTGAGAATGTCCCTCCACCTATCATGTTTCTCCAGGTATCTGATCACAACCTCATCGGAGGCTTATCAACATTTAGGAATTATTTGGATCTGTTCTTATCAATTCACTAACAGACGATCCGCTGGCCAAATGCCGCTACAGCTCCTTCTGTTCACAGGAGCCCTTACTTCCCATATTGGAGGGGAGAGCAAGAAGAGCCCCCTCAGGCCTGTGACCCACCTTTCTGAGTGGAGAGAAGCCGGTTGCCCAGCACGAGTTACTTATTGGCACAAAGGAATACAGACTTAGGAGGGACGTGGAGGAAGTTGCAGTCCCCAGGGTAATGAAATATGCTGTTTTTATTCGAGACATTCCTCCCACGGGAATACCTCCTTGTGAAGTGTGGCTGCCATTCACTGAATAACAGTTTATATCATAGAGCCCCAAATTCTATCTTGTTACACGTAACCCACATGCATATCTAATTTGTTCTGTAGGGAGACATTTCCATTGGTGGCAAGTCACCACAGGTGTTGAGAAGAGACTTGACTCAGAATCCTTGCTATAGCAATTATGAAGTATGAGATCTGGGCAATTCATGTACACTCGGATGTATAAACAGTTAAAATAATGTTTATCTTGATGATCTTTGTGAGCATTAAAACATGTCAAGAAATGAACGTCTGGGGAAGAGTGTCCACTCTGCCAGGCCTGGGCCTGACAGGCAGGCAGTCGACATGCTCACCACACTTCCTGAGCTGGGGCAGGAGCGTTTTTGTCCCAGAGGCACCTGATCATGTAGGGCTGTGTCTTGGCTGCTGGCACAGAGATACACGGCTGAGTCCATCAGCTCCAAGGAGCTCAAGTTCAGCTCAGAGTGAAAGTCATTGAACTGCTTTCCTGAGAATTGATCTGATATGTCCCCTTTTTGTATCACTTCCCTGTTGTAATACTGAATGAGGAACTGGGGGTCCTGGCCCAGAGCCTGTTGGTACCAGTACACAGAGCGGTGTCCAGAATCAGGGGAACATCTCAGAGTCGCGTTCTGCTTTCTTGATTTGATCAGGTATTTGGGGGTCTGGGTGACTCCAGAATCGACCAGGCCTGTTGGGGAGGAGACAGAAGAAGCTGAGGGCAGAGCATAGGGAAGCCTCCTGCTGCTGCCCTCATCACCAGGCTTCTATCTCAGGGAGGCAAAGACATTTCAGGAGCTCCCACACTGTGTCCAGGTCTCACCTGCTCCCAGGAAGCAGAGAGTCACACAGCAGAGGAGCCTGGAGCCCATGGCAGCATCAGGAACCCAAGACTGCTGCTGGCTGGGGGCGGGGCTCCTGGGGTGACTGGTATAGAGTACTGATCCTCCTGCTTTCCTGATTGGAGCGTTTGCCTATGAGGTCACTGCTCTGTGTCTCTGCAGGCTGTTTCCTGATCCGCTGGACCGCTTGGTTGGACCCAGGGCTGGCTCCTCTATGCCATTCCCAGTCTTGCACAGCCCCTCAGCAAAGGGTGGGTATGAAGTGTGCACTCTCCCCATGTCTCCATATGTCCACAATATGACTTTTCCTCCTCTCTCTACCCCTTCCTGACACTCATCACCAAGCACTCAGCAGCCACCCAGACCCCTCACCCTCACTTCCCATGCAGGGCACCGCTGAGTACATGCTGCAGCTCCAGGCGCATCCCCACTTCCCTGACCCTGAGGAGTCTGTGCTAGCTCCATGTGCCCCAGGATCACTCAGGGAACTCAAACCTGTTCCCTGACACAGGCTTGTAGTTAAGGTTCCCTAAAGCTGCCCTCTACTGGGGGACTCTCAACCCCTCTCAGTACACCTTGCTTATATGGGCCCACACTGCCTCCTAGTTGCCAGTGGTTCACAGTCTCATGGAATTGTAGCCTCTGTCTAGGGCAAGGGTACAAAAACCCCACAACCTGAATACACGCACACACACACACACACACATTCTACTATTATACTGCTTTCCCATTCTGGCTGAATTAGGGTTGATTATCAAACCTACTCTTAGCATCTGGAAGTTGAAGACTCAATGATCTGACAATTTTACTAAGAAGGAAAGAATTGCTGCACCACTGCAATGATGGTAGTTAGCTAAGATGGTAATAAATGACCATAAAATAAACACTCTGAGGATCTCACGTGAATCTGCCTGGAAACCTTTATTTCATACCTACCTCTGATTATAAGATGCATCTATTTCCACATTTCCTATATAAATTTAGCATTACCAAGTCCCAGTTAATACATTTCATAAAGAGGTTTTATATATACGAACTCATATATTTCTACACTTATAAAATCTTGATATAATGGGGTGATGGAAGATATATTTTGACTTTGAGAAGATTTTGATGAGGGAGGTGGTGCCAACCTGGCCTAGGTTAGGTGAGATGCTGAGGAAGTTCGGGTCGTGAGAATGAACCCAGAAAACCAGTCTCTCCATCAGATGGACTCACATGAGATTTGGATAATTGATAATTAACGGAAGCTGATTTCTCTTTGATGACTCCAGACAACTTGCTTAATGAAGACTACATGGAGAGGCCACTTTAAAAGCTTCCCTGTGACTTGGGAAGGGACATGACCCAGATAACTGAGGAGCAGCATGGGTGTGATACTGAGGGCCAGGGAGGTAAGGAGAGGAATGTTCTGCCCACCCAAGAAAGGTGGGCAAGAGCGGAGACCACGTGAGAACCAGTTGGGGAAAGCCTTCCAGAGAGACAATATTGAAGTGAGACAAGGGGATCTATTTTTATCTAATTTACCAGCAAGCTTCCCCCCTAGAGGTCTCAGGCTCAGGTGATGACTAGGAGTCAGAGCTGGAGAAGCATCTTCTTGGTTCACAGGGAGGATATAGAGAAAAAGACAGAGATGGATGGTGGACACATGTCTCGGAGTCCCTGAGTGAGGTTGGGTCAACCTAGTCCACACACCCAGGGTCGCACTGCAGGCACATGACCTACAAAACACTAAGACCCCCAGTGCTAGGATCCCTGATTAGGATCTCTGACTTCCAGGCTGCAGGGCCTCACCTGTCTTTTTGCACAGAGAGGAGGTGGCCGTGCAGCGCCGTGGAGTAACTGCTGGAGCAGAAGTACACAGATGTCTGGGAGTGGTTGGCAAAATCCAGCATGAGAGGGAAGTTCTCTCTCCTTAGTCTGGAGACGCTGTACCCGTCAGGCACGTCTCCTTTCTCCGTGGTGGGGGAGCTAACTGAGTAATGGTTCAGCAGCAGCCCGTGTCCCGGGTTTTGTTGGCACCAGCACATGTGGTCATGACCCAGATCCTGAGTACATTTCAGTGTCGCCCTCTGTCCTGTCCTCACGACCTGGAATCTGGGGTCCTGGGTGACACCAGCGTGGACCGCCCCTGTGGAGAAGGAGGACCGATGCTGCAGTCACAGAGGACATGCTCAGTGCTGGCACCCCAAGGGGACCCTGCCCCCCAGGACTCACCTGCCTGCAGGAGACAGAAGACCACACAGCCCAGGAAACAGGGACTCATGGCAGGGGCGGGGCAAGCGGAGGTCCCTCTGGTCTGAGTGTGGATGAGAGGGGAGAGGGGCTCTGCAGGGAGTCCTTCTGAGATGTCCCTGTCCCTGCCAGGCCCCAGAGCCAACCTGTCACTCAGGGGGCCACGCCTCTTCCCCCAGAGGCTCAAATCAGAAAAGAACCTCTGTGAAGAGTTCACTACAGGGTGACCCATCCAGCTCAACGGACATGAGCCTCACACGTTGTAACCTTTCTGTAAACAGTTTGTGATTTTATCTATACTTTATTCCAGAGATAATTCTTCATAAATGTGTATATTACTTTATCTACATATTTCTATAGCTCAGCATCTTGGGAAATTCCCTCTAGCTTCCTTCTCTCCTTTGTGATATGTGTCCCGATAGGACTTCAAGGCCCATTTCTGCTTTAATTGATTGCAGCCCTAGGAATGGCCCTCCACCGACCATGTTTCTCTGGTTTCTGCTCTCAACCTCATCGCAGGCTCATCAGCACTCGGGGAATTGTTTGGATCTGTTCTTATCCATTCACTGACAGACAGGACACCAGCCAAACGTAGCTCCTTCATGTTCACAGAGCCCTGCTTCCCATTTCGGGAGAGTGAGTAAGCAGAGCACCCTGAGGCCTGTGACCCACCTTTCTGGGTGGAGAGAAGCTGGTTGCCCAGCACAGGATGACTTATTGGCCCAAAGGAATGCAGACTTAGGAGCAACATGGTGAGACGGGGCACACACCAGCATAAGGGAAAAATCTCTTTTTTATTTGAGACATTCTTTTCACGGGAATACCTCCTTGTGATGCGTGGCTGCCATTCACTGAGTAACAATTCATATCATAGAGCCCCAAACTGTATCTTGTTACACATAACCCAACACGTATATGTAATTTGTTCTGTATGGAGACCTTTCCATGAGGAAAGGAACCACAAGTGTTGAGAACAAACCGGAGCTGCAATCCTAGCTGTAACAGTTATGAAGTATGAGATCGGGGCAATTCTCATCCCATCAGATGTATGAACAGTTAAAATAACACTTATCTTGCATGATCTTAGTGAGCATTAAAACATATCAAGAAATGAATGTCTAGGAAAGTCTATCGCTCTACCAGAGACTGGGCTTGGCAGGCTGGCAGCCGACACCCTCACCACCACTTCCTGAGCTGGGGCAAGAGTGTTTTTGTCCCAGAGGCACCTGATCATGCAAGACTGTGTCTTGGCTGCTGGCACAGAGATACACGGCTGAGTCCATCAGGTCCAAGGAAGTCAAGTTCAGCTCAGAGTGAGAGTCACTGAACTGTATTCCTGAGAATCGATCCGATATGTTTCCTTTCTCTTTCACTTCCCTGTTGAAAGGCTGAATGAGGACTGGGGGCCCTGGACCAGCGCCTGTTGGTACCAGTACACAGAGCGATGTCCAGAGTCAGGGGAACATCTCAGCATCACTTGCTGTTTTCTTGATTTGATCAGGTACTTGGGGGTCTGGGTGACTTCAGAATCCACCAGGCCTGTTGGGGAGAAGACAGAAGGAAGCTGAGGGCAGAGGACAGTGAAAGCCTCCTGCTGCAGCCCTCATCACCAGCCTTCTATCTCAGGGAGGCAAAGACATCTCAGAAGCTCCCACACTGTGTCCAGGACTCACCTGCTCCCAGGAGGCAGAGACTCACACAGCAGAGGAGCCTGGAGCCCATGGCAGCATCAGGAACCTAAGACTGCTGCTGGCTGGGGGTGGGTCTCCTGGGGTGAGTGGTGTAAAGTGCTGAAGGTCCTGCTTCCCTGATTGGAGCATTTGCTTATGACATCACTGCTGTGTCTATCAGGCTGCCCTTGTCCACTGGACCCCTTACCAATACCCAGGGCTGGCTCCTCTATGCCCTTCCCTGTCCTGACAGCTCCTCAGCAAGACTGGGTGTGAGGTGAGTTTCATCCCCTGGTTCCATATGCACACAACATGCCTTGTTCTTGTCTGCCTGACCCTGCCTGACACTCATCACCAGCCACCAGGCCCTCACTAGCCACTCCAACCCCTTCACCGTTCCACTTCCCATACTGAGTTAGGTTTTGACCGTCTATGTTCATCCCGTGGTTCCAGCCACGTCCCCAGTTCCCTGCGCAGTGTGGAGTCTGTGCTGGCTCCATGTGTCCCAGGACCACGCAGGGAACTCAGACCTGCTCCCAGATACAGGCATGATATAGACAAGGTTCTCTTAAGCTGCCCTCCCCAGGGTGACTCTCATATCCTCCCAGCACACCCTGCTTATCATGGAACAGTGCCTCCAAGTGGCCAAAGGTCAAGGGTCTCATGGATTTGCAGCATTTGTTTAAAAGAAAGAAAGTTTAGTTGCTCAGACTTGTCCTACTCTTTGCAACGGCATAGACTATAGCCTACCTGGCTCCGCTGTCCATGGGATTATCCAGGCAAGAGTACTGGAGTGGGTTGCCATTTCCTTCACCAGAGGATCTTCTCGACCCAGGGATCAAACCCAGGTCTCCCACATTGGAGGCAGATGCTTCACCATCTGAGCCACAAGGGAAGTCCTATCTGTTAAAGCAAGGGTACAAAAATTCCGGCACCCTGAACACACACACACACACACACACACACTCTCACACGCACACATACCTGTTCTTCTGCCTTCCTAGCCTGGTTGACGGGTTGATCTTCGAATCTACTCAGCCTCTGGAGGCAGAAGAATGTGTGATCCCACCTTTTTACTAAGAGGGAAATAATTGTGGCACCACTACAGTGACAGTAGTTAGCTAAACATGGAAATATAGGATCATAAAATAAATACTCTGAGGGTCTCAAGTGAATCTGCCTACAAACATGTATTCCATAACTACTTCTGATTAATCAGATGCATATATTTCCAGATTTTGTATTTAAATTAAGCATGATCAAATTCTAGATAATACTTTTCATAAAGAAGTCTTAGAAATATGAACTCATTTATTTCTGCACATATAAAATCATGATATAATGGGGGCGATGCAGGATATATTTTGACTTTGAGAAAATTTTGATGAGCGTGCCAGGGGGTCCCAACCTGGCCTAGGTTAGGTGAGATGCTAAGGATGTTGGAGGGCGGGGTGTGTGTGTCGAGAACACAGGCAATCTGTCCTCCTTCAGATGGACTCACATGAGTTTTGGGATGATAGGTGATTAACTAAAGTTTGTTTCTTTTTCATGACTCCATACATCTTGCTCAAAACAGACCACATAGAGAAGCCACTTTAAAAGCCTCCCTGTGACACGGAAAGGGACCTGACCCAGATGAGGGAGGAGCAGTGTGGCTGTGGTAGAGAGGGCCAGGGAGCTGATGCAGGGAGGTGGGGAGAGGAAGTCCTGCCCGCCTGGGAAAGGTGGACCAGAGCCGAGACCAGGTGAGAGCCAGGCTGGAGGAGAACCTCCAGAAAGACAGAAACAGCTGCCTGAGTGAGACAAGAGTGCCTAGTGTATCTGATTTACCAACAACCTTCCCTCCTAGGTCTCAGGCTCAGGTGATGACCAGGAGTCAGAGCTGGGGAAGTGTCTCCTGGTTCACAGGGAGGATGCAGAGGAAAGACTGAGACCGATGGAGGACACATGGCCCTGAGGCCCGGGAGTGAGGCTAGGCCAACCTAGTGCACTCACCCAGGATCACGCGGCAGGCAAGTGGCTAACAAAGCCCTGAGGCTCCCGGTGCTGGGAGCCTACACGTGGTCCCCCTGTCTTTTTGCACAGAGAGGAGGTGGCCGTGCAGCGCTGTGGAGTAACTGCTGGCGCAGAAGTACACAGATGTCTGGGAGCGTTTGGCGGACTCCAGCGTGAGAGGGAAGTTCTCTGTGTTTGGTCTGGAGACGCTGTACCCGTCGGGCACATCTCCTTGCTCCTTGGTGAAAGGGCCAGTTGAGTAATGGATCAGCCTCAGCCCGAGTCCTGGGTCTTGTCGGTACCAGCACATATAGTCATGACCCAGATCCTGAGTACAATTAAGTGTCACGCTCTGTCCTGTCCTCACGACCTGGAATCGGGGGTCCTGAGTGACACATGCGTGGACCGCCCCTGTGGAGAAGGAGGACCGATGCTGCAGTCACAGCGGACATGCTCAGTGCTGGCATCCCCAAGGGGACCCTGCCCCCAGGACTCACCTGCCTGCAGGAGACAGAAGACCACACAGCCCAGGAGGCAGGGGCTCATGGTGGGTTCGCGGCAGGCAGAGGTCCCTCTGGTCTGAGTGTGGATGAGAGGGGAGAGGGGCTCTCCAGGCAGTCCTTCTGAGATGTCACTGTCCCTGCCAGGCCCCAGAGCCGACCTGTCGCTCAGGGGCCACGCCCCTTCCCCCAGAAGCTCAAATCAAAGTTGATTCTAAATCAGTAGCTTAGAACAGGGAGATGCCTTGGACAGATTGCTTGGACATCATCTGGACAGATGTAAGTCTTACAAAGTCGTTGCAAGCTTTCCCTAGAGTAGTTTGCACCTTTATGTATATTTTACTCCAGAGATAATTCCTTAATTTGCATATTAGCTTATTTGCGTACATATTTCTGTAGTTTTGAATCTCAGAGGAAATCCTTAGGGCTTCCTACTGTCCTTTATGACCCGTGCATCCCAAATACTCCCTGAAGTGTTGTTTCTACTTTGCTCAATTGACCACAGTCCTGCTCCTGTCCTCTCACCTACAATGATTCTTTGGAGTCTGGTTCCTTAACTGCAGCGCAGACTCATCACTATTGAGGAATCATTTGACTCTATTTCTTCTCAGTTCATTAACAGACGGGACACCTGCCAAATGCAGGTACAGCTCCTTCATGGTCGCCAAAGCATGTGCTTCCTGAGTCTCAGGGCACAGGGAGGGGAAGCAGCAAGTGAAACCACCGCAGCCCTAAGACAGAACTTTCTTTGTGGCCAGAAGCTGGTTGCTCAACGTGGATTTTACGTTCACACAAAGGAACATACATAAGAGAGGGATTTGGGGCGAGGTGCAGGACTCCAGGATACATCAAAAGTGCTCTGACTTTATGTGGGACATCCACTCCATGGGAATACTTCCTTGTGAAGCATTGCTGCCGTTAATAGATTGATATCCTAGAGCCCTAAACTATATCTTGTTGCACAAACCCCACTCTCAAAAGGACTCTGTACCTAGAGCGATGTTCTGCTGTTGGGATCTTCAAATTCTCAATAGTCTTTGAAATATGGACCCTGAAAATTATGTACTAAATCCTGGTTACATGATTTTAGATGTTCCGTGACCTCCTGATGGTCGGTTTCCCTTTAGCATGACCACACGTCTAGTGTCTGGGTGACTCACCACTCCTGGGTCCTGGGACAGAAAGACACTGACGCTGAAGTGAGAAACAAAGGAGGAATCTCATGTCATAACCACAATGACCAGCCTTGAATCTGGGCCTGGCACGCCCACGAGTGGTTCCATACATGCGCTCAGAACTTCGCTGGTCCAGGACACAGAAGGACACAGTAAAGGGGGGTCATACGCAGGCCAGGCCAGGCCAGAAGAAAGTGGTCTTTCCAGCTCAAGGCCTGTGGCCTGAATCCTTGGGATCAAGTCATAGGAACCCTTCTCCTGGCATGGAATTATCATTCCATTCTGAAACAACTACTGCTGCTGGTCTGGCCAGCCCAGGACCCAGTGTGTGAATCTGAAGCCTTGCTATGTTGTTTCTCATAGAATATTAACAAAAAAATCATTATAAAATGATTTCAGAAAAAGGGTTCATGAGAAAAAAAAACCTATGAAATTGAGTAAATAAATTTTACAAAAACAGCCTGTACCAGCTGGTAAGAACTTAGATGGTCATTTTATCAAACCATCAATCCCCGGTTAGGATTGTCCCTCACACGGAAATGGTGTCTCACATGGTTTCAAGCCCTTTGTTAATTATAACACTTTCCAGGAGCTCTTACTTGTCTTCCATATTTAGGTCCAGGCTAAAAAGGAACTGTTTTGATGGGTACAGACATTAAATTTTCACTAAAAAGATGCATGAGCAAAACAAATCTACAACCACAGAAATCACACTGTTGGTTGTCAGGGAAGGAGAAAGTCCTGGGAAGGAGCCTGAGGGAATTTCTGGTGAGAAATGTTCTCTGTCTTAATGGGACAGATGTTTCATCAGCATATACATATATATTGATCAAACCGTAGCTCTCATCATTATACGGTGTGAATATATACCTGACCCTTGACCAACACAAGTTCTAACCGAGTGGGTCCACTTGTGGGTGGTTATTTTAGTAAATACGTACCAAGGTACTGAACAGCTGTGATTGGTTGAATCCATGGATGTGGAATCCCAGATACACCATTGAATGTGCAAGTGAAAGTCGCTCAGTCGTGTCCGACTCTTTGAAATCCCATGGAGTATACAGTCCATGGAATTTTCCAGGCCAGAATACTGGAGTGGGTAGCCTTTCCCTTCTCCAGGGGATCTTCCCAACCCAGGTCTCCCACATTGCAGGTGGATTCTTCACCAGCTGAGCCACAAGGGAAGCCCAAGAACACTGGAGTGGGTAGCCTATCCCTTCTCCAGTGGATCTTCCTGACCCAGGAATCAAACCAGGGTCTCCTGCATTGCAGGCAGATTCTTTACCAACTGGGCTGTCAGGGAAGCGCTCAGACTATAAGGTTGTAGGAGGCTAGGGACCCTAAAACCTACACTGTTTATAGGTAAGCTGCAGTTCAAATATCAATAAAATTGATTTTAAAATATCTGAGGTGGGCTATATGTTACATGCTCCTTTTAATTTCATGAAATGAATCATTAGGCATAATCTTCCTTTCCCTGTGATTTCTGATATCCTCAACTAAAGGGTTTCAAGGCAAAACATGTCCATTTCTACCTTTGCACCTAGGAAATGGCAGAAGAGGCTGTCAGAGGTTAGCAAAGGGAATCAAGAAATCCAGAGTCCTGTTATGTGCCAGGGACTTCACGTTTATTAAATCCTTGTGCAACCCAGGAAGATGGTGTGATGACTAATTGAATCGTGTCACCTTGACTGTGTCAGAGACATTTAATTAAACTATATTCTGAGTATTAAGTGAGAGTGGTTTTGGAAGAGGTTAACATATAAATAGGTAGATTTTAACTTTAGGTTAGATTAACATTTTAAACAGATGACCTTCCATTCCACAGTCTTAGTGGGCCTAATCCAACCAGTGAAGATATGAATAGAACGAAAAGACTGATCCTCCCCCAGGTAAGAGAGAACTGTTCAGCTGATGGCCTTCAAACTGGACCATCAGTTCTTGGGCCTTTGAATTTAAACATCAGCTCTCCCTGAACCTCTAGTATCACCAGTCCAACCTGCAGATTTGGACTTGTCAGCTGTAACAGCTACGTGGCGCGAACTCCTTTAAAAGATGGGGAGCAGAGAACACAGGTGTTGAGGACAGCTTTGAGTCTGACTCCTTGTCTGACAGTTAGGAAATATGAGATCTGGGCAAGTCACTTCCCATCAGATGTATAAACAGTTAAAATAATCTTTATCTTGCATGATCTTTGTGAGCATTAAAATGTACAAAGGAAAGAATGTCTGGGAAAGGCTATCAGCTCTACCTGGGTCTGGCTCTGGCTGGCTGGCAGCTGACACCCTGGCAACCACTTCCTGAGCTGGGGTAGGAGTGTTTTTGTACCAGAGGCATCTGATCATGCAGGGCTGTGTCCTGGCTGCTGGCACAGAGATACACGGCTGAGTCCGTCAGCTCCAAGGAGCTCAAGTTCAGCTCAGAGTGAAAGTCATTGAACTGCTTTCCTGAGAATTGATCTGATATGTCCCCTTTTTGATACAGGTTCCCATCAAAATACTGAACGAGGAACTGGGGGCCCTGGCCCAGGGCCTGTTGATACCAGTACACAGAGCGGTGTCCAGATTCAGGGAAACACATCAGAGTCACGTTCTGCTTTCTTGATTTGATCAGGTACTTGGGGGTCTGGGTGACTCCAGAATCCACCAGGCCTGTTGGGGAGGAGACAAGGAAGCTGAGGGCAGAGCACAGGGAAGCCTCCTGCTGAAGCCGTCATCACCGGGCTTCTATCTCAGGGAGGCAAAGACATCTCAGAAGCTCCCGCGCTGTGTCCAGGACTCACCTGCTCCCAAGAGGCAGAGGGTCACACAGCAGAGGAGCCTGGAGCCCATGGCAGCATCAGGAATCCAAGACTGCTGCTGGCTGGGGGCAGGTCTCCTGGGCTGAATGGTATAAGTGCTGACTCTCCCGCTTCCCTGATTGGAGCATTTTCTATGACGTCACTGCTCTGTGTCTCTGCAGGCTGTTTCCTGATCCACAGGACCCCTGGCCAGGTCCCATGGTGGGCTCCTCTATGCCCTTCCCAGTCCTGCACAGCCCCTCGGCAAAGGGTGGGTGTGTGGCAAGCACTGTCCCCATATGTCCATAACATGGCTTTCTCTTCTCTTCCTGTCCCTGCCTGACACTCCTCACCCAGCCCTCACCAGCCACAGTAATCCATCACCCACCATTCCCCATGCTGCTCCAGGAGACGACCCCCTGGGCACATCCTAAGGCTCCAGGCACATCCCTACTGCCCTGGGCAGTGAGGTGTCTGGGCTGGGTCCATGTGTCCTGGAACCACTCAGGGAACTCAAACCTGTTTTCTGATGCAGGCATGTAGCCAAGGTTCCCCTAAGCTGCCCTCCCCAGGGTGACTCTCAACCCCTCCCAGCACATCCTGCTTACCATGGACCCACAGTGCCTCCTAGTGGTCAATGGTCCACAGTCTCACAGATCTGTGCCTTCTGTCTAAATCAAGAATGGAAATTCAGATTCTTCATGGCTTTGGTAGTGACTGTGTCTCTATGCAGGTGTGAGCCTGGCCCGTGCCTTCCCCAGGAGACCAGAGCCAGCCTCTGCTCCTTGGTGACCATGTGTAACTGAAAGGCCGTGATCAAGAATTTCGATACGTCGGAGGAGATGCAACAGGACTCGGTGTGGTGTGCTACTCAGGCATTGGAGAAGTATAACACAGAGAAGGACATCGCAGCCCACATCAAGGAGTTTGACAAGAAGTACAACCCCCTGGGCACTGCATCGTGGTGAGGAACTTCAGTCGTTGCATGACACATGAAACCAAAGACCATCTGCTTCTACCTGGGCCAAGTGGCCAGTCTCTTGTTCAAAGCCAGGTAAAAGCATGCACTGTGCCACACACCCAATGATCCACCCAAAAACCAGGACTGCAGCCTAAACTCCAAAACCAGACGCTGAAGTCTTCAGACCTGCCCAAGGAAACACCTCCATCTTTGAACCTGTATTGGGTTTTGTACAGGGCATTCTCTGTACTGGTTTGTTGTGGTTATAAAGCAAGTAGCAAAATGGCTTACATTTGTATTTATTTTCTATTCCATACCTCTCTGCTGCATGTTTGTTTTTCTCTTCAAAATCCATTCCTTTAAAGAGAGAAGTCTATTGGAGAAGGGTTCATTAATTATCATTTGTTCAAATAATCTAGAGTTGAAGATGGCCTCTTTAGTTGATCTTGGGTAGGCTGTTGGGGGTGATTCCTTGAAGTTTCTGAGGGATGTAACAGACTAGCCTATTCAGCACTCTTGCATTGCATTCTTGCCCATCCTGCTCCTGTTGTGCATGGAAGAATACTACTCAGAAGTGCATGTTGAGAGAGGCATGGCAGAGAAACTACTGGACTCTTACTCCTAATCTGATAAGTGTATTCCTTAAGCGCTCCTTTTGTGATAACAGCTATAGAGTGTTCTGGGCCTTGGGCCTCAAGAGATGATGAATGTGTCCTGGAACTCCTTTAAGCTTTCTACGGCTGTAAAATGGAATTAAGCTGGTGAGAAAGTTGGGCTAATGAGAAATTTGTTGGGCTCTAGACATTTCCCCTCCCCTGCCTTGGCCAAAGCATACTCTAAAGATCAAAGGTGGTCTTAAAGGGAAAGACCCTTTGAGCAGCGGCCCTCCTTGTGATTCTAGTAAAGTCTCCAGGAATTTAAACTTACAAGCCTGCTGCGCTGTGGTTTAACTACCTGTGTTCACATATGAGTTGAAGCTTTCATTAAAAGACAGAATTAAAAAAAAAGATATTCCCCACAACCCCACCTGCAACCCCTCTACACACAGTCACGCACACAGAGACACAAATACATACCCCTGATCAACTGCCTTCCCAGCCTGACAAAATTAGGGTTGATCCTCAAATCCACTCTTATCCTCTTGAGGTAAAGGACTGTATGATCTGACATTTTTACTAAGAAGGATGTAATTATTGTACCGCTACAATGACAGTAGTTAGCGAAGATGAAAATACATGACCATAAAATGAATACTCTGAAGATCTCAAGTGAATCCACCTGGAAGCATGTATTCCATAACTACTTCTGATTAATCAGATGCATATATTTCCAGATTTCCCATTGAAATTAAGCATTACCAAATTCTAGGGAATGCATTTTATAGAGAGATTTTGTATATATGGACTCATTTATTTCTGCACTTATAAAATCTTGATATAATGAGGTAATGGAGGATATATTTTGACTTTGAGAAGATTTTGATGAGGAATGTGGGCCAACCTGGCCTAGGTTAGGTGAGATGCTGAGGAAATCGGGGGACTAGGGGGAGAACACACAAAGACAGTCTGTCTTCCTTCAATGGACTCACATGAAGTTTTGGATGATTGATAATTAATTGAAGTTGGTTTCTCTTTGATGACTCCAGACAGCTTGCTCAAAGCAGACCACGTGGGCAGGCTATTTTAAAAACTACCTGGTGATTTGGGAAGGGATGTGACCATAGCTCAGTTGGTAAAGAATCCACGTGCAATGCAGGAGACCGTGGTTTGATTCCTGGGTCAGGAAGATCTGCTGGACAAGGCATAGGCTACCCACTCCAGTATTGTTGGGCTTCCCTTGTGGCTCAGCTGGTAAAGAATCCGCCTGTAATGTGGGAGATCTGGGTTCGATCCTAGATTGGGAAGATCCCCTGGAGAAGGGAAAGGCTGCCCACTGCAGTATTCTGGCCTGAAGAATTCCAGGGACTATATAGTCCATGGGGTCTCAAAGAGCTGGACACAACTGAGCGACTTTCACTTTCACTTTCACTTTCATGACCCAGATGAGGGAGGAACATTGTGGACAGAGTAGCGAGGGCCAGGAAGCTGATGCCAGGGAGGTGGGGAGAGGAATGACTTACCCACCCAGGAAAGGTGGGTAAGAGAAGAGAGCTCATGAGAGCCAGGTTGGGGGAGAACCTTCCAGAGAGACAGCAATGAGCTGCCTGAGGTGAGACAGGAGGGCCTATTTTCATCTAACTTACCAACAACCTTCCCTCCTGGAGGTCTCAGGCTAAGGTGATGACTAGAAGTCAGAGATGTGGAAACTCCTGGTTCACAGGGAGGATACAGAGAAAAGACAGCAATGGATGGTGGACACATGTCCCCAAGGCCTGGAGTGAGGTCTGGGCCAGCACAGACCACACACCCAGGGTCACACTGCAGGCACGTGGCGGGAAAGCCCTGAGGCTCCCGTTGCGGGGATCCTACAAGCAAGGGGCTGCCCTTGCCTTTTTGCACAGAGAGCAGCTGGCCGTGAAGTGCCGTGGAGTAACTGCTGGCGCAGAAGTACACAGATGTCTGGGAGTGTTTGGCGGACTCCAGCGTGAGAGGGAAGTTCTCTGTGTTTGGTCTGGAGACGCTGTACCCGTCGGGCACATCTCCTTGCTCCTTGGTGAAAGGGCCAGTTGAGTAATGGATCAGCCTCAGCCCGTGTCCCAGGTCTTGTCGGTACCAGTACATATAGTTATGACCTAGATCCTGAGTACAATTAAGTGTCATGCTCTGTCCTGTCCTGACGACCTGGAATCCGGGGTCCTGAGTGACACCAGCGTGGACCGGCCCTGTGGAGAAGGAGGACCGATGCTGCAGTCACAGAGGAGATGCTCAGTGCTGGCATCCCCAAAGGGGACCCTGCCCGCAGGACTCACCTGCCTGCAGGAGACAGAAGACCACACAGCCCAGGAGGCAGGGGCTCATGGCGGGATCGGGGCAGGCGGAGGGTCCTCTGGTCTGGGTGTGGATGAGAGGGGAGAGGGGCTCTCCAGGGAGTCCTTCTGAGATGTCACTGTCCCTGCCAAGACCCAGAGCCGACCTGTCACTAGGGAGCCACGCCCCTTCCCCCAGAAGCTCAAATCAAAGTTGATTCTAAATCAGTAGCTTAGAACAGGGAGATGCCTTGGACAGATTGCTTGGACATCATCTGGACAGATGTAAGTCTTACAAAGTCGTTGCAACCTTTCCTTAGAGTAGTTTGCACCTTTATGTATATTTTACTCCAGAGATAATTCCTTAATTTGCATATTAGCTTATTTGCGTACATATTTCTGTAGTTTTGAATCTCAGAGGAAATCCTTAGGGCTTCCTACTGTCCTTTATGACCCGTGCATCCCAAATACTCCCTGAAGTGTTGTTTCTACTTTGCTCAATTGACCACAGTCCTGCTCCTGTCCTCTCACCTACAATGATTCTTTGGTGTCTGGTTCCTTAACTGCAGCGCAGACTCATCACTATTGAGGAATCATTTGACTCTATTTCTTCTCAGTTCATTAACAGACGGGACACCTGCCAAATGCAGGTACAGCTCCTTCATGGTCGCCAAAGCATGTGCTTCCTGAGTCTCAGGGCACAGGGAGGGGAAGCAGCAAGTGAAACCACCGCAGCCCTAAGACAGAACTTTCTTTGTGGCCAGAAGCTGGTTGCTCAACGTGGATTATACGTTCGCACAAAGGAACATACATAAGAGAGGGATTTGGGGCGAGGTGCAGGACTCCAGGATACATCAAAAGTGCTCTGACTTTATGTGGGACATCCACTCCATGGGAATACTTCCTTGTGAAGCATGGCTGCCATTAATAGATTGATATCCTAGAGCCCTAAACTATATCTTGTTGCACAAACCCCACTCTCAAAAGGACTCTGTACCTAGAGTGATGTTCTGCTGTTGGGATCTTCAAATTCTCAATAGTCTTTGAAATATGGACCCTGAAAATTACGTACTAGATCCTGGTTATATGATTTTAGATGTTCCGTGACCTCCTGATGGTCGGTTTCCCTTTAGCATGACCACACGCCTAGTGTCTGGGTGACTCACCACTCCTGGGTCCTGGGACAGAAAGACACTGATGCTGAAGTGAGAAACAAAGGAGGAATCTCATGTCATAACCACAATGACCAGCCTTGAATCTGGGCCTGGCAAGGCCTCGAGTGGTTCCATACACGTGCTCAGAACTTCGCTGGTCCAGGACACAGAAGGACACAGTAAAGGGGGGTCATACCCAGGCCAGGCCAGAAGAAAGTGGTCTTTCCAGCTCAAGGCCTGTGGCCTGAATCCTTGGGATCAAGTCATAGGAACCCTTCTCCTGGCATGGAATTATCATTCCATTCTGAAACAACTACTGCTGGTGGTCTGGCCAGCCCAGGACCCAGTGTGTGAATCTGAAGCCTTGCTATGTTGTTTCTCATAGAATATTAACAAAAAAATCATTATAAAATGATTTCAGAAAAAGGGTTCATGAGAAAAAAAAACCTGTGAAATTCAGTAAATAAATTTTACAAAAACAGCCTGTACCAGCTGGTAAGAACTTAGATGGTCATTTTATCAAACCATCAATCCCCGGTTAGGATTGTCCCTCACACGGAAATGGTGTCTCACATGGTTTCAAGCACTTTGTTATAATATATATTATATTATATATATTATAACACTTTCCAGGAGCACTTACTTGTCTTCCATATTTAGCTCCAGGCTAAAAAGGAATTGTTTTGATGGGTACAGACATTAAATTTTCACTAACAAGATGCATGAGCAAAACAAATCTACAACCACAGAAATCACACTGTTGATTGAACGTGTCACCGTGACTCTGTCAGAGACATTTAATTAAACTTTATTCTGGGTATTAAGTGAGACTGGTTTTGGAAGAGGTTAACATATAAATAGGTAGATTTTAACTTTAGGTTAGATTAACATTTTAAACAGATGACCTTCCATTCCACAGTCTTAGTGGGCCTAATCCAACCAGTGAAGATATGAATAGAACGAAAAGACTGATCCTCCCCCAGGTAAGAGAGAACTGTTCAGCTGATGGCCTTCAAACTGGACCATCAGTTCTTGGGCCTTTGAATTTAAACATCAGCTCTCCCTGAACCTCTAGCATCACCAGTCCAACCTGCAGATTTGGACTTGTCAGCTGTAACAGCTACGTGGAGCGAACTCCTTTAAAAGATGGGGAGCAGAGAACACAGGTGTTGAGGACAGCTTTGAGTCTGATTCCTTGTCTGACAGTTAGGAAATATGAGATCTGGGCAAGTCACTTCCCATCAGATGTATAAACAGTTAAAATAATCTTTATCTTGCATGATCTATGTGAGCATTAAAATGTACAAAGGAAAGAATGTCTGGGAAAGGCTATCAGCTCTACCTGGGTCTGGCTCTGGCTGGCTGGCAGCTGACACCCTGGCAACCACTTCCTGAGCTGGGGTAGGAGTGTTTTTGTACCAGAGGCATCTGATCATGCAGGGCTGTGTCTTGGCTGCTGGCACAGAGATACACGGCTGAGTCCGTCAGCTCCAAGGGGGTCAAGCTCAGCTCAGAGCGAGAGTCACTGAACTGTTCTCCTGAGAATCGATCCGGGAGCTGTGCTTCTCCCCACACCCTCTGGTTGTAATACTGAACGAGGAACCGGGGGCCCTGGCCCAGGGCCTGTTGGTACCAGTACACGGAGCGGTGTCCAGATTCAGGGGAACATCTCAGAGTCGCGTTCTGCTTTCTTGATTTGATCAGGTACTTGGGGGTCTGGGTGACTCCAGAATCCACCAGGCCTGTTGGGGAGGAGACAAGGAAGCTGAGGGCAGAGCACAGGGAAGCCTCCTGCTGCAGCCGTCATCTCCGGGCTTCTATCTCAGGGAGGCAAAGACATCTCAGAAGCTCCCACACTGTGTCTAGACTCACCTGATCCGAGGAGGCAGAGAGTCACACAGCAGAGGAGCCTGGAGCCCATGGCAGCATCAGGAACCCAAGACTGCTGCTGGCTGGGAGCGGGGCTCCTGGGCTGAGTGGTGTAAGTGCTGACCCTCCTGCTTCCCTGATTGGACCATTGCCTATGACATCACTGGTCTGTGTCTCTGCAGGCTGTTTCCTGATCCACTGCACCCCTGGCCAGGTCCCATGGTGGGCTCCTCTATGCCCTTCCCAGTCCTGCACAGCCCCTCGGCAAAGGGTGGGTGTGTGGCAAGCACTGTCCCCATATGCCCATAACATGGCTTTCTCTTCTCTTCCTGTCCCTGCCTGACACTCCTCACCCAGCCCTCACCAGCCACAGTAATCCATCACCCACCATTCCCCATGCTGCTCCAGGAGATGACCCCCTGAGCACATCCTGAGGATCCAGGCACGTCCCCACTCCCCTGGGCAGTGAGGAGTCTGGGCTGGGTCCATGTGTCTGGACCACTCAGGGAACTCAAACCTGTTTTCTGATTCAGGCATGTAGCCAAGGTTCCCCTAAGCTGCCCTCCCCAGGGTGACTCTCAACCCCTCCCAGGGCACCAGCTTACCATGGACCCACAGTGCCTCCTAGTGGCCAATGGTCCACAGTCTCACAGATCTGTGCCTTCTGTCTAAATCAAGAATGCAAATTCAGATTCTTCATGGCTTTGGTAGTGACTGTGTCTCTATGCAGGTGTGAGCCTGGCCCGCGCCTTCCCCAGGAGACCAGAGCCAGCCTCTGCTCCTTGGTGACCATGTGTAACTGAAAGGCCGTGATCAAGAATGCCGATATGTCAGAGGAGATGCAACAGGACTCGGTGGGGTGTGCTACTCAGGCATTGGAGAAGTATAATACAGAGAAGGACATCGCAGCCCACATCAAGGAGTTTGACAAGAAGTACAACCCGACCCAGCACTGCATCGTGGTGAGGAACTTCAGTCGTTGCATGACACATGAAACCAAAGACCATCTGCTTCTACCTGGGCCAAGTGGCCAGTCTCCTGTTCAAATCCGGGTAAAAGCATGCACTGTGCCACACACCCAATGATCCAGCCAAAAACCAGGGCTGCAGCCGAAACTCCAAATACCAGAGACTGAAGTCTTCAGCCCTGCCTAAGGGAACACCTCCATCTTTGAACCTTTATTGGGTTTTGTACAGGGCATTCTCTGTACTGGTTTGTTGTGGTTATAAAGCAAGCAAATAAATATAAATGTAAACAAAACGGCTTACATTTGTATTTATTTTCTATTCCATACCTCTCTGCTGCATGTTTGTTTTTCTCTTCAAAATCCATTCTTTTAAAGAGAGAAGTCTGTTGGAGAAGGGTTTATTAAGTATCATGGATTCAAATAATCTAGAGTTGAAGATGGCCTCTTTAGTTGATCTTGGGTAGTCTGTTGGGGGTGATTCCTTGAAGTTTCTGAGGGATGTAACAGACTAGCCTATTCAGCACTCTTGCATTGCATTCTTGCCCATCCTGCTCCTGTTGTGCATGGAAGAATACTACTCAGAAGTGCATGTTGAGAGAGGCATGGCAGAGAAACTACTGGACTCTTACTCCTAATCTGATAAGTGTATTCCTTAAGTGCTCCTTTTGTGATAACAGCTATAGAGTGTTCTGGGCCTTGGGCCTCAAGAGATGATGAATGTGTCCTGGAACTCCTTTAAGCTTTCTACGGCTATAAAATGGAAATAAGCTGGTGAGAAAGTTGGGCTAATGAGAAATTTGTTGGGCTCTAGACATTTCCCCTCCCCTGCCTTGGCCAAAGCATACTCTAAAGATCAAAGGTGGTCTTAAAGGGAAAGACCCTTTGAGCAGCGGCCCTCCTTGTGATTCTAGTAAAGTCTCCAGGAATTTAAACTTACAAGCCGGCTGCGCTGTGCTTTAACTACCTGTGTTCACATATGAGTTGAAGCTTTCATTAAAAGACAGAATTAAAAATAAAAAAGATATTCCCCACAACCCCATCTGCAACCCCTCCACACACAGTCACGCACACAGAGACACAAATACATACCCCTGATCTACTGCCTTCCCAGCCTGACAAAATTAGGGTTGATCCTCAAATCCACTCTTATCCTCTGGGGTAAAAGACTGTATGATCTGACACTTTTACTAAGAAGGAAGTAATTATTGTACCGCTGCAATGACAGTAGTTAGCGAAGATGAAAATACATGACCATAAAATGAATACTCTGAAGATCTCAAGTGAATCCACCTGGAAGCATGTATTCCATAACTACTTCTGATTAATCAGATGCATATATTTCCAGATTTCCCATTGAAATTAAGCATTACCAAATTCTAGGGAATGCATTTTATAAAGAGGTTTTGTATATATGGACTCATTTATTTCTGCACTTATAAAATCTTGATATAATGAGGTAATGGAGGATATATTTTGACTTTGAGAAGATTTTGATGAGGAAGGTGGGCCAACCTGGCCTAGGTTAGGTGAGATGCTGAGGAAATCGGGGGACCGGGGGGAGAACACACAAAGACAGTCTGTCCTCCTTCAATGGACTCACATGAAGTTTTGGATGATTGATAATTAACTGAAGTTGGTTTCTCTTTGATGACTCCAGAGAGCTTGTTCAAAGCAGACCACGTGGGCAGGCTATTTTAAAAACTACCTTGTGATTTGGGAAAAAAAAACAAAAACAAAAAACTACCTGGTGATTTGGGAAGGGATGTGACCATAGCTCAGTTGGTAAAGAATCCACCTGCAATGCAGGAGATCATGGTTTGATTCCTGGGTCAGGAAGATCTGCTGGACAAGGCATAGGCTACCCACTCCAGTATTGTTGGGCTTCCCTTGTGGCTCAGCTGGTAAAGAATCCTCCTGCAATGTGGGAGATCTGGGTTCGATCCTGGGTTGGGAAGATCCCCTAGAGAAGGGAAAGGCTGCCCACTGCAGTATTCTGGCCTGAAGAATTCCAGGGACTATACAGTCCATGGGGTCACAAAGAGCTGGACACAACTGAGCGACTTTCACTTTCACTTTCATGACCCAGATGAGGGAAGAACATTGTGGACAGAGTAGCGAGGGCCAGGAAGCTGATGCCAGGGAGGTGGGGAGAAGAATGACTTACCCACCCAGGAAAAGTGGGTAAGAGAAGAGAGCTCATGAGAGCCAGGTTGGGGGAGAACCTTCCAGAGAGACAGCGATGAGCTGCCTGAGGTGAGACAGGAGGGCCTATTTTCATCTAACTTACCAACAACCTTCCCTCCTGGAGGTCTCAGGCTAAGGTGATGACTAGAAGTCAGAGATGTGGAAACTCCTGGTTCACAGGGAGGATACAGAGAAAAGACAGCAATGGATGGTGGACACATGTCCCCAAGGCCTGGAGTGAGGTCTGGGCCAGCACAGACCACACACCCAGGGTCACACTGCAGGCACGTGGCAGCAGAGCCCTGAGGCTCCCGTTGCGGGGATCCTACAAGCAAGGGGCTGCCCTTGTCTTTTTGCACAGAGAGCAGCTGGCCGTGCAGGGCTGTGGAGTAACTGCTGGCGCAGAAGTACACAGATGTCTGGGAGCGTTTGGCGGACTCCAGCGTGAGAGGGAAGTTCTCTGTGTTTGGTCTGGAGACGCTGTACCCGTCGGGCATGTCTCCTTGCTCCTTGGTAAAAGGGCCAGTTGAGTAATGGATCAGCCTCAGCCCAAGTCCCGGGTCTTGTCGATACCAGCACATATAGTCATGACCCAGATCCTGCGTACAATTAAGTGTCACGCTCTGTCCTGTGCTGACGACCTGGAATCTGGGGTCCTGAGTGACACCAGCGTGGACCGCCCCTGTGGAGAAGGAGGACCGATGCTGCAGTCACAGAGGACATGCTCAGTGCTGGCACCCCCAAGGGGACCCTGCCCCCAGGACTCACCTGCCTGCAGGAGACAGAAGACCACACAGCCCAGGAGGCAGGGGCTCATGGTGGGGGGTGGGGCAGGCGGAGGGCCCTCTGGTCTGAGTGTGGATGAGATGGGAGAGGGGCTCTCCAGGGAGTCCTTCTGAGATGTCACTGTCCCTGCCAAGACCCAGAGCCAACCTGTCACTCAGGGAGCCACGCCCCTTCCCCCAGAAGCTCAAATCAAAGTTGATTCTAAATCAGTAGCTTAGAAGAGGGAGATGCCTTGGACAGATTGCTTGGACATCATCTGGACAGATGTAAGTCTTACAAAGTCGTTGCAAGCTTTCCCTAGAGTAGTTTGCACCTTTATGTATATTTTACTCCAGAGATAATTCCTTAATTTGCATATTAGCTTATTTGCGTACATATTTCTGTAGTTTTGAATCTCAGAGGAAATCCTTAGGGCTTCCCGCTGTCCTTTATCACCCGTGCATCACAAATACTCCCTGAAGTGTTGTTTCTACTTTGCTCAATTGACCACAGTCCTGCTCCTGTCCTCTCACCTACAATGATTCTTTGGAGTCTGGTTCCTTAACTGCAGCGCAGACTCATCACTATTGAGGAATCATTTGACTCTATTTCTTCTCAGTTCATTAACAGACGGGACACCTGCCAAATGCAGGTACAGCTCCTTCATGGTCGCCAAAGCATGTGCTTCCTGAGTCTCAGGGCACAGGGAGGGGAAGCAGCAAGTGAAACCACCGCAGCCCTAAGACAGAACTTTCTTTGTGGCCAGAAGCTGGTTGCTCAGTGGGGATTATGCGTTCACACAAAGGAACATACATAAGAGAGGGATTTGGGGTGAGGTGCAGGACTCCAGGATACATCAAAAGTGCTCTGACTTTATGTGGGACATCCACTCCATGGGAATACTTCCTTTTGAAGCATTGCTGCCGTTAATAGATTGATATCCTAGAGCCCTAAACTATATCTTGTTGCACAAACCCCACTCTCAAAAGGACTCTGTACCTAGAGTGATGTTCTGCTGTTGGGATCTTCAAATTGTCAATAGACTTTGAAATATGGACCCTGAAAATTATGTACTAGATCCTGGTTACATGATTTTACATGTTCCATGACCTCCTGATGGTCGGTTTCCCTTTAGCATGACCACACGTCTAGTGTCTGGGTGACTCACCACTCCTGGGTCCTGGGACAGAAAGACACTGACGCTGAAGTGAGAAACAAAGGAGGAATCTCATGTCATAACCACAATGACCAGCCTTGAATCTGCGCCTGGCAAGCCCTCGAGTGGTTCCATACACATGCTCAGAACTTCGCTGGTCCAGGACACAGAAGGACACAGTAAAGGGGGGTCATACCCAGGCCAGGCCAGAAGAAAGTGGTCTTTCCAGCTCAAGGCCTGTGGCCTGAATCCTTGGGATCAAGTCATAGGAACCCTTCTCCTGGCATGGAATTATCATTCCATTCTGAAACAACTACTGCTGCTGGTCTGGCCAGCCCAGGACCCAGTGTGTGAATCTGAAGCCTTGCTATGTTGTTTCTCATAGAATATTAACAAAAAACCATTATAAAATGATTTCGGAAAAAGGGTTCATGAGAAAAAAAAATCTATGAAATTGAGTAAATAAATTTTACAAAAACAGCCTGTACCAGCTGGTAAGAACTTAGATGGTCATTTTATCAAACCATCAATCCCCGGTTAGGATTGTCCCTCACACGGAAATGGTGTCTCACATGGTTTCAAGCCCTTTGTTAATTATAACACTTTCCAGGAGCACTTACTTGTCTTCCATATTTAGCTCCAGGCTAAAAAGGAATTGTTTTGATGGGTACAGACATTAAATTTTCACTAAAAAGATGCATGAGCAAAACAAATCTACAACCACAGAAATCACACTGTTGGTTGTCAGGGCAGGAGAGCGCCCTGGGAAGGAGCCTGAGGGAATTTCTGGTGAGAAATGTTCTCTGTCTTAATGGGACAGATGTTTCATCAGCATATACATATATATTGATCAAACCATAGCTCTCATCATTATACAGTGTGAATATATACCTGACCCTTGACCAACACAAGTTCTAACCGAGTGGGTCCACTTGTGGGTGGTTATTTTAGTAAATACGTACCAAGGTACTGAACAGCTGTGATTGGTTGAATCCATGGATGTGGAATCCCAGATACACCATTGAATGTGCAAGTGAAAGTCGCTCAGTCGTGTCCGACTCTTTGAAATCCCATGGAGTATACAGTCCATGGAATTTTCCAGGCCAGAATACTGGAGTGGGTAGCCTTTCCCTTCTCCAGGGGATCTTCCCAACCCAGGTCTCCCACATTGCAGGTGGATTCTTCACCAGCTGAGCCACAAGGGAAGCCCAAGAACACTGGAGTGGGTAGCCTATCTCTTCTCCAGTGGATCTTCCTGACCCAGGAATCAAACCAGGGTCTCCTGCATTGCAGGCAGATTCTTTACCAACTGGGCTGTCAGGGAAGCGCTCAGACTATAAGGTTGTAGGAGGCTAGGGACCCTAAAACCTACACTGTTTATAGGTAAGCTGCAGTTCAAATATCAATAAAATTGATTTTAAAATATCTGAGGTGGGCTATATGTTACATGCTCCTTTTAATTTCATGAAATGAATCATTAGGCATAATCTTCCTTTCCCTGTGATTTCTGATATCCTCAACTAAAGGGTTTCAAGGCAAAACATGTCCATTTCTACCTTTGCACCTAGGAAATGGTAGAAGAGGCTGTCAGAGGTTAGCAAAGGGAATCAAGAAATCTAGAGTCCTGTTATGTGCCAGGGACTTCACGTTTATTAAATCCTTGTGCAACCCAGGAAGATGGTGTGATGACTAATTGAATCGTGTCACCTTGACTGTGTCAGAGACATTTAATTAAACTTTATTCTGGGTATTAAGTGAGAGTGGTTTTGGAAGAGGTTAACATATAAATAGGTAGATTTTAACATTAGATTAGATTAACATTTTAAACAGATGACGTTCCATTCCACAGTCTTAGTGGGCCTAATCCAACCAGTGAAGATATGAATAGAACGAAAAGACTGATCCTCCCCCAGGTAAGAGAGAACTGTTCAGCTGATGGCCCATCAGTTCTTGGGCCTTTGAATTTAAACATCAGCTCTCCCTGAACCTCTAGTATCACCAGTCCAACCTGCAGATTTGGACTTGTCAGCTGTAACAGCTACGTGGAGCGAACTCCTTTAAAAGATGGGGAGCAGAGAACACAGGTGTTGAGGACAGCTTTGAGTCTGACTCCTTGTCTGACAGTTAGGAAATATGAGATCTGGGCAAGTCACTTCCCATCAGATGTATAAACAGTTAAAATAATCTTTATCTTGCATGATCTATGTGAGCATTAAAATGTACAAAGGAAAGAATGTCTGGGAAAGGCTATCAGCTCTACCTGGGTCTTGCTCTCCCTGGCTGGCAGCTGACACCCTGGCAACCACTTCCTGAGCTGGGGTAGGAGTGTTTTTGTACCAGAGGCATCTGATCATGCAGGGCTGTGTCTTGGCTGCTGGCACAGAGATACACGGCTGAGTCCGTCAGCTCCAAGGAAGTCAAGCTCAGCTCGGAGCGAGAGTCACTGAATGGTTTTCCTGAGAATCGATCTGATATGTCCCCTTTTTGATACAGGTTCCCATCAAAATACTGAATGAGGAACTGGGGGCCCTGGCCCAGGGCCTGTTGGTACCAGTTCACGGAGCGGTGTCCAGAGTCAGGGGAACATCTCAGAGTCGCGTTCTGCTTTCTTGATTTGATCAGGTACTTGGGGGTCTGGGTGACTCCAGATTCCCCCAGGCCTGTTGGGGAGGAGACAAGGAAGCTGAGGGCAGACCACAGGAAAGCCTCCTGCTACAGCCCTCATCTCCAGGCTTCTATCTCAGGGAAGCAAAGACATCTCAAAAGCTCCCGCGCTGTGTCCAGGACTCACCTGCTCCCAGGAGGCAGAGAGTCAGACAGCAGAGGAGCGTGGAGCCCATGGCAGCATCAGGAACCCAAGTCTGCTGCTAGCTGGGGGCGTGTCTCCTGGGGTGAGTGGTGTAAGTGCTGACCCTCCTGCTTCCCTGATTGGAGCATTGCCTATGACGTCACTGCTCTGTGTCTCTGCAGGCTGTTTCCTGATCCACTGCACCCCTGGCCAGATCCCATGGTGGGCTCCTCTATGCCCTTCCCTGTTTTGTATAGCCCCTCAGCAAAGGGTGGGTGTGAGATGAGCACTGTCCCCATATGCACATAAGATGGCTTTCTCTTCTCTTCCTGTCCCTGCCTGACATTCCTCACCCAGCCCTCACCAGCCACACTAATCCATCACCCACCGCTCTCCATGCTGCTCCAGGAGACAATCCACTGGGCACATTCTAAGGCTCCAGGCACATCCCTACTGCCCTGGGCTGGGTCCATGTGTCCTGGAACCACTCAGGGAACTCAAACCTGTTTTCTGATGCAGGCATGTAGCCAAGGTTCCCCTAAGCTGCCCTCCCCAGGGTGACTGTCAACCCCTCCCAGCACATCCTGCTTACCATGGACCCACAGTGCCTCCTAGTGGTCAATGGTCCACAGTCTCACAGATCTGTGCCTTCTGTCTAAATCAAGAATGGAAATTCAGATTCTTCATGGCTTTGGTAGTGACTGTGTCTCTATGCAGGTGTGAGCCTGGCCCGTGCCTTCCCCAGGAGACCAGAGCCAGCCTCTGCTCCTTGGTGACCATGTGTGACTGAAAGGCCGTGATCAAGAATGCCGATATGTCAGAGGAGATGCAACAGGACTCGGTGTGGTGTGCTACTCAGGCATTGGAGAAGTTAATACAGAGAAGGACATCGCAGCCCACATCAAGGAGTTTGACAAGAAGTACAACCCGACCCAGCACTGCATCGTGGTGAGGAACTTCAGTCGTTGCATGACACATGAAACCAAAGACCATCTGCTTCTACCTGGGCCAAGTGGCCAGTCTCCTGTTCAAATCCGGGTAAAAGCATGCACTGTGCCACACACCCAATGATCCAGCCAAAAACCAGGGCTGCAGCCGAAACTCCAAATACCAGAGACTGAAGTCTTCAGCCCTGCCTAAGGGAACACCTCCATCTTTGAACCTTTATTGGGTTTTGTATAGGGCATTCTCTGTAGTGGTTTGTTGTGGTTATAAAGCAAGTAGCAAAACGGCTTACAGTTGTATTTATTTTCTATTCCATACCTCTCTGCTGCATGTTTTTTTTTTCTCTTCAAAATCCATTCCTTTAAAGACAGAAGTCTGTTGGAGAAGGGTGCATTAATTATCATTTGTTCAAATAATCTAGAGTTGAAGATGGCCTCTTTAGTTGATCTTGGGTAGGCTGTTGGGGGTGATTCCTTGAAGTTTCTGAGGGATGTAACAGACTAGCCTATTCAGCACTCTTGCGTTGCATTCTTGCCCATCCTGCTCCTGGTGTGCATGGAAGAATACTACTGGGAAGTGCATGGTGAGAGAGGCATGGCAGAGAAACTACTGGACTCTTACTCCTAATCTGATAAGTGTATTCCTTAAGTGCTCCTTTTGTGATAACAGCTATAGAGTGTTCTGGGCCTTGGGCCTCAAGAGATGATGAATGTGTCCTGGAACTCCTTTAAGCTTTCTATGGCTGTAAAACGGAAATAAGCTGGTGAGAAAGTTGGGCTAATGAGAAATTTGTTGGGCTTTAGACATTTCCCCTCCCCTGCCTTGGCCAAAGCATACTCTAAAGATCAAAGGTGGTCTTAAAGGGAAAAAGCCTTTGAGCAGCGGCCCTCCTTATGATTCTAGTAAAGTCTACAGGAATTTAAACTTACAAGCCGGCTGCGCTGTGCTTTAACTACCTGTGTTCACATATGAGTTGAAGCTTTCATTAAGACAGAATTTTAAAAAAAGAAAGATATTCCCCACAACCCCATCTGCAACCCCTCCACACACAGACACACACGCAGACACACAAATACACACCCTTCATCTACTGCCTTCCCAGCCTGACAAAATTAGGGTTGATCCTCAAATCCACTCTTATACTCTGGAGGTAAAAGACTGTATGATCTGACACTTTTACTAAGAAGGAAGTAATTATTGTACCGCTACAATGACAGTAGTTAGCGAAGATGAAAATACATGACCATAAAATGAATACTCTGAAGATCTCAAGTGAATCCACCTGGAAGCATGTATTCCATAACTACTTCTGATTAATCAGATGCATATATTTCCAGATTTCCTATTGAAATTAAGCATTACCAAATTCTAGGGAATGCATTTTATAAAGAGGTTTTGTATATATGGACTCATTTATTTCTGCACTTATAAAATCTTGATATAATGAGGTAATGGAGGATATATTTTGACTTTGAGAAGATTTTGATGAGGAAGGTGGGCCAACCTGGCCTAGGATAGGTGAGATGCTGAGGAAATCAGGGGACCGGGGGGAGAACACACAAAGACAGTCTGTCTTCCTTCAATGGACTCACATGAAGTTTTGGATGATTGATAATTAACTGAAGTTGGTTTCTCTTTGATGACTCCAGACAGCTTGCTTAAAGCAGACCACGTGGGCAGGCCACTTTAAAAACTACCTGGTGATTTGGGAAGGGATGTGACCATAGCTCAGTTGGTAAAGAATCCACCTGCAATGCAGGAGATCATGGTTTGATTCCTGGGTCAGGAAGATCTGCTGGACAAGGCATAGGCTACCCACTCCAGTATTGTTGGGCTTCCCTTGTGGCTCAGCTGGTAAAGAATCCGCCTGCAATGTGGGAGATCTGGGTTCGATCCTGGGTTGGGAAGATCCCCTAGAGAAGGGAAAGGCTGCCCACTGCAGTATTCTGGCCTGAAGAATTCCAGGGACTATACAGTCCATGGGGTCACAAAGAGCTGGACACAACTGAGCGACTTTCACTTTCACTTTCACTTTCATGACCCAGGTGAGGGAGGAACATTGTGGACAGAGTAGCGAGGGCCAGGAAGCTGATGCCAGGGAGGTGGGGAGAGGAATGACTTACCCACCCAGGAAAGGTGGGTAAGAGAAGAGAGCTTGTGAGAGCCAGGTTGGGGGAGAACCTTCCAGAGAGACAGCAATGAGCTGCCTGAGGTGAGACAGGAGAGCCTATTTTCATCTAACTTACCAACAACCTTCCCTCCTGGAGGTCTCAGGCTAAGGTGATGACTAGAAGTCAGAGCTGCGGAAACTCCTGGTTCACAGGGAGGATACAGAGAAAAGACAGCAATGGATAGTGGACACATGTCCCCAAGGCCTGGAGTGAGGTCTGGGCCAGCACAGACCACACGCCCAGGGTCACACTGCAGGCACGTCGCAGGAAAGCCCTGAGGCTCCTGGTGCTGGGATCCTACAAGCAAGGGGCTGCCCTTGTCTTTTTGCACAGAGAGCAGCTGGCCGTGAAGTGCCGTGGAGTCACTGCTGGCGCAGAAGTACACAGATGTCTGGGAGTGTTTGGCGGACTCCAGCGTGAGAGGGAAGTTCTCTGTGTTTGGTCTGGAGACGCTGTACCCGTCGGGCACATCTCCTTGCTCCTTGGTGAAAGGGCCAGTTGAGTAATGGATCAGCCTCAGCCCGAGTCCTGGGTCTTGTCGGTACCAGCACATATAGTTATGACCCAGATCCTGAGTACAATTAAGTGTCACGTTCTGTCCTGTCCTCACGACCTGGAATCTGGGGTCCTGAGTGACACCAGCGTGGACCGCCCCTGTGGAGAAGGAGGACCGATGCTGCAGTCACAGAGGACATGCTCAGTGCTGACACCCTCAAGGGGACCCTGCCCCCAGGACTCACCTGCCTGCAGGAGACAGAAGACCACACAGCCCAGGAGGCAGGGGCTCATGGCAGGGGCGGGGCAGGCGGAGGGCCCTCTGGTCTGAGTGTGGATGAGAGGGGAGAGGGGCTCTCCAGGCAGTCCTTCTGAGATGTCACTGTCCCTGCCAGGCCCCACAGCAGACCTGTCACTCAGGGGACCACGCCCCTTCCCCAGAGGCTCAAATCAGAAATGAACCTATGTGAAGAGTTCACTACAAGGAGATCCATCTAGCTCAATAGGCATAAGCCTCACAAGTTGTTGTAACCTGTAAACTGTTTGCAACTTTATGTATACTTTGTTCCAGAGAGAATTCTTCATTAAACTTATATTCGTCTTATTTATCCACATATTCATGTAGCCATTTTAAAGTTATTTTTCATTGGAGTATGATTGCTTTATGAAGTGTGTTGGTTTCTGCTGTACGCCAGGTGAATCAGCCATTAGTATGCGTATATCCCCTCTCTCTTGAACTCCCCTCCCTCCATCCCTGCACTTTACCCCTCTAGGTCCTCAGAGAGCAAAGAGATGAGCTCCCTGTGCAGGACAGCAGCTTCCTACTAGCTCTCTACTTTATACATGTAATGTGATTTCTTAGTTTTTCTTCTTGGGGAAAAATCCTTATAGCCTTCTGCTTCCCTTTACGACTCTTGCATCCCACCTATGTCTTCAAATGTCCGTTTTCCTTTGCTTAGTTGACTGCAATTGTATATATATTTTTTCTTCCACCTGCTTCTTCTGGCATCTGGTTCCCCAACCCTGGGGCAGGCTCACCAACATTCGAGGAATCCTTTGAGTCTATTTCTTACCATTTGCTGATAGACTGGGCATCTGCTGAATGTGGCTACAGCTCCTTCATGTTCACCAGAACACAGGCTGCCGTGTCTGAATGGGGGCAGCAGCGCACCTGTAACCCACCTTTCTTTGAGGAGAGTAGATAGGTGCTCTGCACCGTGGATGACCTGGGAGCACAAAGGAATACAGATGCGGGACTGGGAGGAGGTGGCAGACTCAGGGCAAAAGGAAACTGAGTTTGAGCAAGCTCTGGGGATTGGTGATGGACAGGGAAGCCTGGCATGCTGAAGTCCAAGGGGTCTCAGAAGTCGGACACAACTGAGTGACTATACTGAACTGAAGGTACTGCCCAATTTGACTGGCTGAATCTGTAGACCTGGAATCCCACATACAGACGGTTGAATGTGAAGTTATACACAAAGTTTTGTTTACGGTGTTGTGGATGTCTCAGGGACCCTAAAGCCTACATGGGTTAAAGGTTAACTATAGGGCTGCTTCTGAGGTGGCACAGTGGTAAAGAATCCACCTGCCATTGCAGAAGATGTGGATTTGATCCCTGGGTCAGGAAGATCTCCTGGAGAGGGAAATGGAAACCCACTGCAGTATTTTGTCTGGGAAATCCCATTGACGAGGAGTCTGGCAGGCTACAGTGCCTAGATTTGCAAAGAGTCAGATATAACTGACATACACATATAATTCACATTTTAAAATATCTGAGAAGGCATATATATCACACACTTGTTAATTTCATGTGATGAATCATTGGGCATAAATAAATTTTTCCTGTGACTTCCGATATCCTCAACTATAGGATTTCAAGTTAACCTTTGTCCATTTCTACCTTTGCACCTAGGAAATGGTAGAAGAGGCTGTCAGAGTTTAGCAATGCGAATCAAGAAGTCCAGAGTGCTGTTATGTGCCAGGGACTTCATGCTTATTAAGTACTTATACAACAGTGGAGCATGGTGTAATGCTATTATAACGTGTCACCTTGACTATGCCACAGGTATTTAATTAAACATTATTCCAGGTGTTATATGAGGGTGTTATTGGAAGAGATTAACATGTAAACAGGTAGACTTTAATATGAGATTAGATTAACATCGTAACATTGTAAACAGATGACCTTTCATAGTGTTTCATGGTGGGCATCATCCAACCAGTGAAGACTTGAATAGAACAGAGAGACTGATCCTCCCCAAGTCAGAGATAATTGTCCAGGTGATGGCCTTCAAACTGGATCATTAGTTCTTCAGGTTTTGAACTAAAACTCAGCTCTCCCTGGGTCTCTAGTACCACCAGTCCAGTATCCAGTTTTGGGGCTTACCAGCCTTAACAACTATGTGAACCTACTCCTTTAAAACATGTATACGTATGTTTGTTCTATGGGGGAACAGTTCTAAGGGGGGCAAGGACCATAGGTGTTGAGGACAGACTTGAGTCTGATTTCTGGTCTGACACTAAAGAAGTATGAGACCAGGGCAAGTCAGTTCCCCCTAGGTGTATAAACAATTAAAATAATACTTATCTTGCATGATCTTTGTGAGCATTAAAGCACAGCAAAGAAAGAATGTCTGGGAAAATCTGTCCATTCTACCAAAGCCTAGGACTGGCTGGCTGGCTGGCAGCCAACACCCTCACCACACTTCCTGAGCTGGGGCAGGAGTGTTTTTGTCCCAGAGGCACCTGATCACGCAGGGCTGTGTCTTGGCTGCTGGCACAGAGGTACACGGCTGAGTCCGTTAGCTCCAAGGAGCTCAGGTTCAGCTCCGAGCGAAAATCACTGAACTGTTCTCCTGAGAATCGATCTGGCAGGTTTTCTTCTCTATTAGCTTGTCCACGGTAATACTGAACGAGGAACTGGGGGCCCTGGCCCCGGGCCTGTTGGTACCAGTTCACGGAGCGGTGTCCAGAGTCAGGGGAACATCTCAGAGTCGCGTTCTGCTTTCTTGATTTGATCAGGTACTTGGGGGTCTGGGTGACTCCAGATTCCACCAGGCCTGTTGGGGAGGAGACAAGGAAGCTGAGGGCAGAGCACAGGGAAGCCTCCCGCTGCAGCCCTCATCTCCGGGCTTCTATCTCAGGGAGGCAAAGGCATCTCAGAAGCTCCCGCGCTGTGTCCAGGACTCACCTGCTCCCAGGAGGCAGAGAGTCAGACAGCAGAGGAGCCTGGCGCCCATGGCAGCATCAGGAACCCAAGGCTGCTGCTGGCTGGGGGCGGGGCTCCTGGGCTGAGAGGTGTAAGTGCTGACCCTCCCGCTTCCCTGATTGGAGCGTTTGCCTATGACGTCACTGCTCTGTGTCTCTGCAGGCTGCCCTTGTCCCCTGGACCCCTTGGCAGGACCCAGGGCTGGCTCCTCTATGCCCTTCCCCGTCCTGCACAGCCCCTCAGCAAAGGGTGGGTGTGAACCGTGCACTCGTCCCATGTCTCCATATGTCCACAATATGACTTGTTCTCCTCTCTCTGCTCCTTCCTGACACTCATCACGGAGCCCTCACCGGCCACCCGAACCCCTCACCCTCCACTTCCTTTGCAGGGTCCCCCCTGAGTACATCCTGAAGCTCCAGGGACGTCCCCACTCCCCTGGGCAGTGAGGAGTCTGCTCTGGTTCCTTGTGTCCTGGAAGCACTGTAAAGTGTGAAGTCCGCTCAGTCGCATCCGACTCTTTGCGACCCCATGGACCGTAGCCTACCACGCTCCTCTGTCCATGGGATTTTCCAGGCAAGAGTACTGGATTGGGTTGCCATTTCCTTCTCCAAAGGATCTTCCTGACCCAGGGATAGAACCTGGGTCTCCCACATTGTAGGCAGACGCCTTACCGTCTGAGCCACATTAGGGAAACTCAAACCTGCTCCCTGATGCAGGCATATAGTCAAGGTTCCCTTAAGCTCTCCTCTCTTGGGTGCCTCTTCAACCCCTCCCAGGCAGCCTGCTTACCATGGGCCCACAGTGCCTCCTAGTGGCCAATGGTCCACAGTCTCAAGGATTTGTACTTTAGGTCTAAAGCAATAGAAATTCCCAACTGCCCTCAGGACAAACCCTCCACACACACACACAGACACACACACACACTCTCACACTCCTGTCCTTATGCCTCCCCAGCCTGGCTGAATTAGGGTTGATCTTGAAATCCACTCAGCCTCTGGAGGTAAAAGATTGTATGAAGAGACACTTCAACTAAGAAAAAAAAATTGCTCCACCATTGTTATCACGGAAGTTTGCTAAGATGAAATAGTACAGGCCATAAAATAAACACTCTGATGGTCTCAAGTGAAACCATCCTGGAAACATGTATTCCATAGCTCCTTCTGATTAATCAGAACCATATATTTCCAGATTTTATGTTTAAATTAAGTATTGCCAAATTCTAGGTAGTGTACTTTATAAAGAGGTTTTATGTATATGAACCTATTTATTTCTATACTTATAAAATCTTGAAATAACTCTCCAGTCTGTAGAAGACCTAGGAGGACTTCTCTCCAAAGAAGACATGCAGATGGTCAACAAGCACAAGAAAAGTTTGGCAACAACACTAATTATCAGAGGAGTGCAAGTCAAAACTATACTGAGGTATCACTTCACACTGGTCAGAATAAGCATCATTAAAAAGTCTACAAGTAATAAATGCTGGAGATAATGTGGAGAAAAAGGAACCCTACTACACTGTTGGTGGGAATGAAAGCTGGCACAGCTATTAGAAGAGTATGGAGGCCTTTTAAGAAACTAAAAATAGAGTTACTGTATGATCTTGCAATCCCACTTGTAGGCTTACAATTAGACAAAACTAAAAGATTTAAAAAAAAATTTTTTTTTAATTTAAAAGATTAAAAAAAAAACTAAAACAAAATTCTAAAAGATAGATGGGTCTCAATGTTCTTTGTGGCACTATTTAAAATACTCAAGATATGGAAGCATCCTAAATATTCATCAACAGATGAATAGAGATATTTTTTATATATTTATATACACATTATACACACACACACACACACACACACACAATGGAGCTTCTGAGATTGTCAGACTTAGGAGACTTAGGGAAACTGCAAGAGAGTGGCAACTTGGATTCACACCCACAGTTAATTATAAGCCACAGTTTTTTAAAGAAACCATACTATGTTACTATAATCACTTTAAAGTATACTCACGGGGAGCTGTACTAACAAGTAAACTTTGATTAGAAGAGTGCTCAGTGTGGAATATTCTGATAAGACTTAACACTGACATAGACATAGCCAGAAAAGAAAATGTTGAAATGTTCACATAAATTGGAAGCCTGGGCTTGAATCCAGTTGTTCATACACTAGGATAAATGTCTAAATTGTCCTGGGGAAAAAAAAAAATTCCATGCAGCTCTGTATACAATATATCCGTGCGTGCTCAGTCATGTCCAATTCTTTGCGACCCCATGGACTGTGGCCCACCAGGCCCCTCTATCCATGGAATTTTCCAGGCAAGAATACTGGAGTGGATTGCCATTTCCTACTCCTGGGGATCTTCCCCACCCAGGGATGGAACCCACGTCTCCCACACATCTCCTTCATCTCCTGCATTGAAAGCAGATCTTTTACCACTGAGCCACTCTATGTAAATGGACATTAATTAACCCCTTTCACAAGTGTCAGAGTATCAGTTATATATTTACATCCTTGGCTTTTTCTATGAAAGTAAAGGTTGTAAGACAGTTTTTATAGAAGGACTTATGTCTCCCCCAAATTCAAATGTTGAAGTCCTAAACCCCTGTGAGACTGTATCTGAACTTAGGACCTTAAGGAAGGTGGTTAAAGATGAATAACATTATGCGGGTGGGACTTAGCGTAACTAGCGTCCTCATGAGAAGAGGAAGAGATACAAGAGAGTCCTTTCTCTGTGAAAACCCAGAGGAGAGGCCATGTGAGGACACGGGGAGAAGGCAGCTGGCTTCCAGCCAGGAGCAGAGTTCTCACCAGAAACCAACCCTAGCACCTGGATCTTGGGTTTCAGGCCCCAGAACTGTGAGAAAATCAGCATGTGCTGTCTAAGCCACACAGCCTGCTGTTTATTATGGCAGCCTGAGAAGATCCCTGGGAGGAGGGCATGGCCACCCACTCCAGTAATCTTGCCTGGAGAATCCCATGGACAGAGGAGCTTGTCAGGCTACAGCCCGTGGAGTTGCAAAGAGTCGGACACAACTGAGCAACCCAGCACAGCACACCAGAAGCAAACTAGTCCATAGTGTAGCGCCGTGGAACGTGAGGATAAGAAGCAAAGAGGAAGGCAGGTCTGAGCCGGTCCCTGAAAAATGAGTAGTACCTGGTCGTGTGTGGGGAGGAGAGAGGGCCCGTGGGGCCGTGGGAAGAAAGAGAAGATGCAGAGGATTTAAGATGCATCTGTGTTTCAGGGAATTTAGCAAAGTGTGGTCACAGAGTGCATCGCATCCTGAGATGGTCCCAAAGCAGTGATGGGAAGCAAACAGAATCTGGGTGTTGAAATGATGCCAGGGAAGCAGAATTGACCTGGAGAGCCTCTGCCTGTTTATAACCAGGGGAGACAGGCCCTCTTCTGTGTGTGGGAGGCACTGAACCATGCCCAGAGGACCCAGGCAAGGGTGAGAGGTCTAGAAGGAACAAGTCAGGTCAAACTCCGGGTTTCATACGCCATTATCACGTCATCTACGTGGTGAGGACCTCACCTTGACTAGCCCCAGGTGATGCCGGTTGTTATAAATACTGGTGATTCAAGACTGTCGGAGGGAGGAGGAAAGAGATTGTTTTGAATAACAGTTTTTTTTTTCTTTTTTTACTCATTTTGTAGCTCTAGATCTATACTCAACCACGTCATGCGTAGTTTCTGCCCTAGACCTTCCCCGTGTGTCAATTTCTTCTCCCTAAGCTATAGAAAGCAAATGCTTGTGATGCTATTAGAATCCCACACTTATCATGTCATTTTGTTCCCCAGGTGAACTATCTCTTCCTCAAAAAAGAAGCCTCTAGTTAGTAAATGACAAGCTCCTCCTCTCCGCTGGTAGTGTCCAGTGTCAGACAAGGAAGGTCATTTTGGAGCAAACCTGGCGATGTAATCCCATTCTCTGAACCCATCTTCTTGACCTCTCTTGTCCCTCCCTGCATGGCATGAAAGCCCAAGGCTGTTTCCCAGGGCCCCCAGTCATTTTTCTTTCCCACTGCAGTCCCCAGGCTCTCATGGATCTGGCAGCTCTGAGGTTGCTCCGCACTGGGGCAGAAAGTTTTGTACTTACAACACAGGCGACTCGGCAGGGTTGTGCCAAGCTGCTGGCACAGAGGTACAGGGCCAAGTCAGTCAGCTCCAAGGAGCTGATGTTCGGCTCAGAGCGGGAGTCACTAAACTGTTTTGCTGAGAATTGATCCTGGAAGTAGCCTTTAGTTCTTTGCAGAGTTTCATAAAACTCAAAGAACTGAGGGCCCTGACTTAGGGCCTGTTGGTACCAAGATACCCTGGGTGGTGGTGGGTTTGGCCAGAGACAGGGGAGCATCTCAGTATCACTCTTGCTGTCCTCTTGCTTTAATCAGGTATCTTGGGGTTTGGGTGACTCCAGCATCCACAGGGCCTGTGGGGTAGAAGATTGGGGCTGAGAAGGAATGTGGGAGAGAGCCCGATGCTGTCTTGGATTCAGGCAAAGTCAGGCTTAGAGAAGCCTCTCCTGTGCCAAGGACCCACCTGCTGCCAGGAGACAAAGAGCCACACAGCAGACGGGGCTGCAGCCCACGGCAGGAGGGGCAGAGCTGTCCAGTATCTCCTTGCTCAGAGCTCTGCTTCTCTGAGAGCTGGGGTTCTGGGCCTCCTTCCCCTGATTGGAGGTCTCTGCTTCTCTGAGAGCTGGGGTTCTGGCCTCCTTCCCCTGATTGGAGGTGAGGCAGTGACATCACTGCTCTGATGCCATTGCCTCTGCAGGTTCTCAAGGGCCTGACCCCTTTCCAGGTCAGCTGATCCAGGAACCCTGCTCTGTCCTGCGAAGTCTCTTAGATGACATGTGGGCTGAATGTGCTGGTTAAGGCGAGGCTGGGTTTAGGCCACACGCCCATCCCCATGGCTCCTTCACTTTTTCTTTGAGGCAGGCGTTTCTCCACCTGTCCCTGCCCCCTCCCAGCTCCATACCCTTCACTTCTCCTGCAACCTCAGAGGCTCCCGCAGCACTGCATAGTTGAAGTTCTTGGCTCCCAGCTGGGACAGCTAGCCTGCAAATTAGTGTCTGTGCTATTAAGGCTTCTGGAGGAAAATAGCACCACATAATACTGTTTCTTAACCCTCCTGGTCCCAGGCACTAGCTCTGTCTGCTTTCTCTGCCCCAGAAACTTCTGGAGTTTGGCAGTTCCACAGTGCCCCCATGAGACCTATGGGTGATAACCGAGACATTGACTTTGCCCTGAGATAATGATCATGGGATGTGTTTAAGTTCGAAACCATTTCACCGTTTGCCTGTTGCAGTCTGTTCTTTGTTTTGGAGGCCTTTTGCTTTGTTTCTCCTGAAGTCACACACACATACATCATATACAAGCCAGCCCTAGATGATTTGTGATTTTGTATTTTAAGCAAAAAAGAAATGTGGCCATGAAAGGACTGTTTTGATTTTGAGCAGTTTTTGATGAGGCAAATGGTACAAACCTGGTTTAGGTTAGGTGAGACGCTAAACTTGGTTTTCTTTTCATGACTGCAGACGACTTACTCAAAGCAGACCACATAGGCCTTTTTGCAATGTTCCTACTAATCACCTTACTGCAGAGTAAGAAAATAATGCCCCTTGTTTCTGGAAAATCTCTTTTATCCTGTCTCTTTTAGAAATCCTCTTTTTGCCCCTGTTCATTGATAATAATATTCATATAATGCCCATTTGCCCATATATGAGTAAATGTGTATAGATAAATGATCATATTTCTCTAGACTTTTCTTTGATTCTCAAGTAGGAAATAAAATATTCTAACCTTCTGTAACTATTATGCCAGAAAGGATACTACTGGATTAAGGCAGAATAACAAAATTAATAGAGGGATTTGGGAAAAGAGAATCTAAGAAGGACTCATTTCCAGAGCCAGTATCTCCCACTGGAGATAATTTACTTCCAATCCATGTTTCTTTATATGTGTACATTGAATTACCTGTCACTTGGTCTTACATAGTGCATTATATAGAGTGAATATAAATATTCTAATGGAATCTACTTCTTGACTTTCCAAGTCTGAAGGCAACAAGCCCTCCAAGAACCACTGAGAAGAGATCCCTTGTTCAGCTGCATGTGACACTGTTGGACAGTGCATCAATGTTATCGATGACTAGCTGATGTGCCAGCAAGCTAAGAGTGACCAGACCTTTTACAAGATCCACCCAGTGGAGGGAAGTTCCACCCTGAGTGAATCTTCATGGATATAAATCAGATCAAATTAACTCAAGCCCAGATGGCAATGTCTTGTAACTGAATACTTCTTACGAATTTTGTGCACACATAACTCATTAAAACCTTTCACAATAGCATCATATGTGTCTTATGGCATTTCTGATAATAGATAAGGAGAAGATTCTACACAAAATCATAGAAATATGAGCAATCACTATAAATCACACTAAGGAAGGTGTATTTCTCTGCTTTATGGAACACTTGGCATCTTTTGGCATCAATTAGACAAAATTGCAAGATTGCCAGTCAAAACTTAAGTATTCAAAGAAAAAAAAAACTCAGAAGATTGTTTAAGAGATGCCTGAGGCCCCATAATAAACAGTCATTATGTTTCAGACAAGAAAAGCCTGACTGCTATTGTAACAATGGGCAAAATGTGGAGCCACTGGCTTCTGGATCATTCTAAAATTGCAACCTAGCATCACCTAGGTTTCACCACCTGGCTGCTTCATTAGGGGAACCTGATGAGGCAAGAAGTAAATGTGAGCACTAGAGATTCATCAAAATTCAAGAGAATATTCTGGAAAGACTGAAGCTCTTTGGGGCTGGAATATGAGTAAGACGAGGCATGAGTCCAGGTCAGCAGTGAGAACAATTGGTGAAAATAATTTCCATTCTGCTCTTGCCTGACCCCTTCTTTACTTTGAGACAATCTTACCTGCATTTTTATCACAGAAATCAATAGCTGGGTATGAGATACCACTAAAGGACCAGAAAAAACAAAACTAACTGTACAATATGTAGCCCCAGAAAATGAGTTATTGAATGCAATGACCTAACAATTTAAAACAAGCATAACAAATATACTACATAAAGATCTGCAATATAAACAAGAATATAGAAGATGTTAACACATAAGAAAATGTAAGGCTAATTAATAGGAATTCTTAACCTGCAGCCCACCTAGCACATTTTACATCAGCATTTCAAAATGTTGTATTATGGAGAAGGATGTTCAAGTTATCAAACTCTCTAAGAGAAGCCAATATTTCATGTAAACACTAAGTTTTTGTTCCAGTAGAAACTAGTATATATCCATCTTTTCCTGAAATAATGACTCCTATCATCAAGGGACTTTTCCCCCTATTTTCCCCCAAAACAAGATTTCAGCTAATAATTCAGATAAGATCTGTGAAGCTCTCCTTTGAAAATTAAGTGAAATTTCCCAGAGCTTATAAATTCCAAGAACTATGAAAAATCAAATCCTTTTCAGGGGATTCTGACCATGCCCGTGAAATCTGCATCCCCCTGGTCTTCCCTAACTCTGTCACGTTACCTGGCCAAAAAGCTAAGACTTCTTTGATTTCCTCAAGAAAATTATCGAAATCCAGTGAGTTTCGTAGATTCTAATGGAGATTTGGGTGGTGCTATAAGGCGGGGATCCCCCACCTCTGCTATCTAGTGCCTGATGATCTGATTGGAGCTGATGTAATAACAATAGGAATAAAGTGCACAATAAATGAAGTGCACTTGAATCATCCTGAAACCATCCTCCCACCCTCCATCTGTGGAAAAATTGTCTTCCGTGAAACTGATTCTTGGTGCCAAGAACGTTGGGGACAGCTGCTTTAAAGGAACAACCGGTGGCTCAGAAGCAAAGAATCTGCCTGTAATGTAGGAGACGTGGATTTGATCCCTGGGTTGGGAAGATCCCCTGGAGAAGGAAAGGGCAACCCACTCCAGTATTCTTGCCTGAGAAATCCCATGGGCAGAGGAGCCTGGCGGGCTACAGTCCATGGGGTCAGAAGAGTCGGACATGACTTAGCGACTAAACCACCACCACACTGTTAATTATGTCAAAATTATAGTCACTATCAGAGAAGACAATGGCAACCCACTCCAGTACTCTTGCCTGGAAAATCCCATGGACGGAGGAGCCTGGTGGGCTGCAGTCCATGGGGTTGCGAAGAGTCAGACGCGACTGAGCGACTTCACTTTCACTTTTCACGTTTATGCATTGGAGAAGGAAATGGCAACCCACTCCAGTATTCTTGCCTGGAGAATCTCAGGGACGGCGGAGCCTGGTGGGCTGCTGTCTATGGGGTCTCACAGAGTCGGACACGACTGAAGCGACTTAGCAGCAGCAGCATAGCCACTATGCCAACTTTGCTTTTAAGTTTGCTTCCAATAGGTCTGTCTACTCACCTGAAGTGCCCTTGCACCATATTCATCTCGAAGACTTCATCCTCCTCAAAACCTGGAAAGAGCAAGGACCTAACCATCAGTTGACTGTGAAGTGGATGGGACAGGGTCACATGAGGTCTCGCTAAGCACACGGTCATCAGTGAAAGCAACTGGGCTTAAGCCATGGATTTAGCACAACTACAATGTCAAACAACCAAGGAAAGCCTCCACAGTGCCTCCTGCTAAAAAGCTGGAAGTGTTTACGTTGTCATCTGGGGCAGGAAGCTTTCCAGTAATTTCTGGATTTTTTATTTTACCTCCATCTTCTCTGGAGCCCTCCAGGTTTCCTGTGTGGCATTTCCCAGCTGGTTGTAGTGCTAGTCACAACTCCTTTAAATCACCATGTTTACTTCACTCCCCCCCCCCCCCGCCCCCGTGCCCCATTCTACTTCTTTTCCAGCACAAACTGAAGCAACTAGAACTCACCTTCCTGGTGAGAAGCTAAATGGTATTACCACTTGGGAAAATAGTATACCCACTTTTATAAAGTGAAATAAGTACTTATCATACAACCCAGCAAGCCCACTCCTAGGTATTTACCCAAGAAAAATGAAAGTGTATGTCCACATAAAAGCCTTGTAATCAGAACACTGCTTATTGCAGCTTTATACACAACAGCCAAAATCTAGAACAATGTAAGTGTTCATCAGCATGTAAATGAATATAGGAATTGTGGCGGGGGCATGCAATAAAAAATATACACAATATAAAAGAATAAACTACCAATAACAGAACAATAAGGATGAATAACACAAGAACTATGTTACATGAATGATGCTAGTTGCAAAAAAGTGTGATGGATATCAGAATACTAGTTACCAATGAGGAAGCGGGTATTAGCTGGAAGGAGACAAAACACACAAGAGGTGATAACACATCTGTATCTCGATTGAAGGGATGTTGCTCGAGTATATCTATTTGACAAAATGCATAGAATTCCATCACCTCCACTAACTTTGTTTGTAGTGATGCTTCCAAAGGTCCACTTGACTTCACATTCCAGGATGTCTGGCTCTAGGTGAGTGACCACACCATCGTGATTATTTGGGTCATGAAAATCTTTTTTGTTCAGTTATTCTGTGTATTCTTGCCACCTCTTCTTAATATCTTCTGCTTCTGTTAGGTCCATACCATTTCTGTCCTTTATGGAGGCCATCTTTGGATGAAATGTTCCCTTGGTATCTCTAATTTTCTTGAAGAGATCTCTAGTCTCTTATACTAGTCTCTCTAGTCTCCCCACAGTTAGAAAAGCAGTAAATTCCTTCACTTGGGGTAGCTGGTTTTCTTTTCAATTGACAGTAATCTTTTGATGTTCAGACCACCTTCCCTTGTTGCAAAACTTTGTTGCAAAACTTCTATATAACCTGGCCCCTCCCCACACTCCTTGGTGCAGTTCTCTCAGAGTTACTTGAGATGCTGCCTCCCTGGCTTGAAGTCCTAAAAATTCCCCCCTGAATAAAACATAACTCTCAACTTTTAGGTTGTGAATTTTTAAAATTTTTGATTGAAGCATAACTGCTTTACAGTATTGTATTGGTTTCTACTAAACATCAACATGAATCAGCCATAGGTTCACTCATGTCCCCTCCTACTTGAACATCCCTCCCACCTCCCTCCCCATCCCACCACTCTAGGTTGTTACTGGGGCCGCTTGCCACAATTTAGCACTATCCTATTCTTTACTTTTGTAATTACAAGTGTAGGGCTCTGTGTTGGGCTCAGCCCTTAGTGGCCCCTCAGGGAAGCGAGGTCAGTGCTCCTTTATTCAGGGTCATCCTGTCAGGAAAATCCCCCAGCAAAGCCCCAGAAGCTGCCATTGTTATAGCCGTGCTTTCCGGGAAACAAACTCACTCAGAAGGACAATGCAGGTAGTGGAGTGCAGTTTATTACACCGGCGGGCCCAAGGCAGAGTCTCCTCTTAGCCAAGGACCCTGACCAGCATTTGTGAAAATCTTTTATACCCCATGTGTACGCGTCCAAACCCACCAGCCCAAATCCCTTGAGGCTTACAAAGGAAGGGTAAATACAATCACAATAACCCCATCATTCACGTGTTATGTGTTCAAACAGTTAATAATCAATAAGCCCGCGGTTACATTCCAACCAGTTAATAACCAATAAGCCTGTGGTTATGTTCAGATAGATACTGTCCGGAGGCAGGGGTGATTAGTGTCTGTTTTCTCTTAGGCAATGAGTAACCTAGATGTGATCTTCAAGATTCCCCTGCCCAGAGGGGGTCTTATCCTTCCATTGTAATTCCCACAGGTGCTAAGCACAGAGTTGAGTCCACTGGAGAGGTGGCCGCGCACGACCAGCAGGGACAAGCCTGAGATGGAGTCCAGGCCCTATGAATTCCTTCTTCACCATGACCACCACTCTTAGCTGACATTTCTCTTATTCCTCACAGCTGTCTTCATAAGCCTGAAGTTGCTTCCTGCTCAGGACTCTAAGATGAAGCCCAGGTGTGGAACACAGGTGGAATAAACGTATGTCTCACTTTGATGTTCAAGGGTAATTATTAACAGCACCACTTTCATTCCCCTAGACATATGAGACTATGCATCTCCTCATTTCGTATGTTCTCTCTATGGTGTTTCTGTCTTAGTAGCCCCAGCATACCTTTTCTACAGGAACTGGTAATTTATAACATGAAGGAGAGGTCTTTAGAGTTGGTTGACCCCTCATCATATGTGACCCTGTGATGCAGTAGGCATACTTTTCATATCTTAGGGTGAGGAATCTTTTGAAGGAAGGAAGGGAGGGAAGGGAGGAGGGAGAAAGAAAGAAAGAAAAGTGTGAAACCAATACAAAATACAGGGCTTTCCTGGTGGTGCAGTGGTAAAGAATTCACCCACAATGTAGGAGATGCAGGTGTGATCCCTGGGTCAGGAAGATCCCCTGGAGAAGGAAATGGCAACCCGCTCCAGTATTCTTGCCTGGGGAACCCCATGGACAGAGGGGCCTTGTGGGCTACAGTTCATGGATTGTAGGAGTTGGATATGACTTAGTGACTAAACCACCACCACCAATACAAAATACTCAATTCACTAGCATACCAACACCAATTTATTTCACAACTGAATACTTGGGGTCTACCTGCCTGATTAGTGGGACATCCAGTCTCTCCCTTCTGAAGCATTCTCTGCATCATCTTGAGAGGATAACGGGTAGAAGGCCAGGGGTCCCCAAGTGGAGGAAATGAACTGCAAGTGGCAGACTTTTTTTTCCCCCTTCTCTATACAAAATTAAAAGGTTTCTTTTAAATTCTGTGTGTCACGAGAACACCTGTTTCTGCCTGAACTTAACTTTTCTCAAACCTGGTGCTAACCAGTGCATTTCTCTTATGGAAATGTTTTTCTTAAGATATGTTAATGAACTCTGCATTTGCCTTAGAATCTGCCTTTCTTCAAACTGGTTCCCCCTAACACTCAAACCTTGAACCCATAATGGCTCAACAAACCAGTACCTCTTACTCATGGAAATGTTCTCTTAAGCTCTGTCAATGAAACTATATATTTGCTTGGAAATCTGACTTTCTTTGAGATTTATGTCAATTGTTTTATGGCCTGGGATGACTCACCTTGTGTCAATGCTCAAAATGCATGTTGTGGGAGAGGGGCCTGATGCAACTCTTACAGTTTTGAGGTGATTCTTTATTTGATTAGCAACTTGCTAGCAGATATATAGAAAAGGAAAGTGGAAAGTGAAAGTCGCCCAGTCGTGTCGGACTCTTTGCGACCCCATGGACTATACAGTCCATGGAATTCTCCAGGCCAGAATACTGGAGTGGGTAGCCTTTCCCTTCTTTAGGGGATCTTCGCAATCTACGGATCGAACCCAGGTCTCCTGCATTGCAGACAGATTCTTTACCAGCTAAGCCACAAGGGAAGCCCCAGCAGATATATAACTCCTTGCTAAAAACTAGCAAGGGGGGCACTCTTTCTGCCCCCTCTAATGTCTATGTCAGAAGTTTCCTCTATCCCTTTTATACTTTAATAAAACTTTATTACTCAAAATCTTCAAGTAATCAAGCATTGTCTCTGGCCCTGGATCAAAATCCTCTCCTCCAGAGGTCACGAATCCCAGCATAGCTCATGATGCACAGCCACAAATTTTCAATCTCTCCAGGTCATTGTTTAGGAACCCTCAGTTCTTGGCCTCTGAGAAGTCAGTACTGTCTTCACCCATCAGGCTCAGAGCAAGCAGCTCTGGGCATGGGATGCTCTGTGAGTGTTTGCTCTTGCCTAGCCTGTCCTCTGTGGTGACATTCTTGTTGGCCTGGATCCCTGCAAGCTCATGAAGTCACATACACAGGGCCAAAGAAACTCCCTATGCCGGCCGGCAGGGTCCCGAGGTGCTTCGGCCTTGTCTGCCTTCTGTCCCAGAATATCCTTCTTCCACCAGTACTCAGCTCTGCTGTTGAGATCCTTTGTCTTCTGGAAAGTTCCCAGTTGGAGGTTCCTGGGTATTCCCTTGCAAGTCTCCCCTCTCCTCTCCAGTAAGCCAGTCTCCATTCAAAGACCGAAGGAAGGCATGTTTTGCAAAACAGGAAATAACACAAACAGAGAGCATAAGAGAATACAGAGGTTGCTCTGTAGGCTCCCCAGGTCACTCACTGGCCAGGTCGGTCCCATTGCTGGGGGCCACGGCCACATTCTGTGGTGCCTGGGAGCCTTTCCTGAATACCGCAGTCCCAGATGTCCTGTGCGACATTTCTTCTTCTGCAAATTAAAGCTGATTTTGACCTGTGCAAATGGAAAGCAGCTTCAGCCTCCCAGACCCCCACCCCCACCCACCCCAGCCTTGAGCAGGGCATGGAGACGCTGTGGAGTTTGTGAAAGGGCAGGAAGCATCTCTGCGAGGCTGTGGGCGAGCTGTTGGCACAGAGGAACATGGCTAAGTCACCCAGCTGTGCGGGCTGCATCTTCAGAGTGAGCTACACATCATTGGGCATCTCAGCTGAGAAGCGATCCTCCAAAAAGTGTGCCTTTTCTGAAAGTTCTTTGTTGTAGATGGACATCAGAAACTCCATGCCCTTTCCCAGGGTCTGTCAGTACCACAGTGGTACAAATGACCAGGCATGGGGTCACACCTCAGGGTCACATCCCATCCCATCTCTGTGATATGGTAGCGAGGGTTCTGGCTGACACCAGGTACCAAGTGTCCTGTGGGAGGGCACAGGGCCAGAAAGAGAATGAGACAAAGGTGTGTAACTGGCTTTGGGTCAAGGGAACAGGATGGGAGTTTCCCACACACCCCCAGGACGCACTTACTCCCAGGAGACCAAGGGTCGCCCAGCACAAGAGCCTGCTGTCCATGGTGGGGTCTGGCAGAGCTGAAGCCTCTCCCAGTTGGGCATCTGGTCCTTAGCAGCCCCAGGGAGGAGATCCTGGGATGACATCACAGTCCTGGGGCAGCACCCACAGATTCAGGAGTGCCCCCACATGAGGGAGCCTTAGTGCCCGTGGACATGTGATGCTCTTAGGACTGGCCTTTGTGTGTTCTGAGGGGTGCAGACTCCCAGCCCCTAAGCTGCAGAGGGACCCTGGGAGAATACAGGCTTCAGGACACCTAGGCCAGGTGTGAAGGTCCCAACAAACGGGTGGGACCCACTCCCCTCCAACGGCCAATTCAGAGCCACAGTCTGGGGGCATGGAGTCTGTGTGCCATAGTTCTGAACCTGATGATGAAAACATGGGGAATCAAGAGACCAACGGAAACAAAACAAAAAGAATAACCCTACAAGTGTCACTGTGGAGAAGAAATGCAGTGAGAAGTTGAGACCGGAAACCTAGAAGGACATTTCAGTGCAAGGGAGGGACAGTGGGTGAGAAAGTAAGCACTCAGCCCAGCACACTGACCCTCAGCTGAGAGAGGCAGGGGCCTGTTGGCTTCCTTAGGGGTTGAGAGCAAGGGCCTGTGCAGATGTGGGACTTTGATCATGGTGGGGCTCAGGGTCTAGCCTTGAGTGGGAACAGGACAAATCAGAGAACAGATGAGCTGGATTATAGGATAAGAGAACTGGTGAAGACAGAGGACACATTTCTCACACCTGCTTCCCAAAGCCTGGGTCTCTCGTTGTCCTTTGCGGGGACTCCAGCCCTGGGACCTTTGCTTGGGAGTCCTTCTCTGATTCCCAAAGCTCCGTGCTGCTCAGCCGTGGGTGACCACAGCCTTGGCTGCAGGGGTTCTTGAAAAGGAGAGGCACAGAAGCCAGGCACCTGCTGAGCTCCCAGCCATGCACCCCCCCCCCCATAGGGCAGCAGCATCCTTCTTATCCTCTGGGCCCATGTAGGGCCTGAGTCCTGGAATGCTGGCATTTGTTTAGAGGATCCCAGGGGTGCTGGTGTTTGTTTAGAGGATATCTGTGAAACCTTAAGCCCAACCATCCACTTTACAGCAGGCTTGTTTATTTCACAATAAGCAAGGCATTAAAATACTAGATGGGGATGTGTTTAACTTTTAACCATTTGCCAGGGCATTGTCACACTCAACTTTAAAAAAAAAAAAATCCGCACACTCTAAAGACATAGAATAGAATCACTGTGTGGATCGACTTGGCCAGAGGTGTTATGGTTCGGGGCTCTGTCAGGGGTCCCCATCCCTGGAGGACCCTCTGCAGGAGAGAGAAGGGAGCCTTTGTGTAGATGGCAGACAGCTCACCCTCCAGGACGCAGGGCTCTCTGCCAGCCCTGAGCTGCGGGTGTGTGCAACCCCGGGGCTGGAAGATATGAGGTTCAGCAAGGACAACCCCGAACTCAAAGTCCTGCTCTGAAACGCAGGAGGCCGCCGCTTCTCACTGGCTGTTGTGAGCAATGATCCAAGGACATCAGACTCTATGGCTGATATGGCAGGATGTGAAGATCTGAAGAGACGGAAGAAAAAAGGAATCAAGCCTGAAGGGTTAAGGCTGGAGTGGAAGAGAAGCCAGTGAAGGGCTGAGCCCTTGAATGAGCAGCCAGGAGGGTGAACTGTAGAACAGCGATCCCAGCAGGATCAGGGATCCGTGGCCCTCAAGGGCAGGAACAGACAGAGACCCTGGAGAGAGAATGAGGTGCTTTGAAGAAGGTCTGAGCATATTTGGAGCTGGGATCTGGGCTGAGATCCAGGGTCTAGTTTGGATGGAAGGGGAAGTCAGAGAAAAAGGCACTTTTTAAAAGGAAGATGAGTAGGACTGCTGTGGTCAGAGGGTCAAGGGTCTCATGAAAGTGTTCCCAGAGGATCAAAGCAATTGGGAAAAGCAGATTAAGAACCTGCTTAAACTTGATTGGCTTGGCACAGTCTTTCCCAGGACGAGCCCGGCACACACTGTTGATGTCTGTGAAGAAACTCTCCACTGCCATGCCACGTGACCCCACAGGCAGGGCTGTGGTCTGATGGGAAATGCTAAACCAAGACTTGGATGGCCCCACGGCTTCCTGCCTGCAGCCTGGAGGTTTGTGCACAGGAAAGAATCGAGTCTGCAGGGCTGTGTCTCTACTGCTGGCGCAGAGATACACGGCAGAGTCCTGTGGTTTCAGGGCGTTCAGGTCCAGGAGGCACTGGGAGCTCTCTGGGCATCTAGGCTGGAAGCGACTTGGAACACTCGCATTTTCAGCGAGTTCCTTGTAGTCGTAGATGAACATGAGCTCTGGCGGCTTCTGGGCACTCTGTTTATACCAGTACATAGCATCATGTCCTAGATGTTGTTCACATTTCAAAGATTTCTTGTCCATCATTCCCATGACTAGGTATTTTGGTATCTGAGTGATCCCAGGGTCTGCAGAGATGGCTGGGAGAAAAGGACAGAATTCAGACAAAGGCCAGAGGGGAAGGTGTTGCTGCAGCCACAGGGAAATGGTTCGGGGTCCGGGGGCAGCCTGTGTGAACTCAAGACTCACCTATGCCCAGGAGACAGAGGACCACACCACAGAGCTGCCCGAAGTCCATGGTGGGGTCAGGGTCAAGGTGGATGTTCTGGGTGTGTGTTGGGGGTGGGGTGGGTGGGCTCTGGCCTCCTCTGCCTTGGTTGGCGGTTTTGTCTCTGACATCAGTGTCCCTGTCAGTTTCTCAGCCCCAAGGATGTTTCCTCTTCCCCTTTCATGCCTTATATAGATTCTGATAGCAGGTAGATTTGAATCTGCTGGGCTGGGGTAGTCCTTTGACAGTGAGCTCTTTTGCTGTTAGCTGCTCTCCTGATTATATAGATTCTCCCCCTGTCCTGCTCCCTTCCAAGAGCCCCTCTCAGACAGACTATACCCCCTTCAAGACATCTCCTTCTTCCCTGTTCAGTCAGGCAGGACAACACTCAAAACACCATTTCTCTTCCTGTCTAAGCTCCAATACTTTGACCACCTGATGTGAAGATCTAACTCATTGGAAAATACCCTGATGCTGGGAGAGACTGAAGGCGGGAGGAGAAGGGGATGACAGAGGATGAGGTGGTTGGATGGCATCACCGACTCGGAACATGATTTCAAACAGACTCCGGGAGATAGTGAAAGACAGGGAAGTCCAGCATGCTGCAGTCCATGGGGTCGCAAAAAGTCGGACACGACTGAGTGAAAACAAGCTCCCTGGAGCTCCTTTGCCCAAATGTGTGGAGGGAGGAAACCTGGAAGGTCATAGTCCTGTTCTGGACCAGTGCCCATCATTAAAAGGCACGGCTGTGATGCCAGCCAGGAGCCAGACCCTGGGAAGAGTACTGAGAGGACCATACAAGAGATAAGCCATTCTCTGTGCCTGTTAAGGGGCTTCCCTTGTGGCTCAGCTGATAAAGAATCCGCCTGCAACGTGGGAGACCTGGGTTGGATCCCTGGGTTGGGACGATCCCCTGGAAAAGGGAAAGGATACCCACGCCAGTATTCTGGCCTGGAGAATTCCATGGACTGTATAGTCTATGGGGTCACAAAGAGTCCGACAGGACTGAGCAACTTTCACTTTCACTTGTGCCGGTTTTGAGGGTACAGGGCTTGACTAGGCTTAAAGCAAACACGTTGCCGCAAGAAAACAACACAAGGCAAATGGATCTCAGTTTGAAAATGACTTCGATGTCTTTGGGAAGTCTACAAATCACCCAACTTATACAAGTATGGAAGGCCAACGCCCTGCTCCCTTCCGCACCAGCCCCTCTCGGCCCCTCCCCCACCAGCCTCGGCGTTTCCGCGGAGCCAGAGCGCCTCCCTGTGGCCAAAGCAGCACATTCTCCAGATCGCAGGCCTCTCACCCCACAGCGTCAGCAGCCCAGATCACCGGTTCCACAGACCAGGAGCTTCCGTGATAGATACAAGGCTCCAGGGAATCACGAAGACGAAAGAAGCACCTGAAACAACCAAAACAGTTGGCAACAGTACCATCCATCCACGGAACTAGGGCATTCCAATTTTTACCCAACAGAGATCGGTTATGTCTGGATTCCTAGGAGTGAACAAAACGCAGGCCTGCAGCTACTACCCAGGTCCCTGTAGCGCTTATAATCTTCCCTGATGGCTCAGACGGCAAAGCGGTTGCCTACAGTGCGGGAGATCGGGGTTCAATCCCTGGGTCGGGACGATCTCCTGGAGAAGGAAATGGCAACCCACTCCAGTATTCTCGCCTGGAAAATCCCATGGATGGAGGAGCATGGTAGGCTATAGTCCATGGGGTCGCAAAGAGTCGGACACGACTGAGCTACTTCACTTTCACTTTTCACTTTCAGAGCTTATAGACCATCTTGATTTGTTCAATGAATACTCACTGAACAACAACTAGGAACAAGCACAAAACATCAACAGGTTCACCCCTGGAATTTTATTGTGACAGGGTAATTATGCCGGTGGCTCAGATGGTAAAGAATCTGCCTTCAATGCAGGAGACCCAGGTTCGATCCCTGCATGGGAAAGATCCCCTGGAGAAGGGCATGATAAGCCACTCCAGTATTCTGGGCCTGGAGAATTCATGGACAGGGGAGCCTGGTGGGCTTCAATCTGTGGGGTCACAAAGAGTTGCACATGATTGAACAACTAACACACACACACACACTTCTGCTTAGTCACAGACAACCACTAGGGACTCAAATGTATCTTACATGAAGTTTGAGAAATGTGTCCAGTATTTCAGTATTTAAATCACTTCATGAATATGGTAGCATATTTCCTCAGCTGTTACAAGAACTGAGCCGAAATGATCTCCAAAGCCCTGTGCATGGCTGACATGTTAGACGCCAAACCAGGCCCATTTGTTGTCCAGCCAGCTTTCCAACCTGGGACTAGCTTAGATGACCGAAGGAGAGTCACTCTATGTTGTTGTTGTTTGAAGACACTCAGCTGGAAGACAGGGGCCAGTCCCAGTTACAGAGAGACATTGGTGAACAAGCTGTGAGTCCCACAGAGACCCCAGGAGGGCCAAGCACTAGTAATAACAAGCCCGCATGCTAGGGCTCCCTAAGAGGATTGTGCGTGTGTGTGTGTGTGTGTGTGTGTGTGTGCGCTAAGTCACTTCAGTCGTGTCTGACTCTTTGCCACCCCATGGACTGTAGCCCGCCAGGCTCCTCTGTCCATGGGATTCTCCAGGCAAGAAGACTGAAGTGGGTTGCCATGCCCTCCTCCAGGGGATCTTCCCAACCCAGCGATCTAACCCGTGACTCTGAGGTCTCCTGCATTGGCAGGTGGATTCTTCACCACTAACACCACCTGGGAAGCCCCTAAGAGTATTTGCTCCTAGCAAATGCCACAATCAGACCTGCCAGGATAAAACCAGAGCCTCTCCTCTATATCATCCACGAGACCCCTCAGCATCCCCTTCATAATCTTTAAAGCAGAATATTTTAGTAGTCTTCTAATGGTACATCCCACCCGGACTCTATCTCCCTTCTGATGCATACTGCTAACAGCGTTCCCATACCAAAATATGTTGATTGCGTTATCTCGCTTAAGGTAGGGCCACTGTCTAGCTCCTGCCAAGAGATTTTAGTGGTGAAAGTCCTTTCCACATCCCTAATATCCTACATCATCTGGGTACTGCCTGATCTCCAGGAAGCTTCAAATATGACAATCAGAAATGGAATGAACAGCCCTGTGCTCCTTCTTGGAGGAAAGAAGTCTGCAGTGGACAACAAAAAGTCTACCTCAGCCGGTGCTTCTGCCTCACCCTTTCTAGTTCACCTGTTGTTGAGCTGCACCTGGCGGGCCTGCAAGCCCTGTGGTCGTCCAGGACAGCAAAAAATGAGTCCAGAGACAGTGACAGAGACATCAGTGGTTTACTGGACAGGAGATCATACACAAAGGGTGCTGGAACAACACCCCATAGCTCACAGGCAGGACATGGCAGCAGTCTTATCCACTCGGGGAGGAGGCTACCGTTTATAGGGGAATTGATGTCAGGTGGGTGCGTCAGTTACAAGAACCAAGCACTATAATTAGGAGGATTGGAGAGTCATGTGAATGAGGCACGGCCTGGCCAAGCAGAGCCTGTGCAGAGAACAAGAGAACAGCCATCTTAAGTGGCCTGACCGTACACCTGCCACCGTGGACTTTCCTGCTTCTCCAAATGTTTTTTCCATTAAACAGTGAACTCACTGATAATATGAATTTCCTTTTGGTCTTAGAAACTATTATCTTCACCTCCTCTTCCTTTCGGCTTTTGCTCATCAAGCATTCTCTGCGAATAGTGTGTTTTCAGTCTGAAACAATGTGATCTACAATATGTACAGCAGAGGAAGGCAAGGAATGCCTTCTCTCTTCAGTTAAGATCTCCAGGGCATGGGATAGGGTCCTTTCTTGTTTGTGGAGTCCTGAGTATTCTAGAGAATTTAATTCTGCTTCTCTGCTCCAGCTGAGAAGTAGAATTCTGTATGGCTTCTGTGTGTGTGCTCCAGGCTGCCCTGCAGATTGAAACTCTCGGGGAGCCTTGGGTTGGGTGAACACAGAGTCCCACAGTTTCCTGCCTAGGCCAGGGGCTTTGTGCACGAGCAGGCAGTGACGCTGCAGGGCTGTGTCATAGCTGCTGGCACAAAAATACACGGCAGAGTCGCCTGGCTCCAGGGAGTCGATGTGAAGGTTTAAATGAGCTTTGTCGGGAGAGTCCGGTGAGAAACGACTTGGCACCGTTTCATTTTCAATGAGTACCTTATTATTGTAGCTAAACATAACCTTCAGCAATTTCTTGGAGTCCTGCTTATACCAGTACATACTATCATGGTTCAGCTTTTGTTCACATTCTAGGGACGTCTTAGTTCCCATCTGGGTGAGGAGATATTTTGGAGTCTGGAAAACCCCTGTGCCCGAGGCACCTGAGAAGGAAAGAAACAGAACTCAGATAAGCCCCAGGAAATAGCCAGGCTTTGGAGGCTTGATGGAGGGACTTAGAGACTCAAAGAGGGATCCAGCCGCCTGGACCCGGGACTCACCTACTCCTAGGAGCCCGAGGGCCACACAGCAGAGGAGCCTGGAGTCCATGGGGGACCCCTGGCCCAGGACGCTGGTCCTCAGTGGTAAGAAGACCAGGCTGCCATGCTCACTGCTCTCCCAGGGGCTGGGCCTGTGATGTCACAGCCCAGAATGACTTCCTCATCCTCAGGCCTCCTCTAACCTGCTACCCTCTTTCTCCACAGTTGCACTTGCTCTGTGCAAAGTGATGTTTCTATTTCCTTTCAAAGGAGTTTGTGATTCCTAGGGATACTATGAGTATGGTGAGCAGGTGGCCTCAAGGATGCTTCTCTGATGGTCATTCTGTGCCAGCAACTGCCTCCCTCCTCTCTCCCTGCCCCAGGTCCTGGCCACCTCCTTATTGGTACCCCATGCTGTGTCTCTCTCTCAGAGTCAGGCTGGTTTCCCTTCTCTGGATCTTCTGCTTCTCCATCACAATAATGCAGGACAACCCCACTCCCATCTTGGCTCCTTTGAATGTATGGTTTATGCTAATTATTTCAGTTACCATCAAGAAATTGACTCTGAGGTCTCCGCAGGAACCGGCTGCAGACCACAAACAACCACGCATTGCTCTTAGTTAGGAGCACACTTTGCTAATGAGTCTTTGAGAGGAATAAATGGAAGCCCTATTCCCGGGTGATGTTCTCTGTTCGAGAGGCGGAGCCACGAGCGGAACAGGAGGGAAATAAGAAGTCAGAATGTGACCAGAGCTTGAGATTAGAGAGGAGAATAATAACACGAAGGTGGGAAAATCTAAACAGGATGATATTACTGCCCTTGCTTTGTCCATAGGTCACGTTCCCTTTTGGTGCAAAGTTTACAGCTCAATAGGGATTCCCAGGTGGCTCAGTGGTAAAGAATCTGTCTGCCAGTGCAGGAGTTGCCGGAGACACAGGTTCAATCCCTGGGTCAGGAAGATCCACTGCCACCTCCCCACCTCCAACCCCCAGAGTGGGAAATAGCAACCCACTCCGATGTTCTTGCCTGGGAAATCCCATGGATGGAGGAGCCTGGTGGGGTAGAGTCCCTGGGGTTGCAACACGGCTGGAGCACCCAAAGCATGCATTAAAGCTCAGTACCCGGCCTGGTGTTTCTCAGCCTCCGTGCTATTGACATACTGCAAGGATAATTCTTGGTTGTGGGGCTGTAGGGAGTTTAGCAGCATCCCTGCTCTCTATGCCTTGCCTGCCTGTAGCACTCCCCACCCCTGTTGTGACAGCGAAAACTGTTCCCAGGCCGTGGAATCATCCGCGTTGAGAACCTGTACTGTGTGTGTTCAGCCGTGTCCGACTCTTTGCCACTCCCAGGACTGTAGCCCGCCAGGCTGTTCTGTTCATGGAATTTTCCAGGCAGGAATGCAGGAGCAGGTTGCCATTTCCTGCTCCTTTAAGAACCTCCCTCCCTTTTTTCTTTCTCAGGGTCCTTGCCCTCCTCCAACAGCCTCTGGGTTTCCATGGGGGGCTGCAGCGCCTCCTAGTGGTCAGAAAGGTGCAGTTCTCAGATCTCAGCGCTCCTGGGACTCCCTCCCCGCAGCCCCGGGGTAATATCTGTCAGCAAGGACCCTGAGGAAGACCAGGGCACCACGCGCCATGGAGGTTTCCCACACACAGACGCACAAGGGCACAACGTATAGCAACTGTCAGCTACTAGTGAAAGGCCTTCAGAGACAGACCCAGTGGTTCATTTGATTTTCACTGAGCACAGAACAAGCACTAGAAACATAATAGTGAACAAAACAGAAATGACCTCTGTCCCGGAAACTCATGCAAGCTTTCTTTGTTGGCACTCGTTGAATCGTTGCTTAGTGCAAAGCCAGAGTAAGACAATATTCTCCTCTCATGATGTTTATCTTCTGATGGCAAAAAGAAATTTACAGATTACCCTAGACCAGAAACATAAAATATATATTATACAGGTGTTAGAAATGTGATCAGCATTAATACAGTTAAATACCGTCCTGAACATGGCTTCCCATTTTTTCATCTACAAAACAATGGGCTGTAATAAATAATGTCTATGGCAACCCACTCCAGTACTCTTGCCTGGAAAATCCCACGGACGGAGGAGCCTGGTAGGCTGCAGTTCATGGGGTCGCTAGGAGTCAGACACGACTGAGTGACTTCACTTTCCCTTTTCACTTTAATGCATTGGAGAAGGAAATGGCAACCCACTCCAGTGTTCTTGCCTGGAGAATCCCAGGGACGGGGGAGTCTGGTGGGCTGCTGTCTATGGGGTCGCACAGAGTCGAACACCACCAAAGCAACATGGCAAGTCTCTGTCCAGTTTTAAAATTGTATGATCCTAACCAGGGGCAGCCCTAGATGTTTATTGCAGATGGCTCTTATACATCCACTTCTCTGGGGTGGTTCAGATGGTAAAGAATCTGCCTGCAATGCGGGAGACCTAGGTTCAGTCCCTGGGTTGGGAAAATCCCCTGGAGAAAGGAATGGCTGCCCACTCCCATATTCTTGGCTTGAGAATTCCATGGACAGAGGAGCCTGGTGGGCCACGGTCCACGGGGTCACGGAGAGTTGGCCAGGACTGAGCGACTAACACACTAAGAACCAGGGGCAGTGCTAGATGCTCATTGGCTGGTGGCTCTCATGCATCCGACATCCTGTGTACCGACCTGATTATATCACACAACTAGCATGTGAAGCTTTTCAAAGAAAAGAGGGAAGGGAAGAAGGAAGGGAGAAGAAAAGATAGACGGAAAGAAGAGTCAAAAATGAAACTGACAGGAGGCTACGTATGTTAGTGATTCTGACCATACGAAGAAGTAACCATTCTTAAAAAATGATGAATGAAGTTTGCTCAGTCATGTCTGACTCTTTGTGACCCCATGGACTATACAGTCCATGGAATTCTCCAGGTCAGAATACTGGAGGGGGGGGGGGGGCCTTTCCCCTTTCCCTTCCCCAGGGGATCTTCCCAACCCAGGTGTCCTGCATTGCAGGCGGATTCTTTACCAGCTGAGCCACAAGGGAAGTCCCCTTCTTAAAAAGTAGATTTCAAATGAATTACTTACATTAGCATTTCATGCACATACTCTTGAAAAATCAGGTGCAAATCATCCAAAGAGATACCAGAAGAAAAGTGATGGAAAGAAACATGCCTCGCATGAGGTATGTCGGTTCTGTTTATTGTTTTCTGTTTTTCACAGGAGAGTTTGAAAGCACTGTTTTTTCCATTGTCTACCAAGAATTGCCCAAAGGAATGAGGGGGTCAAAGAAATAGCTTCTTTGTGCTTCTTTTCTGATAGGTCCAGTTAAATCAGAGAAGGAGAAGCCTCTGCAGAGAGAATGGGGGGTTGATGCTGGGATGTCTGGGCAGTGCCAGGGTTTAATTACAGTGAGAAAGTAAACAAGGGAAGAAAATAGAGTAATTTTAGAACATTTTATCCACAAAAAGGTGAAGAGTCATAGGACTCTGGTGATGAGGCAGAAGACTAGAGAAAATTTAGAGCAAATAAGAAACAGGCTGAAACAATATCAGGATGTGTGTTTGGACATTGGCCATATTTTTGGTTGTCTGATATTTAAACTGCTTCTCATGTTTGGACAGTTTCCTAGAGTTTGTATATTAGTGGGAAGAGACATGTATTAGCATGTTTTAAAAGTTAAACCCTCCTCCCATTCTAGAAACAAAACCTTCACCCCGGCCTCTGCTTTCTATGACTTTCACAACAGCAGGATTTCTCCTGACAGAGCTGTCTCTTTTCACCACTTCTCTAAAAAGGTGATGGGGTAGGTGGGACTGAGCTGTGTGCTTTGGCAGAGTGGAATGGAAGGAAAAATCTCGTGATCCCTATCCTGTCGAATTTAGTTACCTGAGCACAGAGTCCCATGAAGATTTCAGTGTCATCAAATTTCATCTCTCTCTTTACTGGTGCTCAAAACTAGCTCCTTAGGTTTGTGAGGTTGACAAAGACCATTTTACCTTCCATTCTACTCACGTGGCCACTAGCTGTTGGTGGCTCTGACCTTGAAAAGAAATCTTTCTTATTGACAAAAATACAAAAGTCAATGTACATGTTAACTCCTGCAGGTGGACCAAAGGCCACTGGTTTTCTAAATGAAAATCCAGATTACAACCAGATGGGACAGTCTGCACCTTTCACCTAATAAGCTAATGCTACTTACCTATTTATCCTTTGAAGTCTCATCTAAGTTAAAATATTTACATTTACTATTTCTATTATTATGGATCACATATGTTTTGGATCATATATGTTTGGATATGGATCACAAATGTTTAAGCATTAGGTCTTTGAAAGTAATACAGACAACAATTGACAAACGTCAAACACAATACCATGATGTGAAGGTATTATTAAATTCAAAAACGATTAGATGTCACCTTATTGTTGCTTTAAAGGAAGATGGTGTAGATGTTTTGCTGGGGTGGGAGTGAGGAAGGTCCAGAGGACCCTGAATTCTCAACCCCTAAGTCAAAGGTAGTCACTCTGAATACTCAATATTGAGCTTACAGGTGTGTGTTCTTATATTTTCTAGTGTTTATAACTTTCAACAGATTTTAAAAGTAGCTCATAATAAGTTAAGAAATTTAGATCTGAGCATGGACAAATGAGTCAGTGCAAATCTAAATTTCTTAACTTATTATGAAACAGGACCCTTCAGTCAAAACAAAGTGAAAAGTTATATTTAGGTCCATCTCTTGGATGGCTGTCTCTTCTATCTCTAGGTTTTTGGTATCAACCTGTTTTCATGTGTTGACAATTCTAGGTTCCAGGCATCACTGTTGACAGAGATGAAAGTCAGAGGCTGAGTCCAGAAGAAAGGTTGTTGCTGATATTTTAATGAAACTGTTTTATCAGACCCTGAAGTGTGATCTCCTGTCATTGCTCCCAGTTCTGTTGTTCCAGGAAAGAGGGGGAACACCCAGCAGAGGGGTACAAATAAAGCCCTTTTAACTGTAACTCCCTGACACTCTGGAGTGTCAGATGGGGCTCCAGGTCCCCTTCTGCCTCGTGAGTAGGTGTTCCTAGGTGATAACTGTCTCTTCAAGATCCCCAGGAAAACTCTGGCTGCCAGGCTCACCACTTGAGCTCCCGAGGCTCACAGAACACCACTCTCCTGTTCCTCTCTGGGCCTGCACCCACACCTGCCTGAGGGCTCCCCCCACCCCACCTCACACCCCTCTCCTTTCTGCTCCTGCTAGGCAGGCTCACAGGCACCAAATCTGGCAGTCCAGGCTCTTTACTGGGGCAAAAACACCTGCAGATCAACCCAAAGTCAATAGTGTGTGTTTAACCACTCACCTTTCAGCACTGACTCACAGCCTCTGCAAACCACGTTCTCCTGTGTTGTGAACAAACCCGGACTCTCTCTTAACCCTCTCCCATCCAGGGCTTTCTCTCAACCCTCTCTCTTCTCTCTGAATTTCAGGATGGTCTCCCTTGTGACCAAAGGAAAACTCAGTTCTTCTTTCCTGGACCAAACCCGGAAGGCAGTAAGAGGTCCTAGGTGCCTGCAATCAGAAGGTCCGGATTAACCCCAGGCCCTTCCATCTCAGACTGATTTCTCAATATAGATGAGGCTTTTGATTAGAAAAACAGGAGCTCTGGTGATTTTGCAGCATTTTGTATGTACCACTATATAGAGTTATGTCTCAGATGTTATTCAAACTTTAGGATTCCTTTACTCCCCATCACTGTCTCCAGGTGTTTAGGGATTTGGGGAATTCCATTGTGCAAAGGGCCGGTGAGAGTGATAAACCACATTCAGAGTGATAAACCACAAAATCTCCTAAGGCAACTCAATGAGCAAAGCTAGAAGTCCAAAGACAGAAATGTCCCACCTGTTGCCGGGCCCCACCTGCTCCAGGAGACAAAGGACCACACAGCAGAGGCGCCCAGAGCCCTCGTCAGCTCAGACAGGATGGGACCCGGCGTCTCCCTGCCAGGGTTCCTGTCCTCTGAGCCTGGTTCCCTGATGCTGAGAGGATTTGCTTGGGGAGACACTGACCTTAGTTTCTACAGCTCTTGTTTCCTCTTTCCCTCTCAGGCTTTGCACCTCAAGAGGTGAATCGGGACAGCTTTGGTGGGACTGAGTATACACAGGCAAGGTCAGAGAAATAGATTCATCACCCAAACCCCCAAGAAGATGAGTGCCAGCTCAGAGGGATGGGGAGAAGGCAGTAAGTTGGGCTCGGGGGTGAAAATCTGGCTTCAGACTAAAACTGAACACTTTCCTAAGGAGTTAGGATACTAAGTGGGTAATGACACAAAAACAAGAGAAACCCATTTATTGGAGATGATGTATCAAATGAGGACTTGGTCACAAGGAAATGGTGACAGCCAAGATCCTTGAGCAGAGAGGAAATAAGAGCCTAAGGGGGTAATTGGCCAATGTTACTTGATACTCTGTCATTAGCTTTGATCTGCTTGAATTCTGTTTGTCTAGGAATAATAGTATTATATCAAACTGTGGGTCAGAGTCGAGTCTGGTAGTGGCACTTAAGAGAGTAAAATGATTGGAGAACTACTTGGATAAACTAGGGAGATTTTTACATTGGATGTTACATCTTTGGTTCCTTGACTTGGTCATCTGTGGTGTTGATTCTTCTCAGCTCTGGTTCATTAGCAAATCAGCTATTTAGCTTTCAGGATGTCAAATCAGGGCTCAGCAACTTCTTGAACATTTTGTGTGGGCACTGAGACAACTCTTTGGAGAAAAGTAGTTAATCAGCTGGAAATACACCTTGGAGTATAGCAGCAAGAGCGTGTATCAACTTGTAAAAAAAATACCACAGAAAGTGCAAAAATACCATAGAAATACTGTCAAGTACTTTGCTGAAAACAAGACATGCAAGGTTCCAGATTTTCTCTAAAGTCCTCAACCTAATGAGCCCACCCAAAGAAAATGGGGTTAGCTTGAGATGACTTGTCCTGTGTGAGCCTGTCTTCTCTTCTAAGATTGCTAAATGGCTTGCCTGATGACTGTCACTCCCCAAGGATGAAGTAGGAAAGTGACAGCTGACCAAGAGTCCTGAAAGTTACAACACTTGTGAATGATTGCTCACTCCAACGTCCAAGGACCTATGTCTTCCTCCTAGAGTGGACTTCAAGATGCCTACGACTTTCCTTTTCCTAATCCCCCAAAGTGTAGTTTCTAAAACCAGAATCAGAAAATATTTCTGAATTAAGTAGTGGATCTCATTGGGTATCAATTTACTTTGATAGGAACTGTATCCCATAAAGCAAGGTATGTATATTAAAGGGATTTGGGATGATGGAGCTTAACACAAATCACCAAAAAACAAGTTTTCCTGACTTCCTACCTATGGGCTCAGCATTCTTGAGATATGAACATATTTGACAGAAAACTGCCTTAATCAAAAAATTGACTTGGGTTGGATACTATGTTTTCCTTGTTTCTGATTATTTCCTATTTTTGTTGCTTTATTTTGACCTTCAGCTTCACTTTTACCTCCATCCATCTCTGTTTCTCTTCCTAATCTCCTTTCCTTCTAATCCAATAGGATGTTCTCTCTCCATAAATGCCTCCCCAGATCATAATTCTCACAAGTGGTTAAGTCTGCAAATTATTTTATAGTGGCATTTGCACATGCTGTACTGGTGCTGTGGGTCTCAGGTTACATACCTGAACATTTCTGTGATAAAATTGAATTGTCCTTTTATTAGGTCTGCTTTACCAGCTAATCTTGTAGGGTGGAGGGTAGATGCGGCTGCAAATGGAAGTTCTGTTACTCTTAACAAAAATACAATGACCCAAAACCTATGGTATGTAGCAAAAACAGTTCTAAAGGGGATGTTTATAGCTATAAAAACTTACCTCAGAGATACAGAACAGAATTTTGGACTCTGTGGGAGAAGGCGAGGGTGGGATGTTTCCAGAGAACAGCATCGAAACATGTATATTATCTAGGGTGAAACAGATCACCAGCCCAGGCTGGATGCATGAGACAAGTGCTTGGGCCTGGTGCACTGGGAAGACCCAGAGGAATCGGGTGGAGAGGGAGGTGGGAGGGGGGATTGGGATGGGGAATACATGTAACTCCATGGCTGATTCATGTCAATGTATGACAAAACCCACTGAAATGTTGTGAAGTAATTAGCCTCCAACTAATAAAAATAAATGGGGAAAAAAAAAACTTACCTCAGGAACAAGAAAAACCTCAAACAACCTAACTTTACACCCAGAAGAATGAGGGAAAGAACAAAACCCAAAGTTAGTAGAAGGAAAGAAATCATAAAGATTAGAGCAGAAATAAATGAAATACAGACTAAAAAGGAAACAGCAGAAGAGATCAGATCAATGAAAGTAAAAGCTGTTCTTTGAAAGGTAAAAAAAAAAAAAAAGTAGATAAACGTTTACCCAGAAAAGAAGGGAGAGAGCCCAAATCAATAAAATCAAAAACAAAAAAGAAGTTACAGCAGCATCACAGAAATACAAAGGACCTTAACAGATTACTATGAACAACTATGGGCAACCTAGAAGAAATGAACAAATTCTTAGAAAGAGACAATCTCCAAAGATTGAACCAGGAAGAAATAGAAAATAAGAACAGACTATTACCAGTAAAAAAAAAAAAAAAAAAAATTGAATCAGTAATTATAACACTCCCAAGAAGAAAAGGCCAGGAACAGATGGCTTCACAGGTGAATTCTGCCAAATGTTTAGAGAGGAGTTAACACCTTTCCTTCTCAAACTATTCCCAAATATTGTAGAGGATGGAACACTTCTGAACACATTCTGTGAGGCTCAAACTAGACAAAGTTATCACAAAAAAAGAAAACTACAGGCCTGATACCAAAACCAGAGAAATCTATCACAAAAAAGAAAATTACAGGTAAAATATCACTTATGAACATAGATGCAACAACATGCCAACTAACAATCCAACAATACATTAAAAAGATAATACACCATGATCAAGTGGCACTTATCCCAGGGACTAAGGATTTTCAGTATCCTCAAATCAAATCAATTAATGTGATACACCACATTAACAAATTGAAGAATATAAGCCATGTGATCTTCTTTTTTTTTCTTAACCTCCACATTGTGTTTTAATAAATAGAGCAGATTCATGGAATTGACCTTAAAATCACATTTACAGACACTTCTAGGTCCAAATAGGCAGGTGAGAAGCTGCTGCTGCTGCTAGAAGGAATGAGGCCCACATGCACTGGAGGACTGAGTCTACCACCCCACCGCCTGTGGGCTGGACGGTGGAGCCCAGGACAGCAGGAGGTGCGGGACACGCATGCACCCACACCTGGCCCTGCAACTGCGAGCTACAGAATGGCGGGAAGCTGTGCTACCTTGAGACAAGCTAGAGGAAAGTTTCCTATCGTACTAACTGAGACTCCCATCATTACCCATCAGTTGGAGAACGTTAGCTACAGAAGAGCATCCACTGACAAACAAGAGCAGAGGACAGCAGAGAGGAAGCTATCAGGCCATCTCGTTTCTTCCAGTGTCAGGAGAGTCCACGTCACACACCTCCGGCTGGCTTCGTCCAAAAACTTCCTGTTGGTATTTGCACCAAACAAATCTCCCCACACTTCGGGCATCATCTGCTGGGCCATGAGGTCCAGCCGACTTTCGAGTGTGTTGGACACCTTGATCTTGTGGTCCCCATTATAGATCTCAACACCACCGTCTATTTCCTCAGGCAGGTAGGCCTCCTGATCAATCTGGACATCGACACCACCAGTAAACTACTAGAGCTCATCAATGAAGTTGCAAGATACAAAATTTATATGCAGAGATCTGTTGCATCTCTATGCACTAACAATGAACTATCATGAAGAGAAATTAGAGGAACAATTCTATTTACCATCACATCAAAAAAAAAAAAAAAAAACAAAACCCAGGAATAAACTTATCTAAAGGCATAAAAGACCTATATTCAGAAAACTATGACACTAATGAAAGAAAGATGATACAAACAGATGGGAAGATATTCCGTGTTCTTGGATTCGGAACATCATTAGTGTTACAATGATCAAATCACCCAAGGCAATCTGCAGATTCAGTGCAATCTCTATCAAAATATCAATGGCATTTTTTTCACAGAGCTAGAACAAATAATTTTAAAATTTGCATGGAAATGTGGATTCTGACAGAGATATAATTTATTTATGTTGGCGCTTTAACAAAACTCTATTATGTGAATCAAAGATCATGTCAACCTCTGCATCTCACCAAATTTTTTCTGTGGCTATTAATTTTACTCATGAGGATATTAAAGTTCAGGGACAAAAAAAAAAAAAAAAAAAGGCAAAAAGCTAGTGGCTGAATGAAGGCTAGAACTCTGGTCCCAGATCTAAATATTCCTTTCCAATATGTTGTCACTGCTCCTTCTTTGGTAAAATGATCTCTTTCTGTCAGAATTTCCTTTTTCCTGCCCTGCTCCCTGTCACTCCAGTATTCTGGCTCTAAATCCTCAACCCCTCTCTTCTTCTTTTCCACCTAAAATATTGCTTGAAGAAAAGGCAACAAATTAGAAGGCAATATTTCAAGCCATACCTGATCACTGAAAATGAACGCCATTTAATTTCGGGTCTGAATGTTTGTTGCTGTTCAGTCACTCAGCTGTGTCAGACTCTGCAAGCCCATGGACTGCAGCACGCCAGGCTTCCCTGTCTTTCACTGTCTCCCAGAGTTTGCACAAACTCATGTCCACTGAGTCAGTGATGCCATCCAACCATCTCATCCTCTGTTGTCCCCTTCTCCTCCTGCCCTCCATCTATCCCAGCATCAGGGTCCTTTCTAATGAGTTGGCTCTTTGCATCAGGAGGCCAAAGTATTAGAGCTTCAGCTTCAGCACCTGTCCTTCCCATGAATATTCAGCATTGATTTCCTTTAGGATTGACTGCTTTGATCTCTTGCAGTCCAAGGAGTCTTCCCCAGCACCACAGTTTGAAAGCATCAATTCTTCAGCACGAAGCCTTCAAGTCTGGATGTGGGGCATTTAATGGTTTCATCCCTAACTTCTGAAGCAGGGTCAACAGACTGTGACCCAGAAATAAGCTGGCCTGTAGCCTGTTTTAGTAAATGAGCTTGTACTGCAACACAGCGGCGCTTACTCCTTCACATACTGTTTAGAGTTGCTTGTGGTCAAGAGCAGAGTAGCTGTGACAGACTCCGTACTGCCTGCAAATCTTAAAGCATGTACTAGCTATCCTTTTACAGAAAAAGGTTGCCGATGCTACAACCAAAATGTGGGGGCAAACACATGAAGCTAGAATAGAAATGTCCCCAAAATAATGCCACCCTTGAGCAGGACACTCAAGGAAAACTCAGCCTGTTTCCAGGGTTCCTTTATCAAAAAAGAACATCCTGTTCACTAACCACGATTTCCTTTATGGCAGCATTAGAAATTCTGCTTAGCACAGACTCTCAGGTCAGCACCAAGGGTGTTACAATAGCATCTGCTGTGAACCTTGATCCTTTTGTATTTTGCTGCCTTGTTGTTTGCTTCAGCTTTTGATACGTTACTTAGTACATCTTTTTTCAAGAAGAGGAATCCTTAGTAAAATTTCCCTACACACTGTAGTGGTAAAGAGTCAGCCCAGTTTAGCCTTGATGACTGGTGATATATTAACCAGGAAAATGGCAGAAGAAGCCAAGGAAAAGGAGAAACAGACTCATTGAGGGAAAGGGCATAAATTACCCTTAGAGACCAGTGACTGTTGCTCCTGCCAATACAAATGTTTACATATTTGCTGGAGGATTATTTAAACTAGTGCCTCCAAGGTCACTAAGCCACATGCATGGGAAAGAGAGGTGACAAAAATACAGATTAATTAATACGGACACATGCCTCTGGGCCACCATATGTGTGGGGTTAGGAAAAGTAGTATAGACACCAGCCTACACTTTGGGGTAAAAAAAATATGTATATTCCTCATACATAGCTATGGGAAGAGTTCTTTTATGATTCTTTTATGGGATGAGTTTGAAGAAGGAGATCACCACATATTATGGCATATTCTGTGTTGATCCTAAGTGAGAAATCATTGAAGTTATTGAGATCAGGAGGTTTGCGCACATAAGGAGCAGACAAGAATATTTATTGAGTTTGGGAATTTTCAGTCCTATCTCCAGGATCAAACCTCATAGAAAGTTTTCAGCATCTCAGAAGTATAAGAGAACTTAAGGTTCAAAAAAGCTCCCACACAATCATGCAAGGATGTCTTTCTCAGACTTGCTCACCTACTTTACATAAGAGACAAATATGCATACATAGATACAGAGACACCTCACTTGGACCCAGTATTCCACTAGCCTCTTCCACAGAGAGATTTCTCTTAGTGACTTTCACTTAGAATACAAAGCTCTTTCAGATCTACTCTGCTCCCTTCTCCTCCCACTCACAGGCCTCACCACCATCGGTTATCCTTGGTTTTTCCCACATTAATGCTGTCCAGTACTTTGGCCACCTGATGCGAAGAACTGACTCATCTGAAAAGACCCTGATGCTGGGAAAGATTGAAGGCAGGAGGAGAAGGGGATGACAGAGGATGAGATGGTTGGATGTCATCACTGACATGATGGACGTGAGTTTGAGTAAGCGCTGGGAATTGATGATGGACAGGGAAGTCCGGCATGCTGTAGTCCATGGGGTCGCAAAGAGTCGGACACAACTGAGCGACTGAACTGAACTGAACTGGGGGAAGAACTAGCGCTACTTGTAACTACAGGCCAGGGATGCTGATAAATATCCTACAGTGTGCATGCCAACATCCCATAACAATTATCAGGCTCTTATTATCAATAGTGCCAGAACTGAGAAACTCTGCCTTCTACTAAGTCATCTTCATATCAGAAAATTTTCAGCTATGAAAGACACAGAAACTACTTCAGGAGTGACAACTTGCTAAAGAAGAACTGACATACTAGTATGGCTTTCAGATGTATTATTTGGTGTACAATGGCTGTATCTAGGTAGAAGTTAGTTCTCATGTAGATTCACTTATTCTGGAAACATCTGCCATATCCCAGCAATTTTGATAATTCCTCCTTCAGGAACCCATTTCTTGCATTTTCTAGAATTTCTAGAATTCCATTGTCATTCTGCTTACTTAACTTATATGCAGAGTACATCATGTCAAATGTCGGGCTAGATGAAGCACAAGCTGGAATCAAGATTGCAGGGAGAAATATCAACAACCTCAGATACGCAGATGACACCACCCTTATGGCAGAAATCAAACAGGAACTAAAGATACTCTTGATGAAGGTGAAAGAGGAGAGTAAAAAAGCTGCCTTAAAACTCAACATTCAAAAAACAAAGACATGATATCCAGTCCCATCATTTCATGGCAAATAGATAGGAAAAATGTGGAAACAGTGACAGACTTTATTTTCTTGAGCTCCAAAGTCACTGCAGATGGTGACTGCAACCATGAAATTAAAAGATGCTTGCTCCTTGGAAGAAAAGCTATGACAAACCTAGACAGCATATTAAAAAGCAGAGACATTACTTTGCCCTACAAAGGTCTATAGAGTCAAAGCTATAGTTTTTCTAGTAGTCATGTATGGATGTGAAAGTTGGACCATAAAGAAGGCTGAGGGCTGAATAATTGATGCTTTTGAACTGTGGTGTTGGAAAAGACTCTTGAGAGTCCCTTGGGCAGCAAGGAGATCAAACGAGTCAGTCCTAAAGGAAATCAATCCCAAAGACTAATGCTGAAGCTCTGATACTTCGGCCACCTAATGCACAGAAACAACTCATTAGAAAAGACCCTGATGCTGGGAAGGATTGAAGGCAGGAGGAGAAGGGGACAACAGAGGATGAGATGGTTGGATGGCATCACCGACTCAATGGACATGAGTTTGAGCAAGCTCCGGGAGATGATAAAGGACAGGGAAGCCTGGTGTGCTACAGTCTGTGAGGTCACAAAAAGTCAGACACAACTGATCGACTGAAAAACACCACCAAGAATTCCATATACCCCTTTGAGTCATGCCTTATTTCGATAGAGTTCAGATTGTTCTCCTTGATTATGTGTATGGCATCACAGTGGAAGCCATGGACCCTGAAGTGAAAGGGCTGTGTTTGAACCCTGTATTGACTACTTCATAGTATTGAAAATTTGAGAAAAACACCTTTTCAAAACTTCAACCATCCCATCTAGAAAATGGCAAAAATTACAGCACAACACTTAAAAATGTGTTTTTAGGGACAGAATGATTTGCTCTGTGGAAAATCCCAACTGTAGTGTCTGATACACAGTAAGCACTCAATAAGTCCATTGTCTTTTCACTGGCCAAGAATTCTGTATTTTTGTGATCTCTAGATATGGGTGAACTGACCAGGGAAGTGTTACACAGTTGTTAAGAGCACAAATGCTGACACCAGATTTCCTGGGATGGAATCCTAACCTTACCACGGTCTTGCTTTGTGATTTTGGCAAAGTCCTTCATACTTTTGTGTATGTGTTTTCCCATTGGTTAAGAAGGAATAATAATAGGTATCTTAAAGTGTTGTCATGAGGATTACTAAATAACATAGGTTAAGTATTTTAAATATGCCTATTAAATAGCAATTCCAGATAAATATAAATTGTGCTCATTCTTTCTCCTAGCTGGTTTCCCTGGTAACTCAGACACTAAAGTGTCTGCCTAAAATGTGGGGGACCCAGGTTCAATCCCTGGGTTGGGAAGATCCCCTGGAGAAGGAAATGGCAACCCATTCCAGTACACTTGCCTGAAAAATTCCATGGATGGAGGAGCCTGGGAGGCTATGCAAAGAGTCAGACACGACTGAGCAACTTCACTTTGTACTTTTTTGTACTTTTCTCCTAGCTGTTTTGGTCTATTTTGACTTCAAATCAGAATGATTTTATTCTTCTCATTGGAACAAGTGTTCCTATTAATAATGAATCATTGACATGGATATACAAGACCAGAGCTATTACAAGACAAATTATATATTGTGAAGTCAGCAATATTAGTTAAACTTCAAGGGTGTAGACTTTAGGATAGTCCGCAGGATAATGTTCACACTCGAGACAACCAAGGACCTGAATTTTTTGTCTGGGAATCAGGCCACCTGCAGCCCTGCTCTATGACCTTACTGAAACTTCCTTTCTATTTTGAGGAACCGTGTGACCATGTGGGCCCATTTCTTTCATTCCCATAACCTTCTGGCAAAGTGGACATGGGCAGATGTTTAAATTGGTTGCTGACTTATCTTCAGTGTGGCATAGAAATCTAAATTTGGATTTGTGATTTTCCAGGGAAATTACATTTCTGGCACCAGTGGCCATGGGTGTCCATGACAAACCTGGACACATAAATAGCTGTGGATGGAAACCCTGCAACCTAGTCCCCAGTCCAGAACCAGTGAGCAACCATGAAGACCTTCATCTTTCTGGCTCTCCTGGGAGCTGCTGGTAAGTTTTGATAGTAGGTTCTATGATGGATTTAAGGTTGTGCTTTCTACTCTGGAAGACAGCAATAGATGTTGAATATAATCTCTGTGCTCAAGAGGCTTAAGTGTATAGTACATATGTCTATAAATAACTAAATCTCACTTGTTACAGATTGAGGTTAGCAGGGGTGATCAACGCAGAAAATAGTAAGAGAAAGAATTTACCTTGAATATAAAGGTACTATCTATGAAGCAACAGTGAAAAAGAAATGATAGTCAATGTTAAGGAAATGTTTTGTCCTTTCTAAGGATCTGCATTTAATAATTGGGACTTATCTTGTGAGCATTATGTCTCTTCTATACTAAAGAGCACCTTAAGTAGGATCTCAACAGGCAAAGACACTCTATTTCTCATGAAGATAAGCTTTGGTCTGGATTTTACCACATCTTTGCTAATGATATCCCTCTGAGATAATATGACATGCCATGCAATCATGAAAAGAAATAGAAAATTACTATTTCTATTTTTATACTACTAATTTTTACACAATTCATACTTACTATATTATTTTCCCAAATTGCATAGTTGTAAATTCATTTCACCTGTCTATATACCAGGAAATGTCTTTCCTAAAATTACTTTAAAATACATAAATAATAGGGTACATGTAACAATCTCTGATATTGGAGTCCTTAGAAAACATAGCAACTCAGTAGTCATAACTTTACAATGTTGAATAAATTTAAATCGTTAGATAGACAATTGGGATGAGGGGAAACATTGGAGAGACACACCTTGTAATGTTCTATGAAATCATTTGATGAACATCTAGGCAAGAACCAAGAAGACACTTGGGGAACAAAAGAATAAAACTCTGCATTACTTTCAGTTCAGAACATTCTCAGGTGGCATTTAAAAGTTTCCTTTCTGTTACTTCATGTGGTATTTATCCTATATTGAACTTTACAAATAAACACAATGATGGTGACCCCAAAGTTTTATTGAACACATACTTAAATGTCTGCTCATCAGGGTTTTGTGTAAAAAGTATTCTTTGTAACCTCAAGTAGTGGACTTCAAGACATTTATTATGTAAGGAGTCCCTTATTTGTGTATGTATGTTACAAATGTAAAAATCATTATATTGATCAAATTTAAAGCATTAAAACCTAAAAGTTAGATACTTAAAATAGTGTAAGAAGCATATGGGATAGAATAAGATTATGAAAACAATTATACTTAAATAACAGTTTCCTGATTATACATCATAAGAGAACATGACTTATCTTTTCCTGGTTCATCTGCAAAACCTTGCTGCAAAGTAGAAATCCCACAAAGAATCAGTTCTACAAAGAGTTTCCAACTTTTCTCTGCCAGTCGCTTTCCCCGTGGATGACGATGACAAGATCGTCGGGGGCTACACCTGTGGGGCAAATACTGTTCCCTACCAGGTGTCCCTGAACTCTGGCTACCACTTCTGCGGGGGCTCCCTCATCAACAGCCAGTGGGTGGTGTCTGCGGCTCACTGCTACAAGTCGTAAGTAACCAATCCTCACAGCCCTGTTCTCTGAAGCCAGGGCATCCTCAACCAAGCCAAAGACAATCAGGGTGAACTATAGAGTCATGCTTGAGGGGGAGTGTTCAGATTCCAAGACCTCATTATATGCCCCCACCAGACATTGTATGCATTGAGGCCTTCCAAATGAAAGCAGTAAAGACACTGGAAGAAAAATAATGAGTGGTTAAATATATCTAGAGTATCCTAACATAGCTCTTTCCCAGGTGGCTCAGTGGTAAAGAATCACCCTACCAATGCAGGAGACGCAGGAAATGAGTGTGCATGTGTGTGTGTGTGTGTGTGTGTGCACTGCAAGGGCCCTCTGTCTGTGCTTATGCTCAACACGGGGCTGCACTGGAAGGGGGAGGCCCTCACACTGGAGATTTAGAGAACTTGTCATCCTTTGATCCAGTGGAATCCAAGTGCGTCTGGGAGAAAACAACATTAACGTCGTTGAGGGCAATGAGCAATTCATCAGCGCATCCAAGAGCATTGTCCATCCCAGCTACAACCAGAACACCTTGAACAACGATATCATGCTGATTAAGCTGAAATCAGCTGCCACCCTCAACAGCCGGGTGGCCTCCGTCTCTCTGCCAACGTCCTGCGCCTCTGCCGGCACCCAGTGCCTCATCTCCGGCTGGGGCAACACCAAGAGCAGTGGCAGTAAGTCTCACGGGGACACGGTCAGCAGGCCTGAGAATCCTAAAGGCGAAAGCCACGTGCAGGGTCAGCTAGCCCCATGTCCCTCAAGGCAGCATTCCCGGAGGAGAGGGGGGTTCTGTGGAATCTTAGGATATGTAACTGAAATGTGCAGGATCCCTCTGCTTGATGACACAGAAAGAAAGGACTGAGCTAAAGTTGCCAGGTATGCAGCTAAAATGTGAAGAGTGATTTGCAGAGAAGCAAAGAATGAGGAGGTACACAGACAGAGGCTGAGGCTGGAACTGCTCAAAGTACAGCCCTGCTTCAGAAATAAAGTCTCTAGGTTTAAGATATGTGGTCACTGATACTAGTATTAGGGAGAGAACAATTTGCTGACTAAACCATTTGGAAGACCCTCCAGATAATGGTTGTGCTTCCAAAATAGAAGTTACTAGCAATTGGAGGGAAGGAATGGGAATATTGGGAAGATGGGGAGAGGTACTGAGAAAGATATTTCCCAGATTGTGTGGGTAATCCTCTTCTCTCTTCAATCTTGTCCCCAACAGCCAGCTACCCTGATGTCCTGCAGTGTCTGAAGGCACCCATCCTATCTGCCAGCGCTTGCTCAAGTGCCTACCCAGGCCAGATCACCAGCAACATGTTCTGTGCGGGCTACCTGGAGGGCGGAAAGGACTCCTGCCAGGTGAGCTGCTTCGCTCTCCTTGTCCTTCCAGCTCAGCCTCACGTGTCTCCACCATACTTCCCAGTTCCTGAAACTCAGAACACTGAAAAGCTGTCTCTGGGACTGATTATGAGGGCTCAGGATAGGCTGGGGAAAAAGAATGAGTTTTCTTTTTGCCATATTAATGGTAAGGTTTGGGGAAAAGATAGATTGTGTGCAAGCAGTGCATCCTGGTGCCCGTCGCAGGAGAGATGTAGGAGCAGGGAACTTTGAAAGAAGCCTGGCTGGATGGGCAGCCTTGAACTTCCCATTCCTCATCTCTTCTTGGCCTCACAGACCTATAGCTGAAGAAAACAGGGGGAGAGAAGAAGGAGAAGAGTAGGGGTACAGTGTGGGAAATGAGAGTTGACTTCGCAGGGAAAGAGATGGGCTTCCTGGAGGATCAGCACTTGGAAATGTGGTCCCCAGGGAAAGAAGGAACACCTTGAGCCTTTCTCCCCTCTGGGCAGAGCTGCAAGTTCTAACCGGCTCTTCCTTCTCGCCCAGGGTGACTCTGGCGGCCCTGTGGTCTGCAATGGAAAGCTCCAGGGCATTGTCTCCTGGGGCTATGGCTGCGCTCAGAAAAACAAGCCTGGTGTCTACACCAAGGTCTGCAACTACGTGAGCTGGATTCAGCAGACCATCGCTTCCAACTAAACAGCTTCATCTCTTCAGGACCCTCCCGGTTAGCCAGCTTCACCTTCCTCCCATCCTGAAAACACTACTGAAATAAAATCATTCATAAAATCAAATATGTTCAAGGGTCATTAGTTGATTTTTACATACTTTCTCTTCAGTCGGGCTGCTGAGACGATGGGGACATAGAGTTGAACTATTATATGAAGGTGGAATTTGAAAGATGATTTAGTCATTCATTCAGTCTCATCAAAATAAATTGATATTCATCTACTATATGCCAAACTCAGCGTGGATGTTGAGGCTATTAAGATGAATTAGGATATGGGTCTATGTTACCATCACATTTTTACAGAGATAATGACACTAAGATGTAGAATGCTAAGACTGACTTCCCAGAGCTACTGGCCTAGTCACAGTAAAATTGAGATGAAGTTCCTGCTGTTCTTAGTCCCATCACTTTGCTACTGCTGTGACCCTGGAGAGTGTTTTAAAAATCACAGATCCAAAAAAAAAAGAAATCACAGATCTTGTATTTTCCAAGGTTTCACCTACCTATTTCTTTTATTCTCCAAGATATTCTTGTTCCTGTCTGGAATTTTATTGTTATGGCAGGCATGATTTATGCCAGAAATCCGTACCACTCTTCCAAAGTAGACCTCCCAAATCCCAGCCCAAACCGTGTACTATTTTGAACAGCAAGCAGAAAAAGTACAAATGCAGATAAATTTGCCAAAAATAGATCTGTTACTCTGAGGACATAAAAGTCTTGGCTACAGGTGTGTTCTCTGACCTTCAGCCCTCCTTGAACTCTCCACTGTTGCCTGGGTCATCCAGAGAATATTTGGAGCATGTTGTTCCTGTGCAAATGTGGTATGGATCAAGGGAAAAATATAATGGGGTTTGAGCATGAAATCATTGGATCAGGTGGAAGAGGTTTGAAAGGGGGAAATGTTCTCCATCCCAGAGATAAGGTGAAGGATGTGTATTATGTAAGTTGGTTTGAACTGCTATAACAAAGAAAGATAGACTAGGTGGCTTACACCACAAATATTAATTTTTCATAGTTTAGAAAGCTGGGAAGCTTTGATATTAGACAAAATTATGTATTATAAGAAATAACCTTTTAAAAATCTGAAGAGAGGGAAGATGCATATTGAGAACAGAATTTATGCATTACTCTGTTAGAAGTATTTCATTGTGAAAGTGATGTATAGTCTGTTCAACTGTTGAAGAGCTCTGTTCAATAGTTCTTTGTGTCATTACCATGAGCCAATAAAGCAAGAAAGCCAAAAGTAGTTCTTAACCATATGGGGTCAACTTCTGTACATTTCAACTCCCTTTAGAGACAAAGAACATGCAACAGATAACAGCAAACTCTAACCCTACCTCTCCCTCACTCATCCGATTCTGAGGATTATCTGAGACCATGCTATGTAACCGGTGCAACCATATAATTCAGTGACCAAACTGGGACACTTTTGAGAAGGAAAGATGGCACAGTTGACAGTTGCCCCAAGGCAGCATGCATAAACCAGAATTGTCCCTAGCAAAACAAGACCTGGGATCAACTTACATGTACCACAGGGCTCCAGGTCAATGTCACTGGCCCTTGTCCCTCTCAGCTTCCTTGCCACTGTATTCCAGGTTTCAGTTTTTGATAAGCACCCAGAGATTTGTCTGCTTTGGACCTTCTTCATATAAAATTAAAGTAAAAAGTTGCACAATTTTGCCAGGGTTTGAAAATCTCTGCCTATTGGCTAGAAACACAGAGCTTCCCATGTGAACTGGCCCAGAGTCTACCTAAGTCACATCCTTCCTGATGCTGTTAGCTTCTGGACAGAACCAAAATGCCCCTCCCCCTTTATCTAGGACAAAGAGCCTAGGGATATATCTTTATACCAAAAATCTTGTTTTTGCCCCCAGATCATTTCCAAGTTTAAGCATATCCCTCAGATCTATAGTATCTTGTTTTTCCTTCCTTCTCTCCTTCCCTTTTTCCTTTCTTCCTTCATTTCTTCATAAAGAAAAGCTCCTAAAATTATTTCACTCCAGGAATTATTTCTTCTCCAACAGGAAGATAGGGAAGTAAAGAAAATTTTTTCCTGCTCTTTCTCTTGTCACAAAAAGTTGTCTTATTTCCTTCTCTCTCAATGAGGACTGCACACACAGTCAATATGACACAATGTGAACATTCTAGTATGGACTTTTAGATAATGCCCCCCCGCCCCCGAAATGGCTCTTTTCAGGTGCAAAATAACCTCAACTTGTTGGACAGGAGGAAATGGAGTATGAAGAGAACACACTGTATTCAGAGTCAAGAAAATGAGGTTTAGCCTTGGCTCCAACTCTTTAAGACATCTGTGGGATGATGCAAATCTGTTTCTATTATGTAACTTCTGAAAATATAGAGCTTGATTACTTCTTTCATTCTATATGCTGACTGCCCAGCATCATCACCTATCTTGGTTTGACTTGTTTACTGTGGTTTCCTTCACCATAAAATGGGGATTGAAAAAAAAAACCTAGCTCACTACTTGAGTTTAGGGATATAATGAACTTTAGACAGTAAAGAGCACATTGTAAGTGCTCAAGACATGTTGGAACTGTTGTTATCATCACCATCATGAAAGGCTTATCGCTGCCCTTTGTGGGGACCTGCCTCTTTGGAGAGCTTGGAGAACCAGGCTGGAGAAGTCCATATCTGTGGATGGTGAGTGTTCTTCAGTGTCTATAGATAGCAATCATTGCTGTGCACTTTGTGCAGAAATGAGATACCCCACAGAAAAAGAAGACAAAAAGTGGAGAAATGGCTGGGTCCAGGCTTTATAACTCCCTAAGCATGAAGGGTCCCATGATCTCCAACAGCATGTGCCTCCCAGCCCGCTGAGCCCTGATCAACAACAGCATGATCTGCTGGGACTTTCCTAAGGGTGAAAACATGCCTGGCAGGTGGATTTGCCCTCATCCCTTCTCTGAGCTCTGCATCGATAAGGAGGTGGACATCTTTCTGACAGTCTCTTCCTCTCACTTGAGGGTGACTTGAGTGGCCCTGTAACCTGCAGAGGGACACTTCAGGGCATGGTTTCCTGGGGTGCAGGCTATGCCTGCCAACACAAACCTGATGACTATGTAAAGAGAATCAATTCTGGAGCATAGACCCCACTCTCATCTTGTTTTACCTCTGGAGACCTTGGATCTCTCACATGAAGTGGAAGAAAGTGAAAGTGTTAGTTGCTCAGTCGTGTCCAGCTTTTTGCAAACCCATGGACTGTAGCCCACAAGGCTCCAATATCCATGGAATTTTCCAGGCAAGAATACTGGAGTGGGTTGCCATTTCCTTCTCCAGGGGATCTTCCTGACCCAGGGATCAAACCCATGTCTCTAGCGTCTCATGCATTGGCAGGCGAGTTCTTTACCACTGAACCACCTGGGAAGCCCCAAGAATACTGGAGCAGACAGCCATTCCCTTCTTCAGGGATCTTCCCAACCCAGGGATCAACCCCCCAGTCTCCCACACTGCAGGCGGATTCTTTACTGTCTGAGCCACCAAGGAAGCCTGATCTCTCACATACCGGTGTCAGTAAAATATCTTTGCTCACAAGGTGCTGTCCCTCCAAATTGGACAGTTTCAGGGGAAAGGTGTATAGAAGAGCTTCACAAAATAAGGTCCCCAAACCGAAATAAGGTCTCCAAACCTACACTAGAAGAATTCCAAGGAGCTTCTTAAAACTATAGATTCCTGGTCCCTACCAAGAATCAAAACTTCTCTGTGTTTGTAACCACCACCTGCATATGATGCTTATGAACCCCAGTGTTAGGGAGGCTTGGCCCAGAGACTCTTTCCCTCCTCTGGGAACCCTACTTCAGCTCAGCTTGCTGCCACTCTGCAATCAACAAAGCTTAATCAGGGCAACACAATCACAAACTCAGATTTTCTTTCAGGCTGTACCACTGGTAACTGCAGAGATAGTAGTGTTTCAAACACCAAAATATATTAATTTATATCCAAGTGATAAAGACTAAGATAAAACCAAGTTTACCAAAGAACATTAACTTTCCTTTAATGAAAGTATTGCTAGATTTATTCTCCATTCACAGCACAGAGGGAGCCTCACGCTGTACCCGTGTGGTTTCCATTTGTTGTTAGGAAGGTCTTTGCTCCATTAAGTCATGGTATGCTCTTTCATATGGTTTCCCTGGTGGTGCAGCTGGTAAAGAACCTGCCTACCAATGCAGGAGAATCAAGAGATGTGAGTTCATTTCCTGGTTCAGGAAGATCCCCTGGAGAAGGAAATGGCAACCCACTCCAGTGTTCTTTCCTGGAAAATTCCATGGACACAGGAGACTTGTGGGCCACAGTCCATGGGGTCACAAAGAGTTGGACATGACTGAGCATGTGTGCACGCACACACACACACACACTTTTTTATAATATCTACTTCCTGGTCCCAATCCTGTCATCTGGATCCTCATGGCACAATTTTCACCATGAAACAATACTGACTCACTTAACCAAAGTGACAAAGATTTCAAAGGCAAATATAGAACAGATCACTTAGAAAGTAAACTTAAAATCTGTTATCAAAGGCAGCTCAACATTTTAAGAAAACTTGTCCTCTTTACAGAGAGGAAAACCAAATTCAAATTTTGTGCTAGTTTACATTTAAAATCTACTTACTCAATGAAAATTTTTCTAAATTGAGCCAATCAGGAAGCAGTGAAGCAGTAAGTTGGGCTTGGTGTTGACAGTCTGGCTTCAGACTGCTGCCAGCAAGACTGAACCCTCTCTCTAAGAAGCTGGGATACCAAGTGGGTATGGACACAAATATATTAGGGACAGGAGAAACCCATGTACTGGGGATGGTGTATCAAAGGAGGACTTTGTAACAAGGTAATGGTGGCAAGTAAGATTCTTGAGCAGAGAGGAGACAAGAGCCCAGAAAGATGATTGGCTAATGTGACTTGAAGCTCTGACATTGGGCTTGGCCTCTATATATCCTATTTGTCCAGGACTGCACTTATATCAAACTGTGAGTCTAAGCTGATTCTGACAGTAGCACTTAAGTGATTTAGATAACTGGAGGGCTACTTGGACAAGTCAGGGAGGTTTTTACATTGGATATTATCTCTTTGGTGCCTTGATCTGGTCATCTGTTGTGTTGATTCTTCTCAACTCTGTGCTGTGTGCTATGCTACGCTAAGTTGCTTTAGTTGTGTCTGACTCTGTGCAATCCTATGGACTGTAGCCCTCCAGGCTCCTCTGACCATGGGATTCTCCAGGCAAGAACACTGGATTGGGTTGCTATTTCCTTCTCCAAGGGATCTTCCCGACCTATGGGTCGAACCAGCATCTCTTAAGTCTCCTGCGTTGGCAGGCGGGATCTTTACCACTAGGGCCAGCTGGGCTGAGCGTTTTCTCATCTCTGGGTCATTAGTAAATCAGCTACTTGGCTTTCTGTCATCTCAAGTCAGAGGCCTCAGGGACTTCCTGCCACATTTCATATGAGCTCTGAGATAGCACTTTGGAGAAAAGTTGTTAATTGCTTCTTCTAGATTCAAGGGAATCTACCTTGGAGTGCAGCTGCAAAAGCATGCATCAGCTGCATACCTGCAAAAATACCATGCAAACTGCAAAAATACCATGGAAACTGCAAAAATACCATGAAAACATTGTCAAGTACTTTGCTGAACAAGATAGGCAAGATTCCAATTTTCCTCTAAATTCTTTAATCTAGTGAGCTCATGCCAAAGAAAATGGGGTCAGCTTGACATGACTTGTCCTGTGTGAACCTGTCTTCTCTGCTACATTTGCTAAATACTCTGTCTAATGACTGTAACGCACAAGGATGAAGTAGGAAAGTGATAGTGACTAAAAGTTCTGAAAGTTACAGCACTTGTGAAAAGTTGCTCACCAGCATATGTCCCAGGATCTATGTCTTCCTCCTATAGTGGAATTCAAGATGCCTACTAGTTTTTTTGGATATCCATTACTTTGATTGAGGAAATGTATCACATAAAAGCAAGGTGGATGCATTGAAATGGGTTGGGATGATGGAGCTCCAAGACAAATCACAAAAAAAGTTTTTGTGGTGGGGATATAAATATAGTTGAAAGAAAATTGTCTTTTTCAAAAAATTGCTGTGGGGTATGTATCATAATGGGCTTCCCTGGTGGCTCAGTGGTAAAGAGTCCACCTGCAATATAGAGGACATAGGAGATATGGGTTCAATTCCTGGGTTGGGAAGATCTCCTGGAGGAGGAAATGACAACCCACTCCAGTGTTCTTGCCTGTAACATCCCATGGAGAGAGGAACCTGACAAGCTAACAGTCCATGGGGTCACAAAGAGTCAGACACGACTGAGCATACATGCACACACACACGGACCATCATTCTCCCTCTTTCTTGTCATGTTCCATTTATGATGCTCTATTTTCATATTCACCATCACATTTACCTCCAACTTTCTCTGCTTCTCTTCCTTATCTCAATTCCTTCCAATCCAGCAGAATGTTTTCTCTTAAGAAATGCCTCACCAGTCCATCATATTCAGAAGAGGAAAGTTTTCAAGTTATTTCATGATGGCATTTGCACCTGCTCTTCTGGCAATTGTGGTCTCAGGCTACATACCTGGGAACCTCTATGATAAAAATTGTCTTTCCATTAAGTCTCCTTTACCAACCTATCCTTGAGGAGTGGAGGTAGGATGTGGCTGCAAGTGGGACGAGAGAGCAATGTGAAGTGAATTCTGACAGAAACTTAATTGAATTCAGTTGGCACTTCAACAAAATTCTGGTATGTAGATCAGTGATTGTTCACTTCTTCCATTTCCCTTGTTTTTCTCTGGATATTCATGTTATCCATGAGAATATTCACGTCCAGACCACCTCCCCCCAAAAAAAACATGGCTGCCCACTCATTCACCTATTATTTAGGGTTGCTCATGGTCAAGAGCAAAGTAGTTATGATATAGAACTATATCTGTCTATATCTATATCTGTATTTATATCTATATATTGCTTGAAAAGCCTAAAACAATTACAATTTGGCCCTTTTCAGGAAGAGGAAAAGGTTGCTGACCTTGCACATAAAATATGGGGAAAAACACATGCAGCTATAAAAATAGAAATGTCCCCAAACTAATGGCACCTTTGAATGAGATTCTCAAGGAAAATGCAGCCTGGTTCCAGGATTCACATAAGTAAGAAAGAACATGCTATTCACTAACCTTGAGTTGTTCTGATTGCTTCCTTCAGTTTTTAGTAAGTTTCTTAGTATATCATTTTTTTCAAGGAAGACATTCTTATTTAAAATTTGCCTACACATTGGAGTGTTAAGAGCCAGAACAACTCAGCCTCAGTGACTGGTGATGTATTAGCCAGGAAAAGTGACTAGGGAAGCCAAAGAAAAGGAAAAGCAGATTCATTGAAGGAAAGGGCATAAGATTACCTTTAGAGGCCAATGACTCTTGTTATTGCCAATATAAATATCAATATGTTTGCTTGAGCCCAATCAGCACCAAATTTAGTCACAGGTTTAAATAATCCTCCAAGGCCATGAAGCCATGTGCATGGAAAATAGAGGTGACAAATACAGATTAATGAACACGGATGCATGCTTCTGGGCCACTCTGTGTTTGAAGTTAGGAAAAGAAGTATAAGTACCAAACCATATAAAATGCAGGTAAGAATATTTAGTTAGTCTTGGACCTAACTCAGTTCCCTAGGTTCAAACTCCATAGAAATATTTCAATATCTCAGAAGAATAAAATATCTTGAAGGTCCAAGCTCTTGCACAACCATGCAATGATGTTTTCTTCAGATTTGTTAACCTGCTTCACAGAAATGACAAGCACACATACATAGATACAGAGACACCTCGTACTAACCCAGTATTCTGCTGACCTCTTCAACAGGGACTATTCTCCTTGTGACTTTCACTTAGAATGCAAAGATCTTTCACTTAATACCACGTCTACTCTGCTCCCTACCCCTTCCACCTACCTCCCCACCCCCACCATCTGCTATCCTTGGTTTTCCCCACCTTCATGCTGTCCAAACATCTGACTAGTCTCATGCTGTTATGTGCATCATTAGAATTCTTCAGCATAATTTTAGGTAATTAATGGGTGACCACTGTTACTTAAATAGCTTTTAAAAATGACATATGCTCATTTAGATGTGCATTAGATTAAAATTCACAAAGACATACCATATCAACATCTTTGTTTAAGAAGAGACTCAAGAAAAGAAGTGTAATTTGAAAATGAGAAGGTAGAGGTGACTGTTTGAGGTTTGCCAACAAAGGTCCATCTAGTCAAGGCTATGGTCTTTTTCAGTAGTCAAGTATGGATGTGAGAGTTGGACTATAAGGAAAGTTGAGCGCCAAAGAATTGGTGCTTTTGAACTGTGACGTTGAAAAAGACTCTTGAGAATCCCTTGGACTGCAAGGAGATACAACCAGTCCGTCCTAAAGGAAATTGGTCCTGCATATTCATTGGAAGGACTGATGCTGAAGTTGAAACTCCAGTACTTTGGCCACCTGATGTGAAGAACTGACTCGTTGGAAAAGACCCTGATGCTGGGAATGATTGGAAGCAGGGGACGACAGAGGATGAGATGGCTGGATGGCATCACTGACTCAATGGATATGAGTTTGAGTAAACTCCAGGAATTGGTGATGGACAGGGAGGCTTGGTGTGCTGCAGTCCATGGGGTCACAAAGAGTCAGAGACAACTGAGCAACTGAACTGAACTGAACTTTAAATGTAAATGGATTAAATACTCCAACCAAAAGACACAAACTGGCTGAATGGATACAAAAACAAGACCCATATACATGCTGTCTGCAAGTAACCCACTTCAGACCTAAAGACACATATAGACTGAAAGTGATAGGATGGAAAAATATATTCCTTGCAAATGAGACACAAATGAAAGCTGGAGTAGCAATCCTCATATCCGACAAAACAGACTTTAAAATAAAGAAGATTACCAGAGATATGGAAAGACACTATATAATGATCAAGGGATCAATCCAAGAGGGAGACATAACAATTGTAAATATCTATGCACCCAACATAGGAGAACCTTAATATATAAGACAAACACTAACAGACATAAAAGGAGAAATTGACAGTAACACAATAATAGTAGCAGACTTTAACACCCCACTCACACCAATGGACAGATCATCAAAACAGAAAATTAATAAGGAAACACAAGTCTTACATACATTAGATGAGATGGATCTCATTTATACCTTTAGGACATTCTGTCCAAATGCAGAAGAATACACAGTCCAGGGAAGCACAAAGCAAGCAGCAGGACATCATGACCCCTACAGAGCTGGGGAAAAAAATAAAACTTTTAAGAAGTTTTAGCTTCAGATGAAAGGAAAAAAAGAAGAACTTTACTGTCTTGCAACCACTCCATTTTTGAGGAGTTATGAAAAGCAGAAGCACACTGCACATTAGGAGGAAAGGAAGAAGTCCAAAGTGACACAAAGAGAATGTTAAGTTGTTTAATTTTTGCTGTCCTGCCTTAAAACACGTTATTTCATCATTCCTCTGTTACGTGTATGGCATCATGTGGAAAGCATGGGCTCTGAGGTGAGGCTCGCTGTGTTTGAATCCTGTGTGGATCACCTCACAAAACTGGAAATTTGTGGAAGAGGTCTTAGCTTCTCTAAGTACACCTTCTCCATCTATAAAAACGGCAAAACTTAAAGCACAGTGCTCACAAAGCTGTTTGTAAGGACTGAACGAGCTGATGTACGGAAGGCCTGTCCACAGTGTTTGGTACGTTATAAGCACTCAATAAACTCCCGTTGTCTTTTCACTGGCCAAGAATTCTGTAGCATTTCAGTCTCCAGATTTTTGGGAACTGACTAGGGAAGTGTTACATAGTGGTTGAGAGCATAGACACTGAAGCCAGCTTTCCAAGCCTGGAATCCTGACCCTACCATGGACTCACCTTGTGAGTTTAGCAAAGTCCCTTGTATTTTTGTGAGCCTTCAGTTTTCCCATCTGTGATATGGGAATCATAAGAGGGATCTTGTAGCTTTGTCTAGAGGTTTACTAATTTAACATAGGCTAAGTATTTAGAATATGCCTATTAAACAGTCTGCTCAGATAAGTATAAATTGGGCTCACTTTCTCTTTTCTATTTTGAACTCTTGTGGTTTTGAATAAAATTTTTGTTCTTTTCTTAGGACAACAAGTGTTCCTATTAATAACAAAACATTAACATGGGTATACAAGGCCAGAGCTACCACAAGACAGATGATATAATTGTGAAACAGGCAATATTAATGAAACATCAAGGGTGTAGCTCTCAAGATACTCCTCAGGGTAAAAGTTCACACTTGAGACAACCGAGGACCTAAATTTTTTGTCTGGGAATCAAGCCACCTGTAGCCCTGTTCTGTGATCTTTCTCCAACTTACTTTTCTATTTAGGGGAGCAGTGTCCACCAGGTGGGTTCATTTCTTCCGTTCCCATAACCTTCTGGAAAAGTGGACACAGGCGTATGTTTAAATTGGATGCTGGATTATCTTCAGTGTGACATGGAATTGAATTCTAAATTTGGATTTGTGATTTTCGAGGGAAATCACATTTCTGGCACCTGTGGCCATGGGTATCCACGACAAACTTGGACATATAAATAGCTGTGGATGGAAACCCTGCAACCTACCTAGTCCCTAGTCCAGAACTGGTGAGCAGCCATGAAGACCTTCATCTTTCTGGCTCTTTTGGGAGCCGCTGGTGAGTCTTAATAAATAAGTGATCAGTAGGGGTCTATGACTTTTTTAAGGTTGTACTTTGTACTCTGGAAGCCAACAATGAATGCCAAATATAATCTCTGTACTCAAGAGGCTTAAGATGTTGAAATAACAGTGTATAATACACATGTCTGTAGACAACTAAATCTCATTTGTTGGAGAAGATTACGGAGAGTTGGGGTGATCAGTGTAGAAAGTATCAAGAGGAAGAATCTGCCTTAAATTTCAGGTATGGTCTATGAAGAGTGAAAAAGAAAAGATAGTCAACATTAAGGAAATGTTGTTTTGATCTTTAAAAGAACTTGTAGCTAACAATTGGAACAAATGACTACTCTTGAGCTCCTTGAAGCTGTATCTCATCTGAGTCTCCTCTATACTAAAAAGCTTCTTAAGAGGGAGCTTAACAGGCAAAGGCACTCTATTTCTTATGAATAAAATCTTCGGATTGGGTTTTACAACATCTTCATTAATGAAATTTTGGAGTAATGCAATCATGAAAACAAACAGAGAAAGACTATTCAGTTTTTATACTATTCAATACAGTTGTATTCTTCAACTTATTACAAAATTTCCTCAAATTTGATTATTATAAATGAATTCAGTAGTCCTACTTATATATCAAAAGTGTCTATCTCAAAGTTAGTTTAGAAAATATGAACAATGAGGCATATAGCATATAATCCCAGATATTTAGAGTCTTTAGGAATCACAGTAAGTCAGTGGTCCAAAATTTACAGTGCTGAATAAATTAAAAATGTTGGAAACATGATTGAAATGAGGGGAAAGATTGGAGAGAGAAACTTTATAATGTTCTATGAGATTATTTAGTGAACATTTTAGGTGAGAACCAAGAAGAAATTGGGGCAACAAAAGTGCAAAACTCCTTTATTCTTTTACAGGTCAGAACAACTCAGGTGGCATTTAAGAGTTTCCTTTCTGTGACCTCTTGTGGTATTTATTTTATACTGAACTCCACAAATAAACACAATGATGGTGACCGCAAAGCTTCATTGAACACATACTTAAATGTCTCCTTAGCAAGGTTTTGTGTAAAAAATATTCTTTATATTTTCAGGTAGTGGGCTTCAAGGCATTTATTATGTAAGGAGTCTCTGGTTTGTGTGTGTGTGTGTCACATATGTAAAAAAAATAATCAGTATATGATCAAATTTAAAGCATGCATTAAAAATTAATAGCTATAATACATAAATATTTAGCATATGTGTCAACTGTATAGAGCAATTAGATCTTGATTATGCCTGATAGAAAATAGGACCGATTTTTTTTTTTTCTGGTTCATCTGCAAAACCTTGCTGCAAAGTAGAAATCCCACAAAGAATCAGTTCTACAAAGAGTTTCCAACTTTTCTCTGCCAGTCGCTTTCCCCGTGGACGACGATGACAAGATCGTCGGGGGCTACACCTGTGGGGCAAATGCCGTTCCCTACCAGGTGTCCCTGAACTCCGGCTACCACTTCTGCGGGGGCTCCCTCATCAACAGCCAGTGGGTGGTGTCTGCGGCTCACTGCTACAAGTCGTAAGTAACCAATCCTCACAGCCCTGTTCTCTGAGGCCAGGGCATCCTCAACCATGCCAAAGACAATCAGGGTGAACTATAGAGTCATGCTTGAGGGGGAGTGTTCAGATTCCAAGACCTCACTATCCCCCCACTCCAAGGCACTGTACGCTTTGAGGCACTTACCCACAAAAACATACCCTTAGAGTTCACTGATGGCTTTCCAAATGAGGGCCATAAAGGCATAGGAAGAGAAATACTGAGTGATTAAATATACCTAGAGTACCTTAGGGGCTCTAATCATTATGGCTCAACCAGGGGAAAAGTGGCATATGGAAGTAGCAAACAAAGCAGATTGCCAATACAACCTGAAGGTAATCACAACTCATTCTGGTCACTTAATACTCTGTCACATCTCTGAGGCCGGCTACATCTCTGTACAGTAGTTGGCAATCGCAACTAGATTAATCAACACCATGTCCCTTTTCATCTCCTGTATTGTTGGCATCACTTGGTTCCCGTTCCTGTACCTAATGGATACAGTACCTGAAATTCAGGGTGGATTCTTCCTCTTAACCATTTGTACACTGATCACCCCTGCTCCCCATAATCTTCTCCAACAAATCAGATTTCGTTATCTGCAGACATATGCACTGCACACTGTTGTTTCAACATCTTAAGCCTCTTGGGTTGTGAGTCTGGCCTTGGACTGACACCTACCTAAGGAGTCCTCTACCCTGCACCATACGTGGTAGGACTACCTTGAGTGAACAGTGACCTGTGTGTCTGTGTGTCTGTGTGGGTGAATGCTGTAAGGGCCTTCCCTCTGTGCTTATGCTCAAGACGGGGCTGCACTGGGAGGGGGAGGCCCTCACACTGGAGACTTAGAGAACTTGTCATCCTTTGATCCAGCGGAATCCAAGTGCGTCTGGGAGAAAACAACATTAACGTCGTTGAGGGCAATGAGCAATTCATCAGCGCATCCAAGAGCATTGTCCATCCCAGCTACAACCAGAACACCTTGAACAACGACATCATGCTGATTAAGCTGAAATCAGCTGCCACCCTCAACAGCCGGGTGGCCTCCGTCTCTCTGCCAACGTCCTGCGCCTCTGCCGGCACCCAGTGCCTCATCTCCGGCTGGGGCAACACCAAGAGCAGTGGCAGTAAGTCTCACGGGGACACGGTCAGCAGGCCTGAGGATCCCAGAGGCGAAAGCCACGTGCAGGGTCAGCTAGCCCCATGTCCCTCAAGGCAGCGTTCCCGGAGGAGAGGGGGGTTCTGTGGAATCTTAGGATATGTAACTGAAATGTGCAGGATCCCTCTGCTTGATGACACAGAAAGAAAGGACTGAGCTAAAGTTGCCAGGTATGCAGCTAAAATGTGAAGAGTGATTTGCAGAGAAGCAAAGAATGAGGAGGTACACAGACAGAGGCTGAGGCTGGAACTGCTCAAAGTACAGCCCTGCTTCAGAAATAAAGTCTCTAGGTTTAAGATATGTGGTCACTGATACTAGTATTAGGGAGAGAACAATTTGCTGACTAAACCATTTGGAAGACCCTCCAGATAATGGTTGTGCTTCCAAAATAGAAGTTACTAGCAATTGGAGGGAAGGAATGGGAATATTGGGAAGATGGGGAGAGGTACTGAGAAAGATATTTCCCAGATGGTGTGGGTAATCCTCTTCTCTTTTCAATCTTGTCCCCAACAGCCAGCTACCCTGATGTCCTGCAGTGTCTGAAGGCACCCATCCTATCTGCCAGCGCTTGCTCAAGTGCCTACCCAGGCCAGATCACCAGCAACATGTTCTGTGCGGGCTACCTGGAGGGCGGAAAGGACTCCTGCCAGGTGAGCTGCTTCGCTCTCCTTGTCCTTCCAGCTCAGCCTCACGTGTCTCCACCATACTTCCCAGTTCCTGAAACTCAGAACACTGAAAAGCTGTCTCTGGGACTGATTATGAGGGCTCAGGATAGGCTGGGGAAAAAGAATGAGTTTTCTTTTTGCCATATTAATGGTAAGGTTTGGGGAAAAGATGCACAGATCTTGTGCAAGCAGCACATCCGAGTACCCTTCTGAGGAAGGATATAGTAGTAGGGAACTCTGGAAAGAGCCTGGCTGGATGGGCAGCACTGAACTACCCATTCCTTTCTGGCCTTACGAATCTGCAGCTGAGGAAAGAAGGGATCTAGAAGGAGGGAGGAGAAAGAAAAGGGGCCAAGCGTGGAGAATGAGGGTGGGCTTTCCAGGGAAAGACAGGGTCTTCATGGAGGATCCGCAGCCTGGAGAGTTGGTCCCCAGGGAAAGGAGGAACACCTTGAGCCTTTCTCCCCTCTGGGCAGAGCTGCAAGTTCTAACCGGCTCTTCCTTCTCGCCCAGGGTGACTCTGGCGGCCCTGTGGTCTGCAATGGAAAGCTCCAGGGCATTGTCTCCTGGGGCTATGGCTGCGCTCAGAAAAACAAGCCTGGTGTCTACACCAAGGTCTGCAACTACGTGAGCTGGATTCAGCAGACCATCGCTTCTAACTAAGCAGCTTCATCTCTTCAGGACCCACCTGGTTAGCCAGCTTCACCTTCCTCCCATCCTGAAAGCACTACTGAAATAAAATCATTTATATAATCAAATATGTTCAAGGGTCATTAGTTGGTTTTTATGTACTTCCTCTTCAGTCTTGCTGCTGAGAAGACGGTGGACAAAGAGTTGAACTATTTATTATGTAAAGATGGAATTTGAAAGGTGATTTAGTCATTCATTCAGTCTCATCAAAATAAATTACTGGTCACTTACCATATGCAAGACTCTGTGGATATTGAGGCTATAAAGATGAATAAGGTTACGTCTCTGTTCCCATCACATTATTGCACAGATAATGACACTGAAATCAGAACGTTAAAACCAACTGCCCAGAATCACTGGACTAGCTATGAGGCTGAGATGAAGCCCCAGCTGTCTTTATTTTTCTTGTATATTTATTTATTTTTAATTTGAGGATAATTGTTTTATACATTATGTTGTCTTCCTCCATATATCAACATGAATCAGCCATAGGTACACATATGTCCCCTCCCTCTTGAACCTTCCTTCCCAGCTGTCTTTTTTCCCAAGGCTTTGCTACTGCCGTGACTTTCCTCTCTTCCTTCATCTCTTATCTACCTGAAACTCTGTGAGACTAGGTTAAGGGAAAGGCTAGATGGAGAATGTTTTAAAAAGGAACAGTTCCTATGTTTCCCAAGGTTTCACCTACCTGTTTCTTTCATTCTCCAAGATGTTCTTCTTTTCCATCAGGAATTTTATTGCTCCAGTAGGCATGATTCCTGCCAAGCAGTCTGTATCCCTCTCCCACACTAGACCACCCCCCAAAACTCCAGCCCAAGCATGTACCATTTTGAACTATAATTTTTTAAAAAGGTGAAAATGTAGATAAGTTTGTGGGAAACTGATCTGTTACCCTGAGGTCATAAAAGTCTAGGCTACAAGGGTGTTGCTCTCTGTTCTTTTCAATCTTATCCCAAGAAGAAGCACAGACACCTCCTTTAGCCCCTCAACACTGTTCCCTGGATCATTTAGAGAATGACTAGGAGCACAGGTCCCAATACATGATTCCTATGTGTATTTGATATGAATCAAGAAAAAAGGTGCTTCCCAGGTGGCGCTAGTGGTAAAGAATCTGCCCACCAATGCAGGAGACATAAGAAATTGGGTTGGATCCCTGGGTTAGGAAGATCCCCTGGAGGAGGGCATGGCAACCCACTCCAGTGCTCTTGCCTTGAGCATCTCATGGACAGAGGAGCTTGGGGGGGCTATGGTCCCTAGGATCACAAAGAGTTGGACCGGACAGAAGCAACTTAGCACGCATACACAGGAAAAAAGATACAATATGGTCTAAACATAAAAGCATTGGAATGGGCGGAGGAAGTCTGAAAGGTAAAAATGTTTATAATCCCCAGTAGGATCACATGATAATGGTGATGAATGGGTGTTATCTTAGTTGGTGCTGTATAACCAGAAAACCACAGATTGAGTGGCTTAAATAACAGACATTAGTTACAGTGTTTGAGGCTGGAAAGTCCAAGATCAAGGTGACACAGGAGGGGGCCCAATTTCTGGCTTATAGATAGCTGCCTTTTTCTATCCTCACATACATGAGAGAGCTGACTCTGATACTTTAGTGAGGGCGAGTGGAGTGCAGCCAATAGCACACAGCTGTTACCCTGTTACCAAGCAACCATTACTATGAGATCATTAGAAGGAGACCTTTCACCTGGTGGGTGGAAGTTGCCCTTGGCCAATGGTTGGCTGTGTTCTGGTCCTCCCAGAGGAGAGTGTGGTGAGGGGTAAGTGGAGGCCTTCTCCCAGAGCCCCTCCAGGCCCTCCCACCTTGAGCGGGCAGGTAAGCTGGGTGGCCCGGGGGGACAGGCTGGGGGCTGTGTCCTGCAGAGCCCTGGAGCCCTCACTGTGGCCCCCCACTGGCTGGAAGGATCTCTCTGCCATCACTTCCCCTGCAACCTAAAGGCTGGGACTGTCTGCATGGGTCCACGGTACCCACCCACCCCCACCCCCACTTTGGGTGGCCTGAGGAACCTGGGCCACCTGGGCCCTGGGCACCTGGCACGCTCAGTGATGACAGCTGGGCAGGGTCTGGGGACCTGGTCCCGAGGGAGCCAGGTGGGATCTGTCTCATCAGCTGGGCCTGGGCACTAATGGGGAGATGCAGATTGGATGCTGTTTGAACACTCCAGGTAACCGACTGGGCAGGCACCGTTTCTTCTTAGCCAGGGCCTGGACCTTGGCGGGCGAAAGTAGAGCCTTGGGACCTTGCCCTTTCTTGTCAGAACAGAGAATAACATTTGTTTTGGTGGAGATTTACAGCAACGTGGTGATGGACCATGATCTTACCTTAAGAACAAAGGGTCTGACACCAAGATGTTTGTAACAACTAACCACACCCCATCCCTCACCTTTCTTATAAAAGGGCTTTGCTGACAGCTTTCAGGGAGCTTGGGGTTTAAGCCAAACTCCCTGTTTAAGCCACCTGTTTCCTTGCATGGCCCTGCAATAAACTTTCCTCTTTTCCAAACTCCAACGCTTTGGTAGTGTTCGGCTTCATTGTGCGTTGGCATAGAGACTTGTGTTCAGTGAAAGTATCGCCTTCTTGAAAGACCTCTAATTCCATCATGGGGGCTCCACCTTTATGACCTCATCTAAGTCTTCCTTCCCTCTTAAAGAGATGGGAATACCAGACCACTTTACCTGCCTCCTGAGAAATCTGTATGCAGGTCAGGAAGCAACAATTATAATGGGACATGGAACACAGACTGGTGCAAAACCGGGAAAGGAGTACGTCAAGGCTGTATATTGTCACCCTGGTTTTTAACTTATATGCAGAGTACATCATGCAAAATGCCGGGCTGCATGAAGCACAAGCTGGAATCAAGATTGCCAGGAGAAATATCAACAACCTCAGATATGCAGATGACACCACCCTTATAGCAGAAAGCAAAGAGGTACTAAAGATACTCTTGATGAAGGTGAAAGAGGAGAGTAAAAAAGCTGGCCTAAAACTCAACATTCAAAAAACTAAGATCATGGCATCTGGTCCCATCACTTCGTGGCAAATAAATAGGGAAACAATGGAAACAGTGACAGACTTTATTTTCTTGGGCTTCAAAATCACTGTGGACAGTGACTGCAGGCATGAAATTAAAGGATGCTTGCTCCTTGGAAGAAAAGCAATGACAAACCTAGACAGCATATTAAAAAGCAGAGACATTACTTTGCCGACAAAGGTCCCTGTGGTCAAAACTATGGTTTTTCCAGTAGTCAGGTACAGATGTGAGAGCTAGATGATAAAATAGGCTGAGTGCCAAAGAATTAATGCTTTTGAACTGTGGTGCTGGAGAAGACTCTTGAGAGTCCCTTGGACAGCAAGGAGATAAAACCAGTCAGTCCTATAGGAAATCAACCCTGAAAATTCATTGGAAGGACTGATGTTGAAGCTGAAACTCCAACACTTTGGCCACCTGACGTGAAGAGCCAACTCATTGGAAAAGACCCTGGTGCTGGGAAAGATTGAAGGCAGAAAGAGAAGGGGGCAACAGAGGATAAGATGGTTGGATGCATCACTGAATGAATGCACATGAGTCTGAGGAAACCCCAGGAGATGGTGATGGACAGGGAAGCCTGCCATGCTGCAGTCCATGGGGTCGCAAAGAGTCAGACAGGACTGAGCGACTGAACAATAACAAAGCCAAAGGCTCTACCTTTTCATAACATCTCCTTGGGTGTTAGACTTTGATTATATGAATTTTGGCGGTCAGGAATACAAATATGCAGTCCATAACAGGTATCTTAGAAGAGGAAGGTATGGCAAGATGCACATTACTTTTACCAATTTTCTATGCCTTTGTATACCTGTGGATGGCACATTTGTACCAAGCAGTCCTGAGGTCTTAATATTGCCTTATCATGCCACTAGGATGGAGCCCAAATTCCTTAGCCTTGAGTTCAAGGCTCTTAAATGTTCAGTTATAATTAATCTGCCCTGTGTATTTCCTTAGTTGTTATTGAATTGTGTTTATCTTTACTTATGACCTAAAATAATTTCACACATAACTCCTTTTTTTTTTTTTTTTTATGCCACCTTATGTCTATCTTATCTAAGCATCTCAGGCTTCCCTACAGAAACAAATGAATTTCAAGATTTTCTTGTACCCTGTGAAATGTTTTTTTTTTTTATCCCACCCATCACCACCACCAATATACACCTATTCACCTAATCACCTCAGCCCCCTTGCCTGTATCTAGGGAGAAAGCAGCTTTTTCCCCAGAAGTCCCTGTCAAATATCGTATGTGTCTCCTCAGCTGAATTTGGTCACTTGCACATAATTGAGCCAGTTACTGAAGGAGATTATACTGTTGAAAATTATAATCAAGTTACATGACACACCATCCAAGCAAGGAGTAGACTTTTCATCTTTCAATAAATATGATCTACTTGATACATATTTGGTTAGGGCATCCTGATGAAAGTGAAAGAGGAGAGTGGAAAAGTTGGCTTAAAGCTCAACATTCAGAAAACTAAGATCATGGCATCTGGTCCCATCACTTCACGGCAAATTGATGGGGAAACAGTGGCAGAATTTATTTTGGGGGGCTCCAAAATCACTGCAGATGGTGACTGCAGCTATGAAATTAAAAGATGCTTGCTCCTTAAAAGAAAAGTTATCACCAACCTAGACAGCATATTAAAAAGCAGAGACATTACTTTACTGACAAAGGTCTGTCCAGTCAAAACTATGGTTTGTCCGGTAGTCGTGTATAGATATGAGAGTAGGGCTATAAAGAAAGCTGAGCGCCAAAGAATTGATGCTTTTGAACTGTGGTGTTGGAGAAGACTCTTGAGAATCTCTTGGACTGCAAGGAGACCAAACCAGTCCATCCTAAAGGAAATCAGTCCTGGGTGTTCATTGGAAGGACTGAGGTTGAAGCTGAAACTCTAATACTTTGGCCACCTGATGCGAAGAGCTGACTCATTTGTAAAGACCCTGATGCTGAGAAGGATTGAAGGCAGGAGAAGGGGGTGACAGAGGATGAGATGATTGGATGGCATCACTGACTCAATGGACATGAGTTTGAGTAAACTCCAGGAGTTGAGGATGGACAGAGAGGCCTGGCATGCTGCAGTCCATGGGGTCGCAAGGAGTCGGACATGACTGAGTGACTGAACTGAATTGAGTAATTCTAAGATTAGCTATCAAAAAAGTGGAGGAGTGGATGTTGAGGAGGCAGCCACACTCTCCACCGGAGTAACCATGGATGCTTATTGATATATTTTTCTATATAACACTGAAAATCTGGAAATAGCTCAAATACTCATTAATAGAAAATTGATTAAATAAACCTGGTATGTTGTACAGTGGAGACAATATATCTATTCATTTATCCAACCACTCACTTACCTTACTGAGGGTCTGTTACATGCCTAACAATGTGTTATCCACTAAAGATACATATAGCAGGGAACAAAACAGTTAAAACCCTGCCTTCCCTGTGTATTCATTCTCACTGGGTAAACAGAAAACAGAGACTACAGAATATAATGCTAATCAATGCAAATGCCACAGGAAAGGAAAACTGGATCAAAGAATGGACAGATGGAAAGCAAAGGTTGCTTCCAAAATGTAATCAAAGAAAAACATCAAAAGGCCTATGAAAGCATACTACAATTTAAAATAAAAATCCATATTGTAGGGTCAGAAAAGGTATCTCTCCCCAAACTATGTTTACAACAAATAGATACCTAATTCACAATTCAATAAAATCCAGAAAGACATATTTCATAGCAAAAATAAGGCAATGTACAACAACAACAAAGAGGTTACAGTCTGAGATTAGGAAAAGTTTTTTGTTTCCTATGTCTCATTACAATAACAGATATATTTATTTTACTTATCCCTTGCTCTGAAAACCAAGTTGGCTCTCAACTGCCAACTTCATGGTTAGGAACTTCAATAGCTATGTAAAAGTAATCTTTGCACTTGAAAGTTTAGCTTCTTAATTTAAACGTATTTCATATGGGATATATAAGCAGGGTAAAAGTAAATTCACTCCAAACCAGTACACTTCATAGTCTATTGGTTTTCCTATTAGCAAGCAAAGAATTTCAAGAGATACTAAAGATGAATTTATCTAGGAATATTTGCTTTAATAAAGTAAATAGAAGCCTCTTTTCCCCTAAAAGTTTAATTCTTTATTTAAGTGAAAACGATTGTAATTATTTTATTTTATGGCAAGTAACTTTAGTTTCAAAATCAAATTTTAAAAGACCTTTAAAAAATACATAAGATATTTACTATCTTGGTTATGATTTTAGTCTTCTCTTTAAAAGTCAAGAAAGAATGTCTACCTTGTTGAAAAAATGCAACTACAAAAGTATTTAGTCTCAAAAACCCTAATTTAGTCTTAAAAATACTCATTTACTAAAAGTCTAATCACTTTTTAAAATTTATACTCCATCTAAGCTGTGGAAACTTTCTAAACATATTTTTATCATATGATCCAGTGATAACACTCCTTGCTATCAATTCAAAGGAGCTGAAAATGTGTCCCCACACAAAAACCTGCCCATGGATGTTTATAGCAGCTTTATTTATAACCACTAAAGCTTGGGAGCAACCAAGATGCCTATCCTATGACGTACGTACTGATATTCCTCCCACTTTATAGATTAGAATACTGAGGCTTAAAGAGGTGGATGCTTTTATCATGACAAGACAGCTAAAAAGTCCTAAAGCCAGGAATTGAAGCCTGAACTAACTCCTGAGTCTGTGCTCTTCACTTCTATTAATACATATGGAAATTTTACAAAACTTTAAGGACTTAACAGCAATATTTGGACATAAAGAGCAAAAGATATCCCCAGAAGCCTGGAAAATATGGGGATCCTAAAGTTATTGTTATTTAACAAGTGTTTACATAGCATTACTATTTACCATTAGAACTCACTATTCTAAGCACTTTATAAATAGAAAATCTGAACAGGCCAATAATGAGTAAAGAGATCGAGTCAGTAATCAAAACCTCTCAACACAGAAAACAAGACGGGACCAGAGAGCTTCACTGGAGAATTCTACCAAACATTCAGATAATGAACAACAACCCTTCTCAAACTCCTCCAAAAACTGAAGAAGACTCCAAACTCATTCTACAAGGCCAGCACTATCCTGATACCCAAGCCAAAAACAACACAAGAAAACTATAGACCAATATCCATGATTGAACCCATTGTTAGTAACATATCTTGGCGGGGGCAGTCAGAACGTTAAGGCTAACTTATAAAAAGGAGTGGGGTACATTAAAAAGAGTAGCAAGTGTCCAACACAAAAGCTGAACAGGTAAGGAGATTCATTTTATTCAGATTGCTGCAGTCAGAGGAACATCCTGGATTTGAAGATCAGAGTGTCTCGGCAGAATGACTTTACCTTAAGACTTTTGTAGGGAGATATATGCAAGTCACAGCTGGAGAGGTGAACAGTTGAGGTTGTTTTACAATCAGGGAATTCTCAGTCAGCTGACCAGGCAGTGTTTATCTCTAGCTGTAGTTAGATTTGTTGTGGGGTGGGGGTAAGAGTTGCAAGCTCAGCTAATCATTGATGAGAGACGGATTGGGGAATCGGAGGGTCCATGTCTGGCCGTGTCAGTGGGTTCAGGTAAAAAAGGGAAAAGGTCTGTGATTGACCTTGTCACAGATCAACAAAGAAGTCATCCAAAGTCCTGTGGGAGCCCTGAGAAAGAGTAGGCAGAGTCTCTTCAAACTAACGTGGGGAAGGGTCATTCTTTGTGGAAAGCCATTTCTCAGCAGACAAAATTTCCAAAACTTTTTCACCCACCACTGTGTTCTGGGAGCACAGGAATCAGGTACAATTCAACACATCAGAGGAAATCTGGAGACTCAGTTCCAAGTCCTAATTTTGCTGCTAACTTCCATGAGGACCACAGCATCCTCATCCCTAAAATGGGGAGGGGAGGATGCCTTGCTAACTTTACTTCATTACCCCAATGTTTGATGAGTCTCTGAGAAGAGAAGAGGGACTCTTGGGGAAACGGAGATGACAAGTGAGGGCAGGGAATAAGGTTCAAAGCCACAAAGGGAGGAGGGGACAGCAAAGAATGACTATGTCACAGAAGGGGCGGGGAGTGTCAGCAGTTGCACCATGACTCCTGAGACCTTTAGGGTCAGAGAAGAAGCACCAGGGGCTGGACTTGCCCACCCCTTCCTCTTTCACCCACATCAGAGCCAGATCCCAGCTGTGCCTTGTATAACTGGATTTTGATAAGGGCTAGTTTGAAGATTGCTCTAGCATCCTTGCTCCTTCCCTACCCCCACAAAGTAATATTTCTCCCCCAGCTGTTCTTGCCAAGGCTACTTGGATTAAAGACTGAGGCAGCTGAGAGTTTGATCTGACTTGTCTGCTGCTGGCGAGATCCCAGCCTGTCATGAAGTGCTGTGTCTTCTTCATGTTCATGAGCACGGCTGGTGAGTCTAGGTCTTGTTGCTGCTTAGGGAGTGATGTGGTGATGTGCGGGAGGATGGGGCTTCCCAGGTGGTGCTAGTGGTAAAGAACTCACCTGCCAATGCAGGAGACATAACAGACATGGGTTCGAACCCTGGGTTGGGAAGATCCCCTGGAGGAGGGCACTGCAATCCACTCCAGTATTCTTGCCTGGAGAAACCCATGGACAGAGGAGCCTGGTGGGCTATGGTTCACAGGGTCTCAAAGAGTTGGACACGACAGAAGCAACTAAGCATGCATGCATGCACATGGATCAGAAGGGAAGTACCTGGCCAAAACCGAAGATAGAGGAGGTGGTGGGTATTTCCTTTGATTAACTGTTAATGGAAGTGAAAGGTACCACTCTTGATGCATGGCTCACCCCTCTCTAAGCTGCTTCTGCACCTGTGAGCAAGTTAGCATATGTCTTTATAAGTGCCCTGCACTCTCCCAGGACTCCTGGACAGTGAGCAGAAAAGTACATCTTCCCTTTCTCTGGGCAGATGGACTCTGGAGGAGTAAGTGCAGGTTGGGAAGGGGGATAAGTCAGAGGCTGTGAGAGCCTCAGGTCCCTCCCCCAAGCTCTTCCACTCCTTTCAGCACCAAAGTCAGGGAGGATTTAACTTTTTACTTTCATTCCTGGCAAAAGTGAATTTAGAATAATATTTTTAACGTAGTAAATCTTTTTTTTTTTCATTTTTATTATACACAACACTGCCAATCAGGGTTTATGATCAGCCTCAGATACGCCTTTGCGTTAGTTTCACAGAACTTCAGTATACCTCCATCTCAAGCAAAGACATGTATCAGTTTTCTTAATGGGTAGAGCTTGGGTGACATGCATGATCTCCCTTAGAAAAATGGGACAGATGAACCTATTTGCAGGGGAGGCATAGAGAGGCAAACACAGAGAAAGGAACGGTGGGCCCGACAGGGGAAGGAGAGGGTGGGATGAATCAAGAGTAGCATTGATGTACACGCACTACCATGTATCAGATATTAATCTATGGCTGGTGGGAAGCTTCGGTATAGCACAGGGAGCTGAGCTCCGTGCTCTGAGATGACCTGGAGGGGCAGGATGGAGGCGGGAGCGAGGGAAGGTCGAGAGGGAGGGGACATATGTATTCCGATAGCTGCTTGGAGTTGTTGTACACCAAAAACTGTAAAGCAATTATCCTTCCATTAAAATAAAATAAGGAAAAATGGCTCCCCACTCACTTTCACTTTTCACTTTCATGCCTTGGAGAAGGCAATGGCAGCCCACTCCAGTGTTCTTGCCTGGAGAATCGCAGGGACAGGGGAGCCTGGTGGGCTGCCGTCTATGGGGTTGCACAGAGTCGGACATGACTGAAGCGACTGCAGAAGACTGTTTTAGTTTGAAAACCTTAGGGTGGGAAAAACTATCCTAGCCAACTCTCACCTCTTGCCCTATCTCTCTACCTGTGACCCCTCTGATTCTTTAGGAGTCATTCTGGCAGAAGCTTCTAACATTGAGAAGACAAATGAAGTAGATTTTACTATTCCTTATATGGTCTACCTGCAGTCCTTCCCAGAACCCTGTGTGGGGACACTTATTCACCCGCAGTGGGTACTGACCGCTGCACACTGCCTCTCTCCGTAAGTATTTCTCTGCTCTTGGGAGCCAGGGGGGATCTATTTAAACAAAAGCAGGTCTGAGGACAGTATGGAGATTCCTTAAAAAACTAGGAATAAAACTACAATATGATTCAGCAGTCCCACTGCTAAAACATACCCTGAGGAAACCAAAATTGAAAAACACACATGTACCCAAATGTTCATTGCATCATTATTTACAATAGCTAGGACACAGAAGCAACTTAGATGCCCATCGATAGACGAATGAAGAAGCTGTGGCACATATATACAATGGAATATTACTCAGCCATAAAAGGAACACATTTGAGTCAATTCTAATGAGGTGGATGAACCTAGAGCCTATTACACAGAGTAAGGGAACCCAGAAAGAGAAAAAAAAATACCATATATAAATGGATATTTACTGGATCTAGAAAGACAGTACTGATGAAACTATTTACAGGGCAGCAATGGAGAGGCAGACAGAGAACAGATTTATGGACACAGGGGTGAGGGGAGGAAGGAGAGTGTGGGACAAATACAGAGAGTAACACTGAAGCATATACACTACCATATGTAACACAGATAACTGATGAGAATTTGTTCTATGACTCAGGGACCTCGACCCGGTTGAGTTTGGATGAGACATGGGAGGTGGGAGGAAGGTTCAAGAGGGAGGGGGTATAGGTATACCTATGGTTGATTCATGTTGATGTATGGCAGAAACCAACACAGTATTGTAAAACAATTATCCTTCACTTAAAAATAAATAAATAAATTTAGAAACCAGGTCTTGTGAGGCATCCTAGCATGTTCTAATGGCATCCCAGGGAATCAGAAGATCCAGGAAGAGAGAGTCATCTTCCCAATGGGGAAAAAGATACATACTTGGGCAGTTTAGGAGGAGATGAAGAGGAAGATGTCAAAAGTCTCTTTCTCATGCAAAATAAATAATAGACATCCATCCGGCCTACTTGAGGGCTTCCCTGGTGGCTCAGATGGCAAAGAATCTGCCTGCAATGCAGGAGACCTGGGTCCGATCCCTGGGTCGGGAAGATCTCCTGGAGAAGGGAATGGCCACCCACTCCAGTTCTGGCCTGGAGAATTCCATGAACAGAGGAGCCTGGCAGGCTACAGTCCATGGGGTCGCAAAGACTCAGACATATCTGAGTGACTAACACTTTCAACTTTCATCCAACATACTTCTGGAACATTTACCATATTCCAGGGACTGCTTAATGAACTGAAAAAACAGCAAGGGAACAAGATGGTAATTAGTTTTCCCTCACGGAGCTCACATTCTGGTAGAGGAAATACGCCAAAGCAAATAAAGGTCCCAAAATAAAACATTGAAATGAGTATATTGCCAAGCTGCAATATACAGGAATGAAACAAGACACCTACTTCAGTTAGGGTGATTGTATCAGGTCTGTTGAAGAGATGAAACCTACATGAAGAGGAGGATGAAACCAGGCTGAATAAATTCTGGGGGAAATTCCAGGCAGAGGGAAGAGTGTACAGAGAATCTCACGAGTAGGGGTGGGTGTTCACAGGCTGAGGTTGGAGTGTTAGGTGGAAGCCGTGCGATGCAGGGAAGAGAGGAAGAGTGAAGGAGCTCTGCGCGAGATGATGCTGTCCTTCACAAACCTGTGTCTCTGTTGTGCGTGACAAAGTGTTAGATAACTGGAACCTAGTCAGAGTTTCAGGAGTGTATCACGGTCACTTCTAACTCAGAGTTTTCAGCCATCTGGTCGTTCAAGACAGTTCATTCAAACACAGATTGAAACCCTGCTTTGTGTCAGTGAGAAACAGAGGAAATATAGACAGGAAATATAGTCCATCCACTCCAAGAACTGGCGTTGGAAAATTGGATTTTCTTCTCTCAGCCAGACCTAATGCACAAGCTATCTTTTGGCAGGCAGTGGCTCCTGTGTCTGTTACATGACCAGACTCCTGGCAATAGAAGTGGGTGGGTTTGAATTTCTCCAGGAAATATAATAGAAAGTGGTCAGTGGGAGTCCTGTTAGACTGCTAAGATTCTTTTGAATATATAATCAGTGTAGGCAGCTTGCAGTAAATACAAAGATATGGGCCCAAAAGAAGCTGGAAAGGGCCTAAGAATATCCAGAAACTGCAGGTACAATATACTTGCTCCAGAGTTGTTTCAGACAGTGGAGGGCAGGCGAAGACCTCTGGAATAATGGATTCTGGTGCCATATCTGTTACCTATTCATTCATATTATCCAGGTTGTCATTGTGATCATTAACATCATCGACGACAACAACTAGATCCCACTGAGTATGTTCTAGGTGGCAGATACCATGTCAGATTTTATGTATATACATTGACTCTAATACAACAATCCTGTAAACTATTGTTCCTACTATTTTACAGGCCAAGGCAGGTCACTTTGGTTCTCAGGTCTAAGAAATAAAATGAAGATGATTAGATGATTAAAGAAAGTCACCTGTGAGACTTCTTGCAGTTCTGACATTCTGTAACCCTTTTTTTTGTTTTCTGTTTTTTTTTTTAAATCTCCCTGCCTTCCTTCTTCCATAGTGTTAAAATCCGATTGGGAATTTATCAACCCAACATCAAAAACCAGCACGAGCAGACCCAGAGTTACTCAATGACTGTGCCCTACCCTGACTTCAACTCAGAATATCTGAGCAATGACCTGATGATGATAAAACTGTCTGAGGCTGCTAAACTCACCACTCAAGTGGGAACCATAGCCATAGCTATGGAACCCTTATCACTTAATGAATCCTGCTTTATCCCAACCTGGACCTGGAGTAAATATAAAAACCGTAAGTGTTTGACTCTGTGTTTTTCATCCTGAAAAGGTTTTGGCGCTGGGGAAAATGAAGAGGGATGTACCTGAAGTGCATCTCAGGTGTGGCTCAGTGGTAAAGAATCTGCCTGCAGTGGAGGAGATGCAAGAGATGAGGATTCAGTCCCTGGGGTGGGAAGATTCCTGGAGGAGGGCATGACAATCTGCTCCAGTATTCTTGCCTGGAGAATCCCATGAACAGAGGATCTTGGCAGGTTCATGGGGGTCACAAAGAGTCACACATGACTGAGCTCACAGCACACACGTACATGAAGGACTTAGCTTATACTACCTTATACTACCATTATCCTCCCTTTCATTAACAGAGGATACTAGAACCACCATTTGATATCTGAAATGATAAAGCTGAACTTATTGCTTACTATAGAAGAGCAATGCTGAGCAGACACAGTCTCAATGATCAGTACAGAGTACTAAGCCGTGCTTACATGAGGTTTGTAGGAAGCTTTCCACTGAGAGTTTGGAGGACTTTCAGAGGCTGAAGAGAGTTGATGTCATCTGTAGAGGCTTGATTATCTGGGTGAGATTGTTGTTGATTGGTTGGCACTCAGTTGTTTATTGGAGGAGTCTAACATGCTGACTTTAAAGAGTGACATTGACTGATTGGCTTGTTAAAGCCTACTCACTAAGGCAAGTTGTGGATAGTAATCAGGTTTAAACCTTTCTCCTATAGTTACAGAACAATTCATATATTCTATAAAAACAAATAAAAAGTAGGAGACTGTTTGGTCTATCAGTCTGTTTTGTAAAGGTAACAAGTGGGAACTTTTATATGGTCAGTGCCAGTGAAATTTGGCAACTTCACTTCAATTTAGAAGCAGCATTCTAGAGAATCTAAGTGAATATATTTTCTGAACAAATTGAAGCTTTTAAATCTTATTCAAAGTAACTGCTTCACATTTTACAAAATAATTTACGACATACCACTTGAAAACAAAATAAAACTACAAAAAGTTTCATCACATAGGCTCTGCATGTCATGTCAGAATCACAGTGACAAATCAATTCTATAAACTCTCTAGGGCCAGACTCCCAATATTTATTAAGAATTCACTATTTCAAGTAAGTAGGTTACTTTCACTTTGTTCTAAGTATTTCAAGTAGATTTCCAAAAAAGTTAAAACTGAACATAACTCTTCTCATCCTTTTCTGACCTGACACTTCCTGGTCTGATCTGATTTAAAACATTAGATTGGAAATGTATCCAAAATATTCTGCTTTATCAGTAATGCTAGGTTTAACTTGAGAGATCTCTAGTCGATTTTTTGCTTCCTTCCTCCTTATTTCTCTCCACCAGAGATTAAAATTACATAATGTGTTGGTTAGGCTCCTTACATCCTGAGGTTAACAGTATAGTAACAATTGCAATACGTGAGATGAGCAATGTTACTTCTTAGGGGAAATTATATATGTGTATTTATACATATACATATGCACTTATAAATAACCCACTTATAAATGGTCTCACTATAAAAAAAGCAGTTTAAAACACGTTAAAAATCATGTTCTCCCTTTATGATTAAATGAAAGATGATGAAGTCGGTCCCCAAAAGGAAGGTTTCTTATGGACAACAGCTTCTGTCTCTTTCTCCTCACAATCATTCATAATTTTCCTGTGGGTTTTTTAAGCTTTCCAAGTTATGCACAGTACAGAGAGAATTATAGATCTGATGATATCTGATGTAAGGCTCATGTAATGCTTTGAATCCACTGCTCAGACACAGAGAGACTGAACAACGGGCTCTAAGAAGGATGGGATGTCTGATACCTACTATAAATATATACAATGTATTCACAAAACAGAGGTTGATCACAAGAGTATATGTGATCAGGAGAGTCACCCTGGACTTTTCTCTTTCCCACAGTTAGTGACCCTGACATCCTGACTTGGATAAACCAATATACTCGTCCCTACGATGAATGCCAGAATATGCAAGACGAAAGAATGTCAGTAAACATCATGTGTGTGGGGCAACCTCTAAAGACCCTAACTGATATTAAGGTATCTTTCCTATCGCCAGACAAGCACAGAGCAAGGGGTCCATGAGGAAAGGTGCTTGTAGGAAACCAAATGGTATGGTTTGTGGTCTTCCTCTGCCTCCTCAGTCTGTGGATTGGTCATCCATTCCCCTGCCTTCCTTTAGAGTGGGAGGGAGCCAGGGGAGAGTCATTTGTCCTTTTTCCTCCTACTTGCACTCAGGTTGGTCAAATTCAAACCTAGAGAGGTGAGACCTGCATGGATGTGAAGAGAGGGTTCTCCCCTCTCAAGAAAAATGATTCCAGTCTGATAGAAGGTTCTGCTATCACAATGTGCCCCTTCTTAGAATAAATCCTTATTGGATGAGGAACAAAGCAACACTGACCCCCTGTCCCCTCTCTCTGGCAGGAAGTCTCAGCAGCTCCAGCCATCTGCAGTGGGAGGGTACACGGAATCTTGAGTTGGGCAAAAGGAAGTGTCACCCTTGGAAATGAAGGATTCTTCACAGAAATCAGTTCTTATTCAAGATGGATCATGAGCATCATTGAAAGCTACTGAGGCGTCTCTGGTCCTCCATCCCCTCAGTGCAGTATTTCATGATTTCCACCCTGGATCTACAACTCTCCTTATTATGTTTCTTGTTCTTGAGCAGAATTCATTAAAAAGAAATGACACTAAAAACTTACGCTATGACACTAAAAACTTATTCCTTTATCATATAAACTGTAAACATGAAGAGAAATCTAGCAACATTCCCAGCCACTTGTTCATTCAGAAATTGTTGAAATGTCTGCTATTTGGTAGGTGCTGCATATGCCTGGGGCTTTCAGGTGGCTTAGTGGCAAAGAATCCATCTGCAATGCAGGAGACACAGGAGATGCGGGTTCAGTCCCTGAGTCGGGAGGATCCCCTGGAGGAGGAAATGGCTACCCACTCCAGTATTGTTGCTGAGATAATCCTATGGGCAGAGGAGCTTGGAGGACTACAGTCCATGGGGTCGTAAAGAGTTGGACGTAATTGAGCAACTGAGCATGCATATGCTAGGGGTACATGAGTAGATATAATGCAGACTTTGTCATCAATTAGCCAGTCCTATTACCTGGTGATAATTACTACAGTGGAGATGAGCAATAAGTTGCATGAGAATATAGGAAAAAATCAGGGTGTCAGAGTCTCAGGAGGTACCACCCAAGAGGCCAACAAATTAGAGGAGAATATTATAAAACTGAGGTATACTTAGGTAAAAGTCAGAAAAGCATAAAAACCATTATGTTCTGGAAAATACATGTAAGTAAGTAATACTGAAGGGTGGAAAATAAATTGTTCATAGAAGAGAAGACAGAACGTGATAGAAAAGTATTATTTATGCAGGTAAGGATTAGACAGCAAAAGGCCTGACCTGTTTGGTAAAGGAATTTAGATTTTTTTATCTTGTAGGTATCAGAGGCTTAGTCGTTAAAGCCACCATGGTAAATAGAACGTCAAATGTCTGAATTGGGAGATGTAAGAACACAGAGTCTGTAAGCTTTAAACACAGTGACTGTGAGTGGAAACAGAAGGGGCAGAGTCAGGGATCACCCCTGTTTCCAACTTGAACAACAAGGTAGATGGTGGTTCTGCTGCTGCTGCTGCTAAGTCACGTTAGCCGTGTCCGACTCTGTGCGACCCCATAGACCGCAGCCCACCAGGCTCTCCCATCCCTGGGATTCTCCAGGCAAGAATACTAGATGGTAATATAAAGAGAAGTAATGTTTCCATCTGTAATGGATCAGGAGCAAGGTGGGGCATGTTATATTTGAGATCCCTGAAGGAAATAGAGGTGGCCATTACTAGCCAAGATCTGGATCTCAGATGATAATGAAACAGTGAGGTGGTTTCTGGGTTTGTAGGTAGTAGGTGTGGACTTAAGTAAAGTTCTGTGCTATTGGGAGGAGCTTTGATCCATGCTCAGGGTGTGTCTCACACTGGCGTGAAGTGGCAACATACAGCATCCCAAACCCATTGACCAGGACACCTAAAATTACAGCATTGAGAAGATGTCAAATGACCTAAAAACGGGGGATCGAGTGATACATGAGAGGCTATGGAGTTACATGTAGGAGAGGGACAGCATGACATGGGATTATCTGTTAAAAAGAGAAAAAAGAACAAAGAGATGAGCAGAGAGACTCACCCCAGAGGAGAAAAAGACTGCAGAGAGTGAAGAGATTTGGAGTTTATCTCATGAGGGACATGGTGAATCTGTGTCTGCAGAGATGGCTGAGGCGGTTTGGTTTTTTTATACTGATACCCTCTGAGTGTGGATGCATTTCTCTCCTATCAAAGCAAAGCAAAACAAAATAAAACAGCAACAAAACAGAAAAAAAAAATGGCTGGGTTATGATGAACATCACAGCTTATCCTGGCACATACAGGAAAACCAAATTCTCAGATTTGGACACTAAGCCCATTTAATTCAACAACGCTTCTTTTTCTTGTCATCTTTGATCCATCTAGACCACAAACCCCTCTGTTTGCTGGTCTTCTACTGTGGGCTTGTCTCTAGTTATGCTCTGCTTCCTGTCTCTGACTCGCTGACCAGTGACCCCAACCCCCTTTATTGAATCACATCTATGTTCGTTCCAGAGTTTTTAAGAAAATGCTCATCTGATCACTTCTTTCACTTTTTTCTTTTTAAATTGATCTATACTTGATTTACTACATTGTGTTCGTTTCAGGCGTACAGCTAAGTTATCCAGTTAACTTCATGTAACTTTCAATCAGGGCCTTTCCAGGTGGCTCCGTGGTAAAGAATGAACCTGCCAATGCAGGAGACATGGGTTTGATCCCTCCGTTGGGAAGCTCCCCTGGAGGAGGAAATGGCAACCCACTCCTTGCCGGGGGAAATCCCAGGAACAGAGGAGCCTAGAGGCCTATAGTCCATGAGGTTGCAAAAGTCAGACATGACCCCATGAGCAGCTCACTGTTTGAGCCACTGAGCACTATTACTATTACTCTGCTTGTAGACAGAGGAAAGATCATATAATAATAAGTCGAGATGCTGCTGGCCACAAACTGGAATGAGAGCTCTCACCAGGAACTGAATGTGTTAATACCTTGATCATGCGTGTTGAATTACTACAGGTGATTCCATCATTTCCTTCATGTTTTACTACAAAGCAACAGATAATAAAAGTCTGTTGTTGAAGCCACCCGGCCTGTGGTGTTTTGTTATAGCGGCTTGGGCAGACTAATGCATTTGATAAACTGTTCAGATCTTTGGCCCACTTTTTAACCCGGTTGTTTTCCATATTGTTGAATTTTCAGATTCCATTGTATGTTTTGGATGTAAATCATTTAACAGATACATGTTTTGCAAATATTTCTCCCTAGAGAGGGGTATATCTAGATTTTTAGCTCTGAATATTTTGTTTCACAATTGCCTGTTTATAGACCTGCTGTTCCCACTAGTCTATAACTTTGCAGTTGGGGCAGTGTCCTCACATCTGGGTACCTCTTACATGAGCCTACAGCCTAGCACACATCACTCACACAGTGTAAATCACTGGCTGGCTGGCTGGCTGAGAGAATAAATGGATGAGTAGTGACATGGAAGAAAGGACTCATATATCTCAATGAGGAGTTTAGTGTCAGGCAGATGGGTCAAGATCAGCCCCTGAGGGTGGGGTTATGGTCACTGGAAATAAATGTCAGTGTCACACAGATGAGGGTTAGCATCACAAAGGTAGGAGGAATCAGTCTGAAGCTCAGAGAGAGAGATGGTGTCTGAGACTTACACAGCAGGGAGCACCGTGAGCTTCGGCATCTCCCAAATTAGGTGCATCTTTCCCTGAAGACAGGGAGAGAAATGCTGGGTTCCAGATCCATTCTCCACTGTGTCGAGGACCGGGTCATCTGTTCTCTGTCGATGCACCTCTAATATCTGGCATCACATCCTACTCTTTTGGAACTCAAACCTGCAATTGAAAGAATTCCGATGACAGTTGTTCCAACTCTAGAACCCCTTCCTGCTCCATCTTAGTGTTCTTCTTTCCTTCCTTGGCATCCTTTTCAAAGCACTGAACCTCATCTTTTGAAAAGGCTTCCAACATGATTATGACTTTAATCCTCCTGTGGGCTCTCTTGAACCTGCCTGGTGAGTATCTGCATATCTTTCTCCTTAATTGCCCAAGAGAAATCCTGAGGGAATCATGAAAGATGGGTGAAGACAGCAGCAAGGTTCCAGGCTGCAAGCGCAGGACTGAGTCTCCTTCAGAACTGCCCGTGTCCCCACCAAGTTTCTTCCTGTGTCTTTGCCTCAGGATGACTGCCTGGGTGCTTTTGGGGGAGGCATGAACCCTGAAACCTGACCCTAGACTCTCTAAGGAAGACAGGGGCCTGACTCTGGGCCTGTAGAGAAGAGGACTGATGTTTGGTATGAGCAAATGAAAAGTGGAGTCCAGGGTGGAAAACAGGGGTCCAGCTAATGAACATAGCAGAACATTCAGGGGTTTAGGTCTTGTCCAGACATGGTTCCAGTCATTCAAGCAAAAACCCTGCAGGTATTCATGAATACCCTCTTATACCCCACATTCAGTCTGATCAGAACCTGTTGCTATCTCTGTCTTCTAAACATTTCCTAAATCCAATCACATATCACCACCTCCACGGATCGCTATGGCTCAAGACACCCTCTTCTGTCTTTACCAAATCATTCTCCTAACAGGGCTCTTTGCTTTATATACCTACATGCCACACTTCTCTGTAAGGAAATTATCATCACTCCTTTACACAACACCCTGAAATGGTTCTATGTGTCACTTAGGAGACAAGTTCAAGTCCTCGAAAGTCCTTACAACATCCTACAAAATCTCGTATCACCTCTTTGGCTTCTTTCCCTTCTTGCCTTTCTCCCTGTCCCCCACCCTGGCTTCTGTGATGTGCCTTAAACAGGCCTTAGGACTCTTGTTCCAGACATATTCTCTCACTGGAATTCCTTTCCCCAGATACCTGATTAACTCCCACATCTTCATACATTGCTCATCTCTCACACTGGCCCTGAGGTCTTCCCAACTGCTGATGCAATACTGCACAATGACCCCCACACACCCACACGCATGCACACCTCTGATACTGCCCCTGCCTTGCTCCCTGCACTAATCACCACCCAACACACTATACCCCTGAGGTATTCCTGTATTTACTATTACTGAATGTCTCCACTCATCAGAATGTCTGACAGCAGAGGCAGATCCCTGTTTTGTTCACTATGTAGCCCAAGCCCTTAGAGCCTGTCACATACTAGACGCTCAATATTTATTTATTGAATGAATGGTTACCTCCCTTCTCAGACTCTGTTAGCATTTGCTCTGTTCTTTAAATAACACATATCATTCAGCCTTGCATTGTCAGGAGAAAGGGATAATATTGGCTGAAGCATTCTAAACATGGCAAAGATCACAAGTTCTCCATGAGTCGATTTGGCATATGTCTACTGAATCTTGGAAGGTGTTTAAGGAAGGTTGTATTTGATCAATACTTTGAAGAACACATAATGACAACTAAAAGGGAAAATACCTTTCATCTTATGAAATATATATGTTTTTTTATCATTTTCTTCATGTTTTAGAACAAAGTGATCCAGTTTACATATTCAACTTACAGATAAAAAGCCTGGAGAGAAGGGTGGGGCAACGTGTCTGTTGAGTTTTCTTCCTTTGTTTTTTTCAAATAATACTTGAAAAACAATCTCAGAATTTGTGCTCTATGTGTCTCTGTCCAGTTGCTTTGACCTTTGATCCAGACGACAAAAATGCCATCACCCCCCCCTACCTGATCTACTTGAAGTCTGATTACTTGCCTTGTGTTGGAGTCCTGATCCACCCTCTTTGGGTGATCACAGCTGCACAGTGTAACTTACCGTGAGTAATAAGCCTCCAACGTCACCCTATGCTTTGAATTCTCAGGTTGGGCACAGACCAGAATCCTCCCTGGGGTCCTCTCAGCTAAATGGGATTTGACAGACGTTCTGGGGATGTTCAGTAGTAGAGAAAAGGCTTTGGGGAGGAGCTCATCAAGCCCTATAGTGTGTTAATTGTTCAGTCATATATCCAATTCTTTGTGAACCCATGGAGCTTGGACCACCAAGCTCCTCTGTCCATGGAATTCTCCAGGCAAGAAAACTGGAGCGGGTTGCCATTTCCTTCTCTAGGGGATCTTTCCGACCCAGAGATTGAACCCAAGTCTCCTGCGTTGCAGGCAGATTCTTTACCATCTGAGCCACCAGGGAAGCCCCATAAAGGTCCAGAAGGATGGATCATCCATGTCTGTTCAATCTTCTCACAAACATCTCTATTGTTCCAGGAAGCTTCAGTTAATACTGGGGGTTACAAAACCATCCAATATAAATGAAGAAAAATACATACAAGTGGTTGGTTATGAGAAGATGATTCATCACCCACAATTTTCCATCACTTCTATTGAATACAACCTCATGTTAATCAAGCTGCAAACCCATATTGAACTCAACGACCACGTGAACACAGTCAGCCTGCCCATAAAACCTGCCACTGAAGACGACATGTGCACCATCTCTACCTGGGCCTACAACTTGTGTGATCTCTGTGGGTAGCTCTCAGAACCAGACATGAGCCTCTCCTACTCCTAGTCTTATTTAGCTTCTGTCATTTTTCCCACTGAACTTTCTTGTAACCTCTTCATTCATCCTTTCATCTTCTTTCCCTTCTCTAGAGTCTCACGGTAGGACTCCTGAAATCTCTGTATCTTTCTACATCTTTGCTTTCATATCTGATAGACATGTTAGTGGAAAGAAGACATTTGTATTCTGGTCTTCATTTGCTGTATGACAACTGATTCGTCACTTTACCTTTGAAGTCTTAATTTTCTTAATTCTGAAATGAGGCATAAACTACATTAGATGGTTTCAAATCATCGCAGGCGTTAAAGAAACTTAAAACCCTGAAATAGAGCAAAATTATGTTTATGTAGTAAACACAAGATAAATACACAATATTGTGCTAAATCATGCAGAACTTCTTTATGCAAAATTGTGCTACAGATCAACAAAAGTTTAAGATTTTTAACTGGTAACATTTTAAAAATGAATATTCACTCACTTCATCAGAAAATTGGAAGGGATAAATTGAGAGATTGGAATTGACATATACACTATATACATGAAATAGATAACTAATAAGGACCTGTATATATAGTGCAGGTAAGTCTGCTCAATACTCTGTAATGACCTATATGGGAAAAGAATCTTAAAAAGAAAGGATATATGTATAACTGATTCACTTTGCTGTATGCCTGAAACTAACACAACATTATAAATAACTGTATTCCAGTAAAAAAAAAAAAAAAAAAGAAAAGTAGAAATTCCTTGTCCTTTGAAAGGCAACTTGAGTTTTGGAAATAGGAAATACTTTTCTGTTAAGCAGCATGTTTGATTTATCTGTGTTATATCATTTTAATAAAAAAGAGATGTAACTTACAAAAAAATGCAGTTTATTTTGATCTGGCTCATGAAGTAGTTAAGTAAGCATTTCTTAAAAAGTCCTTTACAAAAGAAAAGTTCAGCTATACAGTTATTGCTAGACTAGAAAATAAGGCAAAGAACCTCAATCATTTTCTTTTAAAAACTTAATATATTATTTTCAAATAAAGTTACTCAAATAAACACACCCTTAAAAAGCAAAATCTCAAAATAATATACTTCCTCGCAAAGAAGAATCCTTGGCAAGAACACCCAACATGTGTATAGAAACTTTGTTCTTCTTTCTCTCATTTTGTTGCAGGTTAGAAAAATTTTGTTTTGGATCTTCAGAGTTCACAATATGTGTGAACCATTGATATAAAGGAAATAATTTGAATTAGAAATGGGGAGACCTAGTTTCAAATCCTAGGTTTACGGGTTTAAGAGAAACCACTTTTTGCATGATTTTTTTTTTTTTTTTTTTTTAGAAGATACTGGATACTTTTGATCTGATGAATGAAAAACTAGGCTTAGATCTCTCTTAGTCTTTTCAGACTCTCAAAATATTAATAAGAAAGACCTTGTCTAATGGTATAAACTTGCAACTGGTAGATAAATAAGTTCTGGAAATCTAATACACAGTATAGGATGATCCCCTGAAGGAGGGCATGACAACCCACTCCACTATTCTTGCCTGGAGAATTCCCATGGACAGAGGAGCCTGGCAGACTACAGTCCATGAGGTCGCAAAGAGTTGGACAAGACTGAACAACTAAGCATACAAAGTGAATATAGATCGTGATACTGTATTATAATCAAATTTACTGAGGGCTTAAATCTTAATTTTTCCCACCACAAAAAAGAAACGATAATTCTGTGAGGTGACAGAGGTGGACTATGGCCAATCATATGAATCTCTAGTGGTCTTGACCTCCAGTGGCTTGAAGTGGGGCTTGAGTTCCCAGCCAGAGATTGAGGCCAGGTTGCGGTGGTGAGAACACCAAATCCTAGCCCTAGACCAGTGGTCAGTGACAAGGACCATGGCTCTTCAGTTTTGCAGAAAAGAATTCCCACAAAGACAGAAAGAAGTGAAACAAGTATTTATTAGGAGGAAAAAGAGTACCGTATGTGTTCATAAGCACACAGGCAGACTCAGACAGAGAGAGAGTTGAGACCTCATGGCAGGTTAAATCACTTGTATGGGGGCATTTTTTCCAGGTTCCCTTAGGCCAATCATTTTGATTTGCCAGGGGCACAGTATATATTTGGTATATTTCAGGATCCTCCTACGTGTGCACATGCATCTCTTGACCAAGATGGATTCTACCGCAAAGGCCTAGGGGTAGAGCATCCCTTGATATCACTCCACTTTGACCTCTAAGGAAACTTTCTATGCATATGTGGTCAGGGAGGTCTCCTGACTTCGAGAATGAGAGATATGTAGTCTGGGCAGGGCCCAGCCTCTTCCCTTAATTGTCCTACTATTCTCCTCTTGGAGTTTTTGGTCCATAGAGAATGAATCTCCTATCACTTTACCATTGAAGGGGGGGAGGGGCATCTACCTCTGACTCAATACTACAATATTCAAATGTGTCAAATCAATACTGTACACTGTATACCTCATATTTATGCAGTTTCATGTCAGTGTGTTTCAATTTAAAAATTAGAAAGGAATAGGTGATGAATATAAACTGTGGGGCAAATTATAAACCTGAAAGCTCAAAAAGTAAAATAAAATTAAACTGAATAAAAATTCCAACTTAAAAGATGCTTTTAAAATGTCTGAATTGCCAGAAAAAATTGTAAGTAATCTGTTTCACTTCACTGCATAAATGTCTTGTATTTACATCTAACTTCCAAGAATTTAACCTCTTTTATAAATAGATGCTTTGTATCATGAGAAGTTGTTAATCTGATCACTTCCTACTGTCTTAGTGGCCGCGGTTTTGATTTCTCTGTGTTTGAACTCTTTTTTGTTTCTACCAGGAGAGGAACTATGTTGAAAACAAAGGAAAGGAAAGAAGGAAGTTTGGTATCTCATAACTCTTAAGGAAGTTCTATTTCTTTTTTCCAGACAAGGACCCTGACTCACTGCAGAATGTGAATATCTCTGTAATCTCCAAAGTTGAGTGCCGCAGAGCCTATAAAAACATCCGCATCAGAGACAATATGTTATGTGTGGGCATCGTGCCAGGAAGGAGGCAGCCCTGCAAGGTAACATACCTTAATGTCCCCATTTTACTGTGTCCTTTGCCAGAAAAATAACTCGGTCTCCTTTTCCCTGGCAGGAAGTCACAGCTGCCCCAGCAGTGTGCAACGGGGTACTTCAAGGAATCCTGACATTTGCGGATGGGTGTGTTTTGAGAGCCGATGTGGGTATCTATACCAGGATTTTTAACTACATACCCTGGATTGAAAATACCATCCGGAATAACTGAGTTCTCATGGCAAGAATTCTAGACCCTGTGACACCACCTGTTCCTCAGTCCAGCCTCAGAATTAAATCTAACCAGGTGTCCTGAACGCATCCCACACATCTGTCTCACTCCTGCCCCACAGGGTGGGTGACTGGCACCTCCCTGTAAGTGACTATACATGGCAGCACTTTCTCCTCCCCTATTGATGATGATGGCAAACTCCATACCTCTTGGAATTTATGAAGTGGCGATTGCATTCTCGCTAATGAACTGATCATTGCCTTACTGGAAAAAAAAAAAGTCACTCGATTGGCATCTTGGGTGACTTAACGCCTACTACTTGCACTGGATTAAATCACATGTGCTTTGGACAAGTTATACATGACAGCCAGAGGTCTGAGAAGGATCAAACTAAACAGAATTCCCAGGGAGGAGAGAGGGTTTAAGGGGGGACACCGCAGGAGGAATTGGTTTCTCCTTGCCCACACAACTCTCAGACCAGACCTGGATTCTGGACATTCACTTTGCAGCATTCTCAGTAGGGACTTAGCTCTGAGAGGTTAATACCAAAGGTAACTGGGGTTTAGGACACAGCAGGTGAACAGAGAGCACAGGATGGATTTTCCCAATGTGCTCTTTCTACGACGCCAGCTGCCCCAGGATCTTCATTCTCCCCCAGTTAAACACTCTTGCCTTTTTCTTCCTTCCTTCTTCTCTTTTCATCTCACCTCTGCAGCTCCAGTTATCACCTGAGAGTTTTACTTGATAGATTTCCATGGGGAGTGGCCTTTGACCAGTATTATATTAAGGGCGAGATTAGCCAGTGACACTTTTGTAAATTAGGTCTTTGCAAGAAGTCTCTGCACATGCTCCATTTGGTTCCACTGCTCACTTGGCTTGTGGAGCCATTTAAAAACAATGAGAACAATGAAGAAGGACTTTAGAAGAGACCAGCTTGTCTATCTGCTCATTCAAGTCTTCCGCAGTGAGAGCGTTTTGGTGAGAATTCTCAGGGATACCATATTTTCCTCCTCCAAACTGATCTTGAAAAACTCTAGTACATTAATTCTTCCTCAAATAGCTTATCCCCATGTCCCCATTCTGCTCCTTCCAAGTGTCTACCAGGGCAGAGCAACAGCCACTCTCAAGAAATTCACATTGATCTTGACCCCAAGAATGAGAACTAGATAATGTTGATTGATCTTCTGTCTCCTGAGAAGAATTCAGTTCTCCTTCTTCCTTCATGGCATCCCTCCAAGGGGTTTTAATATCACAAGAGGAGGCAGGCATGGCAACCCACTCCAGTATTCTTGCCTGGAGAATCCCATGGACAGAGGAGCCTGGTGGGCTGCCGTCCATGGGGTCACAAAGAGTCAGACACGAATGAAGCTACCTAGCATGCCTAAGTCACCAAGTAAATAGCGGCTCTTCTTTTATAGGCTTAAAAGAAGACTCGGTCTTAGCACAGGATCCATTCTCTAGGGCAGTGGTTCCCAACCTTTTTGGCACCAGGGACTGGTTTCATGAAAGACAATTTTTTCACAGACCCAGGGATGGTTTGGGGATGATTCAAGGGCATTACATTTACTGTGCACTTTGTTTCTCTTATTATTACATCAGTTCCACCTCAGATCATCAGGCTGTAGATCTGGAGATTGGGGACCCCTGTTCTAGGGCACCCAGGCTCTCTTTGGCTTAAAGGGAATTAAATCAGTTAATATAACTAACAAGTTTGCAAGGGAAGAAGGAGGCTGGAATACTTTAGCTTATTGACTCACATCACTCCACTGCTATCAAACCTGTTGGGGTTGTTTTAACTTACTTTTGGTTATATAAATCAAATAACTTGATCTTTCTGTCAGTTTCACTCCTGGGAATCCCATTTTAATGGAGAGTCCTTGAAAAAATCTTCTTAAAGACTCCAAAACATTACCATGTTGTGTCATTCATTTCCATTTTAGGAGTTGGAGAAGCAGGTGAAATTAGTAACTTGACGTTTTCTATTTTCCTTTAGCAAGTTATTACACTTTAAAATGCAAAAAGTTCTTCAGCAGGAGCTAAATGATACTGAAAGAGGAGGAAATACGACCCCTGCAAAGTTCTTCAAGTCTTCTCTGTTCATTTGCACGTTGGGTTTTTAACAGAAAATAGGACGGCATCTATGACTCAGTATCCTGAAGGGTGGGATAAGTCTTTCTAATTTTAAGTCACAGCCTTAGGAAGCCTGCTGTTGTCACGTGTCTGAACCATATTCTCTATCAGCTCTGTAAGTCACGTTGCTAGAAATTTCCCTCTTCATCTGCCTCCTCCGTTATCACTTTGTTCAGAATTTCTGTAAAGAGAATTGGGATGTCACTTATTAGCCTCCTCAGATCCTAATAATACGTTAGGATTTGGAGAGCATGCTGATTGAGTAAGGGGATACTCTCTATAAACACCATTCTCCAGGCTGAAAAGCTATGATCCCCAAAGCTGTGACTGGGTGGGCCAGGATCATACAAAAACCAGGTGAAGATCAGGCTAGAGCTTGCTCCTATGCACTGAAATGAACACCAGATACTGCAATGAAGAGGCTTTCAAAGACTTCATAGAATTTAATTTAGAGTTTCTTTCCTCTGTGTATTTCCTTCAAGGATGGGAGGGTTTGAGAAACCATAAAATGAGTTCTGCTCAGTAGGGAACCAGAGTGGGAAAAAAGCCCTGGTTTAAAGTCATCAGCTATGAAAACTGGAGTAGAATAAAATTGCCTAGCGGGGGCTTCCCTGGAGGTCCAGTGGTTAAGATTCCATACTTCCACTGCAGGGGGCATGGATTTATCCCTGATCAGGGAACCAAGAGTCTACATGCCATCACAGTGTAACCAAAAGAAAATGAAGCTGTGGTTCTTGATGAAACTGAACAAGACAATAATACAAATTTAAAAAAAAAAAAAAAAAAAAAAATCACCCACTGGAAGCTAAAGACGGGGAGCCAGGGGTTGAGGAATCCCAAGGCCATCACTCCCAGACCCTTTGAAAACTCAATGCAGTACTAGGCACTTTGATTATCTCACTTTGGGATTTCTGGCAGCTGCTCTGCCAAAATGCCATAGAGAGAGGACTCAGGTATCCAAATGCCAGGCTCTCGACCTCCTCCTCGTCGTCGTCCTTGTCTTCTAGAGCCAGGCAGGTCTTCATCACCACACCTGAGAAGGGCCGAGAGAAGACCAACACTATGGCTGCCATCATGCCCTCTGTGCAGGTCATGGAGATCCGCGGGCCGATGGCGCCCCCTGGTGGAGGAAACTTCTCACTCAGGCGCTGAGGAAAGAGCAGGTAGGTGCTGGTAGGTCTGCCCGGCAAACCACCCACCCACTGTGCCATCAGAGATGGGGCTGCCTTTGAAATGCCTCCGCATTCACTCACGCCCACCCTGCACCCCAGGCACCTGCTCGTGTGAACCACACCGTCTGGGATGGAGAAGCTCAGAGCTGAAAGCGGGGTGGGTCAGCGGCAGTCCAGTCTCCCTTCTCTGCAGGGGTCTCAGGACCGGGGTCTTGCTCATAACACCCCTCCCTGTGGTTCCCGGCCATTCATCTGAGCCTGCTGTTCTGCCCTCAGTCCGCATGCGCCCTTCCTCAGGCTGCAGATCCACTTCTGAGCCATGGCTTTAGGTCAATATTTGGTGAGCCCTCCACTCCAGAACCCAGACCCTGATCCTTTCTAGGTCAGGCCCTCTCTGTGGATCTTGCTTTTAAAAAGATCAACCGGAGCTTGAGGCGTGAGACATTCAGGAGGTGCTGAGTGCAGAGAATGTGGATCTAATTGGGAAACGTGTGCTTGTTTAGCAAGCGGTGTTTGGGGGGGCGGGGGTGGTCATACATTGAGATATTCACTCTACCTCTTTTCTGAGCTCCCAGGATTTCTTTGAGTGTCCTTCTTTCCTCTGGGCATTGATACTGGTCTTAAAGTGCAGTATGCTTTTTATACATGTGGAGAAAATAGTTCACTGAATTAAGTCTTCCCAGGTGGTACTAGAGGTAAAGAACCCACCTGCCAATGCAATAGATGTTGAGACACAGGTTCGATCCCTGAGTCAGGAAGATCCCTGGAGTGGGGCATGGCAACTTGCTCCAGTATTCCTGCCTGGAGAATCCCATGGACAGAGGAGCCTGGCAGGCTATGGTCCTTGGGGTCGCAACGAGCTGGACACGAGTGAAGCAAATTAGCACAACAACACCACTGTGGAGCGAATAGCCAACAGTGATTAAGTCCTTCCCACATGCCTCTGTATTTTCCTAAAGGCTTCACCTGAACTGGGTTGTTTAATCCGAGAAGCAACCTTCTGAGTCAGGGCATTAGTGTCGGTGCTTTGCAAACACAGAACCTAAGCTTCAAGGAGAAGTCTTCCCCAGAGTCTCAAGTGGCTGCTGGGGCCACAGATCAAGCCTTGAACTCATTGGGCTGAGTGTTCTCTGAAGCGCAGGGAGAGCCTGCTTGTAGTAAAGAGGCCAGAAGGGAGGACCCAGGTGGGGGAGGGCCACTGGGGCAGAGGGGGAGGAGGAGGAGGAGGTTGGGTCTGTGGTTGGGACCCAGGGGTGGTTTTTATTCATTTTCCCAGTTAGGGTGTCTCACTGTGTCTTTACTGCAGGTGCAGAACAGCGTTCTGCCCTGGGTCACATTGGCCACGTGTAGGCTCAGCTCACTCTCACTGACCCGCGTGGCCCGGTAATTCGCTCCAGGGAGGTTTATGACTTCCTCATCCCCGGTACTCCGCAGACTGGCCAGCACCTATAGTTGCCCCCGGAGATCCTGCTGGTACCAGCTCATCCAGGGGTACTGGGAATCCTTCAGGATGCACCGCAGGGTTTCAGCCTGTCCGCGAGCTACCAGGACCCACCTGGGCTTTTGCTCCACCAAGCTCGTGGCTGCATCTGAAACACACAGGCCGGCCAGGCTGAAGCTCCTGGGGGTAGCGGTCACCACCAGATCTCTAGCTGCAGCCAGAGCCTGAAGAGGGATCCCATGAGGAGTGCCAGGAGGAGGCTGCTGGGAACAGAAGGGGTCCTTTCACAGGGTGAGGGGCTGCAGGACGGTCTCGGCAAGCCTGGGGTCAGGGAGTAGAACTTTCTGCACCTACAGGCGTCCCTGTGACCCAGTCTCTCTTTTCCTCCCTCAGTCCACCAAGCGGTTGTCTCTGCCAGGCCCCTGACCTGTATTCACGGCAGCCAGGAGCACGCAGCCCCACAGGACGGGAAACGGGGCCATCACCTCGCCTCTCCAGCAGGGCAGGGGGATGGGGCCACCAGGCAGGAGAGCAGACGCTGAGCTGGGAGGCCCGATTCGTGGCTGAGACTCTCCGGGCCTGACGCTCAAAAGGGAGTGGCTTTTCCAGGAAACTCAGTATCTTGTCTTATCTCACTGAAGTTCAAACCTCAAACTGGAGTTTCCTGTTTCAGTACACCAACACACATTCACACACACACGTACATGCTCCCCACAGTCACCCCAGGGCCTCGGTGAATGTACCTGGACCTGCACCCTCTCAGCTGTTTTGTGGAGAGATTCCTAGAAACATGATGCTGAATCTCTGTCTCAAATCTTCACAAGGAATTAAAATAACTCAATGAAACCAAGTCACGGGGCTTCTCTGGTGGCACAGTGGTAAAGAATCTTCCTGCCAATGCAGGAGACACAGGTTCAGTCCCTGGGTCAGGAAGATCCCCTGGAGGAGGGCATGGCAACCCACTCCAATATTTTGGCCTGGGAAATCCATGAACAGAAGAACCTGAAGGACTACAGTCCATGGGGTTTACAAAAGAGTTGGACACAACTGAGCAACTAAACAACAGCAACCAAGTCAAACTTGTAGACTGAACAGACATTTTCCTATATGCATAGAGACTCCTGCAGGGCAACTTTGGGGGTAGGTAAGGAACACTCATCTCTGATGACCTGTGTTTTCCTCTGTAAAAGCAAATACAAACAAAACAGAAGAAAATACGAGAAGAGACTTCCCTCCCCTCCATTTTCTTAGAGCATTTATTTAGAAAACTTTTAAGTTCTTTCTCTGTCTCTTTGAAATGTATACACCATACTCTCCTTAAAAGCTAAATCACCTCTTGCCAGTATTAAGACCGAAGCATCTCTTTCTCAAGGATCTGCAACCATTTCTTTGGAATAAAATCATCAAAGAAGATGAGCCTAACTTGGTCTAGAGCAGATGCCTGGCACCATGTTGCAAACTGATTTCATCATAAAGATATGATATAGGGACTTCCCTGGCTGTTCAGTGGTTAACACTTGTTAAGTGTTAAGACACTGCGTTTTCATTCAGGGAACCCAGGTTTGATCCCTGGTCGGGGAACTAAGATCCCGCATGCTACAGGGAGTGACCAAAAAAAAAAAATAGAAAAATACTATGACATTTATTTTTCCTTTAGTAAAGCCAATTAGCAAACGCACATAGACACCCCAATTCCCAAGGGACTTCAGCATGGACTGTGGATTACTGAAATGGACTGCCAAGTCCTCTCATTTGAGGACAAGTTATTGCTTCTCTTGGGCTTCCCTTGTGGCTCAGCTGGTAAAGAATCCACCTGCAGTGTGGGAGACCTGGCCTGGGTTCGATCCCTGGGTTGGGAAGATCCCCTGGAGAAGGGAAAGGCTACCCACTCCAGTATTCTGGCCTGGAGAATTCTGTGGATTGTATAGTCCATGGGGTTGTGAAGAGCTGGACACGACTGCGTGACTTTCACTTTTATTTTTAATTATATTTTCCCAACAACTCACAGTGCTGCCACTTCCTGGCAGTGTGACCTTGGATCTCAGTTCATTTCTCTGTAAGATGGAGATAATATTGGAAGCTAGTTCATAGGAGTAAGTAGATTAATACATGAGAATTTCTTAGAATAGAGCTCCTACTAAGACTCACGTAGTAGGAGTTGACCTCTAATGTTGCAATTGTAAACTTCCAATTCAATAAAAATATGACAATTAGAGTCACTTTTACTGGTCTTTGTGGGCTTCCCTGGTGGCTCAGAGAGTAAAGAATCTGCCTGTAATGTGGGAAACATGGGTTCAGTCCCTAGGTTGGGAAGATCCCCTGGAGAAGGGCATGGCAACCCACTCCAGTATTCTTGCCTGGAGAATCCCCATGGATTGAGGAGCCTGATGGGCCACAGTCCATGGGGTCACAAAGAGTTGGACACGACTGAGTGACTAAGCACACACTCACACTGGCCTTTAATCTCCTGGCATGCTGCAGTCCATGCGGTCACAAAGAGTCAGATACAACTTACTTACTGAACACCAGCAACATGTATAAAGTAACTCCTTAATATTTTCTATATCACACTTTCAAGTGTGCATAATCTAAACGTGCACAAAATGTGAATTGCACTATATTCTAAGTAACATGTGCTGATTCCGTGGCCCCCCCCCCCCCCCCCCGCCACTGCCCCCCACCGCTTTTCTTGTTGTTGGGGGAGGATCTACATTTTTTTATATTTAAGTGTTGACTACAAAATTATTCACAACCTAAAAGGTGAGAGTTCTCTTTCTTTTGATGGGAATTTTTAGGACTTCAAGCCAGGGAGGGTGCATCGCAAATAACCCTGAGAACTGCTGCGGGGGAAAGCAAGGGAGGGAACCAAGGTATTTAGGAGTTTTGCAACAAAGATCAGGTAGTCTGAGCATCAATCGGTAATTGTTAATTAAAGAAAACCAGCTATCTAGAGTTAAGGAATTGAGCACTTTTCTTTGTATTGGAAAAGGCAAGCGTCTGGGCTCACTGAAATCATTCTTTTGATATACACCTCAGCCATCTGGGGCCAGTATCCTGTGTTTTCACTTCCTGAGTCTCCTCAGGGCTCACTGTAGGGAGTGGCTATGGTCTGAAGGCTGCTAGATGGAAGGTATTCTTCTCCTTCCTGAATTGCCTGGGGCTCGCCAGCTCACCACCTGGTGGTGGCTGCAATTTCTGATGACCGTGACATCCTTTGTTTACCAACATGCAGGAAATATTCCATTTCTCAGAAGTTTCAGGCCTGAAAATGTCAGTCACTCCGTCATTTCCAACTCTTTGAGACTCCATGGACTGTAGCCCGCCAGGCTCCTCTGACCATGGAGTTCTCCAGGCAAGAATACTGAAGTGGGTTGCCATCCCTTCTCAAGGGGATTTTCCTGACACAGGGATCAAACCCGGATCTCCTGCGTTGCAGGCAAATTCTTTAGCATCTGAGCCACCTGGGAAGACCTGTTTCAGAGGTACAGCCTTATAATTCAACACCTGAACACTCTGCAAAGTGATCACAAGTCTGGTCAGCATCCATCACTGTGCTGTTGATGTCCTTTCCCTCAGGTAACCACTCCTCTGATCTCCTGTGCTGAGACACTCTTGCCTTCAGCCCCCTTACCTATTCCCAGCATTAGGACTCCAGAGAAGGAGAGAAATGAGCTTAGGGAAGCACTGCTCAAATCACACCTCTTGAATACCAGACCAATGGGCATGCCAAGATGTGTGCTCACCCTCACAAGGCTCAAGCACTTAATCCTGATGTTTGCTCCCATGAGAGTCACTCTGGGGTTTAGATGATGAGAGGAAAGTGGGCTGGGAGAGGGGAAAAGGGGAGAAAGAGTAGAGAAAAGCCCCGTGAACAGACAGAGGGGACCATGGAGCAGAGATCCCCTGCGTTGCAGTGGTCACTGGGTCTCCCCAGGCCAGCGCTCTGGCCAGTGAGCAGATTGCAGCAAAAGGGATCCTGGGCCCGTCTCGGGTTACAGGGCTGGCTGTCCTGTCTCCCAGCCCCTTCTCCCTTCGCCTTAATCCCCAAACGCGATTGGGATCAGCTTGTCTCTGACGCCCCTGTTATCTCCTTCCAGGCTCCCACTCTTCAGTGTTGGTGCCTCCCCAAGCTCCTGCTCTGTTCTTGGCCCGGTTCCTATCCAGGGCCAGGGTAAGCCTCTTCCTTCCAGGCGGCTGCCTAGCTCCTTACCTCCCCTGCCTGCTCAGGGGTGGGTGGTACGGTTGTCCTCTTGAAAAGGTGCTTTCCCCCAGATGCACCCCAGCTACTGCTCAGGTGCTCCCAGCAGCTGCAAACATCCTCAGCCAGGTTCTCACCAGCCTTGATGAGCTCAGCAGGTGATGAGAAGAATCATCTGCCCTCTATGGAGGCTCAGACAGAGGCTCCAGTGTCTACCCACACTTGTTTAAGCTGAATTCCTGTGTAGAACTGTGTGGCCCAGACTCTGTGATGGAGGAGGCCCTCCAGGCTAGGCTTTTTTTTTTTTTCCAGATCCTCTCCATTGTCTGATGGAAGAAGAACACTGAGGGTCAGGTGAGGATGGGCTCTATCAGACAATGGAAGAAAGAACTCGAGGGTGAGAGACTTTTGTCCCTCTCCTAAGGAGCAGCCAGTGAATGACACCTGCTCCCTCAAGAGGACAGGCCATGGTGAAAATGCCTGCAGGGGAAGGAGTGCCCTGTGGGTGTCGGTGACCTAAGGGAACAATGGAAAGAGGAGGCCAGGTCCCGTGGTCTTGTGTTCACTCTCCCGGGCCCCTGTGGTCTCATGTTTGCTCTGCCACTGACCAGATCGGGGCTCAGACACTGCTCAAATCACTCCTTGATGATTCCATTTCCTCATCCAAAAATTAAATGGACTGGGATTCTTGGAAAATCAAGTGGATCTGAAGCTCCTTTTCACCCCAGTGTTCCGATACTATAATATTCCTCTGTGCTTCTACAGTTTGCATCGCATTGAACAGCTTGCCAGCAGGGAAGCTGGCCAAGCCTCTGGTGGAAGGTCCCTGAATGTGACTTCTCTGAAAGGCAATTCATGGGAAGAAGGGGAAAGTGCAAAGCACCCCAAAGGCAAATTCATATTTATTCCCCATTTTCTCCCTCTCCTCCTCCTCCTTGCTCCTCCCCAGCGATGTGCAGAAACTCGAAGCTGCCCCAGACTTGCCCATCTGGAAAGCTGATTATGCCTCCCTCACCTCTACATGCCCTTCCAGGGATTAGTAGTCAAGACTCCTCCAGGAGATGGAAATCAAAGCCTTCCCCTCGCCCCCTCCCAGCACCTCTTCTCCTTCCTGAGCTGTAGGAAGGCTGGAAGGCAGGGCTACGTGGAGTCCCACCCCGACTCCCGGTCTGTGCATCACTTCTGGGTAGAGACAAAATAGAAACCACTCGTGAAAACTGGGGTGGGGAACATGTGCCAGAGGGCAGAGGGAGGGCTCAGTAAGAACATCCAGGGACACAGGGATGGGGGCAGCGCAGGAAGCGAAAGAATGGAGGGAGGCAGAGAGAGAAATAGAGGGAGAAAAGCACTGCAAAAAATTTAAAAAGGAGGGAGAGAAAGTGAGGAAGGGAGAAACAAAACCTCCTTGATTCCACAGAGTCCCCATGGGCAGGACACTTGCCTCGGGTTGACAGGGGAGAGCCAGAGTTATTCATTCCTGAGCATTTCATGCCAGGTGCCTACTCCAGGGCAAGAGCACCTTCTCTCTGAGCACCTCACACCTCCTGAGTTATGTAAGTGGCTCCACTCTGAGCCCAGAGATAATCAGATCAGAGGAGCCCCAGTCTGCCCCACCCCCATGGCAGAGCGCCTGGCGCAGATACAGGAGCATATAAGTCCGTACTTCTCGAGTGTCCATCTAAGGAGAGATGCTCCAGACCCCGGAAGCCATGGCCTGTGCCCTTCTCTTCTGGCTTCTCCTGTTTACGGCCCTTGCAACTCCCTCCCAAGGCAAACGCCTTGGCCCCACGCCGCGTCTGCGTTATTCCAGGTTCCTAGACCCTTCTAACGCTGTTTTCCTGCGCTGGGACTTTGATTTTGAGGCTGAGATCATCACTTTTGAGCTCCAGGTCCGGACAGCTGGCTGGGTGGGCTTGGGTGTCACAAATCGCTACAGCAGAGCGGGAAGTGACCTGGTTGTCGGAGGCGTCTTGCCTGACGGCAATGTCTATTTCTCGGTGAGTCTGAGGGTGGCTCCCTCCCAAGCATGTTGGGTCTCTTGCTGGGTGGAGGATGACTCTGAATCCAGGAAGGATCCATATTTTCCAAACATATTCGGGCACAGGCCCGGAACACCAGCTGATGGCTGACCTCTCCTACAGAACGGTCCATTGGAGAGGCTGAATCTAGGTCTTCCAGACTGAATGTCTGTCAAGTGCCAAGGGAATGGAGGCATCGGACTGAAAGAGAGAGCGTCCTGGGCCACAATCTCAGTGCAGGCCACTGGGGGAGAATCCAAGCTGTTTAGGATACAGTCATCATCTTCTGTTACCTTTAGGCTCAGTGAGAGAGACCACACATAAAATAGTCTAGTAATGACATCAGTACCTGCAATAATAACAACTTAAAATTTTTATGCACTTTTGGTTAAGCAGGGGTTGGTCCAAATCTTTGCACATTAAACCTCCCAGCATCACCAGGAAGTAGATGATTATTATCCCACTTTATGGATGAAGAAGCAGCTCTCCTGTCTCCCAGTCTCATTCTGAACTGCATTTATATAGTGAAGGGTCCATGTTAAGAGCCCCCTGAAAAGATGAAGAGTATAGACCTTTCAGAGAACAAGTGGGTTTTTAAGACTTGGGGATATAGGAATATTAGGATTCATGGAGATGAGATTTGAAATGGGAGAAGTAAAGCAGGATCAGATACCAGCCATCCCTCTTCCCCATGAACCGCCCCCCCACCCTTGACGCCAAGCTCTGTCCCAGGAGTGAACTATATTGTATAGACCCGGGTTCCACTAAGTTGGTACCCTAGCGGAGCTAAAGAGACCCAGACTACTCCAAAGCCGTGAGCACTTAGGGCTCCCGATTCTCACCCCGTGACCTTCCCTGGGCCCCAGGACCAGCACCTGGTGGACGAAGACACCCTGGAGGAGGATGGGAGCCAGGACGCAGAGCTGCAGGGGCTGACGGAAGATGCCGTCTACACCACCATGCGCTTCTCCAGGCCCTTCCGTTCCTGCGACCCTCACGACCGAGACATCACGGTAAAAGAGAGAGGGGAGAGGAGCATTTGGTCGCAAGCAGCCTTTCCCCCCGGGCGGTGACGTCACCCCAACCTGGAGTGGCCGTGCCCGCCGAGCAGCCAGTCTCGGTTCCCAGGGCCGCCATCTCTCTCAGCCCTCCCCAGCACGCCTCCACCCCCTCATCCTGCCGCCTGTGACTCCACCAGCCCTCTACGGGTGGCCTCCCGCTGACAGCCCATGCTTCCTTCCCTGGCGTCCCCTCTTTAAGAACCTTGCCTGATCTCCTTGAACTGCAGGGTGTCGTGAACCACCCGTGAACATGGGCTCAGAGAGGGGCTGGGAGAGGGGGTGTGGCTTGCCCAGCATCTCCAGCAGGTCAGCCTCCAGGCAGAACCAGAACCCAACTAGTTCTGATCCCCAATCTCAAGCCCTCTCCATTCTGAAACCACGCCATGGCATTCTGGGGGGGCTCGAGGAACTCCGGTTCTTTATGTCTCAGCACAGAACAAAATTCAGCAAAAGGCAAAGTGATAGATGAGAAGGGATTTACCAGAAGAGGATACTTGTGGGGTCCTCGTCAGGTGGGCGAGAGGGTGCTGCCCCTGAGAACCTAGTGCATTAAAGGTTTATAACAAAGGAAAAGTGGGAAGGTGGGGGGAAGACCACCTTCTGCCTCATTCTTGAGTAGGCATCACCTTCCATCCTCAGTTCCTCCTCCGCATCAGGTGGGGAAGTTTGCCTGTCCCTACATGGTCAAACCAGGACTGTCATGGTGCTATGGAAAAAATTGTTTCAGACCTCAGTACGAGGGTCTTTCACTTTCACATGTCACCTTTCCACAAACTATTGTTTTTCATGTGTGTAGAGAGTATATCCTAGGTGGTCGTTAACTAACTGAGCTCACCGGCAGGATGCGTGTTTCACACCACCACTGTTTTATTGTGTGGGGGCATGTCTCTTGCTTTTGCTGCACGGTTTTGTTGCTAAGTAAGCCTGCTTGGTTTTGTGGCTAAGTAAAGCTGCTTTGGCCAGAGTTCCCTGGTGGCTTATAGGGGCTTCCCTGGAGGCTCAGATGGTAAAGAATCTGCCTGCAATGCAAGAGGCCCAGGTTCCATCCCTGGGTCTGGAAGATCCCCTGGAGAGAGGACTGGCAACCCACTCCAGTGTTCTTGCCTGGAGAATCCCATGGACAGAGAAGCCTGGCGGGCTCTGGTCCATAGGCTTGCAAAGAGCTGGACGGGGATGAAGAGACTTAGCATGCGCAAACCTGTTTTCTTGAGTACTCTTTAACTCACAGGGGTCTCTCATACTCTTAGTCCCTTAGTGGGATTAACTATTTAATCCCCCACTTTGTCCCTTCACTCTGTCTGTCCCTATCCATTGCTCTGTGAGCCAGTGACTTGTGTCAGTGGTTGGGTGTGCGTGTGTGCAAAGTACTACTTGTGCGTGGCAGCACCTGGACGCCCTTGACACCCACAGAGCGACACTGTGAGGGTGCTGGCCGCCTACGGCCTGGATGACACCCTGAAGATGGATCGGGAGCGTACATTTGTGAAGCCCATCTTCCTGCTCCAAATCATCCACCCTGATGATCTCGATGCCCCCGAGGACACCATCATCCATGACTTGGAGATCACTGATGTAAGACCCCCTCCTTCCTGCCCAGTTACCTCCAGCCCCCTCCCACCTTCCACTCAATCCAGACCTTCCTCTTGCACTCGATATTCAGTACATTCCTGGAACCCAGGTTCCTCTGACTCCCCTTGGTCCCCCGAGGATGGTCAAACTGGCCCTCACGTGGCCGCCCTTCTCTGACCTGTCCCTTCACCTGCTTCTCCGGGAGCCTCCCTCCCCCCCACTCAGCCTCCGTGTGTCCCCCTCTAGTTCCTCATTCCAGAGGATGACACCACGTACGCCTGCACCTTCCTCCCTCTCCCCATCGTTAGCAAGAAGCACCACATCTACAAGGTACCGTGAACCAGACGGCGGGACATTGTCAAGGTGGGCAGTGGGCTGTCAAGACAGGAAGGGGGTGTGGTTGATTCCGAAAAGGTGTAGGATGGAGGTGTCCAGGAGGACCTGGAAGCCAGGCCAGGTCTGGTGGAGGTGGCAGTTCCAGGATTTCCTGAGCCCAGAACTGCAGCTCCCAGCACCGTTTTACTCACGCCCCACGGTGCAGCAGTGATTTTGATGATGGTCATTAGTTACTAAGTGCCTGCCAAGAGCAAAGGATGAGCCCTACCCTGGGCCCAGAAATGTGTTCTTTCAGCCCTGGAGGAAGTGCAGGCTGGTGGGGCACGTGGCCAAAGGCTGTCAGGTTGGCAGAGTCTGGCCAGAGGAGACTCAGGTAGGTCACCTGATTTCACATTTGAGTGATTACAATTTTGATCGAATAAATGAAAGTGTGACCTTACCGTGAATGGCCAAAGTGTGCCAGTCATGGTTTTCTTTAGAGAGTGACTCCAACAAGGTGTGGTCACATGCTCAGATATAGGGAACTGATGAGGTCACTAAGGGAAAGTCGGAAGTCTTGGGATATTCCTGGCTAGAGCTGTGCTGTGTTCTCAGGAAGGGGTTTTAAAAAGACTGAGGGCTGAGAGAGGAGTCAGGTGGAGTGCCGGGGACATTTGGGGAAGGAGGAAACAGAGGAAATGGAAGAGGAAGAGGGGAGTGGAGACCTGGGCATCGTTTACTAACATCTGGGGAAAAGAAAGCGAGGTGGGGGTGGGGGCCCGAGGGATAAGGACTTGACCCAGAAGACCTTGACCGTGCTGTGCCCTGCACCCCCTGCCCAGTTCGAGCCCAAGCTGGTCCAGCACAGCGAGACAATTGTGCATCACATCCTGGTGTACGCCTGCGGCAATGCCAGCGCTCTGCCCACGGGCATCAGCGACTGCTACGGGGCCGACCCCGCCTTCTCCCTCTGCTCACAGGTCATCGTGGGCTGGGCTGTCGGGGGCACAGTGAGTCCGTGTGATGAGGGAAATCGGTGGCCAAGGGAACACGTGTGGTCAGGCAGTGGGGATGGTGAATGGGTGGAAGATGGAGACAAGGGAGGTCTGGGATGGAGGCGAGAAGACACGGGTGAGCCCTGGGTGGGGGTCCCCTGCATCTACTTCCCAGCCATTCTTGCTGCCAAACCTCCCTCCTTCCACCAGAGTTACCAGTTTCCAGACGATGTGGGCATCTCTATTGGGACACCCTTGGACCCCCAGTGGATCCGCCTGGAGGTTCATTACAGCAATTTTCACAATCTGCCTGGTAAGTGTCTAGAGCGGTTATGGAAGCGCCCGTGGATGGGGCTGGCTGAGTCCTCTAGGCATTGATGCAGGAGGCCCACCGACTCCTGCTCGCAGCCCCACCCTTGCCTTCCCAGGCCTCTTTCTCCGCAGCCTGTGGCCCGTTCCCCTGCCTCCTCTGATCGGTCCTGCCTGCCCCAGGTCTGTATGACTCCACGGGGATCCGAGTGTACTACACCGCGCACCTGCGCAAGTATGACATGGGCGTCCTGCAGCTGGGCGTCTTCACTTTCCCCATCCACTTCATCCCCCCCGGCGCCGAGTCCTTCATGTCCTACGGACTGTGTAAGACGGAGAAGTTTGAAGAGGTGAAGCTGGAAGGTGTCCCCCCAACCCCCCACTTCCCCTGAGATTCCCCGTTCCCAGTCATAGATCTGGTGTGATCCACCAGTGCGCAGCCCGAGTCCCCAAGGCGGAGAAGGACCACTGCCTGGTGCTTTGGGAAATTGACCTGACCTGGCTGGTGCAGGGGAGGCGGGGGTCAGGGCTGTGGGGCAGGAAGAGGGGCCAGGAGGCCCAGCAGGGACCACAGGGGTGTGTTCCAGTCTTCAGAGGAAGGTGTCTGATAGTAAAGGAGGGAACCAGGAGCAGAGCAGAGTTCCTAATGAGAACCAGGTGGTCTCCTCCTGCCACAGATGAACGGGGCTCCGGTGCCCGACATCCAAGTCTTTGGCTATCTGCTGCACACCCACCTGGCCGGCCGCGCTCTGCAGGCGGTGCAGTACAGGTAAGGAAGACACAGATCGGACACGCTCCCTTCTGTATTTGGAAATAAGTTTTAGGAACAGTTTATTCTGCAACGCGAGGTTATGCTCGGTTAGAGCAGGAGAAGCTAGAACTGTTCCTGGAGTAGCGATGACGGAGGGTGGAGAGTTTTGTTTTACAACGAGCCCACTGCTGCTGCTTTGTTCATAGACCGCCCCCTCCCTGTGTCAGCCTCTCCTTACTCCTCTCCCCATGTTGTCTCCCTCCAGAAACGGAACTCAGCTCCACGTAATCTGTAAAGATGATGCCTATGACTTCAATCTGCAGGAGACTCGAGATTTACCTTATCGAGCGGTGATCAAGCCGGTGCGAGCCGGGCTGGGGGAGGCACGGCTGGCATCCGGGGAAGGCAGGATCAGCACTTGTTATTGTTAGCCAAGAGGCCTAAGGCTGGACCGGTCCCTCTGCCTCTTACTTTCAGCCTTTGTTTCTCTGCACAGGGGGATGAATTGCTGATAGAGTGTCGCTACCAGACGCTGGACCGCGACTCCTTGACTTTTGTAAGTACGCATCTCCCCACCATGGTTAATGACAATAGCCTTAGAAGAGCCTTACCCCTGGTCTTGGCTATTCCATCACTCAGAATTTCAGCTGAAGCCCCTTTATTTCTCCAATGGTATTACCCATTCACGTGGGGCTTCACGCTCTCACATCCCCATGACTATAAGATGGGTACTAGGATTCCCATCTTCTCAGTCAATGACTCACTAAGATTGTCGCTAGCTCTCTCTTCTTCTCCAGGGGGGTCCGAGCACCATTAATGAGATGTGCCTCATCTTTTTCTTCTACTATCCCCGAAACAACATCTCCAGCTGCCAGGGGTACCCTGACATCATCTACGTGGCCCATGAGCTGGGGGAGGAGGTATCAGAGTGAGTCATCCTGGAAGATAAGACCAAGACTGACCTCTAGAAGTTAGGTCACTTGTGTGCAAAGTATTTGTCTGCCTTTTTCTCATGCACTTACCTGATTCGAACACTGTTTGCTTTCAAGGAGTGACCTTTAATTGGGGCTTTCTGGGTGGTGCAGTGGTAAAGATTCTGCCTGCCAATGCAGGCAACACAAGAGATGCAGCTTCAATTCCTTGATTGGGAAGATCCACTGGAGTAGGAAATGGCAACCCATTCTAGTATTCTTGCCTGGGCAATCTCATGGACAGAGGAGCCTGGCAGGCTACGGTTCACAGGATCACAAACAGTCAGACATGACTGAACAACTTTCACTTTTCACACTTTAATAATTTTAATGGATAATCATTGACTAATGTAATACCTTCACCATGATACTTATCAAGACCTATCAAGTTCATGGGGTCACAAAGAGTCTGAAGTGACTGAGCATGCATGCAGTGACCTTTTAATTACTTGGGACTAAGGTCCTCCCTGAGGCTCTGATGAAAATGCTGAAGCTCCTTTCCAAGAAAAATGCACATCTTTGCAAACACATCCCATATCACAGACAATTTCAGGACATGTATAGGTTCCCAGAAGTCATCCCATCAACCTTCTTAGACTTCATGGTCCCCAGATCAAGAAACACTTCTTTATAAAGAGTCAGCACTTCCTCTTTTTCACTTTTAAAAAATTCTCATCTCTAATTCTGATGATTTCTCCTTCTGCCATGCTCACGGTTGTCTTACTGAATTGTAAGACATTCCTTATGGTTTACACCGACATGGAACTGATGCTAACAAAAGTGAGGCTACTTTTTACACACTTTGCCAAAGCTTTAAGTCACCCCTGAACGAGTGTCTGCTCTTTCTGCCCACTGCAGCTCCATGGAGGGCATGATGGCCCTGAGCAATGTGGAGTGGACCCCGGAGAGCATTAAGAAGGCTGAGAAGGCCTGCAAGGAGGCCCAGCAGACAGTGATAATAAAGACTATTGATGTAAGTGTCCTGGGAGACACTGCGCTCTCAGGGTTAGGGCTAAAGAAGTGAGGGATGGTTTGGACGAGGCCAGAAAAGAGGAGAAAGGGGGTGTGAGTGACAATGGCAGGAAAGCTGGATCAGAGAAGAAGAAGCTGAGCGAGCAGAGGAGGGCTGATGCTGCTCTGGGTGTGGGTGGGCATCTCCCGGTTAGCCTGTGAGGCTGCAGGGACTGGGGATGACCAAGGAAGGTCTTAGAAGATGAAAGGAGGTGGGGGTGCTCCCACACATTTTCCTCCTTCTCCTGCAGGAGCTAGTGAAAAACACAACAGGCTGGATTCGGGACATCAACCCTACTCCCCGGGGTCCTTGTTTGGAGTCCTCTGGAGGCAAAGTGGAGCCCCGGGACAAAACCCCTGCAGGCTTCAGGGCAGCCCCCGTGGTCCTCTCGGGGTCCAGCAGTGCCCCGCTGAGGTGCCTCCCCCTGGCCGCCCTCTTGTTTGGGCAGGGGGCCCTGTCTTGGCTCCTTGCCACCGTGCAGGCTGGAATCTGATACCGTTTCCTCAGTCACATACTCAGGCCCCTTCCCTGCTCAGACCTCCCCTTATGGTCACGCAAACTCCCCTCTTGGCCCCCAAAGCCCCCCATCTGTGCCCCTTCCCATGACCTCAGTCATGACTGCAGGCCTGGGCGTGGCACAGAGCCCACAGAACCTGGCCCAGGACAAGCTCGACCATCCATCCTTTACAGCATCCGAGAAGCATTGGTAGGACCACACATCCTCCAACAAAATCTGGATTCAAGGCTGGGAGGGACGGGGTCTCTGAGTAGTCTGGTACCCAGACTCGCTCAAGGAGATGCTGTGTGGGGAGGAGGGTGCATGAATGCAGAGAGGGAGTCCTGTAAGCCCTCCTCAGCTCATGCTGGCCCTGGAGGAGCTCCTGTTTCTCTTTTCTGCTGACATCTTTGCCCAACCCTCCCCGTAGAGGCAGCCACCTGTGTGCTTGTGGTGAAGGGAAGGGCTCTGTTTATAAGGAACAAAGTTCAAGGCACCAAATTAAACAGAATTCAACTCGCTTCCCAGTGCCATCTCTTTCCTTTGAGCCTGTGGTCCAGGTGAGACAACTGCCACTAAGGTGGTCTCTTAAAGGCTCAGGCTGAGGCATCCAGAAGACATTTGAGGATATGGTTGACCCAAATGCAGCTCGCTTGCCTCAACTGTGCCTTGACTGCCAGCTGGTCTTTATTTTCTCAATATGTATCACGTTCTCAACACTCAGATCACCAGGTGGCAAGAGCCTGCCTGGCCAGGGAGGCTGACCTGGGCTCTGAAAACAGGTCGAGGACATGCCAGTCTGTGAATTGCCCTGCCCATGCTTCTTCTGTCTTCTGTAAGGGACCCCTGCCCTGAATATTCCAGGGTGTTTAGAGTATCTTAATTCCCCGAAGATTAGAGATCTGGCCTCTAAATTTCTTGCCACTGCTTGAGTTCATTTGTGTGTATGCCAAGTCACTTCAGTCGTGACAAATTCTGTGCAACCCTGTGGACCATAGCCAGCCACACTTCTCTGTCCATGGGGTTCTCCAGGCAAGAATACTGGAGTGGGTTACCAAGCAAAGCAGAAAACATGGCTTACCCGAAGCCAGAGGGATTGCCAAAGTTCACTACTGGGCTTCGCTGTGGTCACCATTCAAGGGAAATGGAGGCTTTTCTTTAAGTAATAACCTTAAAACATGGTTAAGGGATTTTGGCAATAGTTTAATGTCCACAAATTACTTTCTACAGCATGAAGAAGCACACAAATAAAAACTAATCTAGACTGAAACTTAAAACAGACCTTTTGGGCATCTCCCTGGTGGCCCAGTGACTAAGACTTTGCACTCTCAGTGCAAGGGGCCTGGGGTCAATCCCTCCTCAGGGAACCAGTTTCCATCCCACATGATGCAACTGAAGATCCCTAGTACCACAACTAAAACCTGGAGCAAACAAATATTAAAAACAAAACAGACCTTTCCCTCTGGTTTGCCCAATTCACAAAAAAGTCTGACCTTTCTATTCAAAGCTGTGTTACTCCAAGCGCCCCCACCTCCCATCCCCGCAAGCAAATTCTTCCAACCTCGATCTTTCCGGTAAAAACAAAAAGAAAATAGAAGAACTTCCTGGATGGATTTCTGATGCCAAACCTCAGTCTGTGTTGTAGCCTTATTCTCAGGTCTGTCCTAATAAGTTCAAGTCAGCTGAGCAACCTCCCCAGAGTTCTGTAGTCAGAATCTTCCAGCGCTCCATTTGTCCAGCCCAGAGACGGGTGCACCTCCCACGCACTATTGCTCTCCTCTGTACCCACTTCAGATTCCCATCTTTCATTCTACTTTCCTCTCCATCTCCTGATCTCAGCATTTAGTCATCATGTACATATTCACTGAGCACCACCTGTGAGCTTGACTTTAGATCAGAATAGGAGCTACTGAAATGAACAGGAAATGAACCAGCAACACCTTCCCCACCCCTCCGACCCACCCTTGTGGAGCTGTGATGAAGCTTCTAGGAGCCCTTGGCTGGCCGTTTTCTCCTTGGGTTCAGGGCCCGCTCCTCTGAGCCTTTCCTAGTGCACAGACCATTCTCCCCACTGACTGCCTCCAGAGAGAAACCATTATTTATATCAACTTATGGATAATGAAATGCTTCTATATTTAAAAGGGATGCATTTATCTTATGCATATGTATTAGACCAGGGTCCTTGTGGCTCAGCTGGTAAAGAAGCCACCTGCAATGCGGGAGACCTGGTTTCAATCCCTGGATTCAGAAGATCCCCTGGAGAAGGGAAAGGCTATCGACTCCAGTATTCTGGCCTGGAGAATTCCATGGACTATATAGTCCATGAGGTCGCAAAGAGTCGGACACGACTGGGTGACTGAACAACATTAGACAATACTACTGGGAAAATGAATTATATATAATAATTACATAATTGTTATATGAATTATATGAAAAAAATTAAAATTTTTTTCCAATTTATGTTTTTTGTGACTACAGTTTCTGGAAAGCCTAATGATATACTCCAAAAAGATGGGCTCAGAGTTGAGGTAGAAAAGGATGACCCCCACTTCCTCCTAGAACATCTTGGCATTTGGGTGTCTGTCACACCTCACCCCTCAGTTGATTTCTAAGTTCAGGTGAACTTAGAGTGATTCTGAGACTGTAACTTTTTTTCCATCTTACTTCCTGTACTCAAAACTCCATCTTAAATGTGGAGGGTAAATAAATTATGTATTCCCTCATTGTTTTTTTTGTTTTTTGTGAAGACAAGAGGTGCATGCATGCTAAGTCGCTTCAGTCAGGTCCTATGGACTGTATGACCCTATGGACTGTAGCCCACCAGGCTCCTCTGTCCATGGGATTCTCCAGGCAAGTATACTGGAGTGGGTTGCCATGGCCTCCTCCCCAGGGGGACCCTCCTGACCCAGGGATCAAACCCGCATCTCTTGTGTCTCCTGCATTGGCAAGTGGGTTTTTTTATTTACACCGCTGGAGCTACCTGGGAAGCCCTAGAAGACAAGCGGACCCATAATGTTTACAAGGATTCTGGTCTCTCTCGTGGAGTAAGAATATTTTGATACAATTTCAAATTTATGGTAGCAAGAATTCCCATAAGCCCTTTAAACGAGCCTTATCCATTTACATTTTGCCCTGTTTCTCTCTCCTTCTCTCTCCTCTCTTTCCATCTCTTCTCTTTTTCTCCTCTCCTCGACCCCCTACCCCACCCACTTCTTCCTCCTTCCCCTGGCTCTCTGTCTTGCTCTCCTTCATGAAGTTGATAACTTAGTTTGTTACTCCTGTCTGCTAGAGTTCTCAGCACGTCTCAATTCTTGCTGTATTTAGCTGAGACTGACCAAGAAAGCGTCTCATCTCCACTGCTCCACAGTCCCAGTGGCTCCCAACCTTGACGGCATGTTAGAGTCACCTGGCTGATGGGGGCAGCATCCAGGCATTAGCGAATCATTACACTGTCCAGGTGTTTCCAATATGCACCTGAGCTTGAGGACCACTGAACCAGAAATTCAGTTCCCTGGTGGCTCAGATGGTAAAGTGTCTGCTTACAATGTGGGATACCAGGGTTCGATCCCTGGGTCGGGAAGATCCCCGGGAGAAGGCAATGGCAACCCACTCCAGTACTCTCGCCTGGAAAATCCCATGGACGGAGGAGCCTGGAAGGCTACAGTCCTTGGGGTTGCAGAGAGTTGGACACGACTGAGCGACTTCACTTTCACTTTCAGTCAGCTTCCTGAATGGGCACTCTGGCTTCACATGTTGGAGGGACAGCACAAGGACTGACCAGTCCGAGTGAACACCAGCAACGAGGAACCCTGGAAGCTCCCTGAATTCCAAGAGCTAGACTTTTAGTTGCTAGATTGTGAGGAACGTGTGGGGATCTCAGAGAAGGGGTGCGTGTGGGGGACTCAGGGAAGTGGCTACTTACCAAACATCACTCAAAAAACAAATAGCACTGAAACATGTATATTATCATATGTGAAACTGATCGCCAGTCCAGATTCGATGCACGAGACAGGGTTCTCAGGGCCGGTGCACTGGGATGACCCTGAGGGATGGGATGGGGAGGGCAGTGGGAGGGGTGTTCAGGATGGGGAACACATGTACACCCATGGCTGATTCATGTCAATGTATGGCAAAAACCACTACAATATTGTGAAGAATTAGCCTCCAATTAAAATTAATTAATTAATTTTAAAAAAAAGCAAAGAAAGACGAGCCCTTATAATGCCAAGTAGCAAATACACACAAAAAATGTGAAGTTAGAAAATCACCATTTAATAAATTCATAGTAATAATTGAATCAGATAAGAATCATCAATAGATGACAAAAACTAATAGAAGAGGAACCAGATAGCTACATAGCCTCAAAGTATCTCCACATAATATAGCTATTCATTATGATGAGAAAAAATTGTAACTTTCCCATGGAGAGAACTGAGAGGCACCACTTCAACCAGGTCAGTCAATTGGCATCACCAATCATGGACAAACAACACTTACCTCCTAACAGGAGTACCAGGAAGGACATAACATCAATTCTATGTTATATCTGCCCAAGAAATATACAACCTCAATATAATCATGAGAAAGTATTAGACAAACACCTAATGAGGAATATTCTACAAAGATCTGACTTGTAATCATCAAAATCAAAGAAAAAGAGGGGCTGAGGAATAGCTCCACGGTAGAGAAGACTGAAAAACAAACAAAAATTCTATTAAGCAAATGCAACACGTGCTCCTTGTCATTACTGTTGTTTAGGTTTCTTTTTTCTTTTTCAAAATGTTTTTGGCTGTGCCACAAGACATGCAGGATCTTAGTTTCCCAACCAAGGATTGAACCCATGTCCAGGGCAGTGGACACCCACTGGACTGCCAGGGAAGTCCGTGTTTAGTGTTCTTTATAAAGAACATTACTGGGACGATTGGTAAAATTTGACTAATGTCTCTGCATTATATGGTGGCACTGTATGAATATCAACTTTCTGACTTGACTGATTATATTGTGATTATGTGAGAATATGTCCTTGTGTTTTAGGAAATTCATACTAAAGCATTTTGTGATGTTGAGACATTGTATCTATAACTCTCAAATTATACACGTGTGTGTGTGTGTGTGTAAGTATGTGTGTGTGTGATAGAGAGTAAATATGGTACATAATTTATAATTTGTGGATGATATTTGGGAAAACTGGGTGAAGAGGATAGTGAAGGTCTTTAGCTATTTTTGCAACTTTTCTCCAAGCTTATTTCAAAACAAAAATGTTAATTTTTAAAAAAGAAATAAGCATGGGATCTAAACAAAGAGTATGAAAATGGAGCAAAAAAAAAATTTTAAAGACACATAGTTACCTAGAAAAAAATTCAATTTAGAAAAATGTCAGCCTTTCCAAGCAAGAGATTTTGACTACTGTGAGAAAAAGTTTAAATAGACATAAGAACACTCAAGGGATTATATAATCATAATAATAAAACTTTGTATAGTCTTTTACAGAATGAAAATGCATTTCCAATGTTGACTTGCAGATGAGGAAACTGAGGCAAGTAAAAGACAAGGGTGTCCACCTAAAGCAGTTGTCCCTGCACCAATCTGTACAGGTGGTGCTCCTAGAACTGGTCCAATGAAGGCGACCATGTGTTTTAGATGTAATCATAGGTGTCTGCAAGGCTTAAGACTCAGAAGCAGCAAGCTAATGCTTTCTTTCACCCCCTGCCTCTCCCAGTTTTCCAAACCTGCTTCCAGGACCACATCTTGTGCATGGACTGGAGTTTCAATTCTCAAGTTTCTTCAAATGTCTGAAGTAAGGCCAGATTGTCTTTTTTTTTTTTTTCTGTTTTTGTTGTTGCTTATGTAATCATGATTTTTATTTTATTAAAAATATGTATTTTATATTGGAGTCTAGTTGATTAACAATAGTATGTTAATTTCTGTTATACTACAAAGTGATTCAATTATACATATGCATGTATCTATTCTTTTTAAAATTCTTTTCCCATTCAGGTTATTAAAGAATATTGAGCAGAGTTCTCTGTACTATACAGTAGTACTTGTTGGTTATCTGTTCTAAATATAGCTCTGTATTTGTTGTTTTTGGCTATTGTTCTTTTTTCAGGAGCACTTACCTTTTCAAAATTCCATACTTGTAATTACAATCCATTTATATACACAAAGGGATTGTAGTTCAGTGACTAGAGAACTATGGTTGGTTGAACAAATTTCTCTTCAGTGTTTCAAGTCCCAAGGGCTTTAAAAAAAAAAAGTGAAGCCTTTGGCCAATGAATCTGCCCCAGTGTGGCAGCCTGGCCACAGGGTCCCATGTGCCATGAGACACAGAACTCTTTGTCCAGGACCAGGTGTTATGAGCCAACAAGAGAAGTGCCTTGGAGCTCCCTCAATAAACACACGTGAGGGAGCCTGGGAGCAAGTCCGTTGATACAGTTTAGAATGATGAGTTTTGCTTTGTTTTGTTTTCACACTGTATTTGACCTGGACCTGACTGTGAAACTAGGACATTATTGTCCTAGGGAAGTGATTCTCAAACTTTTTGGTCTCAGGATCTCTTTACTTTCAAATTTGGTGAGGACCCCGTGCTTTGTTTGGGTGAATTATATCTCCGAACATTTGCTGCCGTAGGTAAAATGGAGTCATTCGTAAAATGTTTTGCAAAATATTTATTTCTTCGTTCATTAAAAATAACAATATATCAAATACATGTTGACATAAATAATATATTTTTAATGAAAGACCACTATATTTTCCAAAGCAAAAACAGTTAGTGAGAAAAATGACATTGTTGTATAATTTGTAAATTTGTTTAATGTCTGATTTAATAGAAGACAGCTGGATTCTTGTATCAGTTTCCATATTCATCTTTTGTGACACCACAGAGCACAGTCTCTGGAAAGTGCCACTGTATATCAATGAGAGGATGAGTGAAAATGGCAAAAACAACAGAGTATGTATATGAAAAGAGGCTTGACCTTGTAGACCCCAGAAAGAGTTCTGAGGTCTCCCCTGGTTCCCCAAACTATGTTTTCAAAATACTGTCCTAGGGTTAAGCCTTCAATAGCACCTAAATGGCAATATTTGGTTATGACCATGAGCCTATTCACAGGGGTGATTTTAAAAAATAATAGATCAGGAAAAAATGGTGATTGTGGGTATGAAAGTCCAAGAACATGCTGAAAGTCTTAACATACTGAAGGAGAGTCTAGATAGTAAAACAAGAAGGGAAACGCTGATGAGTAAAAGACAAAGCAAACAAAACTATGAACTCTGATCCCAGGGTAGACATTGTCTCCCCTATGTCTTATCTTTACATACTCATCTCTGTCTGGGTGATTTCTGGTCTGTGGAAGAGTTAGCACTTTGTAAGTTAATTCAGTCATTAGAGGAAACAGCAACAATCTAGTATTATCTCATAAATAAGTACTAATAGCATCAGTGCTTGGAGAAGAAAGAGTACTCACAAGGAGCAATATTACCACTGCTGGCAGCCCCCATACATGCAGAAAAAAAGTAGTCACAGGAGAAGGAGTATTAGTGCAAATGGCATGAGTTTATGAAGGGTAAGTAGTCATTGCAGAAAAAGCATTACTAGTACTATTGTTCCCAGACGTTGTGGGGGAAGGATGATTTGTAATCAGAGCATCATTACCAAGGCTAGCAGTTGGAGAAGTGGTTACTGTAGGAGGAGAGGTTACTGTAGCAAAAGTAGTGTTCTTATCATAAATACTTTCAGAGAAACTAGTCAATAGAAAACTATTGCTAGTAGTAGCAGCAGCAGTATCTGTAGGAAAACAGTGGTAATGCGTGAGTAGTATTAGTGCTAGTAGCAACGGTATTTGTTGAAGAATGAGTAGCGGTAATAAGAACAGTAGTACCAGTACTAGTATCAGTAGTACTTGTTGGGAAAGAAGTAGCCGTGATAGGAAGAGTAGCAGTAGTAGTGTTTGTAGGGAAAGGCACAGTAGGATTAGGAACACTAGCATTAGTAACTTCAATAGCACTTGCTGGGAAAGGCATGACTGTGACAGGAAGAATACCATTAGTGCTAGACAACAGTAGTGTTTGTAGGGGAAGATGTAGTAGTATTAGAGCCAGTAGTTGAAACTTCAGTACTATTTGTTGGGAAAGACATGGTTGTGACCGGAAGAGGAACATTAGTGCTATCAGTACTAGTACCTATTGGGGAAGAAATAGTGGTATTAGGGACAGTAGTACTAGTTGTAACTTCAGTAGCACTCGTTGGGTAAGGCATGGTTGTGACTGGAAGAGGAACATCAGTACTGTCAGTGGTAGCATTCATAGGGGAAGATATAGTGGCATTAGGGAAAGTAGTACTAGTTGTAACTTCAGTAGCACTTGTTGTGTATGGCATGTCTGTGATAGGAAGAGTAATATCAGTGCTATCCATAGTAGTATTTATAGGGGAAGATATAGTGGCATTAGGGAAAGTAGTACTAGTTGTAACTTCAGTAGCACTTGTTGTATATGGCATGTCCGTGATAGGAAGAGTAATATCAGTGCTATCCATAGTATTTGTAGGGGAAGATACAGTGGTATTATTAGAGGCAGTAGTACTAGCTGAAACTTGAGTAGCACTTGTCGTGTATGGCGTGTCTGTGATAGGAAGAGTAATATCAGTGCTATCCATAGTAGTATTTATAGGGGAAGATATAGTGGTATTAGGGAAAGTAGTACTAGTTGAAACTTGAGTAGCACTTGTTGTGTATGGCGTGTCCGTGATAGGAGGAGTAATATCAGTGCTATCAGTAGTAGTCTTTGTAGGGGAAGAGATAGTGGTATTAGGGACAGAAGTACTAGCTGAAAATTCAGTAGCACTTGTTGGGTAAGGCATGGTTGTGGCAGGAAGAGTAACAATAGAGCCATCAGTAGTAGTATTAACAGGGAAATATATAGTGGTATTGGGGACAGAAGTACTAGTTGAAATGTGAGTAGCACTTGTTGTGTATGGCATGTCAGTGATAGGAAGAGTAATATCAGTGCTATCAGTACTGGTATTTACAGGGGAAGATACGGTGGCATTAGGGAAAGTAGTACTAGTTGAAACGTGAGTAGCACTTGTTGTGTATGGCGTGTCTGTGATAGGAAGAGTAATATCAGTGCTATCAGTAGTAGTAGTTACAGGGGAAGATATAGTGGCATTAGGGAAAGTAGTACTAGCTGTAACCTCAGTAGCACTTGTTGGGTAAGGCATGGTTGTGACTGGAAGAGTAACAATAGTGCTATCAGTAGTAGTATTAATAGGGAAATATATAGTGGTATTAGGGATAGAAGTACCAGTTGAAACTTCAGTAGCATTTGTTGTATATGGCATGTCCGTGATAGGAAGAGTAGCATTAGTGCTATCAATAGTAGTATTTGTAGGGGAAGATATAGTGGTATTATTAGAGGCAGTAGTACTAGCTGAAACTTGAGTAGCACTTGTTGTGTAAGGCATGTCCGTGATAGGAAGAGTAATATCAGTGCTATCAGTAGTAGTATTTATAGGGGAAGATATAGTGGTATTAGGGACAGAAGTACTAGTTGAAAATTCAGTGGCATTTGTTGGGTAAGGCATGGTTGTGACAGTAAAAGTAACATTAGTGCTATCAGTAGCAGTATTTATAGGGGAAGATATAGTGGTATTAGGGACAGAAGTACTAGTTGAAAATTCAGTAGCATTTGTTGAGTAAGGCATGGTTGTGACAGTAAAAGTAACATTAGTGCTATCAGTAGTAGTATTTATAGGGGAAGATATAGTGGTATTAGGGACAGAAGTACTAGTTGAAAATTCAGTAGCATTTGTTGGGTAAGGCATGGTTGTGACAGGAAGAGTAACAATAGTGCTATCAGTAGTAGTATTTATAGGGGAAGATATAGTGGTATTAGGGACAGAAGCACTAGTTGAAAATTCAGTAGCATTTGTTGGGTAAGGCATGGTTGTGACAGGAAGAGTAACAATAGTGCTATCAGTAGTAGTATTTATAGGGGAAGATATAGTGGTATTAGGGACAGAAGCACTAGTTGAAAATTCAGTAGCACTTGTTGGGTAAGGCATGGTTGTGAGAGGAAGAGTAACAATAGTGCTATCAGTAGTAGTATTAACAGGGAAATATATAGTGGTATTGGGGACAGAAGTACTATTTGAAACTTGAATAGCACTTGTTGTGTATGGCGTGCTCGTGATAGGAAGAGTAATATCAGTACTTTCTGTAGTAGTATTTATAGGGGAAGATATAGTGGCATTAGGGAAAGTAGTACTAGTTGAAACATGAGTAGCACTTGTTGTGTATGGCGTGTCCGTGATCGGAAGAGTAATATCAGTGCTATCAGTAGTAGTATTTACAGGGGAAGAGATAGTGGTATTAGGGACAGTAATACCTGTTAAAACTTCAGTAGTACTTGTTGGGTAAAGCATGGTTGTGACAGTAAAAGTAACATTAGTGCTATCAGCAGCAGTATTTGTAGGGAGAGATGTACTGGTATTAGGAACAGTAGGACCAGTTGAAACTTCAGTAGCACTTGTTGGAAAAGAAGTGGTTGTCGTAGGAAGAGTAGCACTAGTGCTACTTGGAGCAGAAGAACTAGTGGTAACAGAAGCAGCAGTAGTAGTAGGAGTTGTAGAAGGATGTAAAGAACTCATTGGGAAGGTACTTGTCATAGTTGTAGTAGAAACTATAGGACCACCTTGAATCCAAGTAACCTCAGTTAACTTTTCCAGGCTGATATTCTGGTCAGTCAATTGAATATTTAGTGTCTGCCAGAAAAGAAGAGATGAAGTTGGTATTTTAGAATTTGTTAAATATCACATTTAAGTTCAACCTCACATTACAGTGTAATAACTGTGCAATGCAACTTATTAAGACCAATCTAACATACAGCACAATATCTTTGGGAAACACATGGAGAGAATTCCATCAGGTCATTGATCGTTGATCCCTGGACTATCCTGAGTAAGTAAGATCGCTCAGTCGTGTCTGACTCTTTGCAACCCCATGGACTGTAGCCTACCAGCCTTCTCCCATGGGATTTTCCAGGCAAGAGTACTGGAGTGGGTAGCCATTTCCTTCTCCAGAGGATCTTCCCCACCCAGGGATCGAACCCAGGTATCCCGCATTGTAGGCAGACGCTTTACCATCTGAGCCACGAGGGACTATCCTGAGAGGATCACTAATGTGCACTGTACAGTATGAGTCAACATTTGCAAATATATATAACCTTTCAAGTATAAGTAAATATAACAATAGTGCTAATAACTTTACAGAAAAATAAAATTAATGTATGATATGATAACATTCCTTTAAGACATACCTGATTGTAAGGGTCACTCTTGAAATTCATCACCATGAATTGTTGATTGTCATAGGAGACAGTCACTTGTGTTATATCAGTAGAGCTTATGCCCCAGATTCTAATATATCCAACTTTCAGTGAATTTGAGTCACTCAAATAATTATTATGTATTGTTTGGATTTGCAGTACACTCTGCAAAGAATATATAGAGAGGAAAAGATACATAATACATCTGTTAACAGACTAAATTCCAAATTACAATGTTAACAAAAATGCTGGTTTTATTCTTAAATACTTCATGAAGACATACTTCCTGAGAACTTAAGACAATAAATTTGAGGTGCTCAAAACAGGTTTGTGTGTCAACATTATGAAAGTTTGTTCACCTACATTATTACTAATTCTTACAATGATTTTGAAAAGAAAGAATTCTTATATCTGTTTCACAGATGAGAAAACTGAGGCTCTGGGAGAGAAAATGGGAAGGTCAAGGTCATATAGCTTAAAGGCATTTATATGGTTGAAATCATGATGAACTTATGTGCATAGCACTGTATGACTTAGCACAGTGTGAATAAATGATTGTGGCAACTTGTCCCTAGGCTAAGGATCAGTCATTCAGTTCACTCACTCACTCGTGTCCGGCTCTTTGCGACCCCATAGACTGCAGCATGTCAGGCTTGCCTGTCCATCACCAACTCCCAGAGCTTGTTAAAACTCATGTCCTTTAAGTTGGTGATGCCATCCAACCATCTCATCCCCTGTCATCCCCTTCTCCTCCTGCCCTCAATCTTTCCCAGCATCAGGGTCTTTTCCAGTGAGTTGGCTCTTGGCATCAGGTGGCCAAAGCATTGGAGCTTCAACTTCAGCATAAGTACTTCCAATGAATATTCAGTACTGATTTCCTTTAGGATGGACTGGTTGGATCTCCTTGTTGTCCAAGGGACTCTCAAGAGTCTTTTCCAACACCACAGTTCAAAAGCATCAATTCTTTGGTGCTCAGCTTTCTTTATAGTCCAATTCTCACATCCATACATGACTACTGGAAAAACCATTGCTTTGACTAGATGGACCTTTGTTGGCAAAGTGATGTCTCTGCTTTTTAGTACATTGTCTAGGTTTGTTATAGCTTTTCTTCCAAGGAGCAAGCATCTTTCAATTTCTTGGCTGCAGTCATCATCTGCAGTGATTTTGGAGCCCAAAAATATAAAGTCTGTCACTGTTCCCCATCTATTTGCCATGAAGTAATGGGACGGGATGCCATGATCTTAGTTTTTTGAATGTTGTGTTTTAAGCCACCTGTTTCCCTCTCCTTTTTCATCAAGAGGCTCTTTAGTTCTTCTTTGCTTTCTACCCTAAGGGTGGTGTCATCTGCATATCTGAGGTTATTGATATTTCTCCCAGCAATCTTGATTCCAGTTTGAGCTTCATCCAGCCCAGCATTTAGCATGATGTACTCCACATAAGTTAAATTAAGCAGGGTGACAATATACAGCCCTGACATACTCCTTTCCCAATTTGGAACCAGTCTGTTGTTCCATGCCCGGTTCTAACTGTTGCTTCTTGACCTGAAAACAAATTTCTCAACAAGCAGGTCAGGTGGTCTGGTATTCCCAAGTCTTAAAGAATTTTCCCATAGTTTTTCGTGATCCACACAGTCAAAGGCTTTAGCATAGACTAAGGATAGTTTGCAACAGATCTAAATCATGAACTATTTTAAGTATCAACACAAGGGTTACAATAATGTGAGTGAAGTCATAAGATGTTAGAAGATTAAGGCCTAAATGAAAATCATCATGAATATTTGTTATGGGTGTTAGATGAAAAAAAATAAAGAATCACCATGGGAATAGGGTTGTCAAGAAAGGACTTAGGAAAGACGTGGAATGTGAGAAGTCCTGGGAGGATGGATAGAGCTGATGAAGACAAAATGAATAGGAAAGGGAATGGGGTGGAGGGAGGCACAGACACATCTGACATAGGCAGAGAACAAAGGTGCTGAGTTCACAGGCTCCTGTAGCTGGAACTAAGCAGAGAAATTACTGGTTAAGTACATAGATAAGATGATGATTTGATGCAATCATTTAAGGAGACAGCTGTAGTAGAGTGAACCTATAAACTCCTAGACTCTGTTAGCAACAGTAGGAAGAAAATGATGCTCAGTTGGCATTATGGAGAATTAACCAGCCTTTTGTGACTGATTGAGCAATGAGAATCAAGAGAAAGTTAAGAAAAAGGAATATAACATGAAGTAAATGGATGTTTTGGAGCTAACTCTCTTGATTTGGGAGAGCCTATTTTTAAATTGTCTGGGATTTTGCAAACCAGTTGATAGCTTGAAATTGACTAACATGATGGGAGATTTTGAACACAGAAATTAGCAAATGCTACAAATCAGCCACCAACCCCCATAACCTCATACCAGCCAAAACACCACTGATAAAAATTATTCCCAGGGGAAGCTCTCTTTCATTTCAAAGCACTGATCCTTAGGAAAAACTCCATCAAACATCACATAGAAGTAAGAATTCACTTATCACTACCTTGGAATAACAGAAGAATGGAATTTTAGCATTAGAAGATATTAATATTTATGAGAAACCAAATGTATTATAACCAAGGAACAGAACAGGAGAACTATCATCCCTAGCTTGAATAACTATTTAGCAGTAGGAAGAGAACTAAAATCCAGGACTTCTAGATGAGCAGCTTCATTAAAAAACAATATTTTCAGGGGAAAATTATATACTCTTCAATTCTTTTCTTAAACTAAGAACAAAGAAGTTACATGCTTAATTAGTATACAAAGTCTTGCATTTTTTTTCAGAAAGGCAAATGCAGGATGGCTACACCATGACCCAATAATAATGTCTATGAAGATAATTTGATACATGTGTTTAAAAGAAGTACATAGTGTGATGCAATAACAGTAAGAAAACTGTTTAGCTAAAAGGAGCTAAGAGTTAGGTAATGAACTAAATAAGTATTTATTGTTGCATGCCACTGAGGTTTTGAGTTTTGGAGTTTTTTTTTTTTTTTTTTTTTCCAATAGAAAATCCACACTGTCTTATAGACTATAATGCAAACCACATATGTAATTTAACAAGAGAAAAAGGAAAAATTGCTTTGATGATGTTTTCTTTAACCCAATATATCCAAAATATTGGGCTTCCCTGGTGGCTCAGATGGTAAAGAATATGCCTGTAATGAGGGAGACCTAGGTATGATCCCTGGGTCAGGAAGATTCCCTGCAGGAGAGAATGGTTACCCATTCCAATATTCTTGCCTGGGAAATCCCGTGGACTGGGGAGCCTGGCAAGCTACAGTCCATGGGGTCACAAAGATTCAGACATGACTGAGCAACTAACACACATCCAAAGTATTATTATTTTAACATACGTTTAACATAAAATATGAATGTGATATTTTATGATCTTTTTGAATGTTTAAAATTAAGCTAGTCATATTTTAAATGCTTGATTGCCACATGAGGCTAGTGACTATCACGCATACCATAGTGCATCTCTAAAATAATCTCTCAATCCTGGGACCATGCTTTAAGAGAATCTAGATTAATTGGAGTCCAAACAGAATAAGCTAATCTGGAAACCAGTGTAGGCACAAAACAGAGGACGTATGAAGTTAGCCTGGAGATATATAATTCCAAGAAGACAGAAGGAATATATGACAGATACCTTCAAACACTTGAAGCATTGTTACATAGAAAAAACACAGTAGATTTATGTTATACTATTCCTTAGTTAAATCCACAATTAAAAATTAGACAGAAGCAGATTATAGGTTTGATAGAGAATGATCCGCCTACTCTAATTAAAACTGTATGGATTATCCATGGAATCATTTAACCTGCCTAGTAGATTGATTGTATTATGACCTCCATACATACATTATGTATGATGTATTGTCCCTCCCTATCTATACCCTTTTCCATGCAATTGTGCAATGACCTCCCTCTCTGGATGGGGCATTCTATCCCACCTCTGTCAGGGTTAGCCATATGACTTTGCCTATTGCCAACTTAATACAAATGGAGATTTCAGAAAGCCCTCACTCAGGCTTTTCCACCTCTATTTTTGCCCTCTTTCATAATCATGGAAATGGCATGCCCAGACCTGCCCATAAGGCCATCTTAGATCGTCCAAGAGCAGCAGACCTCCAACATATGACCGCCCCCTCCAGATATATAATCACCAGAGCAAACTGACATTCCCATGACTGATTGCAGATAAAGTGAGCCGGCCAAGATCAGCCAAGCCCAGCTTAGATCATCTAAGCACTGCAAACTTATAAGCTAAATAAGCATTAATTACTACATGCTGCTGAAGTTATGAGGTTGTTTTTTATGCACCATTTTTGTGCAACAGATAGCCAATCTAGCATTTATCCTTCAAATTTTTATCAGCCAGAAAATGTCTCATCTCCTAAAAACATGTCATATATTCAAGGACTCATTTTTTCCCCAGCATTATATGAATTACAATTTTTTTTTATACAGTGATGGTATACTGGGCAATTGTCAAAATAAGAACTGTTTCTTCCTTATTTTAATGTCAGTAGATCTGATTTATAAATGTAAAGGCAGGAAGATGTGGGATATGATATTTTTACAGTTCATTGATTACATTTAATCTGTAGCTAATTGGGAAAGGATTTATAAAATTCAATAAAAGAGTCTTACCTGAGCTGCTGTAAAGTTTACCAAGAAATAGTTTCCATTTTCAAAGGTATCTGCAAGCAAGAAAAAAGAATGAGCAACTACTCATTGTTTCAACAATAGCAGATAATCTTTCATGCAATCAGAAAATATTTCATTGGGATCACAAGTACTGATCAAGACAAATCATGACCTCTGTGGAGCAGTGCTAAAGATAGTGGCTGAGGGAATATTTCACCCCAGATTAGTATGGGGATGTACCTATGGAAGAGGGTATTTTTGAGGTGAGCATCAGGAGATTGCAAATACAAGAGAACCTGGATTGAACTAGTAGACACCATAGGTGAAAAAGCATGGAGGCTACTGATTGCAACAGGAAAGAATCTGCCTGCAGTACAGGAGACCTGGCTTTGATCCCTGGGTAAGGAAGATCCCCTGGGGAAGGGAATGGCTACCCACTCCCCAGAATTCTTGCCTGGAGAATTCTGTGGACAGAGCAGCTTGGCAGGCTACAGTCCATGCAATCGCAGAGAGTGGGACACGACTGAGCAACTAACACACAGCGAGTGCACAGCCGTGAGAATTCACATGGCTGTGACGATAAAGGCTTAGAGTTGGGAAGAGTGGTTAGGAATTCGTGCTCCCAAGTGAAATTGACATAGATTCAGATTTCCACTTTTGTATTATTGTGAAAACTCTGGAAAATTACTTAACATTTCATCATCAGTAGACTGGAGATACTAATAATACCCGGCTCAAGGCAATGAGGTCGACAACATGCCACTTGTGTAGATAAGTGCTCAAAATTTGTTGTTCACAATCATCATCAAAGTCATCATCATCTCTACCTTCCTAGTTCCTCTCTCCCTACTCTTAGCTCATCCTTCCACAGCGTTCCAGATCCTAAGGCCTCTGGCCTCTGCTTGTTACATCTGTGTGTTCAACTCATAATTCAATCCTATATCCACCACTCTTCAGCTCCTATGTTTATTTTGTTTTTCCCCACTGAATCTGGTCCTTTCAAAATCACCAGTGATATAGTATATTAAATTTCAATATCTCACCATGATGTTCAAGATTTTTAGCCTCTTTGCCCACACATCTCCTCTTTGAAATACTCCTTAGTTGATATCTGCTTTACTCATTCTTCTTGTGTGGCTAAATGCCTGTTTCATAAAAGTCAGTTTCATTTCGTGTTTTATTCTTGGCCCTAGTCAACATTTCATCTCTAATCAATATGTCAACATAGTCTCTCCCTGAACCCAATAATAGTCTTTGTTTTTTAAATTAACTCCACTCTTGTGGAAATGAACACTTGTAAACCCATATTTTTAAACTGAGCTTTGGCTAGAAAGTGTAACATAAGAAAGCACCATAGCCTATTTTAGCAGTTTTAATTTAAAATTTTTAAAGAATGAGATTCTGTTCCTATAAGCTATTTAAGATTAACCTTGAGCTAACTATTGAATCTCCTTAAATCTAAGTAAATTTTAAAAAATAATTACAAACAGTTAAGAGAAAAATTAAATCTATACTTGTATCTTCATATTTTAAATTTTAATTTCTAGGGTTGGTGAAAAAGGGAAAAGTGCTTCTGCATAGACCTTAAACAGTGTAAAAAGTTTAAAACTTGCTGGAACTATTACTTTTTAACTTTAAGTCTAGAATATATTTGTTGTAGGAACTTAAAAGTTTTATTGGAGAAGGACATGGCAACCCACTCCAGTTTTCTTGCCTGGGAAATCCCACAGACAGAGGAGCCTGGCGGGCTACAGTCCATAGGGTCACAAAAAGAGTCGGACATGACTTAGTGACTAAACAACAACAAAGTTTTATAGAAAATTGGTTTTTCCTTCCTATTTTTCAAATATATTGCTCATAGCGAGCTGATTTTACATACTAACTTTGGTGCTATAAACCCAACATGATATTAGTCATCTAGTCCTAATCAGCTCAAGCTGTATAAAAGGATTCTTGTTGGTGTTGTTTAGTTGCTAAGTTGTGTCCGACTCTTTTGCAACCTCATGGATGGTAGCCTGCCAGGCTCTTCTGTCCACGAGATTTTCCAGGCAAGAATTCTAGAGTGGGTTGCCATGTCCTTCCCTATCCAGGAATCAAACCTGCGTCTCCTGCATTGGCAGGAGGATTATTTACCACTGAGCCATCAGGGAAGCCAGAAAGGATTCTAGATGCCCTTAAAATATTGGTTCTCAAGAAGCAGCAATTCTGCTAGTGAAACATGTAGCAGTTATCTAGAGACACATTGGTTGTTACATTTTGGAGCTGGAGAGAGTGTTTTAGCATCTAGTGGGTAAAGGGTGGGGGTGTATAAATATCATATAATTAATGGTCAACCACCACCAATAACAAAGAATTATCTAGCCTCAAATGTCAGTGTTATCAAGGTTGAGAAAACCTGTACAAATAAAGGTACTTTCTTAAAAAAGAAGAGAATTCTTGCTCCCTAATTTCAAAAGTTACTTTAGGGATTCCCCTGGAGGTCCAGGGGTTGAGACTTTGCCTTCCAATGCAGGGTTTGTGAGTTCAGTCTCTGGTGGGAGAGCTAAGATCCCATATGCCTCAGGGCCAAAAACCCAAAACATAAAACAGAAGCAATATTGTAACAAATTAAATAAAGACTTTAAAAGTGGTCCATATAAAAAAAATCTTTTAAAAAAAGTTACTTCAAAGCAATTATAATCAAGACAGGGTGTTACTGGCTGTTAACTCCTATTGCTATAATTTTTTGCTCACCAAACAAATTCTTGACTGAAGTTTCATCTTTCACATATACTTCACTTAAGGAAAAATATGTACTTCCTAATAGATGGGAACATCTTAGCCCATTAATACACACAGTTCTTAAATTTAAAAACTGACATTGTGGCACATTATTTTCTTGTAAGGTTCAAGTCCCACTCCCTTAAAAGTTGGCTTGAGTAGCTGGTTAATCTCTTTTCTCTGATTTTTGGGCTTTTTGTTGTTATGCTAGCCACTCTGATTTAAATGTAAAATATATTAAAAGCTTGTAATGGAAATTTATTATTTATCTTGCATATTAATGATACATTTTATTCAGTAACTATGTTTCAGGAATTCTATCTATATATTAAATCAACTGAATCTACATAAAATCTACATGATAAGTAATATCTTGCAGATTTTGAAAACTGAGGAAATACAGGCAGAGAGATATAAAGCTATAAAGCTTCCCAAAAGATATATAATTAATAGATGACTGAAATAGTATTTTAAGCCAGACCTATTGAATTCCAATATATCATATGACTCTCCATAGAGTTAACTTAAAAAAACAAATCCAGAGACCAAATGGAACTTTGAAAACAAAAGTAATCTAATTCTTTTATATCCCTACAATTTTTGCCAGTTCCACCTATAAATGAGCACACACACAAAAAAACAATTTGAAAAGCATCTCTCTTATATACTGTATTAAAGGAATATAGGCTTCTAAAGTATTATCCATACATGAAGAAGAGTAATTTAAAATGCCACTTGCAACATCATCAAAAACTTAGATATACTTAGGAAACTTAACAAAATATGTGCAAGACTCATGTACTGAAAATTATAAAATGTTGCTGAAGTAATTAAAGGATACTTTCACTTACTTAATTGAAGATGAGATAGAGAGGGAGATAGATAACCCTAAATTTATCTTTAGTATCAATGCATTTCTGTTAAAGTTCTAATAAGCTTTTTGTTAGGTATTGACAAGTTGATTAAAAAATTTTTATGAAATCCAAAGGAACTACAATAAACAAATCTGAAACTACTTTAGTCAAGACAATATGTTAGTGGCATAAGGATTAAACATTTAGATCAATAGAAAAACTAACCCAAAATAAACTCTCAGCCACATATAACCTATTGATAGCTAACAGAAATGTCAAGAAAATGAAACAAGGAAAAAAGATTTTACTTTCAAGAAAGTGGTGCTTGATCAGCTGGACAAACATGGGGGGAAATGAACCTGGACTATTACATACATACAAAATATAATACTAATGAGGTGGAGTTCCTAATATATAAAAGCTAAGACTAAAACTGGTAACCTTCAGTTAGGCCATGTGATGTGATTTATGATAAATAATATATATTTGCTCTTTATCAGGGGCTTCCCTGGCAGAGCAAGTGGTCAAGTATCCTCCTGCCACAGCAGAAGACGCAAGAAGATCCCTTGGAGTGAGAAATGGCAACCCACTCCAGTATTCTTGTCTAGAAAGTCCACAGACAGAGAAGCTGCTATAGAAGCCTAGAACTCCTGGAATTTCAAGTGAAGAGAGCAATCAAGGTGTCTTTTGTTATGTTAATGAGGTGACTTTTGGAAAGCATCTCAGGATGGTGGCTGTGAGCAGTGTGTTGCTTAGTCACTCAGTCCTGTCTGACTCTTAGCGACCCCATGAACTGTACCCTGCCTGGCTCCTCTGTCCACGGGGATTCTCCAGGCAAGAACACTAGAGTGGGTTGCCATGCCCTTCTCCAGAGGATCATCCCAACCCAGGGATCGAACCCAGGTCTCCCACTAGTTGCCAGAATAGCCAACTAGCAGTCTTACTCTGAGACCTCTGGAAGGGAGAGGGGCTGGAGATTGCATCAGTAGCCAATGGCTAAGGATTTAAACACCATGCCAGTGTGACGAAGCTTTCAAAAAAATAAACAACCACAAAAAACCCAAAGAATAAGGTCCAGAGAGCTTAGGGGTTGGTACACACGTGGAAATGTGGGGAGAGTGACACGCCTGGAATGGGCAGGGGAGCGCTACAAGGCTTCCCTCATACTTGCCCTAAGCATTGCTTCTCTCTGGCTATTTCTGAGTTGTACCCTTGTATAATAAACCCATAAACTATTATGCAAAATGTTTCTCTGAGGTCTGTTACCCACTCTAGCAAATTAATCCAACCTGAGGAGGGGGTCATGGGACCCTCTGATTTATAGTTGGTCATTCAGAAGCACAGATGACAACCTGGACTTGCAGCTGGCATCAGAAGAGGGAGGGGAAGGCAGGAGGAGGAAGTCTTGTGAAACTGACCCCTTAACCTTGAGATCTGACATGATCTCCAATAGGCAGTGTCAGAATTGAATTTAATTGTAGTACACCCAGCTGGTGTCCCAGAATTGCTTGTTGGTGTGGAAAAACACTCACATACACATATGTTGGAATTGGTACCAGAACACTTTTTAGGCTAGGACACAAGAAGCACAAATCATATAAGAAAAGCATGAATAAATTGATGTTTAATCAAAATTAAAGTTACTCTTTGCCAGACACCATCATGGAATTGAAAGGGCAAGTCACAGACAGGGAGAACAAACCATATATTTGATTAAAGATGGTAAAATATGTAACTCATAGAACTCAATAATAAAGACAAATGACAATTTAAAAAAAATGGCTGAAGGACTTGAACCTCACATAAGAAGGTATATGAAATGAAGTTAAGTGAAAGTCACTCTGTCATATCCGACTCTTTGTGACCCCACAGAATATACAGTCCATGGAATTCTCCAGGCCAGAATACTGGAGTGGGGAGCCTTTCCCTTCTCCAAGAGATCTTCTCAACCCAGGGATTGAACTGAGGTCTCCTGCATTGCAGGTGGATTCTTTACCAGCTGAGCCACAAGGGAAGCCAAAAATACTGGAGTGGGTAGCTGTCAGGAGCCTGCGAGAGAAACCCCGCCCGTGACAGGGTCTAGGATCAAGGAACTGGCACACAAAGGCGTCCGGACCTCCGGGGGTTTCTCGGGAGTGCCCCACCATCCACTCCAGGCTTCCGTCCTTTCATCTTCTGATGCTTGGCGTTCTTCTATGTTCCCTAAAAACTAGTCTGACTCTTACCTAAAATCCCTCCTTGAAACATTTGCATGGCAGCAACACAGTCCCTGGGGGCACATGGGTCCCAATAAACAGGCCTATCTATCCCATAAGCAAAACTAGATAGAGTCCATTACAGAGATTGAGAAGATTCCTTAGGGTGTGATCAGGATGGAATTCGTGAGACCTCTGACCCTTAGGATTACATACCAGAGCTAAGTCTGAGCTTATTTTGGGGCTGAGCTTCCCAAGATAAGGTTTGTAGATGGCTTTTCACAGTTGACTAGCTGCTGCCATTGAATTGTTTAAAAGTTATGTGTAGGTATTGACTGTTCTGGAAAGTTCTTTATGATGTAACTCGTGATTACGCACCTGGTACAATCTTATCATTCCCCCCTCCTTAAACCTCTTTAAAGGATTATTGGTTTTAGGGTATATAAGCACTGATGTAAGAAAATAAAGTAGTCTTGATTCTGCACTCAACCAAGACTTGACTTGCTTTCTTTTCTTCCCCGATGCCGCTCATCCGAAGGGAACCCATGGACTCCGCCGGGGCTGGACCCCGGCAGGTAGCCTATCCCTTCTCCAGCGGATCTTCCTGACTCAGCAATCAAACCAGGGTCTCTTGCATTTCAGGCAGATTTTTTACCAACTGAGCTATCAGGGAAGGCCTAAGAATGTATATAAATAACCAATAAACACATGATAAGATGCTCAACATCAAGGAAGTGCAAATCACATCCATAATGAAATGCACTATGCACTTACTAGAACGGTTAAATTTTTTAAATTAATTCTTAGTGTTGGTGTGGATGTAGAAAACTGGAACTCTTAATTAGTAATGTTAGTAATAGAAAATAGTACACTTTAGAAAACAATTTGGTATTTTCTTCAACCAGTAAACATACACTTGTCATATGACCAGGCCCAGCAATTCCATTTCCAGGATTTTACCCAAGAGAAGTAAAAACATATGGTTACCAAATGACTTATACTCAAATAACCATGGCAGGTTATAAGTAATAGTAAAAAATATGAAACTACTAAAATGTTTATCAGTAAGTAAATGGATAAATTGTGGTACTCACACAAGATGATTATTCAGGAGTCAAAAGTAATGAATTCTTATATGCAATAAAATGGATGAATTCTTAAAAATATTTTGCTAAGTGCAAGAGGCTAAACACAAAGAGGACGTCCTGTAGGATTCTATTTACATAAAACCTAGAAAAGACAAATCTAACTCATAATGTCAGAAAGCAGATCAGCGGTTGTCAGAGACTGGAAAGATGAACTGGGAGTGGGGGGCAGTTTGCTGGAAAGAAGTAGAAGGGCTTTGTGTCTACAAAAATATTCTACATATGTATTGTGATAGTACCAAACCAATAGGAGAAGGCAATGGCACCCCACTCCAGTACTCTTGCCTGGAAAATCCCATGGACGGAGGAGCCTGGTAGGCTACAGTCCATGGGGTCGCTAAGAGTCAGACACGACTGAGTGACTTCCCTTTCACTTTTCACTTTCATGCATTGGAGAAGGAAATGGCAACCCACTCCAGTGTTCTTGCCTGGAGAATCCCAGGGACGGGGGAGTCTGGTGGGCTGCCATCTGTTGGGTCGCACAGAGTCGGACACAACTGAAGCAACTTGGCAGCAGCAGCAGCAGAAAACCAACAACTGTATACATTTTGTCAAAACATATATTAATACAACTATAAATTTAAAATGGATACACCTTATGTAGGCACATCAAGTTAATTAGAAAACAATAATTTTACTTTTAGGAATCTACCCTATGGAAATGATCTGAAATACAAAGGTTAATATTCAATGTTGTTATTTTATAACAATAAAAACTGAAAATATCCTGCACAGGGAATAACTATAGAAAGGTAAATTATGGAATATCCTCTGGATGGAATGTGATAATCATAAGGATATTGATAAAGTATATAAAATAATATCTAGACATATTTGTGTCATTATGTTAAGTGCAAAGAAACAGGATTCACAAATTAAATATGGCAACCCACTCCAGTATTCTTGCCTGGAAAATCCCATGGATGGAGGATCCTGATAGGCTACAGTCCACAGGGTCGCAAAGAGTCGGACATGACTGAGTGACATCACTTCACTTCACTTCACTTTACTTCATGTTTTCAACCAGAGGAGGAAATAACAACCCACCCCAGAATTAATGCCTGGAGAATCTCATGGACAGAGGAGTTCTGGTCCATAGGGTCACAAAGAGTTGGCGACTGAGCATGCATAATTTCAGCATTATTGAAAGTTAAGCACTATTTTAAGTAAAACGAAAGCAAAAGGTGCTACAGCAAAAACATTAACTGGTTTTGATTTTTTTTCTAATTTTTTATCTTTAAAATGTTTTCCTTAATGAGAATATGTTTACCCTTGCAATGAATAAAACCAAAAGGAGGAAACCTTTAGAAATATTTTACTTTTGTAAATAAAGAAAAAAAATGTTTTATTTTATTGAAAAAAAAAACTATAAATTCAGTAACTGCCACCTGTTACAAGATTAGAATGTTCTGGTCCACATTAATAAAGTATTGGAAAACAGACATCAGTTGGTGAGAGATTGTAAATCTACAGCAATGCCTGAGGAAGAGGGTGTTCCAGTTATAGTGACAAGCGCCAATGATCTAAGATAGAACTATTGTGTTCCGAAACTGGGAAGTGAAAGTATACAAAGCAACATTTCGTTGGCATAAGTATTCTTTTGACAATTTAAATTCCCAAATCCTGAGACACTAAGAACTTTTCTAAGCTCTAATTTGTTTCCTGAGGGCCTGCATTATAGAAGTGTTAGTTGCTCAGTCATGTCTGACTTTTTGAGACCCCGTGGGCTATAGCCTGCCAGGGTCCTCTGTCCATGGGATTTCCCAGGCAAGGATACTGGACTGGGTTGCCATTTCCTTCTCCAGGGGGTCTTCCCAACCCAGGGATGGAACCAAGTCTCGTGCATTGCAGGTAGATTCTTTACTGTTTGAGCCACCACTTTGGAGGCAAAGGGTGCCTGGTTCTAGATGGTTGGTCCAAATAGAGGCAGAACTATGAAACACTGAGAGTAGATGGTCAGCTTAATAGAAAGTTATAGGGAGATTAAGTCCCCCAGCCGAACCTATAATATCAGATTGACGATCTTACAAAGCGGGGGACCCTATACCCCTCTATTACAATTACAGCATAATATATATGAGAAACAAGTTTCAAAAATTCTCCCAACACCACTGCCTTATTAATAGTAGTAATAGAAACAGGTTTTCAATTCATGCCAGTTATATCCTGAGCCTCCATGTATGGCTTTCCTGAATGCTGTATGGGGACTCGGGAAAGTTCCTACTCACCAATGCTTTGTCCATCATCCCAGAACAGCTGACCTTCAGCTCTACCACTGTCATCCAAAGCAACAATCAGTCCCATATATTTCTGTCGGCTATTAAAAGAAAAGTTATTTTTCTATAGACTATGGGTTGTAAGGATGAAGGGCAGCTTCTTTTGAAAATATATAGTCATCCAGAAAAACAGTAAATACATTAAAAATCCACCTAAAATTCTAAAAACAGATGAGATAAAATAAAAGATGTCTAAAAGCTAACCGAATAAAATGTTTATATTTTAATGAAACATTCAATACAACTTTAATCTCCAAAAATCAAATACGTACACTTTACTTACATATATAAGTAATATAAGAAGCTTCTCCCCTCCACACAAAAAAATTGTTTAGCAGCTAGCTTTCAGATTGCTGTAGAATACAATGCAGTGTACTTCTCCTGCATTCACAACCTTCCATGGCCTGATACTAACCGGCTTGATTTTTATTTATTTATCTCTCTCCTTTATCAGTGCTCCAGTTAAACTGAATGGTTTACTGTCCTCCAAAATAAGCTCAATTTTCACCTTTAGTTCTTTAATCCTCCCAGAATATCCTTTTCTCTTGTCTTCACACATTCAAATTCTATTATTCAAGACTCAGCCCAGAGCTGAAACCATGATTTTTATAGCACAAGAGTGAAAGCTAACTTCCCTCTTTGAGTGGTTACTACTCTTGTTATGTACATCTCTCTTGACATAACATGTTCTCTTTTATGTAATATGTGTGTGTGATGTGGTGTGTATAATTTCTCTTGAGTTCACCAAAGTAGACCTCAGGATAAGTACTAAAACCCTGGTTTGATTTAAATACAAATCAAAGAGCTCACTCCTATTCCCAAATTTTTAAATAACCGTGGAAAGAGGTACATGATGCTACCCTCAGGAAAACATACCCTGAACCTTTGACACAGAAGCTACAAATAAAAGTTCTCCCCAAGACTGACTTCATAAACTCATTCTCCCCCAGATCCCTCTTGGAAGGTACTCTCAGAATCAGATCAATGAAGCTGTCCATATTTAGTTTATCCTCCGTCGAGGTGGGCCACTTCCTAAAAGGCTGCCTCATTGTGGGAAACTGAGGCCAACAAACACCACCTCTCTCCCTTACCTGGAGTGAGTGTTCATCGCGGGTTCTTGCCAAGGCAGGATGTAGCCTCCTCTGATATGAAGGTTGATATGGTCAAGGGGAGCCTCCAGGACTTTCCACTCACCTATTGATTCATTGCCAGATCCCTAGAAGGGAGAAAGTAGGCAAGGAATGATGACCAGAAAAATAGATGAAATCAGTGCCTGCTTTATCACAAGTCCTTCCTTTCCAAGAAAATCAACAAAATACTGCAAATCAAAGCAGAAAATCTCTGGTTTTCAGCTTTGCTAAAACCTCTAAAAAAAACCTCTAGCCTTTTCTCTGTGTTGTTCAGAAAAGGTAGGGGGTTTTGGAGGAGCCAATGTAACACAGGCATCAGATTTTCCAATATTTGTGGTTTTGTGGATACTTTTATTTAAGCAAACTTTGCATGGCCAAAAGGCTGAAAATTGCTGCCTTAGAGAATATGTGCTTGGAAGTCGGGAGAAAGGTCCAGGCCCCTCTCTGCCTGCAGGGACCAGCCGGGGCCCAGAAACAGTGTTAGTTCTTACCGTGTGGTAATCATACCAGCGGGCTCTGGGAAAGTAAGCCTGGACCTGAAAAGTGTTCTGAAAAACAAAGTCAACCTGTCGTTATGAATATGCCAATGATTTACTTTTAATTTTTGAAATTATCTCTGCAGAAATAAGATTAAAAAGGGAACTTGATTAATGACTTTAAGAGTTGGAAAGGTTTTATTGAGAAAGATCCTAGGAAATTCTTCTTTAAACACAAAGAAACATAACATTTTTGAAAAGGTAGATTTTGCAAGGACGCAGTATGATAAGATACCAAAATGAGAATCCTTTGTGGGGGTAAAGTTTCCATTCATGGAGATCTTGGAAAACAATCAAGATCTCCCTTAGAAGTTCTAGAAATGCATTTGCCTGAAAACAGGGAGTTGGATAAGACAACCTGGAGGGCAGTGGTAAGGAATCTGATCCAGCTGACAATGCAGGAGACACAGGTTCCATGCCTGGTCCGGGAAGATCCCACACGCCACCAAGCAAAGAGCACCTAAGTCTGTGTGCTGCAAATACTGAGCCAGTGCTCTAGAGCCCAGAAGCTGCAACTACTAAGCCCACGTGCCCTAAAGCCCATGCTCCACAACAAGAGAAGCCACCCCAATAAGAAATCCTCACAGCACAACTAGAGAGTAGGCCCCGCTCACCACAACTAGAGAAAAGTCCACACAAGTGACCCAGCACAGTCAAAAAAAAAAAAAAAAAAAAGATGATCTATAAAATGCCCTTCCTGTTCTTTAGATTACATGATTGGAGGGTATCTGAGCTACAATGGAAAACTCACATTTTCCAGCACGGGGCTAATTAAGATGGCAGGGCCCAGCATGAACTGATGGTCTATATCCCATGTTGTGCGTTCCTCTGTAAACCTTAAAGAAAAAAAAAAATGTGAAAAATACATCCATATTGTTATGACAGTTGCAGAGAGTTATTCCCAAGACATCCCAGACTTGTCACTTGGGGAACCCGGCTCTACTCACTCATGGAGAAGGGGTCGGACCACAGTGCTGCCCTCGGCGTGAGCTTTATGCATTAGAGTGTAGAGGTAAGGAAGCAGAGTATATCTGGTCTGGAGGACTTTTCTTGAGAACGTCTCAAAGTCTGAGTCCCAGGCCACAGGATCTTGTCTCTAAAAGGGTAAAGTAGCAGGTGGAAGATCACCTCCTCCTTTCTAGCAGTATGAGAAAAGGGCCAGCACGCACATATGGGCTTTCCTGGTGGCTCAGTGGTAAAGAATCCCCTGCCAACACAGGAGACATGAGTTTGATCGCCAATCTGGGAGTAACCCCTGGAGAAGGAAATGGCAGCTCACTCCAGTGTTTTTGCCTGGGAAATCCCACGGACAGAGGAGCCTGGCGGGCTACAGTCTATGGGGTCGTAAAGAGTCAGATTTAGTGACTAAGCACTCACGCACAGGCACATATCCCATATGTAGGTTACACATCCTTTTTCCTCTAACTTCTAGCTTCCTCTTTCCCTCCATCTGTCATCTTTATAAACTGGAGCTTCTTGCTTCCTTTTCTTTCCATGAACCCTTCAGGATAGGGTCTAGCCTTGGCCCTGCACGTGTATAGAGAGAGATGGGTCTCCATGCAGCACTGACATAACTCAGTGAGATTTAAGTAAAATACAAATCCATCATTTCTAAAAGCAAAGGGAGCCTCTTTTTATTTCAGCTCCATAGGGAGCCATAAACATTTCTCTTCATAGGCATTAATAACCCAAGAGATGGGAAAAAGTATATTCTTGAAAATGGTTGGTAGTCTGGGCTCTTGAACTCTGTGGATTTTCCAAGCAATGGAGTTGCTGGTGATTTTATATTTTTCTCATCATACAAATAAGTATGATGCTCTTGAGTTAAGAAGAAGTGGTGGGGTTTCCCTGATGGCTCAGTGGTAAAGAATCTACCTGCCAGTTCGGGAGACCCAAGTTCAATCCCTGACCTGGGAAGATCCGATATGCTGCGGAGCAACTATGCCCATGCACCACAGCTATTGAGTCTGTGCTCTAGAGCCTGGGGGACCACAGCTACTGAAGCCCACAGCCCTAGAGCCCATGCTCCACAACAACAGAAGCCACCACAGTGAGAAGCCTGCACACTGCAACTAGAGACTAGACCCTCCTCGCCGCAACTAGAGAAAAAGTCCACGCAGCAATGAGGCCCAGTACAGCCAAAAATAAAAGAATACATAAATACAATTATAAGAGGAAGTTATGATGTAAGGACACGAAACACCCAGAATGTAACTGGCTTCCCTCACCCTGGTCCCAAATGTGTTGTGGTTCCTGGAAAATGGATAAAATGCCCCCAGCTGCATCCAGCGAACACACATCTCATACTCAGCATCTCCAAAGAATCCACAGATGTCTGCTCCTGTCTGAGAAGATGCAAAACCAGAGCATATTTTAGGTGGGACTTTGTGGGTTTCAGACACACCAAAATCTGAACTGGGGGATTCATCATGGCCCCAGTAGGACTTACATAAGAGATTCCAAAGAGACTGAACTCCATCATGCCTGCAAGGAGAAGATACAGCTGCGTTGGACACAGGAGAGCAGACCGCGGGAAGGGGAGGTTTGACCTGTCTCTTCTGTTCCACATTTGAAAGCTCTGAGTCACTCGTGATGAAAATGTCAAAAGATGGGTGTCCATTAAAGCTCACACACACAGAGCACTCAGCTCCCGTGGCTTTCACTGACGGCACGGATGACGATTAGACACGACCAACCCTGTTGAAGAGCACTCCAGCCCCCTCCCCACCTGGAGAGGACCCAGGATAAGCCACACACCAATGATCGACTTCTTCAGCTGGTCCCACGCGGCCGTGTTGTCGCCCAGCCAGTGTCCTCCCCAGCGGCCAGAAGAGGGGAAAGTGGAGCGAGTGATGACGATCCCTCGCTGTCCTGTCACCTCCTGCACGGCTCTGCTCGGAGGGGGACAAGGGGGTGAGTTGAGGGTGAATTTGAGGCTGGACAGCTGAGGAGCTTTATCTGCTATTTAAGTGATGCTGAGAGTCCCAGTCAGCTTCCCAGGAGAACAACTTGCAGATAGAGCATCATCTAAAGTATGGATTTCTTTTTCTTTTAAAAAAATTTTTAATTAAAAAAATTTATCTTATTTTGGAATATGGCTGATTAACAATATGTGGATTTCTTAAAAAAATTAATTAGCTATCTACTTCTAGGTATGAGGAGGGCTGGGGTGAGGTGTAAGACAGATATTCACAGAACAATTACTCTATCCCAGGCATTGTACCGGTCATGTTCATGTGTACTGTCTCACAATCCTGGCCTACTTTTACTGTCAGGAAACTGAGGCTCAAAGAAGAGAGATAATTTGTCAGTCATTTAAAGAGCAAAGAGGTAGATCTGGTACCCAAATAAAAGTATATATGACTACAGCTCCCATTGATAATATGCCCTCTACTAGGCTAATCCTCAAAACGCAGGAAAAATTTTGCACAGAGGGATAAATATACATAAAAGATGTTTAAATATTTCTCAATGGAAGGTCAGTCTTCTGTAAGATGCTTTAGCCCAAAAATAAAAACAAGATATGAGAGAAAAATCAGTGGATCAAAAGAGAAAATCTATTGACAGATGCTGGTGTATGATGTAATCCAAATATTTGCTAAAGAAAGCACCACATCGATAGGCAAAGATAAAGTATTCAGTAAGTGATGTCAGGAAAAGTAGCTAGCTATAGCGGAAACTAATCCATTTAGGTTACTGCCAATATTTCACACTAAAATAAGTCCAAAAATGGACAGGGATGCGTGGGCATGCATGCACATGTGCACACACACACACACCTCAGTGAGAGATAATGAAGGCAAGAAATAAGGCAGGGGTATCCCCAGTGGCTCAGCAGTAAAGAATCCTCCTGCAATGCAGGAGTCACGGAAGATGCAGGTTCGATCTCTGGGTCAGGAAGATCCCCTGGAGGGGGACATGGCAACCCATTCCAGTCTTCTTGCCTGGAGAATCCCCATGGACAGAGGAGCCTGGAGGGCTACAGTCCATAAGGTTGCACAGAGTCGGACATGACTGAGGTGACTTAGCACACACACATAGAGTAAGGGTGGATGCCCGTGATGCAAAGAGCTTTGTCCCTGACCATGTCAGAACTCTAGACATTTACAGTCATAGGAAGAAATGAAAATCGTCTTGCTGGCCGGTGACAAAAGCACACTCACTCGTACGTGGGTCTGGCCTGGGCCCAGCCGTAAAGGTTGTGCACGTCGAAGTGGCGCACGGACGAGCCGTCTGGCAGCACCTGCTGGCTCTCCATGCACAGGGTCTGGCTGCTCAGGCCCTGGCCCCGGGACCCCAAGTCTGGGAGGAAATGCAAAGTTAATTCTTACAGAACCTGATTTGCACATTCACCAGAAATTCCCATCATCTTCGCATTTCTCAACTTCAGCCAACAACCTCATTACCAGTAACAGCTCCAGTTTCAAGAAGTTTTTGTTATCAGGGTCCTGTGGCTGCTTAATTAATGAAAGGTAAGAACGGGGTATGGAGCCAGGAAGGGGACGCTTCTGTTCCGCTCCAACTCCAATAGTTACAGGGGGCTGCCATAGCCCAGTTAGGACTCAATAAACCCCTTTATGGTTATGATCGTCTCTTCCACTAGATGGCAATGTTCTCAAGGGAACAGGTCCTATTTCATCACCACACTAATACTGCTAAAGCTTTCTGATTTGTCATCACTTATCTGATACACAGATACTAAATTAAGGAAAGAAGGAGAAAAAGGCAGAAAGGAAGGAAGGAGAAAGGAAGGGAGGAAGGGAGAGAGGAAGGAAGGAAGGATCTAGTGAGCAATAGTAAGCCTAGCAGTGAACCACAATTCAGGAAATGTGGAGTCCACGAATTACTGGGACAGTACTCTTATTGAAGTGAGTCACTTCCTTCCCTAGGCAAGAGTTCAAGTAAGGTATGAGTTCAAGGTAAGGGAAGAGTTCAGCTTGTAAGGTGTTCAACTCCTAAGACACCTTTAAACCCAAGGTCCATTGATATTCTGTTTGTTTTTACCATGGGACAAACAGGGAATATCTTTCATGTAGGTTCTGTGAACATGGGCAGAAGGAGTGACGGAACTAAATTTCCATCATCTAATCAAAAGAGTGAAATGTGTATGTAGGGTGCGTGTGTGTGTGTATGTGTGGTATGTGTATATGTGTGTCTTTGTGGTGTATGTGTAATATGTGGCAGTGTGTGTGATGTGCGTGGTGTGTGGCATGTCTATGTGTGTGCATGTGTGGTGTGTGTGCAGTGTAGTACGTGGTATGTATGTATGGTGTGTGTGGTATGTGACATGTCTGTGTGTGTGCATGTGTGGTGTGTGTGCAGTGTAGTGTGTGGTATGTATGTGTGGTGTGTGTGGTGTGTGACCTGTCTGTATATGTGCATGTGTGGTGTGTGTGCAGTATAGTATGTGGTATGTATGTATGGTATGTGTGGTATGTGACATGTCTCTGTGTGTGCATGTGTGGTGTGTGTGCATGTGTGGTGTGTGGTATGTATGTGTGGTGTGTGATATGTCTGTGTGCATGTGTGGTGTGTGTGCAGTGTAGTATGTGGTATGTGTGTGGTGTGTGTGTGGTGTGTGACATGTCTGTGTGTGTGCATGTGTGGTGTGTGTGCAGTGTAGTATGTGGTATGTATGTGTGGTGTGTGTGGTGTGTGACATGTCTGTGTGCATGTGTGGTGTGTGTGCAGTGTAGTGTGTGGTATGTATGTGTGGTGTGTGTGGTGTGTGACATGTCTGTGTGTGTGCATGTGTGGTGTGTGTGCAGTGTAGTATGTGGTATGTATGTGTGGTGTGTGTGGTGTGTGACATGTCTGTGTGCATGTGTGGTGTGTGTGCAGTGTAGTATGTGGTATGTATGTGTGGTGTGTGTGGTGTGTGACATGTCTGTGTGTGTGCATGTGTGGTGTGTGTGCAGTGTAGTATGTGGTATGTATGTGTGGTGTGTGTGGTGTGTGACATGTCTGTGTGCGTGCATGTGTGGTGTGTGTGCAGTGTAGTATGTGGTATGTATGTGTGGTGTGTGTGGTGTGTGACATGTCTGTGTGTGTGCATGTGTGGTGTGTGTGCAGTGTAGTATGTGGTATGTATGTGTGGTGTGTGTGGTGCGTGTGGTGTGTGACATGTCTGTGTGTGTGCATGTGTGGTGTGTGTGCAGTGTAGTATGTGGTGTGTATGTGTGGTGTGTGTGGTGTGTGACATGTCTGTGTGCATGTGTGGTGTGTGTGCAGTGTAGTATGTGGTATGTATGTGTGGTGTGTGTGGTGCGTGTGGTGTGTGACATGTCTGTGTGTGTGCATGTGTGGTGTGTGTGCAGTGTAGTATGTGGTGTGTATGTGTGGTGTGTGTGGTGCGTGTGGTGTGTGACATGTCTGTGTGTGTGCATGTGTGGTGTGTGTGCAGTGTAGTATGTGGTGTGTATGTGTGGTGTGTGTGGTGTGTGACATGTCTGTGTGTGTGCATGTGTGGTGTGTGTGCAGTGTAGTATGTGGTGTGTATGTGTGGTGTGTGTGGTGTGCAGGGGGTGATTTGGAGCGCCAGTTATCAGTTCATCACTATAATCAGATGCACATCATTGCTTGGTTTCTTTCATACCACATCATGCTATTATTTCTATGCCTGATTAATTGTTTATTTGCACTTATTCAATTATTGTATTTGAGATTTTATGTCAGATTTAAGAGCGTTTTCTTGCCAAAATTAGGCTTCACTTTGACAGTAACAGGAAAATTTGCAAGGCTTTTGAGCAGAGAAGTAATTTAGTGAAGACATCATTTTACATACATGGCATATAGGGTGGATTATTAAGAATTTCATCGCTGCAGCCCCTGACAGATCCATTCACAAAGTTCGATGGTTCATTCATGTTCTGCAATGAGATAGCAAAAAAAAAAAAAAAACTTCCGTGGGTCAGAGGCAGCATGGCCCTTCCTGGAGATGACACTGGTCCCCACAGCAGTGAGGTCAAACTCACACCAGCTGGTTCATCACCGACTCTGTGTAACCTCAGGCACCAACCCAAGAGGACTCTAAGGAATCATTTTGGTTTAAGAAGAGTGTTAAACCTCTAGTTTACTTGGCATTTTTAGACCTGTGAGGATTGGCTTATAGTGACAAAATACTGAAATTAGGCTGGAATCATGACCTAAGTAAATCTCCTTTTGATTCATCTCCCCACACAAGCCCATCTTTTCTATGCATGGATGACTCACTTTTTATCCATGGCTAATGGTTATTATAATCTCCTCATTATCAATAGTTTAGACTATTGATTCTGACACCAGCATAGACCCAAAACCAGGAGAAATCTCTAACTTTCTAACTTTCAGTAGATATGGTCCTAGAAAGTTGTAGGTAACTCAGAAACAAATCTAGAAATCAAATAATACTTGCAGGGATCTATTACTTAAATGCAAGAAATAGCAGTTCTTGAGGTGAATATTCACAGCCTACATTATCAGTGGAAAACTTAAAATGTTGTATATTAAGTGATCTTAAGTGAAAGTGAAGTCGCTCAGTCGTGTCCGACTCTTTGCGACCCCAAGGACTGTAGCCCACCAGGCTCCTCCGTCCATGGAATTTTCCAGGCAAGAGTACTGGAGTGGGTTGCCATTTCCTTCTCCAGGGGATCTTCCTGACCCGGGGATTGAACCCAGGTCTCCACATTGCAGGCAGACATTTTTATTGTCTGAGCCACCAGGGAAGGCCCTGGTGATGTTAAGTAGGACATACTAAAATGCAAAGCCAGGCTGTTCGGGAGGACTCTTGGCTCCTGGAGTTATTCAGCTACAGCTTTCTCACAGTGGAACAAACACCACAGAGCTGTTGGGATCTGTGTTGCTCAGGGCTTCCCCCATCTCTTCAGTTTGGGTTAATCTGTGTCCTTTCGTGCCCTGGGTCTGCCTATCCTGATGGTGGCCAGGGCGGCCCCAGGGCCGCCAGTGGGCTGAGAGGTTTGTCTCTGGGTCAGTGGCAAGCTTCTTTCAGCCTGGCCCAGACTGGAGAAGCTCTTCAGAGCTGACCTGGGATATGCTCGGGAGCTCAGACCATGCACAGTGGAGGAGGAAACTGGGGTACTGACATGCTTCCCACTCGTAGAGAAACACCAATAGAGGAGCCTTTGAATGTGTGTCCCAGAGACATCTCAGGAAGCCCTGCTCTTAAGCCCAACCAACAACCACAGCAAGCATCAGAATGGACCTTTGAAGCTGGAGTTTTCCCAGCCCTGTGATGATGCCAGTTGCCTCTGATCCATGCCTTGCCCACCCCTGGCCCTGCCCTGTATCACAGGATGGGCTCTTGGGCTCTTTCAGCACTGGCCTCTGTGTAGGTCTGGCCAATGGGAAGCACTGGCGAGAGGTTAGAGGGTGTGGAGCTAAGAGAAGTTAGACATGTGTCCCCCTTTCTTCTCCAAGCAGCAACTTGAGCGACGGCTCATCGCCTTCAGGGACCCCAACTTCCACTAGGCAGTATGTCTCTGGGAAGACATACGATTCTCTCTGCTCTTCCCGGTGGTCCCAGCACCTTAGCTCTATAACAGCATCCCTCTGGTCCACTCTGCTAGCCCTAGCTTGCTGCTTTGGTAGGTTCTGAGTTATCTCCCTGTGTTTCGACTGCTAATGTTTTCAAAGAAAGGCATGAAAGATGACTTACAATCCACAATCCATCAAACTTCAAGCTCTTCTCTGGCTCTCGAGGGTTTCTGTAGAGCTCTTCTATTTCCCTCTTCCACCAGGCAGCCGTGCTATTCCGCAAGAAGTCAGGAAAAGCAACGTGGGCTTTGTACAGCTGTAAGGAGGACACATGCTCTTATGTGGGGTCTCAGCTCTTCTGTGGGGGGTCGGGGGTGCGCGAGGACCGGGAAGGGGAGACAAGCAGGTATTTGTGCAAGGCTCTGCCCACTTGGTGTGTGCCCTAACCTCATATCAGTGGCTGCAGCTGCAGTTTACTGCGGACACACACACACCAGGAAAGGTGACTCCATACTCTCCTTTCCTTTAAGTCCCATTTTAAACATGGGATTCACTTTACGATTAGGCATGTCATCATATAAACAGGAAAATTAACCATCAGTGTCTAAACAGTCAAACTTCAGAGCACAAGTGCTTTTTCCCCATTGGCCAAATCAAGGAGATCAGTCATGCAGGGAAACGTGAGCTGCAGTGTGGATGGGATGCTGGATGCCCGAGACTGATGTGGCATCAAGTGCTGAGTCAAGGCCACTGCTCCTTTCAACTGGCCAGCACTTTCTTCTATATGTAGATGATTCAAATTAAAACCCAATCTGTTCATAACCCCTCCAGTGAAAAGATTTCAGACTTTCCTTCATTATTTTTAACCAACTTTAAATTCAAACAAAATACAACCCATTGAAGGTGCACAGGTAAAGGTATTTCATATATAATTTCCTTCTATACAATTCCAGTTTAGCTGCCTGTTGGGTTTTCCATTTGCAGAAAATTTTGCTTCCAGAAAATTACTTGTTGACAAGTACACCCAACTCAGAGCTACTTAACCAAACATCAGGGTAAAACTCTTAAGTATCCAGATGTTTAGAACCATGTAGACAAAAATCTGTGTGTTACTGTACCTTAACCTGAGTTTCGTGATCAAGGGACCCATCCACATTCACGTTGGGCAGATCTGGCCAAACCTAGAAAAAGAAAAAGAACAATTAAAACCTTTAAAAGGCATTGCACACAAACCATGAGATGTTTCACATGTTAGACTCTAATGACATGCATCTCCATATAATTCCAGGGGATATTTGCCATTAATTAAATTGCAAAGTCTGAATATATGGAATTTTGTTAGGTGAAAATAGGTTGGGATCTCTTGATTCATTCCATCAGTTTTCAAAATTTTACTTTTGAATGTTATTAACTAAATCCCTTCTAAGCACATCCTCTGTACAATCACTTGGAAAATGATGATTTTTTCACTGACCTGCCTATCACAGACTTGTAACAAATTTCCCCTTATAAAAAATACATATTAAGTGTGACTCTAAAGGAATAAGATTGATTTCTGTTCACAACCTATACACTTAGCCTCAAGACTTTTAAGCAGTATCACAACTTACTAAGGACCCCAAGTATACACAGCATTAAAAAATTCATAGTATCAAAAAAAAAATTCATAGTGTCAACCAATTTCATCTATAATTACAAGGACATTAACTGTATACATTTTGGACTTCCTTGGTGGTTCAGACGGTAAAGCGTCTGCCTACAATGCAGGAGACCCGGGTTCAGTCCCTGGGCTGGGAAGATCTCCTGGAGAAGGAAATGGCAACTCACTCCAGTATTCTTGCCTGAAAAATCCCATGGACAAAGGAACCTGATAGGTTATAGTTCATGGGGTCACAAAGAGTCAGACACGACTGAGTGACTTCACTTTCACTTTTCAACTATATACATTGATTCATTCATTCAACAAATACTGAACATTTACTATATGCCAGGCTCCCTTCTATAATCTGTATCTGCTGAGCCTTAAGTAAGAAACAGTCCTTGTTTTCTCCAAGTTCACAGATGGAACATAAGCAAGTTGCAATATACAAAAGGGAGAACAAAGCTGGTCTTTGGATGCTTCCTAAGAGTGAATATTTAAGTTGGCCTTGAAGTGCAGGTATTATTTGGGTAAGTTGGGAAGGAAACATTCAAAGGCACTTGAACAGGGCATTCAGTTCAGTTCATTCGCTCAGTTGTGTCCGACTCTTTGCAAACCCATGAACTGCACAACACCCGGCTCCCCTGTCCATCACCAACTCCCGGAGTCCACCCAAAACCATGTTCATTGAGTCGATGATGCCATCCAACCATCTCATCCTCTGTCGTCCCCTTCTCCTCCTGCCCCCAAACCTTTCCAGCATTAGGGTCTTTTCAAATGAGACAGCTCTTCTCATTAGGTGGCCAAAGTATTGGAGTTTCAGGTTCAACATCAGTCCTTCCAATGAACACCCAGGACTGATCTCCTTTAGGATGGACTGGTTGATTCTCCTTGCAGTCCAGGGGACTCTTAAGAGTCTTCTCCAACACCACAGTTCAAAAGCATCAATTCTTTGGTGCTCAGCTTTCTTTATAGTCCAATTCTCACATCCATACATGACCACTGGAAAAACCATATTCTTGACTAGATGGACCTTTGTAGACAAAGTAATGTCTCTGCTTTTTAATATGCTGTCTAGGTTGGTCATAACTTTTCTTCCAAGGAGTAAGCATCTTTTAATTTCACTGCTGCAATCACCATCTGCAGTGATTTTGGAGCCCCCCAAAATAAAGTGAGCCACTATTTCCACTGTTTCCCCATCAATTTGCCATGAAGTGATGGGACCAGATGCCATGATCTTAGCTTTCTGAATGTTGAGCTTTAAGCCAACTTTTTCACTCTCCTCTTTCACTTTCATCAAGAGGCTCTTTAGTTCTTCTTCACTTCCTGCCATAAAGGTGGTATCATCTGCATATCTGAGGTTATTGATATTTCTCCCAGCAATCTTGATTCCAGCTTGTGCTTCTTCCAGCCCAGCGTTTCTCATGATGCACTCTGCATATAAGTTAAATAAGCAGGGTGACAATATACAGCCTTGACGTACTCCTTTTCCTATTTGGAACCAGTCTGTTGTTCCATGTCCAGTTCTAACTGTTGCTTCCTGACTTGTATACAGGTTTCTCAAGAGGCAGGTCAGGTGGTCTGGTATTCCCATCTCCTTCAGAATTGTCCACAGTTTATTGTGATCCACACAGTCAAAGGCTTTGGCATAGTCAATAAAGTAGAAATAGATATTTTTCTGGAATTCTCTTCTTTTTTTGATGACCCAGCAGATGTTGGCAATTTGATTTCTTGTTCCTCTGCCTTTCTAAAACCAGCTTGAACAGGGTATTAATCCAGAGCAAGAGTGTTGCAGCAAAACATAAACGAGTGAGGAGCCTTTGGCACATACCAGCCAAATAGGCCTACAGTCATTTTGGTTATTCTTTAGCTGTTACTACTAACAGAGTCTTGAGAAACCTGTATACAGGTCAGGAAGCAGCAGTTAGAACTGGACATGGAACAACAGACTGGTTCCAAATAGGGAAAGGAGTACGTCAAGGCTGTATATTGTCACCCTGCTTATTTAACTTACATGCAGAGTGCATCATGAGAAACGCTGGGCTGGAAGAAGCACAAGCTGGAATCAAGATTGCTGGGAGAAATATCAGTAACCTCAGATATTCAGATGACACCACACTTATGGCAGGAAGTGAAGAAGAACTAAAGAGCCTCTTGATGAAAGTGAAAGAGGAGAGTGAAAAAGTTGGCTTAAAGCTCAACATTCAGAAAGCTAAGATCATGGCATCTGGTCCCATCACTTCATGGCAAATAGATGGGGAAACAATAGAAATAGTGACAGACTTTGTTTTGGGGGGCTCCAAAATTACTGCAGATGGTGACTGCAGTCATGAAATTAAAAGATGCTTACTCCTTGGAAGAAAAGTTATGACCAACCTAGACAGCATATTAAAAAGCTAGCTCAATTCCAGAAAAATAAATGACCCAATCAAAAAATGGGCCAAAGAACTAAACAGACATTTCTCCAAAGAAGACATACAGATGGCTAACAAACACCTGAAAAGATGCTCAACATCACTCATTATTAGAGAAATGCAAATCAAAACCACAATGAGGTACCATTACACGCCAGTCAGGATGGCTGCTATCCAAAAGTCTACAAGCAATAAATGCTGGAGAGGGTGTGAAGAAAAGGGAACCCTCTTACACTGTTGGTGGGAATGCAAACTAGTACAGCCACTATGGAAAACAGTGTGGAGATTTCTTAAAAAACTGGAAATAGAACTGCCATATGACCCAGCAATCCCACTTCTGGGCATACACACTGAGGAAACCAGATCTGAAAGAGACACGTGCACCCCAATGTTCATCGCAGCACTGTTTCTAATAGCCAGGACATGGAAGCAACCTAGATGCCCATCAGCAGATGAATGGATAAGGAAGCTGTGGTACATATACACCATGGAATATTACTCAGCCATTAAAAAGAATTCATTTGAATCAGTCCTAATGAGATGGATGAAACTGGAGCCCCTTATACAGAGTGAAGTAAGCCAGAAAGATAAAGAACATTACAGCATACTAACACATATATATGGAATTTAGAAAGATGGTAACGATAACCCTATATGCAAAACAGAAAAAGAGACACAGAAATACAGAACAGACTTTTGAACTCTGTGGGAGAAGGTGAGGGTGGGATGTTTCGAGAGAACAGCATGTATACTATCTATGGTGAAACAGATCACCAGCCCAGGTGGGATGCATGAGACAAGTGCTCGGGCCTGGTGCACTGGGAAGACCCAGAGGAATCGGGTGGAGAGGGAGGTGGGAGGGGGGGTCGGGATGGGGAATACGTGTAAATCTATGGCTGATTCATATCAATGTATGACAAAACCCACTGAAATGTTGTGAAGTAGTTAGCCTCCAACTAATAAAAAATAAATAAATAAATAAATAAATAAAAAGCAGAGACATTATTTTGCCAACAAAGGTCCATCTAGTCAAAGCGATGGTTTTTCCAGTAGTCATGTATGGGTGTGAGAGTTGGCCTATAAAGAAAGCTGAGCATTGAAGAATTGATGCTTTTGAACTGTGGTGTTGGAGAAGACGCTTGAGAATTTCTTGGACAACAAGGAGATCCAACCAGTCCATCCTAAAGGAAATCAATCCTGAATATTCATTGGAAGGACTGATGCTGAAGCTGAAACTCCAATACTTTGGCCACCTGATGCGAAGAGCTGACTCATTTGAAAAGACCCTGATGCTGGGAAATATTGAAAGCAGGAGGAGAAGGGGACGATAGAGGATGAGATGGTTGGATGGCATCACTGACTCAATGGACATGTGTTGAGTAAACTCTGGGAGTTTGTGATGGACAGAGAGGCCTGGCATGCTGTAGCCCATGGAGTTGCAAAGAGTTGGATACAACTGAGTGACTGAACTGAACTGAACTGAACTAACAGACACTTGTAGCTGGACTTGTCCTTCACAAAGCTAATTACTCTCTGACTCCATGTAGATTATATTCTATACTTGGCATTTTTCTCCTACACTCCCTGTAGCATTCTCCATTTCAGAAAGAAGGTCCTGGGTTGATAACTTCAGGAACACCAGACTTGGCTGCTGAGTTGCCTGATGCCAGCTGTGGCCATTTTGAAACTTTGCAGCAGAAAAAAAGATGCAAGACATTCAAGAGGATATAAAACCTCTCTCTATTCCTAAGAGAGCAAGGCACAATTATTGAGTCACTGGTCCATTGTTTTCCCCTTTTGCCTGGTAAAAATAATAAAGCTACTCTTTTCTATTTCCTCCAAATGTTGTCTCTGTATTTCTATTCAGCATCGGTAGACAGAGAGCCAAGACTTTGGCAACAAGATGAAGCAGCATGGGATATTTACAGAGCAACCCTGGCTAAGAGCTACTGTCATCCAGAGTCAGGAAGTCCACTTAAAATCTTGTTGCTAAGAATCAAACAATGAGTATGAGGATTGAGGCCACAAAAGAGAATGAAAGGAGATAAGAGGAGATTAATTCATAGCATTCAGTGATTTTATTAGATACTGATTAAGCATCCTGGGTCAAAGATGAGAGTAGGTGACTGAGAGACAGATTTCAAAGTCCTTTTCAAAGGGATTCTTTATCTTTGTTAAATGACCAGTTGGCATATATAAGGGGTGGGTCATTGGAATACTTCCAGACAATAAAACAAGGCTCACTGATATTTTAGAGGATTAGACCTGAAACCTTCGCCTTATTAATGTTTATTGAGCTAATCAGTATCAGACAGATTTCTACTCATTCATAATTTATAAATTACCCAATATATTTTGCCAAGAGTTATTGCATCTCTTTTAATCAATTGTGACACTGATTAACTACAGGCATCTTATCCAAAATCTTACCTTTCCCCAGACAATATCGCTGTTGTCTGGCCATTTGATGAACACATCACTTTCCTTCCCTCTGGTGAATGTGAGATACTGGGTCTCATTGCCAGAAATGGCTGGGTCCTGCAGTGAAAGGGTTAAAACAGCAGACATGAGAAAAACATCACCAAGAAATCTCCTCTCTAAATTTTTAACAATTCACAGTGCAGAAAGAAATGGTGAGAAATAATACAACACACCACACACACACCCCATGAATAATTGAGAGCTAAAAACTATATTGATGTTTCTTTGTAACATTATTTTTTTTATTTATTTTTATTTATTTATTTTATTTATTTTTTGCAACATGTGGCATGTGGGATCTTAGTTCCCCAACCAGGGATCAAACCCACACCCCCTGCATTGAAGTGTGGAGTCTTAACCACTGGACCATCAGGGAAGTCCCTCTCTATAACATTCTTGAGGAAAAAAAAGTATGCTTATGTTTGAAAACAATTCCTGGAGATAAACCAGGTTAATAAAACCTTACCCTCAAGTGGAGAAGTCTAACTGATTATGTTTCCACAATGTAATGTCAATAGTCCTTAAGAACATGAAATTCCTTTCTTCTATTCTGTGACCCAACTTGTCTATCTCAAGTTCCCTTCCCTGTTCAATCTATCCCATACCTGACTCTCTAAATAGCATCATACTTCACAACTGTCGTAGAAATTGTCACTACCTATCTGAAATTATCTTTTTTTAATGTTTATTTATTGGGGGTCTCCCTCTAATAGAATAAAATCCCTGTAAGAAAAAGGACATCTTACTCTCATAGATTATAAATACATTTTTTAGAAGAGGGATTTTCAAAGACCCAGTGTTTAGTCAATACTTGAATGAATGAATGAACAAAAGTCAAAAAATATTGCTGTAATTTCTGGAGGCTAGAAGGAAGGATCATTTGTAGGTAACTACTTCTGTGTTTGATAAGATAACAGCTTCCAATGTAAAATGTGTGCTCAGTCGCTCAGTCAAGTCCAACTCTTTGTGACCCCATGGACTATAGCCTTCCAGGCTCCTTCTGCCCATGGAATTTCCCAGGCAAAAATACTGGAGTGAGTTGCCATTTCCTCTTCCAGGGGATCTTCGTGATCCAGGGATCAAATCATTGCCTCTTGTCTCCTGCATTGGCAGGCAGATTCTTTATTGCTGTACCCCCCTGGTAAGCCCCCAATGTGAAATAATAAACTGATATTCTGGATCTTAAATCAGTTGTTTGTGAATTTAATTTAGAAGAAATAAGTCCCTTAAACCTCACCATTGTTGAGTACTGGTGATGGTAACTTAAGAGGTTTTTGAGCCCCTAAGGGAAAAATGAGATTAAGATACAGCTATTTTCTCCAAGGCATAACCTGAAACAGTGAGACACACTCTCTCTCTTCTTTACTGTGTTTTTTTTTTTGGGGGGGGGAGGCTATATCTAGTATTACATGTTCTATTGTATTTTTGGCTATTATCTAGTATTTCAGTTTTCTAACTCTACCGAAAGAATGTAATAATAAATTACCTCCTAATAACGCAGTTATGAAAAATAAATATTGCAATCCATCATCTTTTAAAAGTCATTTTCATTCATTCTTCTTTTGTTTATTTGCTTTTTAATACTTTAAAAAAAATTATAGATTCATAAGAAGTTACAAAAAATGTTCAGGGAGATCTTCTGTATTTTTCATCCAGTTTCCCTCAATGGTACTAGTTTTGAACTATAGAAGCAGAAAACAGGATCTAATCTTTCTAAATACCTACCAGAACAAGAACAAATCTCGTGCCATTTTTCTTCATTTGCTCAATCAGGAGACCAAGATTTTGAAAGCTGGGGCTGAGGGTGAAGTCCAGCTTCCGGTCCATGTAGTCGATGTCTACATGTTGGACATCCTATAGAAGCAAGCAAGCAGGATACTTAGGTCCCTGCAGCAGGAGCTCCTCGGGGCACGTGAATTGCTCAGCCAGGCTCCGGTCCTACTGCCTGCAGACTCCAGACCAGACCTCCCTGAACTTCTTATCTGTTACTCTCCTAGACTGACTTTTCAATTCTGCTGATTGAAATTGCTTTTTAATCCCTACATCCAGCTCACTGGTTCCCATTCTTTCTCTTTCTGCTCCTCCAACTGTATTTCCTCCCTTTCCTTCCCTCAATTTATGTCTTTTCCATTCTTCAGATCTGAAACCCAATGAGCCTATTAAACAAAATGCTGGTTGAATGTTCAAGGGTAGAAAGCCATACTTGCCTGAGAAACAAAAGATTGTATATCTGTGTCTTTCCCCCCCACCTTCAATAAACCTGACTGAATTTATTCACATTTGCTGCTACTGTTGCTAAGTCACTTCAGTCGTGTCCGACTCTGTGCGACCCCATAGACAGCAGCCCACCAGGCTCCCCCATCCCTGGGATTCTCCAGGCAAGAACACTGGAGTGGGTTGCCATTTCCTTCTCCAATGCCTAAAAGTGAAAAGTGAAAGTGAAGTCGCTCAGTCGTGTCCGACTCTTCGAAACCCCATGGACTGTAGCCTATCAGGCTCCTCCGTCTATGGGATTTTCCAGGCAAGAGCACTGGAGTGGGTTGCCATTGCCTTCTCCTATTCACATTTAGAACTACATTATTTTATAGTTTTCTAGAATGTATTTATTTCTGCCACTCTCATTTGACTGGATGAGCCTTGGAGTGAGAACCTTGCCTTCCCTCTTCTCTGTAAAGCACCAACTCAGGTTTCTGCACATGAAATTCACTTAATCCTTGATTGCTGAATAATGACATCAAGTGGTTAATATTCAGTTCCTGGTGGGGAGATGATGATTCTTTTTAGCCTAAAAGTGATAATCACCTGAATTGCCTTAAGACTTTAAGTAAAAGTTGTTCGAGGGAGGAGAGATTTGTTCATAAGCCAAAACTCGGAAAGAATGAATCAACACATTATTAACATTAATTGTCTCTGTGAGGTAAACCCATGGATTTTTTTAATCTTTTAATTTTCCTATCTTTTCTAATTTATGTTTAATAAGTATCTAGAATAGCAGTCTATAAAAAGAAAAATTAAGCCTGGATGAATGTTTCAAATTATCTTTGATGAGAATATCATAATGCTTTATTTTATTCTCAGCTGCCAATCATTAATTGTCCTCCAAAACCTCAGGAGGTGAATTGAGAGCAAAACAACTGCGTGATGAGAAACTGATCATTACAGGAGGATAAAGAACATGCTATTTATGGAATTCTGCCTGTTGACAGCAAATGACTGCACTTCTAGGGCTTTATCTAGGGGATAGGTTGTTGTAGGATATGCTTATGTGTATGTGTGTGTTTAAGAAAAAGTGAAGGCTTACTATTAACTGGTTTCATTCATATTCTCCTTTTATATCCACCCTCCCCAAGAATAGCCACAGTACAATTTCCTAAAATGGTTATAATCTTGAGATGATTTTCAGGTCCCAAAAGTCATGTCTCAAAGTCCAGCCACGGCTATTGCAGGATATTCCTGGCAAGAGGCAGGAACGGTATCCCCCAAGCATCCCTCAAACTGCTGAAGGATTTATGCAACTCTCAGTTTGCAACCCTTGATTTTAAAGGGTTGCCTGAAATATACTTAAAAGGTAATGTTTTCTAGATCCACAGCTACATTTTCTTCATGCTGAAGTAGTCATCACTACTTGAATGAATTTCTATGAAGATTTTCCAATCTATACTTAGCCACAAATTCCCACCACTAATTAAACCACAGACTGAATGAGGGTATCATACGTAGGGAATCTGAGCAGCCATCATTGCATCATACAAACTGGAGATTTCATAATCATCCTGGTATCCATAGCGACTCAGCTGGAATCCCAAGGCCCAGTAGGGAATCATTGCTGGGCGACCAATCAACTAAAATAAAAAAGAAAAATAGATTCAAGTCAATTTCTTTGGGAAGAAAAGATGATTGACTTATACTTGAAGCAACTTGAGCTCTTCCGTGAAGCTGTCTCATCTAAGAGGCTTCACTCAAGAAAAATAAGAAAGTCAAATAAATATGGATTAACCATAGAGATGCAGAATGATAGAAAGTCTCTCTATAAACAGTATCCACTCTAGGAAACCTGAGAACTCAGTGATTATCACTGATTTGAAATTCTCAGGAAGGCAAATAGTTAAGAGAAGTATGGGATATCAATATGCCTGTAGAGCCCCTAAACACTAACTCCTGACTTTCAGAAAAGACAGCAATAATGTAGTAGGGACATCTAAGGGCCTTAAGGGTGGAAAAAATGGCCTTTCTCAGTGCTAAGAACAAGGCAATACCCAGCAAACACTGGATGATATATTGATGGGTAGAATAACTTCCAACCTCAGTGTATTGCTGAGTTACAAGCTCAGGGGTTGGCCCCAAAACCATATAAAAGTCCAAAATGCCTCCTGTGGTGCGATATGTCAGGGCAGGAGTAGGCTGGAAAGTCACATCTGTTAAAAAAAAAAAAAAAAGAAGAAGGTGAGGAGTATCCTTGGAACTATAAATCTCCCAGTCAGGGACTCTGCCCTAAATTTTGCTATTTTCACTTTCTTACATTCTTATTTTAATGCCCACTTCCTCTAATAAGCCATTTCCCATAAAGTAGAATCAGAGAGGGATATTCAGGTACCTCAAACATAATCTCAGTCTCAACATCTTATTATCACTTTGTGAAAAAGAGCTAAAAGGTACAGTAAATAAGGTCACACAAGATAGGCACTGTGTTTAGTGAAAATTGTACCCCTTATACCTGGCCTAGTGCTCTTAGTAAAACTTGAATAAATGAATGAATGGTAGGTGAGTTTATCTGTTTCATTTGCCTTGCCCTTGACTTTCCTTATTTCTGTTGATGTTCCAGATGGCTGAAAGAGGTCCCAGATGTTTCTGGTGGTACACAGGGATTGTGTGTCTGTCTTACCCATGGCATTGCTATTCAGCAGGAGCACTCCGTGGGCACTGCCATCCTCCTCCAGGGCCATGTAGTAGGGGTGGACACCATAGGAGTTCTTCTTGTACTAGGAGGGTTGTGGGAAGAGCAGGAGGGTAATCAAGAAGAGAAAATCCAAGAAATCATTTTCACATCATAACCCAAACAGCAAACTCCTGTGCAGTATTGCAGATTCAGTACAATGTCATGTCTCTTGTGAAGACTTCCTTGACCCTTCCTTCCATCCCAGATGAAAACCTAAGTGCCCTCTCCCCCTATGCCTTCCTTGTTTATTACTATACAAATCTATTGCAGCACTGGTTACACCACATTACCATTATTTCTGCCTCTCTCTCTTTCTCTCTTTTACTAGTTTATAAGCATCTGGAGAAAAAGGCAGTGTCTTAATAAGACACTGTCTCATTCTATGTGTGCCTGACATGTAGAACATATTAAATAAAAGTTTATGAAATAAATAAAATCCATAGTCCACAGGAAATATATATATATAAATAGGTAGTTTAGGGACAGAAAGGAAGGAGAACCTTAAATATGGTGTATTTCATCTGAGAGGAGAATATACAGGGATTAAAGTAAATTTACATAGAGTAAAAATATTGATGATTTTGGTCTGTGCTTACCGCTGGTGGCTCATCTCGGGCAAACATCCCCCACGTGTGCCAGCTTATGTTTCTTCTGAAAGCTGTGTGCTCAGTTTCCCCAAAGCCATAGAGGTACTCAGAGGGGAGGCGTGTGGAGATGGAAAGGAACATGTCCCTGAAGGTGAAGCCAGGGAGCTGAGAGTCCCAACTGCAACATGAGAGCAGACCTTGGTTCAGAGCTGGGCACAGGCCAGCGCAAACACGGGCTCCATGGGGATGGATTCTGAAGCCTCCTGAGTGGCTGAATATCTGGATCCATGCTCAAATACTGTGAGACAACCCAGGTCATAACAATGGCCATAACTCACTGCCAAGGTTCCGTGTTGGCATCTTTATTTGTTATCTGTCTTCTGCAAGGCTGAGAATTCCTTTACTGGGTCCTGGGTTCCTGGACCACAAGGACCACATCACCCTCATCTCTGTATTTCTACGTCTCCTTGCCCAACATATCAGCTTGAATAAATGCATGAATGAATGGATAAGATAGAAGCACACTTTTCTGTGGAAAATGTGATACTCTTAGAATGGTTTTCTGGATTGGCCAAAGAACTTCTTACCAAAGAAGGGGACAGACAGAAAGTCAGACATACAGTCAGAGAGAGCTGAAAGCACATGTGCGCACCCAGGTCACAGTTTCTACATGGATGGGGAACCTCAGGCCCAGGCAAAATCCAGACCTTCACTCCAGTCCACTCAGCAGCAGGACAAGGGATACGAGATGACAGCTCCTTTCATGCTTACCACTGTGAAGAGGCTTTGAGTTTTGAATGTCAATAGAAGCAAAGACTGTGAGAAGCCACTTTGCCCTCCTCAGTAACCTTTGTCCTTCTCTCCTGACTCTTCTGTTATTATTTCTTAAAGAGAGTACATAGAACTTATTTCTATCACGGGTTATGTCATACTTATTAAATAGAGTTTCCTGTCCTACTTAACAGGAACAAAGAATAGAATATGTATTTTCCTTTCTCTAAAAACAAGCACCACTTAATTAGCTTTTGTAAACCTTTGGTTGATTCATTTTTCTTGTTAAGGACTAATGGAAAATTAAATCCTTATTGAAGTAGGGGAAATAGATACATTCTTCATTGAACATATTGACATAGTGTCTCTAAAATTAATATTTCACTTGCATCATGAGAGCCACTATAATTAGATCTAGAATCACTCTGCTGCTGCTGCTAAGTCACTTCAGTCATGTCCGACTCTGTGCGACCCCATAGAACCAAATAAAGAGTGCTTACATCACAGTTCTGGAGCTTTTTCTTCGAATCTGGATCCCAAAAGGATTGTTCTGAATCTTGACTTCATACAGACGGTTTTCAGGGGAGCCCACTGGAGACGAAGGGGTGTTCAGAGGCACTGGGACCTCGTACCTCTTATTAGTGGGATCATAGATCTGCCAAGAAGAGAGAAGGAAGCTTCTTCATGGAATCTCAGGCCTACAATTCCTTGTGCCAGCTTATATCAAATACAATTCAGTTTCCATATTTTCTGGCTGGTCTGAACATATCAGGAGGCATCAACTATCCTGAAACAAACATGTGTGAGGCCTACCCACCTACTGTGCCCAATATGGAGCCTGAACTCCAAAAATGCCTCAATATGACCTATTCAAAGCCAGCAAGGACACTTCTAAAAAATTTGTGATATAAGGGTATGGAATCTCATGGATAGAATGTGTGTGTGTGTGTGTGTGTGTGTTTATGAGGGTGTGGTATGGGAACATGCATGTGTATACAGTACCTTATGTGTGAGCATGTGAGTATATGTTAGAAATTAGAGAATTGAATTTATTTATGGACACTGAGGTCTTCTTACTGGTGGAACTTCCAGATGTTGTACAGTTTTTCCATCCCTAAGATGGCTCTCTTGTACCCACGGCTTGTTCCTATTTACCTGACAGGTATGATGTGTGGGAAAAATGAGAGAAGGGAAGAGTGTTGTTGGAGGCCCTGGAGTACTGCCAGGATGAGCAAGCCTCCTCTTCCTTATCATACTATTAGCCAACTTTTTACACTTCAGACAAGTCTCTTTTCTTGATAGGTAAGAAGTGGATTTATTTAGAGAGAAACACACTTCACAGGCAGAGTGTGGGCCACCTCAAAAGGCAAGAACCACCTCAAAATATGGCATGGTTAGTTTTTACGGGCTGGGTAATTTCATAGGCTAATGAGTGGGAGGAATTATTCCAACTATTTCAGGAAATGGGCACGGATTTCCATGAATTGAGACACCGCCCACTTTTCAGCCCTTTATAGTCAGCCTCAGAATTGTCATGGTACCTGTGGGCGTGTCATTTGGCTTGCTGATGTTTTACACTGATCCTATATTGAGGATCAAGAGGCTCAAAGTCTAGTGGAAATCGACTTGTCCGCCATTTTGGACCCATTTGGATCTAATCAGTTTATGTCCTGTCCTCAGGTTTTATTATTCTCTTGTGCCCTGTCCCCTTCCCTCCTGTTTCAGACAAGTTTTCTCTAAAGCTTTGCTTCTCAATATTGTGTTTGTCAGGCCAAAAGCAGCTTTCACAATGTTTCACATTGTTAAGCAGGATCACCAGGGAACTTGTTAAGACCACAGAATCTCAGCCTCACACCAGACTTTCTGAATCTGGCTCTTCATTTTGTACATCTCTGAAGTAACTCATCAAACACTGAAGTGTGAAAAGCAACATCTAGAGCTGACATGTCCAAGGAGGTACCCACCACATGTGGCCATGAAGCACTTGAATGTGCTGTCTGAATTGAGACTCACTATGAGTACAAAATACACAGTGAATTTTGAAGACCTAGTATGGTTAAATTATATTTGGATTACATGGTGATATGATAATATTTTAGCATATTGGTTAAATAAAATGGCACTAAAATAAATTTCATTAATTTTTTTCCAAATACATTTTTAAAACTATAGTTATTAGAAAACATGCAGGGACTTCCCTGGTGGTCCAGGGGTTAAGAATCTGCCTTGTAATGCAGGGGATGTGGGTTCCTTCCTCGGTCATGGAACTAAGCCCCTGCACCACAACTAGAGAGTCCATGTACTGCAACAAAAGACCCCACATGAGGCACTGAAGACCCGTGGATCAGACTGCATTTCTGTTAGAGCAGAGAGAAAATGTGTGAGAGGCCCTTGGACTGCAAGGAGATCTAACCAGTCCATTCTAAAGGAGATCAGGCCTGAGTGTTCATTGGAAGGACTGATGCTGAAGCTGAAACTCCAGTACTTTGGCCACCTGAGGCGGAGAGCTGACTCACTGGAAAAGAGCCTGATGCTGGAAAAGATTGAGGGCGGGAGAAGAAGGGGACAACAGAGGAGGAGATGGTTGGATGGCATCACCGACACAATGGACATGAGTTTGAGCAAGCTCTGGGAGTTGGGATGGACAGGGGAGCCTGGTGTGCTGCAGCCCATGGAGCTGCAAAGAGTTGGACACAACTGAGTGACTGAACTGAGTGGGTCTCCAAGAGTGGCCCCTGAAGTTACAGCATCAGCACCACCTGGAAACTTGCTAGCAGTGCAGATCCTCGGGTTGGAAACTCTGGGGGGTCAGGCCAGTCATCTTTTAACAAGATCGGCAGGTGATTCTGATACAGGTGCAGGTGCTAAAGCTTGAGAACCACAGCTAAAGAAATAACCCTGATATCAGAAGTGGGTTGTTGCCACTTAAATGACTTACCACACAGCAGACACACTTTTCTCAGGGCTAAAGAAGGACTCTTTGAGGATATTCACGACTTAGAGTACTCACTGTTATAAGAAGTTACCACCCCCAGTGATCTAAGGTTACATCCCACCCCAACTCTCTCCTAACTTTCTGATCTCCACCTCCTGGGGCCTCAGCAGCCCCACTTGTAAAATGAGGGAGTTGGATTAAAGCTGTTCCAATGTCTTCCAGCTGCATGGAGCTGTCAGCTAAGAATTCCAACCATGGAGACACTGGGTTACCTTGAACTGCAGCAGGTTCTCTGTGTGGTAGATCACGCTCAGGCGGAGAGAGCCGATGGCTGCAGAGAGAGTGTCGGAGGCAGAGGCGGCCTTCGCTGCGGCTGCAGGTGGGGGTAGCTTGTCCCGTGATGATGGTGGTGGCACCGTGGCTTGTGCAGCTTCCGAGGCTGTCAGGTGGGTGAGGTCTACGGTGATGCCCGTAGGCAGGTACTGAATGTTGCTGGCAGTATAATTAGGGATGGTGTCGTAGAAACAGGTGGGCACCCCAGGAACAGTCGTGGGCTGGAACAAGAGGAGGACTTCAAGGTCAGCCTCTGACACCACACTTCGAGACTCTAATTACAGAAGAAGGTGGTTAAACCAGACTCAGCCTCTTACTCTATGTCCATTGCTATGAGTTGAGCTATATCCCCCAAAGAGATGGTAAGCCCTGGCCCCTGGTACCTGTGAATAAGGTACCTGGTGCCTTGTTTGGAAATAGGATCTTTGTAGCTGATCAAGTTGAATGAGGTCATTGGGACAGAGCTAGCCAATATGACTAGTGTCCTTAGTAAAAGGGGAAAATAAGGCACAGACATGCACCTGGGGAGAACATCACGTGAAGATGAAGAGGTCAGGGTGATGTTTGTATAAACCAAGGAACCCTGCAGATTGCCAGCAAACCACCAGAACCCAGGAAAGGGACACAAAACAGATTTTCCCTCTTGGCCCCTAGAAAGCATCAACTCTGTGGACAGTTTGCTATCAGACTTCCAGCTCCCAGACACTGAGATAATAAATGTCTGTTGTTCTAAGTCACCCAGTTTGTGGTACTTGGCTATGGCAGCCCTAGCAAATGAATACACTCATTTAAACATACACGGGGATTTCCTTGGTAGTTGAGTGGCTAAGACTCCGAGCGCCCAATGCAGACTCAGAGCACCCAATCGACTGGGCTGGATCCCCGGTCGGAGAAACGGATCCCACATGCCACAGCTAAAGGTACCACATGTCACAACTAAGACCCAGCACAACCAAATAAACAAATAAAAAATAAAGAAAATAAACACACACACACACACACACACACACACACTGGCCTCATCTAACAGTGAAGGGCCAGCAGGAGACCTATCTGGAGACTGAGTCCTAAAGCAGGGCTCTGCTCCCCATGTCCTTACTGTCCATTATTGTGATCCCGAGGAAATCACTGATTTCTCTGGCCTTCGTTCTCTCTATTTCTCAAAGGGAGAGAAACAGCATTACCTTATCTTTCTGCTTGGACTCACCAATAGATGTGGGGGGGGGGGCGGGAATCACTTAAAATACTCAGTGCATTCCCACTACATTATAGCCATGTTCGGGACAAAGTGGGATCTGAAATGCTGTGGTTGTAGGAAAGAGCGAGTCAGTGAGTTGATCCTTATTCAGGTCTCTGAATGAAACACTGATCGCCTATCACATGCGACTGATAGAAACACCTCATCAGTTGCCATAGCATCATTTGCTTCCTGAAGATGATTACAGTTTAATCTATCAACATTGGAAAAGTGTTTCCTGGGTACCCAGTTACCCATGGGACACTTTTTACAGCTTCCTGCTCACTGGGGCAGTCTGCTCCTGGTCCTTACCTCCCAAAGGCACCCCCGCTCCCTGCAACTCTCCTCGGAGACAGCGGGCTGCTCAGGAAAGCAGTTGAACTTCTGCAGGTCGCTGACCGGAAGGTCCCACTGAATGGAGAATGCTTGTCCCAGTACCAGTCCCTTGAGGTCAGTGATGTTCACCACCTGAGGAAAGAGAAAGGGGCGTGAAGACAAATGAGACGAGGTGCAGCTGCCTGGATAACGTCCTTCTCTGATGGTCATGTAGTCAGGACCGGGGAAACCAGCCCTTTGACCAACACCGCTTTGAAGTAGGAAATTCGTAATTCTCTTTTTTCTTCTCCTCTGGGTCTTTCAACCTCTCTGTCAGGAAAATGAATCTGACTTCCTCCAGACCTTTCTGATCTCACGGAGCCAATGTGGGATATTGAATGGAAAGAGTTTCAGTCTTGTTAAGGAACACAGATCACAGGCGGGGAGGGCATTTCAGATTCATTGCCCCCTGGGCACGGGGCTCAGACATTTTACTAACAATGGCAGTAATGACGACCAGAGCTAAACTTTACTGAGTCTGTCAAGTACTGTGATAATCACTTCATATGCATTCTCTCTGCGAGTCCTGTAAAGCAATCCTATGCTATGAATAATACGACTATCTCAGTTTTACAAATCAGAACCCTGAGGTTCAGAGAGGTTTACTGTTTTGCTCAAGATCTCACAGCTGGGGCTCAGCAGAGCTAGGATTAGAACCCTATTCTGCCTAACCCTAAAAAGCAAGCTCTTGTCCTTTCCTATATGTGTTGTCAAAGTGGAAGGGGGCAGGGAATTCCCTGGTGGTCCAGTGGTTAGATTCTGCACTCCCAATGCAAGGGCAAGGGTTCGATCCCCGATCAGGGAACTAAGATCGTGCATGCTACACCATGCGGCCAAAAGAAGATTTAAAAAATAAAAATAAAATTAAAAAGAGGGCTGCCCTAAGGAACAGTGAATTTCCCAGTGCTTGAAATATTAACTAATGATTGGGGCTTTTCTTTTTGAATGATTATCACGTAAGGGAAAAACATTCCATAGAATAAAAGCAGATTACTCTTTGTGTTTGATTTTGATTAAATTCTCATTTTCAGCAGTGGTATAAAAATAGTTTAGAACAGGAAGGAAAAAAAGCAACTGTGTCTCAAAGATAAGTCCTTAATGTAAATGAGAGAACACAGGTGTCATTGTTCTCCAGAACTAGGCCAATGTATTGAATCATATTTTCTCTATCACATCTGACATTAGCACATCTACTTTTAAATAGCCCAGAGAAGAACTGCCTTTTTCAAGGGTATCAACTCCTACTGCCTGCTTCAGAGTCCCAACGCAAGCAAAGCTCCAGGGTCCGTATCGAGCACGCACAGATTTCTCCTTCTACATTCTCCCTGTGGTTCCCCAGCAAGCCAGCTGTCTCTGTGCCCACCCAGAGTCAACAGAGCAAGAACGAGCTGGCTGTCAGAAGCTCAGGTGAGGGTTGTTGACAGGGGCACCGCAGCAAGGAACAATATCCCACCTTTGTTGATTCTGTGTAGACAACATTTGAAATGGGGGTGGTAGCATAATTTAGGGAGACAGTAAAATTAGTGGGTTCCTTGTCCATTCCCAAGATTGTGATATCTGTAAATGTGAGTTTGTCGGGGTCCGTATAATTATCATGTATAATCGTTGCCAGTAGACGGTTCTGTGGGGAAAAGAAGTCAGTTTAGAGACCAGGTATATCTCATTCTGATTGTGTCCAAATACCTTTCCATATCTTTCTGAGATCCCAAGAGATCCTTTACCTGTGAGGTTCTAAATGGTGCCGGGTGATCATCCCCAGGGAATTTTTCAAGTGAGACTTGTAACAGTCTTTAAGTAATCTTTTAGTAATATTATGTACTTGTTTTAGTTTACTGGTTCTTTATTGATTCTATTACTCAGAAAATATGTTGCTGACACTATGGAATTCTCAAACAGACAAGATGACACATGTACAAAAAGAGACCCATAGGCATGCGAAGATATACACATTCATACACATACAAAATAATGCCCAAATAATTATTTTTTCTTTTAATGATAATGATGATAGCTAAAATTTATGAATGTTCACTGTGTGCCAGACCTTGTGCTAAGCATTTTACATGTATCATCTCATTCAATTCTCACAGTAAACTATGAGGTTGAGGCTCTAGTGATCCCCGTTCTTCAGATGAGGAGCCTAAAGCCAAGATAATGTAGAAAATCTATTCAGGGAACCACAGTTCAAAAGTGACAAAGCTGAGCTATGACAAAGAACGTAGAACCGATGACTGAAGAAAAAAAGGGACACTTTGATGTTTAAAAAAATTAAGCATCCCACAGATACATGTCCAAATGATTTTTTACAAAAGCAGTGTAATGGAGAAAGGACAGCCTTTTCAACAGATGATGCTGGAGCCATTGGACATCCGTAGGCAAAATGTGAAATTCAACCTAAACCTCATGTCTTATATAAAAATTAACTCAAAATTGGGAGTTCCCTGGTGGTCTAGTGGTTAGGACTTGGCGCTTTCACTGTCATGGCCTGGATTCAGTCCCTAATTGGGGAACTAAAGTCCCGCAAGAACTGCAGTGTGGCCCAAAATTTTCTTTTAAATTTAATCTAAAAAATTAACTCAAAATAGGTAGTAGTAAACTTAAATATAAAGGGTAGAACTATAAACATTTTAGGAAAAAATGGGAAGAAGTATTGAAGAACTACAAAGAGTTCTTATACTAGACACCAAAAACATGATCCATAAATGGAAAAAATGATAAATTAGACCTTTGAAAATTAAAAATTTTTCCTCTGAGAAAGACTGTTAAGAAGATGAAAAGAGCAGCCTACAGACTGAAAGAAAAAAAAAAAATTTACAAACTATGTATCCAAGAAGGGAACTGTCAAAGCCGAACAGAAAACTAAGTTAAACAAGTCAATTAGAAAATGGGCAGAACTGGAACATTTTACCTAAGAGAGTATACAGCTGGCTAATGAAAAGACACATGAAAAGATGGTCAACATCATTAAACTGCCAGAGAAATACAAATTGAAACCACAATGAGCTATCACTGCTGCTGCTGCTAAGTCGCTTCAGTCCTGTTGGACTGTGCAACCTCAGAGGCAGCAGCCCACCAGGCTCCCCTGTCCCTGGGATTCTCCAGGCAAGAACACTGGAGTGGGTTGCCATTTCCTTCTCCAATGCCTAAAAGTGAAAAGTGAAAGTGAAGTTACTCAGTTGTGTCTGACTCTTAGCAACCCCATGGACTGCAGCCTACCAGGTTCCTCCGTCCATGGGATTTTCCAGGCAAGAGTACTGGAGTGGATTGCCATTGCCTTCTCTGGAGCTATCACTACACCTTTATCAAAATGGCTAATTTTTTTTTTTTTTTAGTGTGACAACATCAAATGCTGGTTACAATGCAGAGGAACTGAGTGACATACATTGGTGGTGGAAATGTAAAATAGTACAGCCATTCTGAAAAAGAATTCAGCAGTTTCTTGTAAAACTAAACATATAGTTACATAATACCCAGCAACTGCACTCTTGAGCATTTATCCCAGACAATTGAAAACTTGTGTTCACATAAAAATCTGTTCCTAGCAGCTTTATCTGTAATATCCCATGACTGGATTATTAGTCCCAGATTCCCTTACTTAAGTGCATACTTAAACATATCTTGGAATGCTGCTCAGCAATAAAAATGAACTGACTTTTGACATGGAAAAGCTTGGATGAATTTTGAGGAAATTATGTTGCATTAAAAAAGCCACTCGCCAAGACTTCATGCTGTATGATTATATTTACATAACATTTTTGAAAGGACAAAATTATAGAAATAGAGAGCAAATTTGTGGTTTCCAAGAACTAAGGATGAGGTTGAGGCTTGGGGCAGGTGGAGGCAAGTAGATTGAACAGGAGAGATCCTCCTGGCCATGGAAATATTCTGCATCTTGACAGAGAGAGGGTAACAGGCATGAAGGCTAGGGGTCTCCAAACGGAGGAAATAGGTTGCAAGTGTTAGACTTTTTTCTGTCTCTCTATATATACAAAATTAAAAGGAGATTTCTCTTGAAATTCTGTGTTGCCATGACAACACCTGGTTCCACCTGAACTTGACTTTTTTCAAACCTTGAGCCAACCAATGTGTTTTTCTTATGGAAATGTTTTTCTTAAGCTATGTTAATGAACTATGTATTTACCCTAGACTCTGTCTTTCTTCAAGTTGGTTCCACCTAAGACTCAGAACCAACTTGACAAACCAGTGTGTTTTACTCATGCAAGTGTTCTCTTAAGCTATGTTAATGAGACTATGTATTTGCTTGAAAACCTGACTTTCTTCAAGATTCATGTCAATCATTTTATGGCCCGGGATGACTCACTTTGTGCCAATGTTATCTCAAAATACATGTTGTGGGTGAGGGGCCTGGTGCTACTCTCTTAGTTTTGAGACATTTCCTTTCTCTAATTAGCAGACTGCTCGTAGCTATATAACTCCCTTCTAAAGACTAGCATGATGGGGGGGCGGGGGGGATTGGGCACTCTTTCTGCCCCCTTCTGATATCTATGTCAGAAGCTTCCTCTATCTCTTTTATACTTTAATAAAACTTTAATACACAAAAGCTCTGAGCGATCAAGCCTCATCATTGGCCCTGGATTTGAATTCCTCTCCTCTGGAGGCCAAGAATCCCGACGTCATTCATGGCTCAGCAACAGCCTTTCAATAGTATAGATGTCATTATTCTTGTTGTAAAATTGTACTATAGTCTTATAAGATGTTTCAATTAGGGGAAACTGGGTAGAGTACAAGGGAACTCTGTATTATTTCTTATAACATGGGGCTCTATAATTATGTCAGCATAAAAAGTATCATTTAAAAAGCAATATGGGACTTCCCAGACTTCCCTGGTGGCCCAGACAGTAAAGAATCCACCTGCAATGCAGGAGACCTGGGTTGGATCCCTGAGTTGGGAAGATCCCCTGGAGGAGGGCATGGCAACCCACACCAGTATTCTCGCCTGAAGAATCCCCATGGACAGAGGAGTCTGGTGGGCTACAGTCCATGGGTTCGCAAAGAGTCAGACAGCACTGAGCAACTCAGCACACGGGACTTCCCTGGTGGTGCAGTGATTAAGAATCTGCGTTGCAATGCAAGGGATGTGGGCTTCATTCCTGGTCTGGGAACTAAGATCCCACATGCCATGGAGCAACTAGCCCATGCATGGCAACTAGAGCCAAATTCAGCCAAATAAATAAACATTTAAAAAATAAAAGGCAATATGAATTTAAAAGAAAGAAGAAATAAGGGAGAGAGGGTCCCACACAAGAAAGCTCTGCCCATGCACAAACAGACATCTAAGAAAACCATTTCGGGGTTCTCCCATCCCCTTCCAGCCTTACTGACATTCTTCCTCTTAGTCCCCCTGGGAAGCAGACTCCAGGCAAGTAATGCACTGCATCTCCCAATCTCTCAAAGCCACCACTTAATACCTGTGTCCAAGGCCAAGCTTTAGGGGCTAGAAAGGAAGTTCCTTGATGGAACAACTTCATAAAGGCTCTACATACCTCATCACCCCCCATCCACACCCCACCCACTTGTACCCTCTCAAATAAGGACACATCTTGGAAGCCCAGACTCATCATATAAAACTCAAAAGCAATCTTTTTTTTTTTTTTTTCCAGAAAAACAGACAACTTCTTCACCAAACTCATGCTGATTTTCTATTGGTTTATGTTTCTAACACAGATTAAAATTTTTCATTTTAATGCTAATCCTTTCTGGGACTGTGGCAGTGAAGCACTGCCCACAAAAGCAAGCAACTCCAGAAAACCCAAAACTTAAAAAAGCAGTCACAGAAAAGAGCATGCACTGGGGGTTCCCCCAAAACAGTACTTACAGAGGTGACAGAAAAACTATACAGAATATAATTATTTCCAGTTACAGCATCTGAAAGAGAAAGATGGAGGAGGAACAGTTATTACAGGAAGCAGAACAGTTGGGCATCCTCCTCTCTCCACTGGGAATGCCTCTGCCAACTAGCTCTGCTCAGCCAAGTTCTACCTGTTTTTTTGCAGACTCCACAGAAGTCTCCTGGACCACTCCAACTGCCAGTAACTACTCCCTCCTCTGAACTCCATGGCATAGGTGGAACCATTTTGTTGGCATTTAAAGTGTTTTGGGAAAAAAAATAAAAAAAAAAAAAAATAAAGCGTTTTGGGGCTTCCCTGGTGGCTCAGTAGTAAAGAATCTGCTTGCCAGTGCAGGAGATTCGGGTTCGACCCTTGGTCCTGGATGATCCCACATGCCATGGGGCAGCTAAGCCTGTGCACCACAGCTGCTGAGCCTGGGAGCCACAACTACTGAAGCCCACATACCCTAGAGCCTGCGCTCCATCACAAGAGAAGCCACCGCCATGAGCAGCCCTCGTTCGTCACAAGAGAAAAAGCCCACACAGCCATGACGACCCAGCACAGCCAAAAATAAATAATACAATAAATAAACAAATAATTTAAAAATTTTTTGACTTGCATTTGTAGCTATCTATATGCCCTTCCTCTCTCTGGACCAGGACTTCCTCAAGCGCAATAGCTGTCTTGTGTGCTAAGTCATTTCAGTTGTGTCTGACTCTTTGTGACCCCATGGATCATAGCCCGCCAGGCTCCTCTGTCCATGGGAATACTCTGGGTAAGAATACTGGAGTGGGGTGCCATGCCCTCCTCCAGGGGATCTTCTAGACCCAGGGATCTCACCTGCATCACTTATATCTCCTGCATTTGTAGATCGGATCTTAACCCACTCAGCCACCTGGAAAGTTTAGGCCCTGCACATAGCCCAATAATAAATAGCCAAGAACTATTAATAAATGCTAATTCTATGTAGGACAGATTTTTATATAATGAGACCCGAAGTTTATGTGAGGTACTTATATGTGAAAAAAACACCGCACAAATTAGATACTTGCCTCTCAATAGCAACCAAGGCAATATTTTACATTCTATTAATAACTTATAGCTTCCATTGGAGAAGGAAATGGCAACCCACTCCTGTGTTCTTGCCTGGAGAATCCCAGAGATGGGGGAGCCTGGTGGGCTGCCGTCTACGGGGTCGCACAGGGTCGGACACGACTCAAGTGACTTAGCAGCAGCAGCAGCAGGTGGTGCTAGTGGTAAAAAATCTGCCTGCCAATGCAGGAGACACCAGAGCTGCAGGTTTGATCCCTGGGTCAGGAAGATCCCCTGAAGTAGGAAATGGCAACCTGTGCCAGTATTCTTGCATGGGAAATTCTGTGGACAGGTGAGCTTGGTGGGCTACAGGTCATGGGGTCACAAAGAGTCAGACGAAACTGAGCACATATATACATTAACATAATGTATTATTCTGGTATTAATAATGACATCCGGAGAAAGGAATAAACTAAATCCAATAATATCTTTTGCTTTGGTAGAGTCAATAACACACAAGTTGCTCATTTGAAGTCTATTTTAATGTATGTGTTTGGCTAGTGGAACTTAAAGAATGCATTGATTCTAAACTGTAGAAATAAGCATCAGTGATAACAAAGCTCGTGCATACTGGGCAGTCTGCCAAGATGAACTGCCATTGAGAAGCGCAGAGATGGGACCATAAGGAAGTCTACCTTTAGAGACACCATCATCCCAGTACAGTTCTCCCTTTGCTTCTCGCTTATAGTCCAAGGCAATGATGAGTCCCAGAGAGTTTTTCCGGCTGTAAAAGAGCAATTCTCAGTTTCAGAGAATGAAGAAAAGATAGAATGGCCTTAAGCCAGCCCCCTTCATGCCCCAGGAACAGACCATCTTGGAGACAATCTCAGATATTAAGTAGATACTGATGCTGTCTGAAAACACGGAAGCTGGGTGTGGGTAGACAGCAGAGCCGAGTAGTGAATGAGCTTAAGAAGAACAGTAGATGGAGGCAGTTGCTGCTGAGAACCGCACTTGTGATAATACTAACAATTAGTACTTACTGGATGCTTTCCACGTGGCAAGCACTCTTCTAAGCATCCTATATGCCTTAAACCATTTCTATTATTTCATCTGAGCCTCTTAATAACTCTAAGAAGTTGAAATACCACCATCTCCAGTTTACTAATGATGAGCAGAGACACACAAAGTAAGTTGCCCATGGTAACACTTCTTGTATGTAGCAGAGCTGAGGCTCGAACCCAAATTTTCTGACTCTTGACCTTAAACCTATGTTAATTTTCATCTCTTACCTCCTATTAACTTGCATTGTCTCATGCCTAAGGAAATCTACTTGAGGACACTTTCTGACCAGGGGAATCCTCATGAGTGATTATTTTGACCATCCTTACAATTTGATGCAATTTACAAATGAAAGACAATGGGAATGTAAAGGAACCAAGGCTACATTTATCCCCTGCTAAATGAAGATGCCAGTTCTGGGCTGACCTTGAGAGGAAGTGAGAAAGATGGGTTACTGTAGCTATTTTCCCTTAGTTGATCCACTTGCAGTTCCAATTTTTCTTTCCCATAACACTCTGCCCCCTCAGAAGAGTAAGGAGCTCACCTGGCCTCTGTGGTCGTGTTTGGCTTCTGGGTGGGAAAGATGTAGCCCCCTCGGAGGTGAAGTCCTATCTTGTCACCTGGCAGCAGCATCTCCACAAACTGTTTCCTCCATTCTATGGCTACTTGCTAGCCAACAAAAGGGGAAAAGACCAGATAATACATTGTTTGGGCTACAAGTGACATTGGAATTATCTAGTTCAGTTGCTTCATTTTAAAGAAGAGAAAAACAGAGGACCCCCCCTCCCCACACCTCCCAAAGTGAAGTGACTTGCCCAAGGCACATAGGAAATAGCAGAGCCAAGACTCCAGCCTATCCTATTTCCTTATATTACACCATGCTGTGTGTGATTCCACACTTGGGTTTTAATTCTGTCGATCATCACAACCTAAGGCCCACTACTAGTCCACATAGCTGCAGAATAGCCAGTCAAATCTCCTGAAAATTTCCATAAGCCTACTCTAGTTATTCAAATTATTTCATTGTACCCCAGGAAAGGCCTTCTTCCCAGGAACGCACCCATAAGCAACTAAGTGTAAAACCTTGTTCTATTAGCCTACCCCAAGCGCCCAAGACTACTGCCTCACTCACCGTTTCATAGTCGTACCAGATGGCGTCAGGTATGTATGCTCTTGCGTAGTTCAAACCCTGGGGAAACATAACGGTGAGCAACACTGGCACAACCCTTTACAGTTTACACAACACCCTCACCCATGGTGGTGTGTGCTCACTGCAACACTCTTGAGAGACAGTTGGGATCATACATCCTACACGTAAGATATAGATCCTCAGGAAAACCTGGGCAGATTAACCAAAACAGAGCTGTTCCTAGAAATGAAGACTGTTTTGCTTGGAGACTGCTGAGAAAAGCAGAAAAAGTGTATTCCCTGGGTCCCTTGTTTAATCTGATAGAAGGAGCATGAAGCAGCTAGGCCCTCCGGAGAGCTTTGTAGGAGGACTACTTGTGAGCTAGCAGGACCTACCATGAGATGCTGGGGCTAAAACGTCAGCTCCAAGGGCCTTTGACTTGAGTCCATGGGCCATCTCTCATGTTTATAAACAGATCAGCATAATCCTGACCCCTCTCCTACTCTTCCCTACTCACCCCTGCCCTTGATTCTACTTGGTCCTTCCTACAGGGACTCCAGGGTAACACCCTCCCCTTCCCTAGCACCCCTCTCTCCCTCCACACTCCTCTCCCCACCTCTTCTCTCCCCCCACCCCAACTTTAGGAAACACATTCCCTCTGGTCAACAGCAAGCACAGACAGATGATCAGCCTGAACTCCCAGGTATACAAATCCCCCATCAGTACCAAGGCCACATGCTTAAGGAAACAAGCTTTAAGGTAATTTTGCAAAATGGAGATGGCTTTGCTTGGCAAATTGAGAGTGAGATCAATAGTGACTACTTTTTCTAATTTCCAAATTGTCATGCTCTCTCCCTCCTATTTGTAGTCAGATTTATCTTTAAATACAGACACTCGAGACCCAGCTTATTCCACTGTAGATCCACGAAAACAAGTGGGAGAGTCCACCCCATTGTTCAGATTATAAACACACTTCATATAAAACAGGCGTGATGAGGAGTCCAGGTCCCCAGAGGAACTGAGCGTGCACCTCCCAGGTAGCTGGGTCCTGGTAGAACCTGGAAAACAGAGAAGGCAGGTAAAGCCTGAGTACAGAACAGCCGCACACAGTATGGCAGCAGGGTCCTAACTAACCTTGTTGCTACTAGCAAGGTAAGTGACGTTATGATCTGAAAGGGAGTCTTTGCAGGTCAGGAAGCTTACTCGTGGACAAGGGGCCTTGCTACGGTCTCCCCCAGGGTATGAGCTCGGTAGAAAAGGGTGTAGAGATAGGGCAGCAGGGTGTAGCGGATGTTCAGATAGTATCTGGAGGATTCCAACAGCATAGCGTTGTTTTCACTGAAGGCAGCAGGATCCTGGTCCTAGAAGGAAATGTAAGCAATTACTAAATATTTCCATCAAATCTCTGAAGCTCTCTTGGGATAAGAAGCCTTGTCAAGTGAAAGCGGTCATGTTTCCCAATTCAGAGGATGTCAAAGCATTTCTAGAACTGCAAGGATCTTGGTTCTCCTTCTTCACTTTATAGATGGAAAAATAGTATCAAAGATTACATGACTTCCCCAATGTCAAATTTTAAGCAAGTGGCAGAGTTTAAATTTGATACATCTGCCAGCCTATGATGCATCTGCAGCCTCAGGGTGATCAAGAGGCCCCCAGAAGTGGCGGTGGAGATAAAGGGGCTATAGTGGGCCCTGCTCCCCTAGAGCTGTTGCTCCAATGTATGTTATTTATTAAGGTTTCTGATAATACTTCATTTGGCATATAATGCAATCAAGTTGTGAAAAGTGAAAGTGTAGTTGCTCAGTCTTGTCTGACTCTTTGCGGCCCCACGGACTATAGCCTGCCAGGCTGCTCAGTCCATGGAATTCTCCAGGCAAGAATGCTGGAGTGGATTGCCATTCTCTTTTCCAGGAGATCTTCCCAACCCAGGGATCGAACCCAGGTCCCCCACATTGCAGGTAGATTCTTCACCATCTGAGCCACTCCTACTGTTTGAAACCAATGGCCTTAAGCCACACTGCCTGCCACCGTGATGTGCAATCCTTCTCTCCCTTTCCTTACAGTTTTAGAAATGTGCAATTTTAAAATTTATGTCTGGTTTTGTCTGTAATGCTTTCATCATCAAAATATGTTTTATTTTCTCTATTCCAAAGACAGTGACCTCTATTTGTTCTTCAATGTACAATGTGTAAAAAAAAAAAAAAAAAAAAAATCATGAGTACAGCTTTTAGTAGACAGTGTTGTCTTTTAGTCACTGGGTCAAGTCCAACTCATCGTGATCCCGTGGACTGTAGCCTGCCAGGCTCCTGTCCATGGGATTTCTCAGGCAAGAGCAATGGAGTAGGTTGCCATTTCCTTCTCTAGGGAACTTCCAGACCCAGGGATCGAATCCACATCTCCTGCTGAGCAGGTGAGCTCATTGAGCCACCTGGGAAGCCCCTAGTAGATTTTATCCAAGAACAGACCCCAAAAACCCTTTTAGATGGAAAACCTAATTTGCTTCCCAGAAACAGAAATTTTCCATTAATGATGAGCAGTTGTTATGTTCATTTTCACTATAATTGGAAAGATGTGAAAGATATGTGTGCCATATTTAGATCAGTCATCTTGTATTCTATTTCTGGAATAATTTTAGAGAAAATTGCTTACATTTTTTCTTTTATCCCTAAGATGCCCATTTCACCCCTTCCGCATAGAACTATTCCATGAGACAACTCAATGGCCCCAGTGTGAGACTCATGAAAATCCTGAGGCCAAACACCAAAGAAAATAATACTCCATAGCCTCCGTCAGTTTGGTCTCCAGCAGAGAAAGTCCAGAGCTGCACCATCCATTATGGTGGCTATATGGTACATGAGGCTACTCCACATTTGAGATGTGGTTAGTAAGACCAAGGAATATAACTTTTCATTTTATTTTATTTTAATCCATTTAAATTTAAACCTAAAAATGGAATCAACATAAAATATTTTTTCCATTAAACATTATTATTTTGGTAGGATTACACTTTACTCCAACTATTAAAAAGTTAACATCCTAATTGATACGCATTGTCAAGTGTAAAATGCACACTTAAATTTGAAGGCTTAGTAGAAAACAAAAAGAATATAAAGTAGCTCATTAGTATTATGTGTCAAACCCAGATTGAAATGATAATTTTAGGGATATATTGAGTTATATAAAATATATTAAGAATAATTGACCCCATTTCTTCTCATTTTTAAAAAATTTACACTTAAACTTAGATGTATGGCTCTCATTATTATTCTATTGAATGGCACTAGTTGAGAGGAAAGGAAAAAGGCCCTGGAACCCAAAAACCTAAGTGATCTGAGTGCACTTGTCTGTATTAAGTGTTTCCAGGCCATCTCTTCAGGAAGTGAGCCCACCCTACCTGCTTCCAGCCCCTTGCTTAGAAGTCCAGCAAATAGTTTATCTCTCTCTAGATCACCAATAGCTAGGAAAGCCCAGGGATAAAATACTTGGCTGTGGGTCTTTCCCAGGTTAGAGACATGTCATTGGATAAAATTGAGAACTGAAACTAAAATGACCATTAATAAGTTACTCTAATTAGTCTATTAAGAGCTAAACCACTCAAATGAAACATTTCAGCTGAGGATGAGGTCATTAAAAGAAAGAGCATCCCACCTTACTCATCCCTAGCATCACCAAAGACATCTCCTTAGTGGGGACTTGGAGTAAGTGTCCGTCGACAGAGGAGTGGATAAAGATGTGATGCATATACACAGTGGAATATTACTCAGCCATGAAATAGAGCAAAATGAAATAATGCCATCTGCAGCAACATGGACAGACCTAGGGACTGTCAGGGGGAGTGAAGAGCATCAAAAAGAGAAAGACAAATAGAAGGTATCACTCATATGTAGATTCTAAGCAAATGGTACCAGAGAAAGTATTTACAAAAGAGAAATAGAGTCGCAGACGTAGAAAACAAACTTATGATTATGAGAGGGGAAGGGGTGGGGGCAGGGATAAGCTGGGAGATTGGAACTGACATATACACATCACTGTATATAAAATAGACAACTACTAAGACCTCCTATATAGCACGGGGAACTCTACTCAATACTCTGTAATGACCTATATGGGAAAAGAATCTAGAAAGAGTGGATATGCGAATATGTATAATAGATCCACTTTGCTTTGCACCTGAAACTAACACCACATTGCAAATCAAATGTACTCCACCTTTTTTAAAAAATGGAATATAGGGGGAAAGGAGACACACTACTAGGTGAAATGTCAATTTTACAGTCATTCCGGAAAGCAATCTAGGAACATATAATAAAATTTAATATACTTTAGAAGAGGGGACTTTGAACCTACAGCTATACTTGCCCATCAAAAACAGGGCCTTATATAGAAGAGGCTAAAAGTATGATGAGTCATGAGAAGCAGAGGGGGTGGTCTCATGAACCATTTGTAGAAAGACAGAATGTGTAACGAGGTGAAAACAAAGTTCAAGTCCCTGGCCTGCCCCTCCCTAAATCCTTGCTCCCCAGTCTCCCTTATCTTGGAGGAGTTTCCCTTGTATTAACTGAAGAAAAACCCAGTGGACTCTGTCTCAACTTATATAAGGTAGTTACAGAAGCAAAGGGGCTTCGCTGGTGGCTCAGCGGTAAAGAATCTGCAGGCTAATGTAGGAGATCCTACATGGGTTTGATCCCTGGGTCTGGAAAATCCCCTGGAGAAGGAAATGGCAACCCACCCCAGTATTCTTGCCTGGGAAATCCCATGGACAGAGGAGCCTGGAGGGCTGCAGCCTATGGGGTCACAAGAGAGTCAGACGAGACTTAGAGACAAAACAACAACAAACAACAGAATCAATAGCAGCACCGTGGACACTTTCACAACGCTTCTCACCTTACTGGTGAGTTTCCAGCAACGGAACCATTTAGTTATATACATTCTATTCCCCACTTACTCTAGTCCCCAAACCCTGCTTTTGAAACCTATCACCCAAGGTTTATCTATTCTGTCTCTGCACTTAGGGCCACCCTGTAGGATTTTCTTCAATCTCTCCTTGAGTATAAATAGATCATAAAATTCAAGAAGTCTCCATCATTTCTCTTGGAACCTTACCCTGAACCCAGGCCCATTGTGATTCCTCGACAGTGGATAAAATGCTCCCAGCTGCATCCACCGTCTGCAGAGCTCCTCCGTGACATTCTCTGTATAACCACAGATGTTGGCACCTACCTGGAGGATTAGCACACACACAAGCACAGGGTCAGTGAGAGAGGCGAGAGCATTGACTGTGCACCTATATGATAAGGAAAAATAGCATCTCTTATTTCCATCCTTCCATGTGTAAGGAAGTCCCAGGCTTTCCAGGAAAGCCTCCCGCCAAATGGGAGAAAGAAACAAGTATGCATGGCAAATCTACTGACAAGAAGAAAACTGACTGTCATATTCAGGGCTCTTCCTCAACATCAGCTTTCACTTTCAAGGTCTGGCATTTATGGATGCTCTGCTGATAGGATTTTCTGTGATACTAATATGTGTTACGTTTACCATCCTACCTTCAGAAGACAGCTCACAAGGCACATAAAAATCAGTTTTCCCAGGCTTCCCTGGTGGTCTAGTGGTTAAGAATCTCCCTGCCAATGCAGGGGACACTGGTTTGCTCCCTGGTCCAGGAAGATCCCACATGCTGTGGAGCAATTATGCCTGTGCACCACAAATATTGAGCCAGCACTCTAGAGCCTGAGAGTCACAACTACTGAAGCCTGTGGGCCTAGAGTCTGAACTCTGCAACAAGAAACCACCGCGATGAAAAGCCTGAGCATCGCAACTAGAGAAAGCCCATACACAGCAATGAAGAGGCAGCACAGCCAAAAAAATTTATTTTCCCAATACACATCACAGTGAAATACATGCTCCTTGGTTTTCAGACACCCTCAAAGTCTGGTGATGAGAACAATGTCAAAGGACAAAGAGTGAAAATTCCTTGTTTCAGAATGAAACTCACCATGGGGATGCCGAATAGGTTGAACTCCAGGATACCAGGGATGGACCAACGGAGATCGTCCCATCTGGCTGCATTGTCCCCCAACCAATGAGCAGCAAATTTGCCAGATCCCGCAAAAGTAGAACGTGATAAGATGAAGTGTCTCTTATTGGAGAAGATACTCCCCATGGCCCTGAAAAGGAATACAGTCAAGTGAGCTGGAATGACTAGGACTTACCTACCCCCAGGGCGATAATGGGCTTTCCAATCAAACTCAGAAAAAACACCCAAAGTGTCAGGAATCAGGAAAGCAAACTAGTTTAGCATGTTTAAGAGCTTATTTCTCTCTTCTGGATCAAGTTTCAGGTCTCACATGACAATACAAACTTCTACAGACCAGCCCCGCAACAAGGGATTTCTCTAAGCTCCTATCCTCTTGATTATGTTTTCTCTATCTTGTTGGAACTTGTTGTGCTCTGCCTTTGGGTCAAAACTATTCTGGAACCATGTTTTGGGTTCTTGGCCCTATCTTATCCCTCTAGACATGGTTTCTTCAGTGTTCCTGGCTCCATGCCTTGCTGCCCATCAGTAATCCTGTTCAGCACACCACCAGCTCAGGCTGGAACCCTGTACCCACTGCTGGCCCAAGAAGAGAGTGTGTACACCGGCTGGGCTCCAAGCACCTGGTTCCTCTGAAGCTTCACAACTTATTATTAGCAGTGTCCAATATGAGAAATTTGTAATCTATGCAAAATAATGATTGAAATGAGAAAAACAAATGAACTGACGAGTGAAATGTCAAAGATGATATATGACACTCTTTATAAAGTTAAAAACAACTAAAATATATTTTCCTTGTATTACACATAAAATATTACATATCAAATAAAACTATATAGAAAAGAGAGCAAAGGAATTAGAAACAGAATTCAGAGAGATAATTGCATATAGTTAAAATTATTAATAATATTATTAACTATATATTTTATCCCACCCTGAATCCTGAAGCTATTATCTCTGAATTCTGTTTTTAATTCCTTTGCTGTCTTTTCTATACAGTTTTATTTGATATGTAATATTTTATTACATGTTTTATATGTAATACAAGGAAAATATTTATATTTTTTGTTAGATGTAGGCTATTTTCTTAGCTTCTATTCTGCACCCTTTCTTACGTAGGTACTTTACTAAAAGGCCTCTGCCCTCTTTCTTCATTCACACTAAATAATTCATACCTTCCTTTAGACTCCAAAATTGAACAATAATACAACTACAAGACAATAACACAACTGCTGCTAGCTCTTTGCAGGCCAGTTCTTTTATCTTTCCTTTCAACACATGGTCTGAGAGAAAGCTGCCACCAGGCATCAGGTAATTTCCCATAGACACCAACACAACCACCAGTGCTTCCTTCCTTCACATTCCTGAGGATGTTATGAAGAGTCTATACGTGTAGAAGGACTTACAATGACAAAAGCGGGGGAATTCTGAGTTAGGAGGCTGGTTCATGAAAAAGACATGCTCTATTCTGACAATTCAATGACCAAAAGATGGGAGTAGGTTGGGGGAGAGGACGCACTCCAACTCTCGTCCTTGTCTCTCTTTTGATCTAGATTGGCAGACACTTTGCCCTTATTGCTGTTGGTCAGAGGGATTATTGCCTTCTGCAGTCATCAGTTATGAAAGAAACACCGTCAGCTTTATAGAGTGAAACTCAAACAGGGGTGACATTATCTACAGTCACAGTTTACTTACAGCTGGGCCGTTAAGGTAACACAGAGGAGATAACTGTTTTTTTCCCAGCTCAGAGATAAAGTCTTATTCAGAGATCCTTTCATTCCTCTTTCCCACCATTCAGGTTTGACCTATTTATGGTCGGGTTCTGATCTCTGGGAGAATCTGGTCTTCTGCTTTCAGCCTAGATGGAAGTGAATTTCCTCCTTTGGATGTATCAGTAACCACTTTCCCCAAACTGGACTGCCAGCTAAGATGGAGCCAAATACTCATTAGATCTAAGACTTAGTATGAAAGTCAAAGTGTTAGTCGCTTAGTTGGGTCAAACTCTTTGTGACTCCATGGACTGTAGCCCACCAGGCTCCTCTGTCCATGGAATTCTCCAGGCAAGAATACTGGAGTGGGTAGCCACTCCCTTTTCCAGGGGATCTTCCCAATTCAGGGATCAAACCCGGGTCTCCTGCACTGCAGGCGGATTCTTTACCATCTGAACCACCTGGGAAGCCACAAGACTTAAGTTCTCCTGATGCCCAGATCCCATTTGTTTTTCAGCCATCTCTGCCCCCCACCTGAAGGCTAAGGTATGGTTATTTCCACAGTTCTCTGGAAATTTAGGTCATTCTGCCTGACCTAGGGAAGTTAGAAGGGTGCTTACTCCTTACTCAGTCATAGTTACTTTTTAACTCTCAACCATAGCTAGTAGAATGTTTTAATCAACCCCATCATGATGTTAAAGCACTTTGTCACATGGAGACACTAACAATAATGCAATTTAAAGTCTCTTTCTTTCCTACCACCCTTCCTTACTCTTCTTTTTTGCCCTGACCATTTATCCCCTCTCCATCTTACCTTCCATCCTTAGATTGGTGCATCTAAGTGTACAGATAAAATAGGAAGGGACTATAGGAAACATGGTCTTCCATGGTGGCTCAGACAGTAAATAAAGAATCTGCCTGAAATGCTAAAGACTCAGGTTCAATCCCTGGGTCTAGAAGATCCCCTGGAGGAGGAAATGGCAACCCACTCCAGTATTCTTGCCTGGAGAATCCTTTGGACAGAGGAGCCTGGTGGGCTACAGTCCATGGGGTCACAAAGAGTCGGACAGGACTGAGTGACTAACACTACTGCTGCTATAGAAAACATTGATCCAAGTCTCTCATTTCAAAGATGGGGAAATTGAGTCTTATTCATCTAGTTTATTTCTCAGGAAAGGTAGAGAAAGAGAAAAAGAAGCCAGAAAAGACAAGACAGAAAATCAGAAATGTGTGTCCTTTTTGAAGCTTGTCTTTCATTGAAATAAACACTTTTTCATTTACTAGGCAAGGATCTACTCTGATCTGGATGATTCAGCATTAATAAAAAGTCTTGATGGCAAAATGGTGCTGGAAGACAAAATCAACACAGACTCTGCCTCTAGAATTAAGTCCCTGAGGGGCCCATCCTGACGTTCTCTTCCTCAGGCCCAGTATTTATTCATTCAACAAGCATGTCTTCAGTTCACACACTAAAGAAACATGGGCAACTCTGACCTGCATAAAAACTGACAGTCCAGCAAAAAAAAAAGAATATTAAAAAATAATAAGATTTTGGCACATTAAGCATATTGTAAACCTATGGTTTTTCTAGTAGTCATGTTTGGATGTAAGAGCTGGACCGTAAAGAAGGCTGAGTGCCAAAGAATTGATGCTTTTGAACTGTGGTGCTGGAGAAGACTCTTGAGAGTCCCTTGCAGTCAATTCTAAAGGAAATCAACCTTGAATATTCACTGAAAAGACCAAGGCTATAGCGAAGCTCCAATACCTTGGCCACCTGAAGTGAAGAGTCGACTCACTGGAAGAGACCTTGATGTTGGGAAAGATTGAGGTCAGGAGGAGAAAGGGGCAAGAGAGGATGAGATGGTTGGACGGCATCACAGACTCAACGAACATGAATTTGAGCAAACTCCAGGAGATGGTGAAGGACAGGGAAGCCTGGCTGTGCTGTAGTCCACAGGGTCACAAAGAGTCAGAAAAGACTGAGCAACTGAACAATAACAGCAGCAAGTGCAGATTTAACTGGGTAGCCTGTATTTTTATTGACTGAATCAGGCAGCCCTAGTGTGGTGATCTGAGTACATTCAGTAACAGGACCCAAGCAAGTACTAATGTCCAACTGGGACTTCTAAATACCCTGTATGTTAATACCTTTGAGTATCTTCAAAATAATGAAGTTCCTAAAATAATGAAGCCAATCTTTGAAATAATGAAGCGAATCAAAAATAATCCTGCATAAAAACCTGGGATTATAAGGAAAACCTCTTAAGTATCCTGTAAGATCTGAGTTTCTATATGCCTATAACCACTAAAATATTTGAAATATACAGTGATGAAAGACAAGAGAAACCCTTCACCTCCCACCTCCCCAGATCTGGAATTAGGAGGAAAACCCATGCTTACGAGTCCGTGGCTCTTGCCATGGTATAGCCATACAAGCTGTGGACATCGTAGTGAAGGCCCCCATAAAACTCTGTGTCCATGCAGAGGGTTCTTGCGAAAAGTAAGCCGTCCAAAACTCCTGTGGGAAAATACCCATCTGTGAGGCACATCCCTGTCCACCAACTGGAACAAAAGAACCACCCAATCACTTGTTTCTTGGTTACTGACCTTCCCTGACAGTCTCCACCTGACAAAATCCTTTCCAGATTTTAAATACCCTAAATGCCACTTCCTACCTTTGGCCTGGGCTTCCCAGGTGGTTTGGTGCTAAAGAACCTGCCTGCCAATGCCGGAGACACCAGAGATGTGGGTTCGATCCCTGGGCCAGGAAGATCCCCTGGAGAAGGAAATGGCAATTCACTCCGGTATTCTTGCCTAGAGAATCCCATGGACAGAGGAGCCTGGCGGGCTACAGTCCTGGGGTCACAGAGTCAGACACAACTGAGCACACACGCACCTGGGGCCTACGCTGAACTGGATCATTAAAATTAATTTGCACTTCCATGAGCTCACAAAGAATGCTACTTAGGCAAGTGAGGAAACATGTTCAGGGCAATGGTTCATCTGAGTTTAAATATAAACAAAGCACTTGCATTTATCAACATGTACTTTGTCAAGAAGAATAGAGAACAGGTATGAGGGCAGTGAACATTTTCACTTTTATATTGTAGACATTCACACCCCAGTTAGTTTTTTTTTTTAATGAGATAAGATATTTGAGTGGTTTCATGAATAAGAATTCAGATTTTGCCTCTAGAAACCACTACTATTTCTGTATTTTCCCTTTCTCATGCCTAAGATGCTCAGTATTTTCTGCCTTATCTGCAATTGCCTTTTTTAAAAATTTTCTTTATTAGCTTTTATTGAATATAGTTGATTTATGATGTTGTATTCATTTCTGGTATACTGCAAAGTGACTCAGATATATATATATATATATGTGTGTGTGTGTGTGTGTGTGTGTGTGTGTGTGTATATATATATGTATGTATATGTTTATTTATTCCTTTCCATTATGGTTTATTATAAGATATTGAATCTAACTCCCTGTGCTGTTCAATAGGACTTCGTTGGCTACCTATTTTATATACAGTAATTTGTATCTGCTAATCCCAAACTCCTAATTTATGCACCTGCTTCTTTTCCCTTCTCCTTGAAGACTGATGACCGGGGACCGTCCTTCATGAAGCCTTGTCTGCACATAGGACCTCAGTATGAGACACAGTTTCAGAAAACTTTTTTCAGAAATAAAGAAAATTCTGTTTCTGGCACAATTCAGATTGTGGAATGAGATTCACAACGACTTTGATTATAAGAAACGACACTAAAATTTCCCAGGATCAAAGTTAATTTATCTAAATCTTTATCACACTAAGGTAGACTGTCCAGTCCTGAAAATGCAAAAAGCAAACCAGCTACGAGGCAAAGCAGCTGGTTTTACACATGGGGAGACTAAGCACCATGGGGTAGAGAATGGGGTGCTCAACAGAAGCAAGCAGAAGGTGTTAGGACTGCCATTTTCTGGAGGGGAAAACACTCAGTTTTTGCCAAGAAAAAAATCAAGAGATTAAAAGGGAAACATGATAAGCTGATTCAGAGTGGGGAAAAAAATTTGCGGGAACACAGACTGAGCAGAGTAGGATGAAGATTAAGAGGGAGAAGTGAGACTTCCCAGGTGGTCCAGTGGTTAAGAGTCTGCCTGCCAATGCAGAGGACACAGGTTTGATCCCTGGTCTGGGGAGACCTCACTTACTCAGCGTGGCAACCAAGCCTGTATGCCACAACTACCGCGCCCACACCCTCCAACTACTGAAGCCCGCCTGCCTGGAGCCCCTGCTCTGCAACAAGAGAAGCATCACGATGAGAAACCCGTGAAAGGCAATCAAGAGCAGACCCCACTCACTGTACCTAGAATGCAGACCCAGCATAGCTAAAAAAAAGTTTTAATTAAGAAAAAAGAATACATGAGAGAAGCAAACAGTAGATTTTACAAAAAGTTAAATAGTTGAAAGTCAAGACTCTGCCTGAAAAATTCTCCACTCCTGCTGTGACCAAAAGGGACCAAAGAAACAGCTAAACCTTGGTCCAAGGGTGCACATGAAGTGGATAAATCAGAATAAAGTGGCAGAAGTTGGCCAGAGGCTCAGCAAGCCTGTATTCTCTTCCTGGGAGAATATTTCACACTTTCACTTGACATTAAGCTGAGACTATGTTACTGGAGTCTGGCCAAAGGAATGTGAGCATGTTAAATACACCCCACTTCCAGGAGTGTCCATAAGAATCCCTCTACCCTCTCTTCCACCCAGTAAGCTGGAAGTAAAGGACCCTGGGATGGGAGAACAGACTGTGAAAGTAACCAGGTCCCTGAATCATTGCTGGATGAGAGTCACATGTCCCACACTACAATATTATGTGAGTAAACTTGTGTTTATCCACTGAGATGTTCATTTGTTTCCAGATTCCAGCATAAACTATTATACACTGTTTCTCCCTCTTCCTCTCTCTTTCTCTCTCTCTTTCACACAGACATACTCTTTCAAAATCAGGGATTGGAAAACTCATTAGGAAAAGGCCTTAAAAATAGGAAGGACTGAAAAGGAATCATACTTTAAACTCTTGCTAATGAGCTTTTTTTTTTTTTTTCCTGGTAGCTCAATGGTAAAGAATCTGTCTGCCAATGTAGGAGACGAGGATTCAGTCCCTAGTCCAAGAAGATCCCACATGCAATGGGGCAACGAAGCCCAGCGCACCACAACTACTGAGCCTGAACTCATAGAGCCTGTGTTCTGCAAGAAGAGTAACCACAGCAATGAAAAGCCCACACACCACAACTAGAGCGTAGCCTCTGCTCTCCACAACTAAAACCCGCACGCAGCTATGAAGACCCAGCACAGCCAAAAATAAATAAATTTTTTTTAAAAAAGAAAAGTTAACAAAACAAAGATTTACTTTAATGGCAGGTAGTCTGTACCTTAATGTATTCTGATATTCTGATTATAAAGTTTAACACTGAACCATTTGTATGAAGGGTTTGGAGACAGTGAATAGGGTGGAAGTATGTAAAACTCTACAACTATAGGAGGTATGGCTTCCACCAAGTGCTTGCCGTTGGATTATGGCAACGAAAAGGTATTCAGAGACTGAACAATGCAGCAAGGTCTCCTACAGAAGAGTGGTCAGGGTGGTCAGGGTGTTTGGATGGGGAGTCCCTTGAGCTGGGAAGTAGATTGCTCCTGGCCACACCAAGTACTATCAAGGTTGTTTTAAATACATCTCATTCCTCCATCACTAGGAAACAAGTCGAAACTTACGAGGTTTGAAAGGAGGAAAGTTGAAGTTGTTTACTTCACACTGTTGATCAGAACCTTGTAGAAAGCTAGATACTTCATCCATTTCCTACAAAGACACAAAATACACAAAATGGAAAATGTTACTGATGCACAGGTAGCTGTTGAGTAATGCTTACTGAATTCGAAGCTCCAAATTTTCTATCCACTTCTTTAAATATGAACTAAAAGTAGGTGATGCTTGATTTTACTAAACAGTTAATTTTTTAAATTTCAAAGAAATATCCCCACCAGTTATCCCCACCTAAAAAATAAAAGATGCTCATGAAATAATTCTTTAATAATTAATTTTAAATTTTAATGAATCAGTGTGACAATAATAATTATATTAATAGCTTCTCATAAAACAGTATTTTTAAGTTAAAATACAGTTAGTGGAGGTAAAAGCTGAAGCCATGAGAAAACAAAGGACTTTCTCAAAAAGAAATAATCAGTTAGTGGCAGATCCAAAGTTAAACTTCCCAGAGTTTTGAGGAGTCCAACTTACTGCATATAAATTCAACATTAAGTAAAAGGATTTTAAATATCACTACTCAAGCAAACTATTTTATTACAGATCAGAGTCAAAGTTTATCTCACGATTTGGAATATCTGTTCCCAAAATAGGTTTGATCCTGAAACAGCAAACTTACAATCCACACTCCATCAAACTCCAGAGTTTTATAAAATTCACTGAACTGCTCTTTCCACCACTTAGTACCATCTGAATTAGTAAAATCAGGAAAAACTGTCCAACCAGGGTATGCCTAGAGAAGAAAGAAGGCTGTGGCAATTAGTCTGTTCGATGGTTCACTTTGGATTTATTGCTGGCTACCATTTCTTCTACTAGAAGCCCCATGCATCTTATCACTTAAGAATCAAAATTTGTGACTCTTCCTAAAATTTAATAGTAAAATAGGAGCAAGGAGCCAAGGAAACAAAGAAGAAAAGGAAAAAGAAGTCATTAAATAGATAAGAAGCCATCAAATGTCTTTTTCCTATTAAAAAAAAAGGTAAAATTATGTCAGGTCAATTGGGAGAAAAACTGTTTAAAATACTGGAAATCTAACTGGACAATATTTTAGAAGAGAATGATTAAATTTCTTTAATGTGTTGTCAATTAAAGGTAATCTAAAATCTACTTTGAATAATGATATTTCTAAATAATACATTGGTTTCATCATATAAGCAATCTTTTTTAAGTGGTTAAATTAATTTCATGCTTCTTACTCAGGCCCAATTATTTCTTACCCTATCTTCTCTTCCTATCTATTCCTATCAAAGTGTAGCTTTTAACATTTTCTACAAATAGCACAAAGATACAGCCATAGCCAAATTATTGTAAATTATGAATTTATAGGATATAAGCTTTTGTGCATACTTTCTTGCTCATTTCCCCAGCAAATGTATAGATTGTCGTTTAGGGACAATTTTATGCTCAAGTAATACAATGTATACAATTTATATGTATTTATAATTCAGAGGCTTCTTAAAACTCAAGATAAGAGCTTAAAGTTCTTCCTGTTAAGTGGACTGAACTCCTGGTCCTTCGTTTTAGGTGATGACAGCAGATCATAATTAGAGATAATTTTGGACCTCAGGGGACAGACATGTGGCAAAGAAGTCACTTGCAGCAACAACATTCCACCTAGAGCAGGGCCAGCAAACTTTATTCTACCTGAATGCCTTTATAATGAACTCCAACCACCCCCACTATGATTTCCTCTGCCAACATCCTAGATCAAATGATTCGTGTTGTTTGTTGGTCAGGGGAAGTCACACCATAACAAAGAGTAGCCCCAACTCACTGCAACTGAAGTCCATGCAAAGCTACGAAGACTCACCAAGGCCAAAAAATAGAATAAACAAATAAATCTTAAAAAAAATTTCTTCTCATTATCTGTAGTATTGGAGAGTCAGGGTATAGATTTTTAATTAGACTAGCTGTTTTTCCCACCACAATAAAGAAATCATAATATATGAAGTGATAGAAGCACTAATTATTACTACAATAGCAGTCACATCACACATGGATCAAATCAACGTGTTATATACTTTAAACTTAAACAATGGTATTAATATATATAATATATTTCAACTAAAAAATCCTTCAGAATTTTAATCTTTCTATTATTCCATCTACTGGTCTAAAAGTAATAATAAAAGAAAACACTAAAGTTACGAAAACAGTAATGATACTGTAACTTGCTTTCTACCTACTCATCTTCATACCAAAAGTACAAACTTCCCAAAATGATCGTAATCACTCCAGTTTTCTTGAGAAATTACCTGCCCAACAGCAAAGCCTTTGTCCCCCATGATCCACACTCTCTTTCTGCTTCCATTCACATAAGGCTGGTAGTCAGAGTTATTTAAGATCCCCGGATTCTATTAAGTGAATATAATAAGTACTGTTTAGTAACTTTTCCCACTTTGAAAGGAAAAATTAGGCAACAGAATAAGTGTTTGAACGTACCATAATAATTACATATTTCAGTCCATTTTTATGTAACTCATTGGCAAAGTCTGAGAGACCATGGAAAGCCACTCCATCAATAGTGAAATCCTTCTTTTCATCCATGTAGTCAATGTCAGAGTACTGGACATCCTGAAAGACAGTGCTGGTCAGTTAGAACTGAGAAATAAGATCACGCTGATGGAAGATATTATAGCTCTGGTTCTTGATGATTAAAACTAAAGCCATAGTTCTTAACGATCCTGGAACTGTCCAGACTTGGCTATACTCTGGGAGTAAAGAAACCCTTTCTGAAAGATATCGGCTTTCTTAGATTGCAGGTTTACCCTTCATACCAATAGAAGCATGTCATAAGGAATTGAGAACTTGAAGTAGGACTGGATCTTGTTCACCTTGTAACTTGAGAACTTGGATGCTTGACATAAAACAAGTTCTCTTTAAGGTGTGTTTGAATGAGTATATTAGTAATGTTATAACCATGTTCTAACTTGGAGCCTAAACATTGAACTAGAATAGATCATAAGAGGAGAAATTGGTCTTCTTGCCCTAAAACTGCCAGAGTAATAATTAACAAAGATAAATAACAAAAGCATAGAGCTTTAATTAACCAAACTCTCGTGCATGTGTATGTTTTGTGTTTGCATACCATCCTATGAGATGTAGGTGTTATTCTTAATGAGAAGATTGAAATGTGAAGGGGTTAAGTGACATTTTCCAAAATCATGGGCACATGAATCTATGGGGGTTGACAGGGGCTTTGTTGATAGGCTCTTGGATCCCAGATGCTATTTTTCTCCAACCTACTACATACTCCAAAGCATATGAAGTTCTTCTAAGCTGATAAGAGAAGTTCCAACTTACATATGGGATCTCAGCTTCACGAGTTCGGTTTACAACATTTTTCAATCCATCAATGCCACCATAATTCCTGCGACTAAGCTGGAACCCAAGACTCCAGTAGGGAGGCAAGAATGGTCGTCCAACAAGCTGAAAAGATAAATAAAGAAGTGTCTAAGCATTTAGAATACACACTGTAGCACCACTTCTGACACAGAAAATACTACCTTCACTTCATTTTCTCTTAAGTCCTCAGATCTAAAAATGTTGAAGCTGAGAGTAACCTCCTGGGCAATTTGCAAAATTCTACAGCTCACCTAACTACCTAAATGTATTCCTGACAACAGCAACATCAGAAAACAGTGGGACTTGCAGGTAATGCTTGAATCACAATATAATATTGGGGGAAAGAAAGAAGCAACATTCATTCACTCAGTGAATCTTTTCTAAGTGTTGATATTGTGGCAAAGGATTGACAAGGCACTTGGGATTTAGTGGCATACAGCAGAAGCGATTCCTGCTCTCACGTCAGTGTCTAATTTCAGACAGCGAGAAGTGCTAAGCATAAAGCATCAGCACTAATATTGAATGGGATGGATGAAGAAATAATGGACTATGTTTAAAATCCAACTCTATAAGTTGCTCAAGCCAACGCTCTGAGAAGATCTCACATACAGCCCTGTCTTAAACGTACCCTGAGAGCCGCTGTCCTGTCCTTCCTTAGGAGAGTCGCCTCAGGAGGGGGACTCTCTCGTGGCTCTGAGTCCCCATGCAGTGTATTTGCATCTTATTAGTAGCACTAATTATAAGGTGCTTCCTATTACTATTATTTCAGGCTTTGTTATATTTCTCCTATGTTATTATAAATTGTGCCATCTTGAACAAATCGCTCCATTTTTCTGTACCTGATGCTTTTCGTCTGTAGCGTAGAAAGTTTAGGCTAAATGATGTCTAAAGTTCCTTCCTGTCCTACAGTTTGAACTGAAAATAAGTAGCACAGTTCCTTTTACATAGTTTATTTTCAGTAATTTTTTTATTTGTTGAATGAATGAATAGATTTTGCTGATCTGTGGCCTTAGATCTTATCTTTGGAATGATTCATCATACACAGATGGACTATGAACTCCCTGAAAACAGGAATGGCATCTTAGTTTTGCATTTCTCAAGCCTTGCACAGTGCCTCTTCAGCACGTAGAAGGCACTCAATAAATGTGCATCAAAATAGATGAACAGCTGAGACTTTCCTAGTGATCCCATGACTAAGACGTTGAGCTCCCAATGCAGAAGATCCATGTTCAACCCCTGGTCAGGGAACTAGATCCCACATTACACAACTAAGATCTGGTACAGCCAAACAAACAAATATGCTTCCAGCTAATGAAAGACTTGCAGTCCCAGCATTTGGAATCCATAATTCACTCACAATTTTAATTGTTCTCCTGTTAATTTATAATGAATGCATGAGATAACTGCAATAAATAATGATTGTGTGTGCATGTGGGCGTGCTATGTTGCTGCAGTAGTGTCCAACTCCATGTGACCTTCTAATTATCTAAACACCAAGCCCGTACCTCCAGGTATTCCTGAACCACTTGTTCTGGAGTATTTCCCAGGAACACATAGAAGTCAAGAATACCCCCGATCGTGCGGTAAGTGACGGCAGGAGCGGGCTGAAGGGTGACTTCTGAAAGCAGTAAGATAAGAGTTCTTAGAATGTTATAGTTGGAAATATACCCATCTCTGGAATATGAATGCCTGAATTATCCAAAACAGGCTCAGTCTCATTTTTAAAGAGTTGAAAATCACGCATGTTCTTTTCTTTGGGTGATTGCTGAAGTTTATCAAAATATTCAGTTCAGCTCAGTTCAGTCACTCAATCTAACAACTCTTTGGGGCCCCATGGACTGCTGCATGCCAGGCTTCCCTGTCCATCACCAACTCCCGGAGCTTACTCAAACTCATGTCCATTGAGTCGGTGATACCATCCAGTCATCTCATCCTCTGTCGTCCCCTTCTCCTCCTGCCTTCAATCTTACCCAGCATCAGGGTCTTTTCCATTGAGTCAGTTCTTCACATCATGTGGCCAAAGTATTGGACTTTCAGCTTCAGCATCAGTCTTTCCAATGAATATTCAGGACTGATTTCCTTTAGGATGGACTGGTTGGATCTCCTTGCAGTCCAAGGGACTCTCAAGAGTCTTCTTCAACACCACAGTTCAAAAGCATCAATTCTTCAGTGCTCAGCTTTCTTTATAGTCCAACTCTTACATCCATACATGACAACTGGAAAAACCATAGCTTTGACCAGATGGACCTTTGTTGGCAAAATGATATCTTTATTGTTTAATATGCTATCTAGGTTTGTCATAGCTTTTCTTCCAAGGAGCAAGTGTCTTTTAATTTCATGACTGCAGTCACCATCTGCAATGATTTTGAAGTCCAAGAAAATAAAGTCTGTCACTGTTTCCATTGTTTCCCCATCTATTTGCCATGAAGTGATGAGACTGGATGCCACAATCTTCGTTTTTTTTTCAATCTTCGTTTTTTGAATGTTGAGTTTTAAGCCAGCTTTTTCACTCTCCACTTTCACTTTCATCAAGAGGCTCTTCAGTTCATCAAAATATCATTCATCAGTTCATCAAAATATTCAGCTCATCAAAATATCAAAATATTAAATGAGTAAAATACTAATGAAGAATTTATTTTTTAAGAGAAAGAAGGACAAAATCTGTTTTAATCTGACCATATAAAAATACAAATTCATGGGATCTGTGAGTGATTTAGCTTGAACGAAAAAATTATTTAAACTTATTAGATGAGCTTACAGTTAAAAAATAAAAATGAACTCTTATTCTAGCTCCATTAGTCCAGAAACTGGAGGGAGGTGAGGTGGGCTATGAGAAACCCTACAAAACACAGCCTTGTTGTCTACAGACAGACAGCATGGTTTAATGGTGAAATCTACAGGTATCTTTGGAATGTGTCTATCAATGGAGTCTATTATCTATAAAATATTATGGGTAACATTGCATCAAAAGAGAACACTGAAGCAGTCTTCAATGAAAATAGCTTCCAGCTTGAACTGGATTTGTAAACAGGTTAATCTATGTTTGAGTTTCAGTTTCTATAGAGATATATTGTAGGTCCAATATATTAATACCTTCAACTTTAAACAATGATCTCACTATGAAAAGCATTTTTATAAAAGCAGCATTCCAAGACATATTGCTGCCAAGAGAAAGAGATGTTTCCTACCCATGGCGTTACTGTTCATCAGAAAAACCCCGAAAGAGAAGCCGCTGGTGTCTTCCAGGCACAAGAAGAATGTGTGAGCTCCATATAGATTGATCATGCCCTGACAACAAAAATAAAGAAAATAATGGTAGTGCCTGTTGAAAACATTTTTATTCAACCTAAAATAAAATCAAAAGCCATGCACAATAGATACGCTGTTAACATTTGACGTGGTTCAATACTGTACCAAAAAGGTTTTGAAATGGTAACATCAACAGGCAAATGGATAGGCAAAATATGGTATATCTATCCAAAGGAACGCTATTAGTAATAAATGAGAACTGAAATACTGATTTGTGATACTTCATGATACAAGTGTCAACCTCATAAATGATTTTTTGGGGGGTTGTTTTCTTTTTGGCTGATCCAGGCCAAACTTATTTTCTGAAAGAATTTTTTTAATTTAATTTTATTTATTTGACCACATTGTGCAGTATATGGGATCTTAGTTCCCCAACCAAGGATTGAACCTGTGCCCCTTGCAGTGGAAGTGCAGAGTCCTAACCACTGGACCACCTGGGAAGTCTCATCAACCTCATAAATGCTATGCTAAGTGAAAAGAACAGACACAAAAGACCATATATTATACAATCCTATTCATGAAAAATATCCAAAAAAGTCAAATATATCCAGAGAGAAAGCAGATTAGTGACAGGGGCTGGAGTAGGCAACTGGGGTAAGGATGGGATTAAATCTAAAAGAGAAGGAGGGATCCTACTGGGGTAATGAAAATGTTCTGAAACTGGAATATGATGATGGTTGCACAACTCAGTAAATTATTAAATTGTACACTGAAACTAAAATTATTAAATTGTGAAATTATTAAACTGTACACTAAACATAAATATCATGGTATAAATTATATCTCCAGCAAATCAACCTGAATATTCATTGGAAGGGCTGATGCTAAAGCTAAAGCTCCAATACTTTGGCCACCTGATGCAAAGAGTTGATTCACTAGAAAAGACCCTGATGCTGGGAAAGATAGAAGGCAGGAGGAGAAGGGAACGACAGAGGATGAGATGGTTGGATGGCATCACAATCTCAACGGGCATGAGATTGAGCAAACTCCAGGAGATGGTGAAGGACAGGGAAGACTGGTGAAAGACAGGGAAGCCTGGTGAAGGAAGAAAGTGAAAGTGTTAGTCACTCAGTCGTGTCCGACTCTTTGTGACCCCATGGACTGCAGCCCACCAGGCTCCTCTGTCCATGGAATTCTCCAGGCAAGAATGGGAGTGGGTTGCCATTTCCTTCTCCAGGGGATCTTCCCCACCCAGGGATTGAACCCGGGGCTCCCACATTGCAGGCAGACTCTTTACCAACTGAGCCATCAGGGAAGCTTCACTTGGAGAGAAAACAGGCTATGTGTTTAAAAATATTAAAAAGAAAGAAGGAGAGGTGGAGGGGATGAGGGAAGGTAAGAAAGAGAAAAGAAAGGGAAGGCAAGAGAGGGAAGAGAAAGGAAGGAAGGGAGGGATGGAGGAAGGACTCCTGGACTACAAATAAGTTACTGCTATAAACCAGCTTTTCTCCCATTTTAATATGCATGTGATTCACTTATGGATCTTATTGAAACGTAGGTTCTGATTCGTAGGTCTGGGCTATGCCCTGAGATTCTGCATTTCTAACAAGCTCCCAGGTGATGCCAACATCACTGTCTCTGGAATATATATTAATCCGAAGAACAAAGCAGCCAAAAGAGGCATTTTCTTTTAGTCTACAAAGTTCTACTGAGAATGGCCCCTGCTGAAGCTTTTCCCTAGACACTGCTCAGTTACTGAAGACAAACAAAGGTATTTTGCAGATGTTTTTTCTAGTATATATTAGGCTATAACAAAATCATTAAATTATATTTTCCTTTGGGACTTCCCTGGCAGTCCAGTGGTTAAGAGTTCAAGCTTCCATTGCAGGGGTACAGGTTCAACCCCTGGTGGGGAATCTAAGGTCCCACATGCCATGCAGTGCAGCCATAAATAAATAAGAAAACTTTCTCATAAAAAACTATATGTTCCTTTAAAAGTGAGATGCTTTCCAAAATCTCTATATTACTGATTGTGAGTTTATAAACCTTATGAACAAATATTCTTCAACGCAAACAGATCTATATAAATTGGGCAAAATATCAATGTAACTTTGTAGGTTACATTACTTGACCATCTACTTTACTCTGTAGGTTACTTTCTGGCAAGAAGAGCGGGCATTGCTTGCTGTGAGCCATCGGCAGGAGGCTGGGGACCTCACCTCGGTGGGGGTGGCATCCCGGGTAAAGATGGGCCAGGTCTTCCAGGTCATGTTGTGGCGGAACTGCTGGTGCACGTGTTCGCCCAGCCCGTACACGTTGGCACTGGGCAGTCGCATGGAGAGCTGCAGGTACTGCTGGGCAAACTGGAGGGGCCCGATGCTGGTGTCCAACCTGGAGAAAGGGCCATGAAATAAGGGCAGGAGTCAACCAATAGCTCTCTGTGTCAGCAGTCTCTCTGCTTCCCTGCCTGTCCACTCAGGGAACAGCTGTTTCAGATGTTACCATCACCTGCTTGTATGCTACCTTTGAAGGCCCTTCTAGGGTGTCTCTGATTCTTTGATTCTTCAAGGAGCACAGCCCTGGAGATATGAGGCCAGCTATTCAATGCAACCCCATCCATCTACTTCCATCAGCATCCTGCCAGGCACCATTCTGGATGCTTTATAAATAGCATCTCAACACACTCAGCAACAGTGGCTGTTTTGATTCCAAGGAAACGGAGACTGAGGAGGTGAGATAATTTGCCTAGGATCACACAGCTGAGTGGTAATTCATGTGTGACAGGATTGCATAGATTTCACTGACATTATTATCCTTATATTTTCTCCGGTACAATTTCTGGTTTAAGTTTAAGCTGCTGTTAGGTGCTTACTGGTAAGTTTCTCAGGAAATAACACTATGGAATGATAAGCAGTGAAGTTGAGTTCCAGTGTAAATGGTTATCTAAAAGAGTATCGCTGCCACTTTTAAAATATACATGAATCACAAGAGTATTTACATAACTGAGTAAATGAGCACATTACATTTCAGTATTCTTTGTTCTCTGTGATCATGACAGATTACCAGTGTTAATGATTTACAGTAAAAGCTTTGACATTTTTGAGGTTCAAACATTTTCCCGAGTCATACTCATCTCTTCAACTACCTGCAATTAAGTCAGAATGAATGCCACTCACTGGGACATATATTCAAAGGTATACAAAGAAGGTTGAAAACCTCACAAGACTCTCTTGTTGCTGGTCCTCATTATTTTGATGCTGAAGGGTTTTTGAATGACTTCTAGATGATAGTTCAAATTGGAAGCACCAGCATTCACATCAAAGAGCTTAACATTTTCATGGGGGACTTCATAGCGCATGTTATTGAAATCAGTGATCTGTCAGATGGAAAACAGAAAGGACACTTCCTTTTAGAGCTTCTACAAAAATTTTCACTCTCAAATAACCCCCAGTAATGACAGCTTCTAATTCTTGACCCTGGGTTTCCTGATTTGAAAAGGAAATAAAAAACTCACGCTTCCCCCATCAAATAAACATCAGTCTGCCCATCCTATCAGGAGATTCCTGCAGAGAGAATCAAAGGCACCTCCTGCCTCCAGAGCTTATAAAGGAGAATGATCTGAACCCAGCATGGAGGCTCTGCTGTCTGCAGAGATGTCTTCAGTGATAACTATCAAGCTAACCTTAAAATGGAAACGATTGGATGTCTGATGTTCAGCTGTGAAGACGGCGTCGATTATGTCATATCCAAACAGAGATGGTGATGGCAACTTTCTCAACTGGACTTTATACACTGGAGGTCAGGGGAGGAGAGAGAAGTATTTGGTCTTTATTTTGCAGTTAACTTATCGGTCCATGTAAAGTGATCCCCGGGGGCAATGTTAGAGCAGTGCTCACCTGTGCTTGTGTTATCAACCCAGTTGCTGACTTCATAGCCCCAGTTCCTGGGGAAGAAGCACCAGGGGATGGCAGTATCTGGCACAGGTTTCCAGCAGCACTTATATTTCTGCCTGCAGACATCCTATAGCAACAGCACAGAATGAGCATTACGTGAAATGAAGGAAAATACCAGTCATCTATTTATTTGTAACCAATTTTACTGCAAGAAGAATTTCTGATGGGGCACAATTCCATTCAGTCATGTATTTATTCTTCTTTTATTCATACATTTATCCAGCCATCCAACATGCATGTATTACCTACTCAACATGGAGCTATTAATAATAATACAGATAAATAAGACCCAGTTCTTGCCTTCAGCAAACTTATAATCAACTTGTAAATCCAGGTACTCACAATATGATGCGTGCTGCAGTGGTGTGCCCTGGGGCTGAGGGGACACACATACCAGCCACCACGTCCAGCCTAGAAGACTAGGGTGAGGGTGGGGGTAGGGTGGGCTTCTAGGCAAGTGAAAGGTAAGTCCAGCCCTAATGCACTAGGAGGGGTTAGACACGTGACCAGCAGAGAAGGACTCCAAGCAGAGAAAGCAGCGATGCACAAGAGACTCAGTAGATCCGTAAGTTCATTGTGCCAAGAATACCACGGGAGAGAAGTGAGACTGGAGGCTCACAGTATCCATAGCAACAGTGAGGTGAATGCTGGACCAAACACTGTGGACTTTCTCACAAGGGAGAGTCATGGAAATAGCTAACAATATGTGGATTCCCAAGTGGCGCTAGTGGTAAAGAACCCACCTGCCAATGCAGGTGAGACATAAGAGATTTGGGTTGGATCCCAGGGGTTGGGAAAATCCCCTGGAGGAGGGTACAGCAACCCACACCAGTATCCTTGGCTGGAGAATCCCATGGACAGAGGAGACTGGCGGGCTACAGTCCATGAGATTACAAAGAGTCGGACACAGTTGAAGTGACTTAGCCTGCACACAGCATGAAGAAACGCATTTCTAAGAAATAAGAAAAGGAAATCAAAGGAACACTGAGAAAGTTAAGATCAAACTAGGATAGACAGTGATGTCAAACAAATTTACAGTGTCCACAAGGTAAAAATAAACCACACGTGGTTTCTCACAGTGGCTTGATTATAGATTTTTTTTAAATTACTATCATTTGGTGAGATGTATTTTCTAAAGTTCCTACAGATTGTTTTTTTCATGTGTTCCCCATCCTGAACCTCCCCTCCCACCTCCTTCTGCATCCCATCCCTCAGGGTCATCCCAGTGCACCAGCCCTGAGCACCCTGTCTCATGCATTGAACCTGGATTGGTGATCTGTTTCACATATGATAATATATATGTTTCAATGATAGATTAATTTACTTAAAAATTTGTTTTGTTATAATAAATTAAATAGATGGCAAATTGAACCAAAATGCTGAAAAAAGCACAGGTATTCACCTCTCCACCCAACTGATTCTACGTGAATTGACAGAAGTATCATTAAGAAAGAAATTACAAATCCATTGTAAAACAGCAAAATATAGTTCAGTGCAGCAGACCAGAAAAGTTATGAAGTTCCTGAAACACAGAAAATCAACTTTATCAGCTCTAGGGAAAACACATATTCATAGCTTAAAACACAAGAGAAGAAAAAGAACAGCTCCAAGTCAGGTAGGTGTGGAGAAGTGGAAGAGAAACCTGGGATGTAGCTGCAGATGATTAATTGGGAAGCTCTCACAGATACTGGTTAGCTCCTGCTAATGGGTGGGCATCCAAAAGTGTTTATTGATAGGTTAAGGGACTGAGGGAGCTTTCCAGGCGGCTCAGTGGTAAAGAACCCGCCTGCCAATGCATGAGATGCTGGAGACACAGGTTTGATCCGTGGGTCGGGAACATCTCCCTGGAGGAGGAAATGACAACCACTGCAGTGTTCTTGGCTGGAAAATTCCATAGACAGAGGAGCCTGGTGGGCTATAGTCCACGGGGTCACAAAGGGTAGGACACAACTGAGCAAGTAAGTAAGGGAGTGAGGAGACATGCTGGGACCCAGAAGGTATGGCAACGCAGCAGCTAATAAACTGCCCCCCCACCCCCCATCCCCCGGCCACCAGCACCACTCCCAGATAAGTATCCATTTTTCTCTCCACCATTTTCCCTCTCCTCCTCAATTCTCAGCATGAGCTAAGGTAAATAGGACAGGCAGTCATAGATAATGAAATACAAATACGAAAGTCAAGCCACCCAAAATTTGAGAGAAACTAACATCATGATCCATACATGACTACTGGAAAAACCATATCTTTGACTAGATGGACCTTTGTTGGCAAAGTAATCTCTCTGCTTTTTAATATACTGTCTAGGTTGGTCATAACTTTTCTTCCAAGGAGCAAGCACCTTTTAATTTCATGGCTGCAGTTACCAGCTGCAGTGATTTTGGAGCCCAAAAAAGAGCGCCAAAGAATGAATGCTTTTGAACTGTGGTGTTGGAGAAGACTCTTGAGAGTCTCTTGGACTGCAAGGAGATCTAACCAGTCTATCCTAAGGGAAACCAGTCCTGAATATTCATTGGAAGGACTGATGCTGAAGCTGAAACTCCAATACTTTGGCCACCTGATGCAAAGAACTGACTCATTTGAAAAGACCCTGGTGCTGGGAAAGATTGAAGGCAGGAGGAGAAGGGACAACAGAGGATGAAATGGTTGGATGGCATCACTGACTCCATGGACATGGGTTTGAGTAAGCTCTGGGGATTGGTGATGGACAGGGAAGCCTGGCACGCTGCAGTCCATGGGGTCGCAGAGTCAGACACAACTGAGTGACTGAAATGAACATCATGATAGGAAGGGACCAAACTTAATAAACAAATTGGAGGAAGCAGTTAATAGAAAAAACATTATTAGCCTTCAAAATAGACATAATTCCTACCTTCAGACACGGGCACACAACAGTTGCTTCCATTAAGAAAAGCAATAAAGAGCATTGAAAGTGAAGGTATCTAACAGCAAGGTTTCAAACTCAATATTTGTACTGAATAACAAAAAGGAAACAATAAAAGAAAGAAGTGTCAAGGCAAGAAAATAGTTTTAATTCATTTTAAGATTATTCAAGGACATAATACACAAAGATAAAGAAATGGACGTAGAAAGGATAAGTCAAGCGACCAGTGACTCACAGAGCAGCACTCAGCTAGAAGATTCCAAAAGGAGTAAAAAGAGAAATAGAGGAGGGAAGGGGGAACCAAGGAAAGAAAGAAAGTAATGTTATATATCACGAGCAACTCAATGTACAACACAGGAAACTGGAAAAGAACAAAACAAAGCCATAAGAGCTACATGAAAAGCTAAGTAAAAGCAGTAACTAATGAAAGAGAAAAGAAGCAAGTACCTACAATCAATTAAAAACATGAAATTTTTTTTCCAGGTAATAATCTAAGAATATGTGCTATTGTGTTGTCAGCAAGCATAGTAAAGTAAGCCAGACATCCCCATGAAATAGACCTAGCTTCTACTATTGATTTGAAATTCTATATTTTATTATAAACTAAATTTAAGTGTACAAATATGAGAATATGAATATGTGTTTGGGAACTTTTTATCATATTCTAATGGTGTACATATCAATTCCTGCTGTCATTCCACCCTGATAATTATTATAGTGTGAAGACATGTTTTGGTATTAGTTTGGCAGATCAATAAACCTAAAGGAGACTCTTTGAAAAGATCTAAGAAATATGAAAACATTATCAAGTCCTATTTTGACAAAGGTAGGGTGACAAACAAGATTAGGAACAAAAAACGCAGAATGACAACAGATACTAGGATTAAATATTTACCAATGAATGGGAAACTGTAATTTGAATCTTCAAATAGTGAAACATTAAATAATCAAGATTAGATAAGAAGAGATTAAAAAGTCAAATGATCATTAGCCATGAAAATTGTAAAAAGTAGTCAAAGGCCTTTCCCTAGAAAAATGATATTTTGCCCATATGATTTAGGGAATAGAATATTCTCATGTAATATATATATTTTCAGAACAAGGTAAAAAGTTTTCTGATTAATTTTATTAGACTAGAATAATCCTGGCAACAAACTAGATAGGGAGAGTCCAAGCAAACAATCATATAAAAATGTATAAGCCAATTTCACTTAAAAAAGATAGATATGTAAAATTTTAATAAAATGTTAGCAATCTGAATTCATTAGGGTATTAAAAGAATTAACTCATAATAGTCAAGAGAGGATTCTCAAGAGAATGATACAGTGGTTCAAAATTAAGAAATCTTTTTAGTATAATTCACAACACTGACCAAAAAAAATATTAGATGATCGTCTCAAGCACTTTTTAATATATAAAAATGTCCCAAATTTTAAAAGCAAGTTATTAAATAAGATAAATAGTACAGCTAAATTCATGTGAAAACAAAACCAAAAATATATAAATATATGTACAAAATATATAAATACCTATGTTAACATAGGCAAAAGCTTAGAAAGATCAAGAGAAGGATACATACAAAGCTCTTGATCTGATTCTGGGTAGGTGATTTGGAAATAAAGAGAAAGCATTACAAATAAGGACTTCCCTATTTTTATTTTGTACATAACTATAATGTCTGAATCTTTCTTATTAAAGGAATATATCCAAGTATAGATTTTGTGATTTAAAAAACAAAAGAATATGTCACAATACTGCTCATTTAGAAAGTATTTTAGATGCTAACATCTATTGTAATTGCTCTGAAAAACCACAGTATAAATGCGTATGCCTGTGACTGATTCATGTTGATGTATGGCAGAAACCAATGCAATATTGTAAGCAAGTATCCTCCAATTAAAAATAAATAAGTTAAACTGAAATAACTAAGTAAATATAACAGATCAACCTTTCATGCTTATTATAAACAAAGCAATTACAGGGAAGGACAAGGAAGCCTGGCATGCTGCAGTCCACGGGCTCGAAAAGAGTCAGACACAACTTAGACAGAACAAAAATTACATTATAGCCATACAATCACCTTAAAAGTGCTCACTAATTCTCCAAATATGTAACTGATATTCCTGCTTCATCCTCTTTAAATACAAAATAGTTTGGAAGGGATCAGTGGAGAAGTTTGGGGATTTGGAGTAACTTCTAGGCTGTTGAGTTTCCTAAATCTGAGACAGATATTTAAATAGCCCTGCTACCTCTGAGGCTGAGATCTTTAAAGTTCAAAAGGTCAGTTACATTGCCATACATAAATTGTTCCAAAGTCTATCAACCTCTATTAAAAAAAAAAAAAAAAAGTTAAGACTAGAAATCCAATACAGTCAGATAAACACAACACTTTCCCATAAAGTCTGCCCTAACATTCCTGTCTCAGTTTTAAGGCACTTGCTGAATCCCAGACACCAGAAGTGAAACTGAGATATACATATGGCCTTTCTGGTTTCCGTAGTTACACAATAACACAGATCCTCATAACTCACACCTGGATTATGGCAATTGACTCATAACAAATCTATCTCTATGATTTCCTTAACACCAAACTTTTCTAAAGAGTACGCTCCAGTTGTCTTTCACATAGATTTTTATGTCATTTTGCCAGAAATTACTGACTAATGGAATTGAGAACTGGAAATCGGCTTGGAAATTATCTTATTCAACTTCCATTTGAGACAAGGATTTTTTTTTCAGTAGAGTCTCTGATAGATGCTTTAATTCTGTGAATGCAGCCAACTTCTTTCAAAATCAGAGCTTCCTCTTTAGATCTAACATTTTACTTTTACTTTTAACATTTTGTATTTTACTTTTAATGTTTACTGAAATTTAACTTTTCATGTTTACTGAAATGTTATTTCTTATATTCTTTGAAATCAGTCTCCATTTTCTAAAACCTACTATAGCTGCATATCCCAAAGTATATAGAAAAATTAGAATGAAAAAGTATCCTTAGTGTTACAAGGAGAAAAATGTACATTTGAGAAAATCTTAAATGGTTATTATTTGCGGGTAACACTGTTGTAAAAGGAAAATGCAAGAGTCCATAGACAAACTAGGAGAATTAATAAGTTAATTTAGTGTGATTTCCATTTCAAGATCAGCAAATATTTAAAAAATCAACTTTAAATCTATATGCTAACAACAGCTAAATGGAAAATTAAAAATAATATTTAAATAAAATCAAACATAAAGTACTTAGAAAAATTTTGGAAAAAACTTTCAAGTCCTCTGTACCAAAAATCTCAAAACTAAAATCTTAATAAGTAGAGGAATATATCTCATTCATGGATTAGAATATTCACTCTTATAAAGATGTAAATTCTCCCAAAATTAATCTGTGAATTTTATGTGATCAGAATCAAATTTCTAGTGGGTTTTGAGAGGAAGCTGACAGACTGATTCTAAAATTTATTCAGAAATCTAAAGGGTCAAAAATAAGCTGGGCAACCTTAAAGAAAAATAAGAATAATTTGGAGAACTTACTCAACTACATATCAAGACTTACTATGTTGTTGCTGTTTAGTCACTTAGTCTGGTCTGACTCTTTTGTGACCCCATGGACTATAGCTCACCAAGTTCCTCTGTCCATGGGGTTTTTCAGGCAAGAAAACTGGAGTGGGTAGCCATTTCCTCCTCCAGGGGTTCTTCCTGACCCAGGATCGAGCTGCATCTCTGTGGATCCCACATTGCAGACAAATTCTTTACCATTTGAGCCAGCAGGGAAGCCCCAAGATTTACTATAAAGCTATAATAAAGAGCGTCCCTGGTGTCTTGGAAGGTAAAGAATCTGCCTGCAATGCAGGAGACCTGGGTTTGATCCCTGGGCCCGGAAGATCGCCTGGAGAAGGGAATGGCAACTCACTTCAGTATTCTTGCCTGGAGAATCCCATGGACAAGGAGCTTGGAGGGCTACAGTCCATGGAGTCACAAAGAGTTGGACACAACTGACTAACAGTAATGAAGGTAATATGAAATTAGCAAAAGAGCAGACAAACTAACAATGGAACAAAATAAGGGACTCTAGAAATAGATCAACATAAACAAGTATATATGATTTATAGTAAAGGTGGCACTACAATGCAGAGGATGAAAGATGGTAATTTCAGTAAGCAGTGATGGGTCTATTAGAAATTCAAGAAAAAAAATATTCTGGACTCCTACCTGACACCATACACAAAAGTCAACTCTAGACTTATTTTAAGATCTCAGTGTGGAAGATTAAAACAACATTGCCCTTAGAGGAAAAAAAATAGAAATACAATTTTTTAACCTTGGAGTAAGCAAGAATTTTTAAACAGAATACAAAATACACTAACTATATAAAACTGATAAAGTAGGTTTGTTAAAATTAAAAACTTTTTTATCAAAAGTCACCATGAAGAGTGTTAAAATTCAAACCACAGTGTAAGGAAATACTTAAAATTTATATGACAAAAGATTTGCATCCAGAATATGTAAATACTGCAAAGCAATAAGAAAAATATGAACAGCCCAATAGAAAAAAACTAGACAAAAAAGGAAATGGAAAAGACCCTTCACAAATATGATTATGCATCTAGCCAATCAGGGTATGAAAGTGTCTAACTTCGTTAGTCATGTATGTGTGTGTTAGTTGCTTAGTCGTGTCCGACTCTTTGCAACCCCATAGACTGTAGCCCACCAGGCCCCTCTGTCCATGGGATTCTCCAGGCAAGAACACTGGAGTGGGTTGCCATTTCCTTCACCAAAAGGAACTATAGAAAGAAAGAAAGTGAAGTTGCTCTGTCGTGTCCGACCCTTTGCGACCCCATGGATGGCACCCTACCAGGCTCCCCCACCGATGGAATTTTCCAGGCAAGAGTACTGGAGTGGGTTGCCATGAGGAACACACAAATTAAAGCCACAGAATAGTTATATTGAAAAAGAAAAACATACAAAGTGTAGGTTAGGATATAGAGCAAATGAACTCATGAGGGAATGTAAATTGGTACAAATACTTTGAGAAAACATTTTTGTAATATCATGGAAGATAATAAAGATAAAAATCCTATGAGCTGGATTTTTCATTATGTATAATTATTTGCCTAGGGTATAACTATATAGATTGTTGTGTTAGTCTCTCAGCTGTGTCTGACTCTTTATGACCCCGTGGACTGTAGTCTGCCAGGCTCCTCTGTCCATGGGATTATCCAGGAAAGAATACTGGAGTGGGTAGCCATTTCTTCTCCAGGGGATCTCCCCTACTCAGGGATTGAATCCAGGTCTCCAGCACTGGCAGGCAGATTCTTTACATCTAAGTCACGAGGGAAGGCCATATAATTATGTACTCAATAACAATAAAGTGAGCTATATAAACCACTTTAGAAACAATGAGAAATTTAAATTGGTCAAGTTGTATAATTAATATAATATGTTATAGCATAATATATATTTTATCAATATAATATATAATAAAAATTTTTAAAAATATAATATTTAATACATATATAATATTCAATAAATATAAAATAATCTTCTCTCACATGCTAGTAAAGTAATGCTTAAAATTCTCCAAGCCAGGCTTCAGCAATATGTGAACTGTGAGTTTCCAGATGTTCAAGCTGGTTTTAGAAAAGGCAGAGGAACCAGAGATCAAATTGCCAACATCCATTGGATCATCGAAAAAGCAAGAGAGTTCCAGAAAAACATCTATTTCTGCTTTATTGACTATGCCAAAGCCTTTGACTGTGTGGATCACAATAAACTGTGGACAATTCTGAAAGAGATGGGAATACCAGACCACCTGACCTGCCTCTTGAGAAACCTGTATGCAGGTCAGGAAGCAACAGTTAGAACTGGACATGGAACAACAGACTGGTTCCAAATAGGAAAAGGAGTACATCGAGGCTGTATGTTGTCACCCTGCTTATTTAACTTATATGCAGAGTACATCATGAGAAATGCCAGGCTGGAGGAAACACAAGCTGGAATCAAGATTGCTGGGAGAAATATCAATAACCTCAGATATGCAGATGACACCACCCTTATGGCAGAAAGTAAAGAAGAACTAAAGAGCCTCTTGATGAAAGTGAAAGAGGAGAGTGAAAAAGTTGGCTTAAAGCTCAACATTCAGAAAACTAAGATCATGGCATCTGGTCCCATCACTTTATGGCAAATAGATGGGGAAACAGTGGACACAGTGTCAGACTTTATTTTTCTGGGCTCTAAAATCACTGCAGATGGTGATTGCAGCAGTGAAATTAAAAGACACTTACTCCTTGGAAGGAAAGTTATGACCAACTTAGCATATTAAAAAGCAGAGACATTACTTTGCCAACAAAGGTCCATCCAGTCAAGGCTATGGTTTTTCCAGTAGTCATGTATGGATGTGAGAATTGGACTATAAAGAAGGCTGAGCACCAAAGAATTGATGCTTTTGAACTGTGGTGTTGGAGAAGACTCTTGAGAGTCCCTTGGACTGCAAGGAGATCTAACCAGTCTATCCTAAGGGAAGTGAGTCCTGAATATTCATTGGAAGGACTGATGCTGAAGCTGAAACTCCAATACTTTGGCCACCTGATGCAAAGAGCTGACTCATTTGAAAAGACCCTGATGCTGGGAAAGATTGAGGGCAGGAGGAGAAGGGGATGACAGAGGATGAGATGATTGGATGGCATCACAGACTCGATGGATGTGGGTTTGAGTGGACTCCAGGAGTTGGTGATAGACAGGGAGGCCTGGCGTGCTGCGGTTCATGGGGTCACAAAGACACAACTGAGCAACTGAACTGAACTGAACTGAATACAAGAAGCACCAGTTAGCAAATAGAATAAACTATATTTACAGCAGAAACTTTGTATATGCAACATCTAGGAAAAATATTTCATAATACATCTGTAATGAAATATACATGAGGACAGTTGAGAAATATGTATATATGTATAAAAGAGTTGAAATGAAAAGAGGTTGTATTGAATATGTTTTTAAAATGAGAAGATTTAAAATTATGTCACTGTTACCTAAATTAAACCCAAAATTTAATGCAGTCCTAATTATGGGATATAGAATATAGAATATGAGATAAAGAAATACAATCTAAATATACATACCTTTATGATAAAGTCATTAAGTTGCCACTAAGAAGGCTTCCAATAGTTGATATTCTTATGGAAACTACTCAGGTAGAAAATCTATGTTTTTTAACATATGTTCATTGGGATGACTTGCCAATAACATGATTTCAGAAGATTCTTGTTCTAACAGGTCATTTGGGCTCTACAACAACTCAGTCATTTCTATATGCTTGATGGCCTCTGTTCTCAAGGAATGTGAATTCAAGCCCTCAAACATTAACCTCTCCATGTCTCTCCTTGGAATCACGGTAGGACACATTCAGCAACATGGAGAGCTCTCTCTCTCTACTCTGGACTCCAGACCCCATGGGCCAACCCTTTGGTTAGTTCCTCTTCCTCTTCCTTCTACCCCTGGCTGCTTCCCTGATTTCCTCGGTGTTGCTGTTTATTTCATCAGGCAAGAAAGAATGTTCTCCAAACAAGTCAAGAGGCCTGTAATCCACCTATCACCACCATCTGCCCACTGCACATACTCCTCTTTTCAATAAAACCCAGCAGGCCCACAGCAGGAACCATATTTCTCTGACCTCTGTCACCTCCTGGCCAGGGGCACACTCTATCCTTTCTGATTCGGGAATTTCTGGGCACTCTGGAACAAATGAAGCACCTGCAGAGAAATTAAAGGATGATATTGAAAATGTGGAGTATACTCACAGTCCTAGGGAAGAAGCAGTCCTAGACTTTCAGTCAATTCTCTAGTCAGTAGTCGCTAGTAACTGGGATCTACATCTGCATAGAATGTTTAACACTTCTCCAAGGGTTCGACACATTTACTTTTGTTTTGCTGGGAGTTTTTTGAGATATACTTCACGTAACATAAAATTCACATGTTTAAAGTGTGCAATTCAGTGGCTTATAATATTGTACAAAGTTGTCCCACCATGACCATCTAATTCCAGAACATTTTCATCACCCCAAAAGAAACCACATACTCATTAGTAGTCACTTCCCATTTCTCTCTTCTCCCAGTTCCTGGTAAACGTGAATCCACTTTCTGTCTCTATGGATTTGCCTATTCTGAACATTTCGTATAAACAGAATCATAAAATATGTGGCCTTTTACATCTGGCTTCTATCTGGTATAATGTTTTAAAGGTTCATTCATGTTGCAGCTTATAACAGTACTTCATTCTTTTTAGTGGCTGAATCATGTTCCATGATATGAATATAACACTTCTTAAAATCTATTCATCAGTTAGTGTACATTTGGGTTGTTTTCACTTATTGACTATTCCCTTCCACAAGGGAAAGGGCTTCCCTTGTGGCTCAGCTGGTAAAGAATCTGCCCGCAATGCGGGAGACCTGGGTTTGATCCCAGGGTTGGGAAGATCCCCTGGATAAGGGAATGGCAACCCACTCCAGTATTCTGGCCTGGAGAATCCCATGGACTGTATAGTCCATGGGGTCACAAATAGTCAGACACTTTCACTTCAGTGGGTGTAAAGGATATTTCATTTGACTTGAATTTCCCAAACAACTGATAATATTGACTGTTATTTTCATGGCTTATTGGCCATTTATAGACCTTCCATGAAGAAATGTCTGTTAAATCCTGCACTCATTTTAGAAATTTGATTATTTTTCTTCTAATTTTGAATCATAAGATTTACATATTTTGAATGCTAGACCATTTTCAAGCACATCATTTGCAAATACGTTCCTCCTTTAGTGGACTGACTGTCATTTCACTTCCTTGGTAGTGTTCTTTGAAGCACAAAATTTTTTTATTTTGAAGTCCAATTTGCTCTTTTTTTTTTTTCTTTAGGCTGCTATGCTTTTTTTTTTTGAGTATCATATCTAAGAAACTGTTGCCTAATCCAAGGTCACAAATATTGATATTTATGCCTATGTTTTTCTTAGAATTTTATAGTTTTAGTTGTTACATTTTGAACTTTGATCTATTTTGAGTTATAGTTTTCATGTGCTAAGTTGCTACAGTCGTGTCCGCCTCTTTGCGAGCCCACACACTGTAGGCTGCCAGGCTCCTCTGTCCATGGGATTTTTCAGACAAGAATACTGGAGTGACTTGCCGTTTCCTCCTCCATAGGATCTTCCCAACCCCGGGATTGAACCCTCATCTCGTATGTCTCCTGCATGGGCAGGCAGATTCTTTACCATAGCGCCACCTGGGAAGCCTAAAGAAAGTCTGTTTCCACTTGATTTCAATCTGGGGAACTTTCTTTCGCGTGTAAGGTGATTGTGATAACCACTACACTATGGAAAGAAGGCCTGTATATTTTTCATATCATCTCACAAAATCACAATTGTTCCTAGAAAATACCTCAATGTTTACTGTGAAGAGTGGTGAAAAGAATGAGTAAGTAGGATTATGCTATGGGTACAGGTTCTTTCCACTACACGCTAAATCTAGATTAATATAGTGAGCTTTATCAAGCAGAGTAAACCTCAAATTCATTTTAAGAAATGATTTTTGTATTGTGTATATTATTATTTAGAGTATAATGTGGGCAGGGAAGGCTTCCCTCGTGGCTCATATGGCAGAAAGAAGGCAGGCATTCTGTGGGATGTTTCTATGAGAGAAGAATTTCAAAGGTATCCATGAAGAAATCATAGGCATTTAACCAGAATATGGGCTGGAGGAGAATTGTAACTGACATAATTAGGCCAAGTTAATCAGTCCCTAACTCCACTGTAGCCCAGTTTCTTTTTCCATAATGTAAAGGGACTAGGCACTGTTAACTATTCTTCTTGAAGACTATTCTTTTTAAATTTATTTATTTTAGTTGGAGGCTAATTACTTTACAATATTGTAGTGGTTTTTGCCATACATTGATATCTTATTTCATCCATGACTCTAGATTGAAGGACAGGCTTCTGGTGAGTCTCATTTTGCATTTTTCTAAAATTACATCAAATGGGACTTGGGAGACCTTGAATATTACTAGCATTTAATTTTAGGTATAGTTGCAGAACAAGAACACAGCATTTGAAAATTCGTCTAAATTAATTATGGCTATAGACTGTGAATAATGCAATGTGGTGGCATGCTGAGGAATGAAGAAATAAAAAGATGTCTTTGGCATCCTGAGGAACTTCTGTCTCAATCCTTCCAATCCAACAGCCACAGGCATCTCCCTTACCTGGAGGGTTCTCCAACAGAAGCATCAGCAAGAGGATATCTACGGCAAGTACAATTATGATGAAGATGATCAGAAGGATTTCCAATGCACTAAGCTTCCTCGCCATCTAGATGGACACAGGCAACAGGATTAAAGTAAACTGCAAAACCCATCATTCCAAAAGAATAGGTAGGCATCCTGATTAGACTGCCAACTCCTTGTCAGTGGACATGATTATCAGCATTCTTCTTTATGTAATCCAGGGAGTATCTGTTTCAGGTCATCACAGTGTCTCCAAGTAACTCTGGTCAGTGCATCCGACACATGTAGGACTCTTGTCCTTTTTGTCTGCAAAGGGATTGATTACTGTCTAAGGAAAAATATATCAGACATAAAGAATTGAAGGGAGGGAAGGAGAAGTGGAACAGAGCATGGGAGAGAGAGAAAGGGTTGAGATGGCTCGAAAAGCCCTTCTAGATGCCACTTTGATCTTCACACCCTCCCTGGGCAGAGGAAGGAAGTTCTACTCAGGGAGGGGGAAAGTAGCAAAACCTGAATCCTAGTCTTCTTATTCCAATTCCTATGCTGGTGATGCTGAGGTGTTTAACTGTTTAGAGCTCACTAAGCCTTTTAAGAATAGGATAAGAAAAATGAACCTAGTCCTGATCTTCAATATAATGCTTACTTGTATGGTCATGGCACACAAATCCATGTAAATTAGGTGGCTCACAGTAGCTCTAAATATTGAGCCTAGACGCAAGCTCTAAACATCAGGCATAGATACAACTTTTAAAATATTTGGTATTTTAGAGGGTATGAACTGAACTAGGAATCAAAGAACTTCAATTCTTATCTTAGTTTTCATACTGACTAATGGGTATTTCAACTATTTGGATGTGTATTTCCAACATTGTCTCCAACATTCCAGACAAGATAACTATTTTGCAGCAACTATTTTATCTCCCTGCTTCTCAACTTGAGCTTTTCTATAAAAATTATCCATATTTGGGTAAGTTCTGGTCCTTTTCTCTCTCTTTGCAGTGGAAGAGTTTTTCCTCTTCTTGTCTCAGTATAATCCTAGTATCTATTCCCTAGATCTCAGAGCCTTTGAATTTTTCAAACTTCTTATTCTGCCAAGTATGCTTCTTCTGTCTTATATTATCCACCTCTGCTTCTGAATTTGCTCTTTCCCCTCATAAATATTAAGCTGGTCAAAAAGTTCACCTGAAACTCTGTTGATGACTGTATTCTTCTCGAGACCATTATAGCTTTCTTTTTCCTTTCTTGGGAACTTTCCAAAATGATAATTCCATGCATTCTGCATTACCTTCCTCTCATATTACTGGTATGAATTCTGTTTCCCGCATTCCACTAAAACTGCTCCTGCCAAGAACACTAGGGGTTTAGCTGCTGAATACAATGAGCACTGTCTTAATCCCCTAGCCCTATCAACCACTTCCTCCTCTGTAAAATTCTTCAGCTTTGGATCATTTGATATCATTCAATCTTAATTTCCTACCTACTCTTCTGGCTTCTCTTCAGTTTTCTTTGCAGTCTCCTATTTTGTGAAATGTGACATTCCCTGTATTTCATCATGGGGCCACTGCTCACTCTCCTTTAGTGATTTTCATTGCTCCTCTGACTTTGTATAATAATATCTGAGGACAATCCAACCTGTATTTCTAGCTCAGAGATTTGGTTTCATATATTCAGCTGTTCGTTAGATGTCTCATTTGGATTTCCCACAAGCTTAAATTCAATTTGTTTACACATGAAATCATCTCTCCCCATAGCCCAGTCCTAGCTTCACCAATTCTGCCAAATTCGCTCCTTCTCAAACAGTTCATACCTTAAGGAACAGAATCACATCACAATTTCTTCAAAAACCTGGAAACCTTTTCTGACTCCCCTCTCACAACCAGCTACAAGTTCAGTCAAATACTTTACCGATATCTTTCAAAGATGTTCCTTCCTTTCCGTTCCTACTGGAAACACTTTATTCAGACCACCAAGTCACCACTGCTTTCCCCACAGCCCCCTGCTTCCACCCTCCCTGCTCCTGAAATCTGTTGAACACACTGCAGCTGGATTGATCTTTCTAGAGCATCAACAAAATCGTTTTATTCTCTTGTATTCAAGTCTTCAGGGATTCTCCAGAAAACATTAAAAATTCTTCAGCTGTGTAACCAAAGGTCTTCACGACACCTCCCATGCCCAGTCCCTCAGCCTCTTCTCCTGGGTTTCATCTGTACCAAACCAACATTTATGCCGTGACAATCTATAAATTGATATAGATAAAGAATTCTCTCTTTTTTCACTTTGCCTATCCTTTAACTTTCCATTCCCCCACACCCCTGCTCTTCTCAACCCCAACCCAATGCCATGACCATTTCTACAAGCACTTTCTTATGTGTATAGCTTCACTTTTCATCTGAGTCTGCCTTTAGGTTAATATTTAATAAGCCAAGAAAAGAAGCACCTTAATTGTGAAATGGGGGTGAAGAGCAAAGATCTACAGCCAATTTGCCATCGTGGAGTTGAGGACTGGGGTTTGGGATTGAAGTTGGAGTTTATTAACAAGTCTTTATTCTCCATTCTTTCCTAGTTGCCTGAATCTGTCAGGTGTCTTCCACTGGCCTAAATTTTTCAAAGGTTTACTCTCAGTCCCGTAAGATATATCTCATACGACTATGCTTCCATAAAATTCTTATGTCGAGGTTGATCAGGCAGGCGTCACGATTCCTATTTGTAAGGGAAAGTTAATGAACTGGGTCTAATCACAGTTAGCTATGGAACTGATGTAAAAACTGAGGTGCCATGCTTCTTAAATTAGAATTTGAATATTTTTACTCTCAGACTTCCCAGGTAGCTCAGTGGTAAAGAATCCACCCACCAATGCAGAAGACAGAGGAGACTTGGGTTAGATCCCTGGGTCAGGAAGATCCCCCGGAGAAGAAAAGGGCAACCCACTCCAGTAATCTGGACTGAAAACTCCAGGGACAAAGGAGCCTGCCAGGCTGCAATCCATGAGGTTGCAGAGTCAAAAACAACTGAGAGTGAACACGCACATTCTTACTCTCTCCACAATGTCTCCTAGACTGAAGAGCTTAGAGTTCTAGAGGCTAACTCTCTGATGGTAGAATTTCAGGCAGTAAGAGAAATTTGAATGACCCAGCCCATATGTTCACAATAACCTGACTAGTTCCTCATCCATTCAGCCCAGGACTCACTATCACAGTGAACACACTATTCATCAGTTAGCCTCTTCCTCCAAATCCTAATTCTCTCCACGGGGAGATTTTTCTGTCCAGCCTCCTCAAACCAAAAGCAAGCACCTCTTCCACAGTTCCTTAATCCTTTTGGAGCAGCAGTTTCAACACCTGTAATTCCCAGAGGTTCAGGGCACTCTGGGGACAACCCCAGGAATTTTCTAGCTATTGGAACCATTGTCATCCACGCGGAGGGTAGGAGTGGGGATTCCTGAAGGTAGTAATTCTTCCCTGCCTAGATACCCTCCCAGCCCAAAGTTTCTTTTCTGTATCAAACAGCATTTTAGAATAATAAAAATCCTGGTTATTTTTCCAAAACCCTTAAGGGTTGGATAACCATCTCCCTCTCTGCCCAAAGAGACAAGTTCACCTTTCTCCCAATCCACACCACATTCAGCGAGTGACCAGAAGGAGTCCATCTGTTTATTCTTTCCTTGATTTCTTTCCAGGAGAGAGGACCATCTCACACAAGACCCTCCCCCAAACACACACACACACACACACGCACACACGCACACGCACACACGCACATACACACACGGCTCTCCTCTCCAGCCAGTACAAGAAGGAAGGCACACTGCTGGTTCAAAGAACCATGTGCAGAGGGAAAAGCACTCACCTCATAGCCGTATCTTTTTATGTGCTGTGTCTGTCCTTCAGTGGTTCTTGAGACGCACTGAGCAAAGGTGATCGGGCTGATGAAGTCAGCTTCTGCCAAGATCGATTTATTGCCCTATAAAGTGAGTGGCAATTGGAGGAGACGAGTTTAGTTGCCAAAAGACCATAAAAAGTCCTTCATTTTCCTTGTGACAGGAGGAAAGCTCCCTTTGCAAATAAAAGGGGAAGGCGGAGTTTCTTCTAATAGTTTGTCTTTTCTGTGTTCCTGTTCATATCCGATTACTTGCTTGTCGCCTTCTATTATACTCACTTGTCTGTCCACGTAGCCTAAAGAACTCAAGAGCTGGGGTCTCAATCATCTTCTTCAGCTCTGTATCTCCTGTACTTAGCATTCGACCCACTGTCCACTGATATTTTTAAACATACAGCTCTTTGTTGAATAAGTAAGTGAAAGAATGAATAATGCTTGGTTCGTCACACTGTTTCTCTCTCCATTTTTATCTCTCCAGCTTCTCCTGGTATAACTCAGTTTTTCCTTAATTCAAATAAGCCTCCCCACCAATTGTCCTAATAAGAGAAACACCGTTGTAATGGAAATTATATTATCTTAAAGTGGGAAGGCACCGCTACTATATATTTGTCATGCTCTCTGACTGCTCGGCATCTTTATAAGCCTTGTCAAGGGACCTTGCCCTGGTGGTCCAGTGGTTAAGACTCAGCACTTATACTGCAGGGACACAGGTTCAATCCCTGGTCAGGGAACTAAACTCCCACAAGCCATGTAGCATGGTAAAAAAATAAAATAATAATAATATTTTTTTAAAAGCTTCTGTATCACTTAAGGAGCATCCCATCTTGAGAATTCTGCCTCTCCAAGGAAGATGCTAGACAATCTCTTTTCACAGTCTTCCTTCTAGCCAAGGTAGAGGCAAGGAGCCTGGGGGTGGCCAGTGGTCTATGCCTGTGATCCAGAAGAAAGTAGAGGGAAGAAGGAAGTGTCGTGTGGAATCCAGGATGGTGGAGAGACACATTTCAGAGGCAGCAGGAACAGGGACCTAGTAGCATCCTATGCCCAGATCTGGGGTACAAACTTCCAGACATGTGCTAAGAGAAATGCCAATAGAGTATCCCACTAGATAATCATGGCTGTTTTCTGACCACAGAGCTTTTAGGCCTGATGCTCTAGCCCTGCTGGAGCTTCAGTGAATCACTAATATCTTTTTTTAAATGTTTCTTCTTACACTAACTAGTTTTTTTTATTTGAAATGTAATTTGCATACCATGACATTCATCCTTTTAAAGTGTACTGTTCAGTGGTTTTTTAGTGTATTCACAAAGTTGTGCAATCATCACAACTATGTAATTCCAGAACATTTGCTCATACCAAAAAGAAGCCATACCCTTCCCTCTCCTGTGTTCCTGCAACTGCTAATCTGCTTCCTGTTTTGATGGATCTGCCTATTATGAATAGTTTATGTAAGTGGAATCATACATGGCCATTTGACTTCTTTCACTTAGTATAACTTGTTCAAAGTTTATTCATGTTGTTGCAGGTATAGGTACTTGCAGGTATCAGTCCTTTATTTCTTTTTTTAAAAAAGTCTTTTGGCTACACCATGCAGCATATGGGATATTAGTCCCTGACCAGGGATGGAACCCATGTCCCCAGCTTTGGGAGCATGGAGTCATAACCACTGGACCACCAAGGAGGTCCCCTTCACTCCTTCTTACGGCTGGATGATACAGATTGTAGTCACATTCTGTTTATTCACTCATCAGTTGATGTACATTTGGGTTGGTTATACTTTTTAGCTATTATGAGCAATGCTACTATGAATATACATGTACAAGTTTTGTGTAGATGTGTATTTTCAATTCTCTTGAGGCTATACTTAGGAGTGGAACTTCTGAGTCATATGGCAACTCTAGCTTTAACTTTTTGAAGAACTCGAAGTTTTTCAAAGTAGTGACAACATTTTACCTTCACACCAGCAACATATGAGGCTATTGCATATTCTATATATAGCAATACATAGGGGCATACGATCTTTTGAGGGCATCAGAGTAGTATAACTAAGGGCTTCCCAGGTGGAACTACAGGTAAAGAATCTGCCTGATAATGCAGGAGGCACAAGAGAATGAGTTTGATCCCTGGGTCAGGAAGATTCCCCTGGAGAAGGAAATGGCAACCCACTCCAGTGTTCCTGCCTGGAAAATCTCATGGAGAGAGGAGCTTGGTGGACAACAGTTCCTGGGGTGACAAAGAGTGAACACACACAACACACAAGTAATATAGTATCCATAGGAGTTTATTTGCTTCAAAAGTTCGATGTATGACCAGTACACACCCACACACAAACACACAGAAACTTGGTTGGTTTCTGCCTCTATAAACTCCTGAAATGACGTATACACCTTATCTTTTGCTTCAAAATAGGAGAGCCTTTGTTAGAGGAAATAGCACCTGGATCCCATTTCAAATTGGGACAATATCCTGGCAAAAGATCAAGCCAAGAGATTTATTGTTACGCAAGATCTTTCTATTCTTTGTGTGGTTGTTTACACTTCACTCCCCACATCCCATGCCCACTGGTGACATCTTTCATACTAAATGTTAACTGATGATCCCAGCTATCATCTGTTCCTAAAGGGCAGAAAACAGCAAGCTTCGCCATCCCTTCTTGCTAACCAGCAACTGCAAGATACTGGGTCACATGCTTGCGCTGTGGAAAAGTAACAGAAACATTTTGAAGGGAAGAGACAAGTTTGTTAGCCAACATCTTCCCATTGCTTATTAATAAGAAGGTATGGGAAAGTGAACTACTGGCAGAACTCTTTTCTCTCTGTAAGAAATAAAAGCAAACAGATGGTTGGAATCTTCAGATCAGAAACCAACAATATGTGTGACCCCATCCTCCAAGGCCCAGTGCCAAACTCTCAGTGACATTGCTGCCATGATAAGGAAGGGAAAGATGTTGGTGAGACCCAGACCATACCTGCCAAGGTCAACACAAGCTTGTCTTTGTAGGTACCTACAGTCACTAATGTTGTAACAAGGATGCTCTTAATAGAAAAGAATAAATTTCTTCCTCTTTAAGTGAAAATATTTGGGATTGTTATTTTTCATTTTGGCATACATGAAAAGATAAAGTGAAATTATATGACCTGTAGAAGACAGAATATGTCAAAAGGACCCCAGACTTTTCCCTCACAGCTGACCAGGAGTCACAAGCATAGGTCCATGTTTTGGGAGTTGCTCTGGGGTAGCCACAAATGTATGGCTCCATGTGTAGTGGTCCTCAAAGTGTGGGCTGGGGATCAACTTCTGGGAGGTCTTAGTGACCTTTTCAGGAGGTTTTTTAAGGTAAAACTATTTTCATAAAAACACTGAGAAGCTATTTGCCTGTCTTACTGTCATAAGCATATGGTGGAGTTTTCCAGAGGCTACATTATGTGCGATCACAAAAGACTGAATGTAGAAGCAGCTGTGAGAATTCTTTTTTTTCTCCATTAAGCCAGATTTTAAAGAAATTTGTAAAAATGCAAAATTATGCAACTTTTCCAACTAAATGTGTTTTTTTTTTTAATATAGTTACTTTAATTTTCAATATGATAGCTATCAATAGCTACAACCCCATGAACAAAAGCTCTGGGAATCCGCAATCATTTTTAATATTGTAAAGACATGCTGAAGTGAAGTGAAGTCGCTCAGTCATGTCCGATTCCTTGCGATACCATGGACTGTAGCCCACCAGGCTCCTCCGTCCATGGGATTCTTCAGGCAAGAATACTGGAGTGGGTTGCCATTTCCTTCTCCAGGGGATCTTCCTGACCTGGGGATCGAACCCAGGTCTCCTGCATTGCAGGCAGACGCTTTAACCTCTGAGCCACCAGGGAAGCCCCAAAATATTTGAGGACTGCTGATCTGGTACACTGATTTTCAAATTTTTTACATATATATGATATGTGTGCTATACATAAGGATGCATGCATTTATACTCCACTTAAAGAATGTTAAACATATATAATATATACTAAGTATGTAAATATATATATATAATACTTAATATATTTAAATATACATTTAAAATCCTTTGCTCAACTAGAGTTCCAGTATGTAAGCTAGTGAATGACCGAAGCCAGGGTTAGGCACTCAGAACCCTGCCACTCTGCCTTCTCCCCACTCTCAGAGGGTAAGGAAGAGCCCAAAGCTCTACACAGCCCATCATCTGGAAGTCATTGCTTTAGTCTGACACCAGTATTTTGCAGATAAGGAAGCAAACAGCATCCCAGAGAGATAACATGACCTAACCAAGTCTCTGACCCTAAAGCTTGCTTCTGAGATTTTCTCACTCAGACAAAAGCCGTACAAAATGCCCTGATCAGCAGACTTAACCCCTGTAATGGAGCAAGGTGGGATCAACCTTAAACTCGGAAAAAAATACCTCTGCTCCAGGGAGAGAAACTAAGGGAGACCCAAATACCCCACTGATCTTTTCCAGAATTCAGAATCTTTCTAATTCTAGACTAAATGTCTTCATGTCCATATGTCTGCTTAAAATCCAAAAGGATGAATGAATTCAAGAAAAGGTGACAGACTAAGGCTTGGGAACTCTTGAAACCATCATAATTACACAGGGTCTGAGTTGCTGAACTGAAGTCTGGGAAGCTGACATGTCTTAAGTTCAAGAGGTTCTTGAACTGGTGTCCCCAGAACTCTGAAAGGTATAACTTAGGAATCTATAAACATAGATAGGGAAAATATATCTTTTTTCACTAATTTCTAACTGGAATTCCTTAGATTATGAATGGAGGCAGCAGGGCACGGTAATTTTACTAGTGCACAGGAGTTTTTCAAAAAGAGAATCAACATTTTCATGTCACATTAAGAAACTGTAGTAGGTATCTCGAAATATTGTTCAAACTGCTCATCACTTTGAAGCTTTGATATTATTAGACCCACAGTTAAATCTCATTATTTAATGTTATAACTTTAAACACCTCATATATTACTATATTAAACTTTTAAAACATTTTGTAGAAGTGTATTTTATTATAATGAGGGCGTCCCCAGTGGCTCACTGGTAAAGAATCCACCCACAGTTCAGGAGACACAGGTTTGATCCCTGGGTTGGGATGATCCCCTGGAGAGGGGAATGGCAACCCACTCCAGGATTCTTGCCTGGAGAATCCCATGGACAGAGGAGCCTGGTGGGCTACAGTCCATGGGTCGCAAAGAGTTGGACACGAATGAGTCACACATTTTAATATAATAGGATTCTTCTCCAACAGTGTGCATTAAAGTCTTTGCATTTAAGAACATCACTCTTAGGAGGGGTTCCACAGGTACCACTAGACTGCCAAGAGGGTCCTTGACTCTATAAATGTTGTCAACACTTCCATGCCTCACTCAGAAACTTGGCAACCAGGATTCTCTAGTCAGAAATGTTCTTGAGCATTTTGTAGCAGCCAGAGCCAATTTCTACCAATATGTCCTTGATGAGAACTTGAAATATTTCTCAAATATCAAGTAAATAATTGTTTCCTCCTGGTAACCTCCCTGGGTTCATCATAGGATAGCTGACAAGTTTCCCACCTTTTTGATCAAGGGGTCCCTGTGACCATATTTCCATGTTTCACTAGTTGCCTAAATTCGTGCAAGCCCTCATCCAAAAGCTTTTTATTTTGATAATTAGAACACTAACTCAGTTTAATAATGTTATCTTTCTGTAGCCTTATGGAGGCACTGACACATGAGTATACAAGTATAATCTGGCTTCCTGGCATAAAAAAAAAAAAAAAGAAAGGAAGAAAGAAAGAAAAGGGAAAGGTGGGAGTGATAAATTAGGAGTAGGGGCATTAACAGATATATACTATTGTATATAAAATAGATAAGCAGCAAGGATTTACTATAGACATGTTCTCTGACTGGACAGTATTCAGTATCTTATAGTAACCTATAATGGAAAATAATCTGAAAAATATATATGTATGTATTAACATATACATACATATAGCTGAATTACTTTGATGTACAACTGAAACTAACACAATATTGTAAATCAACTATACATCAATTTTTAAAAGAAAAGAAATTAAAAAGACATAGAAAAGTAAACACTATCTCCAATATACTCATTTTCAAGTAATACTTAAATATCTTTGTTAAACATTAGTATGTAATTTCTTTATTCCCAAATTCTAACCATCTAGTGTTTTAACCAATACCGTTCCAAATTCTGTTTTTTCCAGGGTTGATATGTTACCAAATACAGTAGTTTTTATGATGATTAAAACAACAATTATCCAAGTACACTCTCCCACAAACCTAAACCTTAAGAGAAATCCATGCCAGAGACATAAGGAAAAGGGTGGATAATCACAGATCTGTTCATTCCATTGGTGAATTAGCCTGCAGGCACTCTGATGCCAAAGAGAACAAGACCAGTTCACAAGGGTTGGCTGAATAAGAAGTCTTAATACCAAAGTGAGATTACCCATGGTCAAATTACCACAGAATTCAAAATCTCTTGCAAATCTGCTCATTTATTTTCCTCTGGCATATAAATTGCATGCATTTGTGTGAACTGTGGTTATGTACATTAGGCACAGAATAGAGAAATAAGATTTACACATTTCAAAGCACACCACAGTAACAAAAAAAAAAAAAGTTACTTTTTACATTCAAACTCCTTCCTTCAACTTTGTCTGCTCAAATCTCACCCCAGCCCTATTCCCTTGTGCTAAGAATTTCCTCCCAACCCCTCCTCTTGCTTTCAAATGAATTGGCTCTTCCTTTCTCCTCCCAATGAGGCTACTATTCTTAATAATTTTGTGTTATCTTCTTACTTGTCATGATCACTTTTGTCCTTATCACCTGTTGTCTCTCATCTTTCCTACTTATCTTCCCTACATTTGCCTTTTCTTCCCTTTGGATCATGCTCTTAGCATACTATCCCATCTCCTTATAACTACCAGGCAGATGTTCTTTCTGGATATTTTGTGTGTGTGTGTGGTGTTAGTTAACTCCAGGATTTGACCTGTCCTGGAAAGGTGTAGCTTGTATATTTAGCAAGAGTGGGCCTATCACCTAATTATACACACATACACATGCACACATGCTTCATCATGGACCCAGTGCATCTTCAGCCAATATATGATGAGCCATCAGTACCATACTAATCACACAGAGACATCAAGATAACCCACAGCTTTCCACATCTCCTGTGGCTAAACCACAGACCAAACAAAACAAAACTAAGAAAATATTTTAGCCGTACTGGGTATAAACTGATTAGCAACACACAATAATTTTATAAGCATGAAGCATTGGGTTGGCCAAAAAAGTAGGTTCAGGTTTTCCTGTAACATCTTGAGGAAAAATCCAAATGAAGTTTTTTGGCCAACCGAATATACAAGTAGTTTCAAAGCCATTTGAGGTTAGGATCTTGTTCTAAAAAATTCAGCGTGCTTCTCCATGTCAATGAAGTGAAATTATGTAGGCTGATGTTTCTGCTGGTCACGTCAATATTTAACACCTGTTGGGAACCAAAGAAAAGGTATTGGACGTCTGGTGATGGAAGTTTCCTGCAGTTGAACCAAACAGATAGAAGTCAGTGGTCCACAGACACTTTCACAAGTCATTGCCTAGCTTCCAGACCACCCTCAGATTTTCAGGTGAGAAGGGTGTTTCTTAATCCCTTAGAGTACAAGAATCATTCAGTGATAGGGAAAAGACAAGACCCTAAATAATGAAACACACAACCACTGCACAGCAGCAGTTGCACAAACTGGAGAAAATGTTCTCGTTGCCGTTACTTGGAGCTCTCCTTCTGTTTCCCACTTCTGCTATTCCCTCACAGTGCCTTGATGCTTGTCCAGTAAGAGTCGATATTTCAGCATTTTTTCCTAGGCAAATACTTTCCATAGTTTCACCACAGGTGCATCAGTCAGCTTGTGGTTCAGCAACAAACTTGGGCAAAGTCCTTTATAAGCTCTTGGTAGAGTTGGGGAAGTTGGTTGACAAGAAAACCACAAACATGAGGAAACAAATAAAACTACAAAGCTGAAGGAAAACTTTTGTTTCAGGTCTTGTAATCAGGATTATGAGAGAAAAATAGTTCTGGGCAAAGCAAGTAGCAAGCACATAAGGAAAGAGCCCATTTACCGTGAGGCTACGTATTAGGACCACTACACTGCAGTGATTCCAAGGTGCAGATTTTTCATATATTTAATATTCATGAAATCAAGATCTGTTCTATAATCAACAGCCTAGGAATTACTGTGAACAAGTAGCTCTCCTGACGGCAGTTCGTCTGTGCCTGTGTGAACTTCATTGTTATTACTGGTATTACGAATGGATGGACTGCAAACTACTTAAAGATTATCTCAGAAATGAATATAAATCTTGACTGACAGTAAAATCAAGAAAATGCTATGATGAAAACTTGTATAAAGCATATAAGTGTCTTTGGAGAAAATTTCGTAGACAGCAGTGAAAGAATTTTCATGAAATGATGTATCACCAATACCTCTGATAATAGAGAGGAAATACCTTAACCAATCCCATGCCACATAGTTTCCTTTTAAAATAATAAAGTAATTTAGATATTAACATAGAAATTTAAATTAAATATTTAATGTCAGCTATTTAATTATGAAATTAAGTATTTGATTTACTTAATTGTTAAATATTAAATCAAATATTTAATTTTAATTGTAATTTAAAGTAAATTAAAATTTTACATAGAAATTTAAATCAAAGAAAATGTGTGATACAAATTGGTTAAGATATGTCTAATATCTCCTCACATTCAGAGTTTACATCTTTTAAATTATTAATACTTTGATGCAGATTTCTCAGTGTCCATGTGTCTCTATCCAACATTTTCCTCTGTAGTATCATATTAAAATGATAAAAATCTCTGTTTAAAGGAGTTTTGTAAAGCTTCTGTACTTTTAAAATAGAAGTTTTAAGTGAGAGGAAAGCATTGTATCATATTTTTGTAATCTTGTTTTCTTTCTTTGTGGCACATGAAAAAATGTAGCAACCTTTAACTGATGGGTGTCTTATAATTGATGAAAGACAGTGGTTAAAGCTATTTGAGAAGTAGATCTCTGAGGCAAAGACAAAGTTTTCCTTAAGTTTGCAGGCAGGAGGACATACATGACAGGTGGGAACCCAGACCATCAATTCCAAATGATGACAAACTCTGAATTTTCCCTTCATTTCTATGCTGTCCACTCAGACACCCTGAACACAGAGGGATTCCAGAAAGGCTTTGCAGGAGAGGGTGTTGTTGGGAATGGGAGCAGGCAGGAATTGCACTCAATAGCTCAGGGTTGGGAAATACCATTTGGACTTCGAACTGGTCACAAACCTGTGTTGTAGAGTTGTAGGAGAAGGGGGGTGTTATAACCATGCCACTCGCAGAGATGCTGACATTGTAAATGGAGTCACTGCCCACTCCCCAGACCTCAAAGTAGCCCAGTCTCAAAGGGTTTGTATCGTTGATGTATTTGTTGAAAATTATATGACTCTGCATCGTATTCTGTCAATTGGAGACAAAAGAAACCAGAGGAGGGGAAAAAAAAAAACAGCAAAATTTGTTCAAATTTCTTACAACCTCTTTCAGGCACAAATGTAGAGCATGAAATAAGATAATTTGAGAGTCCCCAACTTGTGACCTTGGATAGTGAGACCATGGTTTTAACATTCTGCCACCTATCGCCAACCACCACCCAACTTTGCACTGGTTAAACACCAGTAGGGTCTCTAGAGTCACTCCAACTCTAAGGAGACCAAGAATCTCAGCTAGCAGGAACCTTTACATTCCACATGTGAAGTAACAAAACATGCCAATCGTTCCAAGGCAGCATAGGAACAAGGGCGAGAAAACATTGAAATGGTCTGCCCATCTTGCTTGGTGAATTGGACTAAGTTACTGATGAAATATGAGTGTGTTTAATCACAGAAAACTTCCTGGGAGCACTTGACATCTCCATCTGAAGTCTAGAGAAAGAGTAAGATGCAAATTAGGGTTAGGACTCTTGAGAGTCCCTTGGACTGCAAGGAGATCCAACCAGTCCATCCTAAAGGAAATCAGTCCTGAATATTCATTGGAAGGACTGACGTTGAAGCTGAAACTCCAATACTTGGGCCACCTAATGCAAAGAGCTGACCCAACTGAAAAGACCCTGATGCTGGGAAAGATTGAGGGCAGGAGGAGAAGGGGACGACAGAGGATGAGATGGTTGGATGGCACCACTGACTCAATGGACATGGGTTTGGGTGGACTCCGGGAGTTGGTGACGGACAGGGAGGCCTGGTGTGCTACGGTTCATGGAGCTGCAAAGAGTCGGACACAACTGAGTGACTGAACTGAACTGAACTGAACTGAAGATGCAAATTAGTAACATGAACAGTGAAGGAATTCTAAGTGATGATGTATATCCTATGACGTCCAGCACCCTAGTAAGCTGGCAGAACTATTCACCCTTCATAGTCCCAGCCACACTCACCTGGCTGACGAAAAAGTGGGCCAGGTAATAGAGTCCTTTTTCATAGGTATCTGCAAACAAACACAAAGTAAGCATGACCTGGAACTACATCCTAGAATTCTAATGGCTTACCTATCTTGGTTGGGAAAGTAGGGATGGTTTTGGTTTGTGATCTTTTTAAATTTTATTTTTCTTCTTTATAGACTTTCATTTTGAGAAATGAGTCAGAATCCACCCCCAACCTCAATTTACACAGAATGTCTAAAATAAGTGTATACAGATGCCTCGGTCTAACAGAGTCCCCTCATAAAACAGAGTTTTCTAACATCACTCTTAATCCTCTTCTCTTTCTTATGATTCCCAACCTCTTGGTAGTCACCTCAGAATTCCCAAATTTCTTCTGCTAGAGACACATATGTGCACACACGTGCATGCACACCCACATCACAAACACCAAGACTGGCATACAATTGGTTGGTTAACCTTGAGTGGTATTAGGCAATTTTTTAAATGCAGTCTCTGGAGAAGAGACTTCTTTTTCTTATTCTTAATTTATGCTGCAGGTCCAGGGAGAATATTTTTTAGGGTGGACTAGCCAAAGCCTTACTATTACGGGTACTCCCCCCACACACACACCCTAACTCTGAGGCTTCCTCCCTCTTCTCCAGACACTCGCCTCTTTCGGAGCCCTTATCACTCAATCAGAAGGTGTTGCCTATCCACTAGAACTGTGCTGTCTGAGATAGTAGCCACTAGATAAATGTAGTTATTTAAATTTAAATTAATTACAATCAAATAAAATTTAAGCTTCAGTTGTTCAGATACTCCTGTTACATTCTAAGTGCTCAACAGTCACATATGCCTAATTGCTACCATCTTCAACAACACAGATATAGATCATTTCCATCACTGCAGAAAGTTCTATTGGACATCCCTGGGCACAGAAATAACAATAGTACTTGAGACATCCTTCCTAGAGTTTACTAATTCCTGTAAACTCTTAATAGAAACCCCCTCCTCCGAACAGTAGCACAGCTGATAGAAGCATTACTTTTCTTAGTGGGACACATAAACCATATATGGAAATATAGCTCAGTTGGCTGCAAAGAAACTTTCCCTATAGCTCCTTATACTGCTTTTTTTCACAATGGATTAGGACAACTAGATAATGGTGAGAGATTCAGAACTAAGCTTTATATAGATGAGGCACAAAGATCATGTATTACACTTAGAGTAACAAATGGCTATATTTTAAAATACACAATTGTCTTAACACATAAAAGGAGACAGCAGCCCTATAAGATATCCAGGAACCTGGTATTGACATGAAGGAACTGGAGGCAGCCCTTACTCACCAATGCTTTGCCCATCATCCCAGAAGAGCCAGCCTTCAGCAGTCCCCTCATCATCCAAGGCAACCTTGAAACCTAAGAATTTCTGACGGCTGCAGTGAGGTAGGAAAGAGACATTGGGTAAAAACAAAGCCATCACCACAAACCGTAAGATTTTCATAAAAACAAAAAGGAAGTGCTTCAAGATATAAAGACTGGGTACTAGGATTCTGGAGACTTGGGATCTAGTTCTAGTTCTGACTCCATAAGCTCGACAATTTCATGTCAGGAATGAATGAATGAATCAAGGGGAATTTTAAGGCTCACAGGAATTCTACAATGTCTACAAAGAACTACAAGCAAACACATTGGTTTCCTTTCTTTCCCCACTGTGAGGAAAGCTTACTGTTTCAATCTCTTTCTTCACGACCTAATCTCCACATGTACAGGGAGTTCTGCTTACAGATGTCCTAACTTCCTCAGTTTTTAACTGGATTTTTGCAATCAAATAAATAGGGCTTCAAGGATTTTAATTTGACATCAGTTAGACATTTTAGATAGACACGGATTTTTAGATTTTAGATAGACACGGAGTTTAGTCTCCGTTCAACTACTTATTAACTATGCGACTCTAAGTTAAACATTTCACCTCTTGAAGCTTCTCTTTGCTCATCTGCAAAATGGGGATGATAACAGTACTTACACCAAGGGCTTATTTTTCCTTTTGTCAGGAAAAGTAGACAATCTCTAAATAGAAGTCTCCGTATTAGTACGGTTCTAGGCACAGAGCAAGCATTCACCTGATGTCAGCTAGTATCAATTATTATATAGGTCTAGAACATATAGGTTATACATTAGGCCTAGAATTTGTAAACCTTGCATATAAGGAATCTCAGCCTCAGTTTCCATCTGGCTTAAACAAGTTTTTAGCAATCATTTTCTTAGCAAAGAGGCAATTATGATCCAGACAGCCTTGATGGTCTTCTTGATGTGGACCATCTAAAAAGTCTCTATTGAATTTGTCACAGTATTCTTTCTGTTTCACATTTTTGTTTTTTGACCATGAGGCATGTGGGATCTTAGCTGCCTAGCCAGGGATCAAACCCAAACCCCCTGCATTGGAAGGTAAAGTCAAATCACTGGACCACCAAGGAAATCACTGGTGGTGGTGGCGGTTTAGTCGCTAAACCACCTAGACTCTCACAATCCTGTGAACTGTATGTAGCCTGCCAGGCTCCTAGGTAGTCTTTTAAAACTAGCATGATCCATGGTTGCTCCTATTTGACTTCCATTTCAAATGTCACTATTTAAACTTAACACCTTACCCACTTAGATCTCAAATAGCTATTAATTAAGAATTGTTCAAAAAAAAAAAAAAGAATTGTTCAAAGAGTACAGAATCCAAAAAAGGTTAAAATCCACACAAGCAAGCAAGCAAACAAAAATGTTTACTATTGGGTTAGCCAAAAAGTTCATTCGAATTTTTCCATACCATCTTAAGGAAAAACCCAAATGAACTTTTTGGCCAGCCCCGTAAAAGTGCTTTTGGGCCTAAGGGTACAGTTTGCAGACTGGTGGGCTTCACCAGGATTTGAGTTAACAAGTGTGGTTCTGGGGCCCTTGTTCACCTTAAGTGGGTGTTCTGTGCAGGCTCTTGCCAGGGCAGGATGTAGCCCCCACGGACATGAAGATTAATGTGGTCAAGAGGCGCCGGCAAGGACTTCCACTCACCCCGGGCTTGAATGTCCACACCCTGTGGGCGAGAAGAAGGTCCGGGACGATAAGGGAACGCCTCTGCCTGGACGATGATCTACAAGCCATCGTGTCCACGCTCGGGACCTGCTGCCGTCTGGCATCGGTTATCACGCTTTTCCATGCTCACCACCTGCTGTGTGGGCTCCAGGCTGCCAGGACATCAGGTCAGGATCCCAACCATAGCTGCATCTCACCCTAGCCTCACTCCACATTCTATCTCTGCACCCAGCAGCACTGCCAGAGGAGGCTGACCAATCTTTTTATTTTATTCAGCTCCTGACTCCCTCCCCACAAAGGCATGTCCAGACCTTCCCTTTGCTTGGTCCCCTCTCTGCTTCCATCTCCTTCCACTGCCCCATGCCCTGCTCCCACCAACTTCACTAACACCTTAGACTCCTACTTGACAGAAATCATCAAGTGAATGGACCTGCTTCACAAATCCTTATCTTTACGTCACCATATCGTCCTTTATGTCTCACGTCTAGATCTTGCCCCATATGTGACAGGGAGAAGTGGCGCTCACCCCAAGGCACGAATCTCAATTCCTTCCTAACATGTTCTCAACCTGGAGCCCAGCTTCTCACATTCAGCACTAGGGACATCCTGGGCCAGCTAACTCCGTTGTGGGGGCTGTTCTATGCTTTCTGGATATTGACCAATGTCCATCCCCTAGAAGCCAGCAGCCTCTCCCCCACCTTCCACCACATTGGGACAACCAAAAGTATCCCCAGACTTGGCCAGTGTCCCCTGGTACACAAGTCCTCCCATCTGAGAATCACCACTTTAGAGGCAAGGAGCAAAGCTACCATTTCTTCACTTTTGGTCCCTGATGTTCATTCTATACAGATTTGATCTGTATCACATTCCCCGAGTCAGACTCTGCTTCATGGGTGGCCTCAGGACTCCAGAGTCTACAGAACTTAATACAAATTCCAGCCCATATCTCTGGGCTTCTTCAATTTCCTCACTGATATCATGAGAAAAGTGAATTATATGCTCTCTAATGAGAATTTATTCCAATATCTTATGAATACTGGACTGATGGTTCTACCTTCAAGTGAAACTTGATACATGTAAAACTGTCAAAGTTATCTTCTTGCCAAATTCTTTAATTCTTTTGATTTTTTTTTCCATTCTACCACACATTGTGGCTACATAGGATATGATACCTTCTCATGATTTCCTTTATAGTACCTGATGAGTCACAAGCTTGTTTACTTTCCTTTAAATCATTTCTGACTTGGGCTCGCCTAAAAAATGCCTGTTAAAATATCCATAAAGACATGACTCTAAGGTCAAATCTTAAAGCAGCACTATTAAAATAAGAATAGACAACTTAACATGACTTTGTACAGGAGAATTCTCACCAACCGCATAGTCACTGAATATGGCTGAAAAGCACTACTTTAAAAATCCAATATATAGTCTACACTGTAAACAAACAAAATGGCCACAAGTGAAGTATATAAAAACTGATTCACACACACTGTGTGCTCTTAGTCTTCACTAAAATAGGTAATCAATAAGACAAGTCAGAATAGTTCCATGCTTCTCCCTCTCTCAATAGTCTACAAACAGTAATGCCCAATATGCCCAATATGATAGAAAGGAAAGAAGGGTGGATAGAAGCCAACATCATGGCATGTCCAGTCACATAGACAGGACCAAGACAGGCAAAAACTCTGCAAAGAACTATCAACTGCTGATTCTGCAGCTCATTTAGAGAATCTGAGAGTCTGAGTAGATGAAGGTCCAGCTTTGGCAGAAGTGCATTAGCCTGTCCTGCCTCAAGATACCTGCCCCTTCATCAAACAGGCGGGGCCTTAAGATAAAGAGTAAGCATGCCATGTTGCTCTTGCAGTCAGACGAGCCCAGAAGGGACAGTGGGGGATGAGAGTCCACAACTACCAAGGCAGCAGTGATAGGAGGAGTCATGATCCCCGGGAAGTGGGAGCCACCAAGATAGAGAGCTAGGAGTCTTTCATTCTTCGCCCACCCTTCACTCAAGCAATTGCTCATTCCCAGTTTCACTGGACAAGCAGCAGAGAAACTGAGCAAAAATGGGAGCTCTCAAAACAAGTAGGGCTTTCTTATTTTTCCCTTTCCTGCTTTCCATCTCTTTGCCTGTCTGTTCTGGGTAATTTCCTAGGTTGTACCTTATAATTTCCTCTTAAGCAAAATTCCTGCATCATGCCTTTAATTTGCAAGGATTGCTTTGTGAGTATGTCGTGTTTAAAATATGCTTTCTTATTTTAGGTATATCTTCTTATCTTTCTGAGGGAACAAATTTTCTAGTTAACTTCTTAGTAACATAGGTACAGAAAATTATACAAATAACAAGTACACAGCTCAATAAAGTTTTACCAAGTGAACACACCCATGAAACCACCACCTAGATCAAGAAGTGACTATTACCAGGATCCTAGATGACTCTCTCCTCCCCTCTCATAATAATCACCACACCAAAGGCAGTAACTGTTCTGATTTTTATCACTTTTGCCTGGATTTTTAATTTCTATTTCATAAATGGAATCATACATTCTTTACTCTTTTGTATCTGGCTATTTGTGCTCAAGGTTATGTTTGTGATATTTATTTTCTTTATTTGTGTAGCAACACTTTATTAGTATTTAGTTTTATTTTTTTTTCTTTTATTTTTTTGTTACATGTATTCCCCATCCTGATTCCCCCTCCCACAGAATACAATCTACTTATCCATTTTACTGTTGATGGACATTTGGCTTATTTCCAGTTTTTTGCTCTTTTACAAATAATGCTGCTATGAAACATTCTTGAACTTTTTTGGTAAAATATATACACTCTAGGAATAAATCTGTAACATTATCATTTCTTCCCAGATATACATTAACATATACATAGTTATATAATTAATTGGTATATATTATATAATTGACATAATAAATAGTGATATACATATTAATTATATAATTAAATAACATAATTATATATGGTTACTAATATATAATTATATAATGAAGGTATTAATTATACAGTTAGCATATAATAGATAGTGATATGCTATCTAATATATGTTAGTTCCGGTTTGCTTTTATTTTCTGAATTGACAATATTATTTTAATGCAATCTGGGAGAATATAAAAAAATAACAATCAAAAACATTTCTGAAAAAAGATGATGACATATTGATCTGTCATATTATACCTATTTACAAAACCCTAAAAAATCTACCAAAAAGAAGAAAAGAATCAAATTCTGACTTCTCTGTATCCCAGCAAAAGCTTCTCTGTATCCCCACTGAAGCTTCTGTGGAAGACTCTGTTTCCCCAGCTGAGTCTCTGGGGTTCAGATTAGCCTGGAAAAGTTGTATGATGGAGAAGGTTGTGTTCCTTCCCCATTTCTAAATGCATTTACGTTATACCAGCTCACAGGAGTCAGGCCTCACACTTCTATGTATCTTTCAAGGACCTTGCTTACCTTAGAAAGTACAGTCAACAACTCTTTGGGCATCTCTACTATAAAAGGAGGTATTCAAAAAGACAGAGAGGAAAAGGCTCCTAATACTTATGAACTTCCAGTCTAAGAGGGAGGATATAAATAAAAACCATAGTTTCCAGCACAACTTCAAGCATTTTCCTAGTGTCTGCCATTATACAGCACTGTGAAAAGTGGTGGTATAAGGAAAGAGACAAACTAACAAATAAAGAACACCCACAAAAATCCAGGTACTACAGGAGATGACTTTATGCATTTCACAACAACTCTGTGAGGAAAGTGGTCTTTTCCCATGTGGAAGTGAGAAAACGGAGGCCATAAGGTTACAAGTGACTCATTCAAGACCACACAACAAGTGGGCTACAGAGACAGAATTTGACCTGAGGTCTGTCAGAGTCTGAAGACTGTGAGTGCTGTCATTTTCCCAGGTTGTACAGAGGCAATCAGAAAAACTTACCGTGTAGTAATCATACCAACGGGCTCTAGGGAAATATGCAGTGACATCTCTGGCATTCTAAAATTAAACAAAAATAAGGTGTGAGTGCAGTAGGCTCAGCTATAGAGGGCAGAATAACCCATTTGCATAGCAGAGGAGCCAAAACTATAGCAATGGCCTTGGACCCACAGACCTGTCCTCTCTGGAGGTCACCAGTGTTGGGAACAGCTTCCTTTCCTGCCCTCTTCTCAAACTGGGAGATTTGCCTAACCAAAAGTGGTGGCTTCTGTAAAACCCTCTGGGATCCGGAACTTACAGAGGGAAAAAAAAAAAATCATTTGCCTATAGGCTTATTCCATACCCTCTTCAAAGAGACAAACTGAGGTTAGGTCTAGAGCAGAAAAAAAGAAAAAAGAAAAGTTGCAGGTTTATGGGCATTAATACTTTAGAAATTATGATTAGTGCAATAAGTTTTGGAGAAAATCCAGTTAACTGACATTTTAATCAGAAGCCTAATCATCGATAAAAGAAGTAAAGAAATGGCTGCCTGAGGACCTCTTTTGGAGGAAGGGAAGGGCTGGCCAGTGATGACCTTATATACATTGGCTGCAAAAAATTCTTCTGAAAAGTTTCTCTCTAACAGTGACAGAAGATAGGAAGGATTTCTTTGTATTAACAGTACTGCCCCCACCTGATTCCTACTCATTGCAATTAAAGAAGAAATTATTATATCTTAAAGTGTAACAGAGGGTTTTTTCCTTTTCAACTGTTCAGTGAATCAGAACTTGATATTTTAAAGATGAGGGAGCTGAAGACTGGAACATCTAAGTGAAGGACTTCAGATCAGAGGGAGAAGAAGAGACAAAGGTAGACAAAGAATAAGAAAGTGCATCTCAGGACCCCAATCTGATGAGGCCTCTTCTCTTTAACTAGTCTCTGGCCTCACAGGTGGGATCATCAGAGGCCTCCATACTCACAGCCTCCAGGACAGGGCTGACCAGGAAGGCTGGGCCCAGCAGGAACTGACTGTCTACATCCCAGGTCACCCGGTCTGACACAAACCTGGGGAGGGAAACCAAGGTATCACAGTTAGGACCCCTCTACAGGATTCCAGGTCAAGGCCTTGAAGAAACTCCTCAAATTCAGACCTAAGTTGGAAATCCAGCTGCATTCTATGCCATCTTTATTCTTTCCCTAGATCTACCTTAATCAGATACATATTCACTTTCTACATGCCATGGTCTTCAAACCCAGAAATAGTTGGGTTTAGACATGTTCTCCCCTATCAACATCTCCAACGTCTTAACCTTCAGTGCAAGAATGGCCTTCATTCCTCAGATATCCCCTGGCATACCTTCTTTTATGATGTGAGTTACTACAAATGCCCAAATTAGAAAGAAATTATTCTATGTTGTATTGCCTATCATGTTGAATTTTTTAAAATATTCAGTAGCCTTTTATCTAACAGTGAAGGTGTGACAGACACCATGCTTAAAAGAGCCATAATGTATGGTCTGTGCCTAGAGAGCTCTGGGCAAAGACAGTCACGTCTTTAATTTGGAAGAATTCTGCAACAGCTACTATAGAGAAGGAAATTGTCTCAGTCCCTGGGACCCTGGCTGGACACTCACTCATGGAGAAGAGGCCGTACGACGGTGCTGCCCTCCGTGCTGGCTTTGTGCATCAGGGTGTAGAAATACGGCAACAGGGCATATCTGGTCTCCAGGACGCTCTTGGAGATTGTCACGAAGGTAGAATTCCAGGACACAGGGTCTTGCCTCTAAGGAGAAAAAAGGAGTGTTCAGTGCTGAAGGGACATAGGGGACTTAAAGAGGTCACTGAACTGTTAGTCCAAACGAAGGTCACACACGCCTAAACCAACAATGACTATAGATGAGGCTCAGAGAATATAAACATATTCTGTTTATAGACTGAAAGAAATCACTGAAGCCTTCCCAGGACAGTTGAAAAACTTTCTTATAAGAAATTGGGCTGGGGGCAGGGGTGCATATCTGGTACAATGCCCAAATCAAAAGAATAATCTGAAGAACACTGAGGAATATGATTCGTTGAAATGTGAAGATTCTTTTACGTATCTGTTGGCTATTTGTATATCTTTTTTTGGAAAACTGTCTATTCGGTTCCTCTGCCCATTTTTAATTCAGATTGCAGGATGGACAGAGATGGATTGTCAGTCAAAGTATAAAAACTTCTTCTTAGAAGTTAAATATTTCTGAAAAAAAAAATAAATAAAAATTAAAAAGAAGAAGTTAAATATTTCTGGTGATTAAATGTGCAGCATGGTGCCTATAGCTAATGACTGTTGTTGTTCAATTACTAAGTCGTGTCCAATTCTTTGAGACCCCAAGGACTGCCACACTCCAGATTTCCCTGTCCTCTACCCTGTCCTTCACTATCTCCCAGAGTTTGCTCAATACTTAGTTTTATACATAGTTAACAATACTATATAATAAGGGCTTCCCTGATAACTTAGTGGTCAAAGAATTAGCCTGCCATTGCAGGAGACATGGGGTCAGTCCCTGGGTCGGGAAGATCCCCTGAAGGAGGAAGTGGCAACCCACTCCAGTATTCTTGCCTGGGAAATCCCATGGACAGAGGAGCCTGGCAGGCTACAGTCCATGCGGTCACACAGTCAGACATTACTTAGTGACTAAACAACAACAACACTGTATTATAAACTTGAAAGTTGCTAAGAGTATAGATGTTAAATGTTCTCACCACAAAAAAGGAATGGTAATTATGTGAGGTGATTGAGGTGTTAACGGATCCTACTGTGGTAATAATTTCATAATATATTTCAAGCTTTTTTTAAAAGGAACATAAGGGTTTAATGGTTTATAAGATGTCCTTGGGGAATATAAACAACTTCGTGTGCTATATGCTTAGTCATGTCTGACTCTTTGTGACCCTATGGACTATAGCTTGCCAAGCTCTTCTGTCCATGGAATTTTCCAGGCGAGATACTGGAGTGGGTTGCCATTTCCTTTTCCAGGGGATCTTCCCGACCCAGGAATCAAACTTTCGTCTCCTGCATCTCGTGTATTGGCAGGCAGAGTCTTTACCACTGCATCATCTGGGAAGCCTGTACATTACTTGTAGTTCAAATGGGAATCTGTGTTCCTGGCAACACAAAACTTTTGAGCTCTGAGCTTAATGTCCTACCCTGGTCCCAATGGTGTTGTGATTTCTTGAGAAGGGGTAGAAGGCCCCTAGTTGCATCCAGCGAGCACACATTTCATATTCAGCATCTTGAAAGAATCCACAAATATCTGCTCCTGTCTGAAACAAGATAGAACAAAATGGGCCAGTTAATGATTTCTGAAAGATGTTGCCATCTGCATTATGATTAGGAGCGACCCAGAGGACACCACAGGGACTTCCCTGGTGGTCCAGTGGTTACAGTCCCCCTTGCAATGCAGGTGACAAGGGTTCAACCCCTGCTCGGGGAACTAAAATCCCACAAGCTACGGAATAACTAAGCCCACATGCCGCAACTACTGCATCAGAGTGCTGCAGTGAGAGATACCACATGCCGCAACTAAGACCCAAGGCAGCCAGATAGATAAATAAACACTTCTTTTCTAAAAAGAACAAAAAAGGACACTTACGTAGGATATGCCAAAAAGACTAAACTCCATCATGCCTGCAAGAGAACCATGGCTGGGTCAGACAAGACACTCATGACCTGCCTCCTCCTCCCTCCCCAGAGAATCCTTGATCCAAGATCCTGACTCCTCTCCCGCCAGCAGCCCACACACCAATGATTGACTTCTTCAGCTGGTCCCACGCGGCCGTGTTGTCGCCCAGCCAGTGTCCTCCCCAGCGGCCAGAAGAGGGGAAAGTGGAGCGAGTGATGACGATCCCTCGCTGTCCTGTCACCTCCTGCACGGCTCTGCTCGGAAGGGGACAAGGGGGTGACTTAGGGCAGAGCAGGGGAGGAAAGTCCCAGAGCTCCTGAGCCTACGACTCAAGGACAAAGCATCTCATGTGTCCCAGAAAGGAATATGGAAAACTGGGTCATGAGGTCCCAATTGACTGATTCCTGGTGATGAAGATAACATTAAAACCTGTGTCTTTATATGGTATTTTACAAAGTTTTATAAAAACTACAGAATGTAATAGACTCACTGGATCACCTACAAATAATAGCTAGTCACTGAATCTTGCTATCTATTTACTCAATACTCAGTTTAATATAGTGGGGAAAGAAGAAGGTGAATTCTTGTATAAGGCTTTCCTTAGGATAATTCTTATTAAGCATGGACTTGAGCACACAAAATGAGGCAGGGATAATCCAGTAGGACACCAGTTGGCTAGCCAACAGGAATGACAAAATAAATAAATAAATCCAAATAGAGATGAGTCACTTCTGAAGTCAAGGAAAGAGATATCCAGTCCTCTGTGTTCCCTTCTAATAGCTAAAGTTACTATAGCATCATCTGCACCCTGTGATGATTGCCTGTGTCTCCATGTGTGCTTCCTCCATGAGGACTATTGGCCTTTCACCAGCACGACCAGCTCTTATTTAAATCTGTCCTCCTCACTAGGATCACAGGATGTGGCTCCATGCTCATGAGTGTTTAATGCTGGGTTGGTGAAAGTGTCCATTGGGGTTTCTCTATATGATATTACAGAAAACCCCAAACTTCACGGCCAACCCAGTAAGTGAGAATTGCTATAGAGCTATAATTAAAAGCTACCCAACTCTTGATGTGAAGAACCGACTCATTGGTAAAGACCCTGATTCTGAAAAGATTGAAGGCAGGAGGAGAAGGGGATGACAGAGGATGAGATGGTTGGATGGCATCACTGATGCAATGGACATGAGTTTGAGTAGACTCCAGGAGCTGGTGATGGACAGGGAAGCCTAATGTGCTGCAGTCCATGGGGTCGCAAAGAGTTGGACACCACTGAGCGACTGAACTGACTGACTGAACTCTCAAAAGAGGGAATGAAAGCAGGGTAGCTTCCCCAGTCCCAGGCCGTCCCAGCTGGAGAAGGGCGATGATGACTCACTCATATGTGGGTCTGGTCTGGGCCCACCCGTAGAGGCTGTGCACGTCGTAGTGGCGCACCAGTGAACCGTCAGGCAGGACCTGCTGGCTCTCCATGCACATGGTCTTGCTGCTCAGGCCCTGGTCCCTGGACTCCAGATCTGAGGAGAAAGATCTAGCGATGTGACATTGATCCCTGCCTGATCCTGTTTAGCCTTGACCTCGCTTCATGGGATTGAAGCAAGGCAGTGTCTGGCTCTTAAGGCTAAGCTGACCTCTGCATGGGTCCCTCTTCTCCCCAGCGTCCTGGAAATGTGCCTGGTTCTTAGTTACAGGGGCACCTGCAGGTGCTTTCAGCACCCAGGACCCCGGAGGAGAAAGCAGTGGCGTGCGGAGAACACAGCTGTCAAACATGGACAGGCTCCAACCAAGCTTCTAGCGTGTACATTATTTCATATAATTCTTATCATGATTCTTTGAAGAAGATATCATGATCCTCCTTTTACAGTTTAAAAAACTGAGATTTGGAAAGAGCAAGTCATCTGCTGAAGGTCATACGGCTCATAGAGAAAATAATAATTGGATCCAAGACATGAACACAAGTACAATGCCAAAGTCAATGACTCCATGGTAAGGAGAAGCTGTTACTGTCCACCCACTGATGACATAACAAATTCCTGGGGAGGGACTCACACGAACCTACGAAACTAAGACCCTGAGCTATAGAGTCTGTTGGAGACACGACCACTGTTAAGTAACTGAGAAATTCACTCAAAGGGGCCAATAACTTGCCCACACCCAACTGGGTAAAGTTCTCAGGAATGGACTTGTTACCTTGCTGCCCCCCCCCAACCCCCCTGCAAAACAGAGCATCAGTCAGGATGTCCCCGCGCATCAGGGTAAATGCCAGGTTGCTGGGTTCTTGCAGGGCTCACTCCCTGTTCCCATGAAGCTGCCAGTAGAGAAGGCCAAGGGTCCTCACATGGCATATAGGGAGGGTGGTTCAGAGTGGCATCCTTGCAGCCTGGAGGGACTGCTCCATTCACAAAGCTCGCTGGTTCATTCATATCCTAGAAATATCAAACCCAGAAATACTTTACTTTTAAAAAGAGCTACATCCTGTCAACCCAGAGACAGGGAAGCAGAGAGTACATTGTTCACCATCCAGTAGTTTCAAAGGTACCAGCCCAGGGAAGATTCATCAAATCCAGCTTGAGAAAGATCAGGGAAGCCCTACAGAATGACTGGCTAGAGGATTTGAAAAAACTCTGAGGGTGTGAGGTAGGCTCGGTTCCAAGGAATTCCTGGTTATCACCTTGGACTTTTATAGCCAGAACTTCAGACAAGGTACAAGGTAAAAGGAGTATCAGAGTGGGCCGGTTCCGACTGGAAGAGCTGCAGTCTGATACGTTCAAAGTCTTTCCTGGATGACTATTACCTCTTCAGATTAAAGGTCAGGGATACATATGCTGAGGCACGCAGAGAGAGAAACACAACTGTCCCCATGTACACAGACACAAACGTGCACACTTACAATCCATAAGCCATCGAACTTCAAGCTCTTCTCTGGTTCCCGTGGATTGGTGTACAGTTCTGTCAACTCCGTCTTCCACCATGCGATGGTTGAATTACGGAAAAAGTCTGGAAAGGCCACAAATGCCCGGTATTTCTGTAAGGAGGAAATACAATTTATTTGTCCCAAATAAATACATTAGACAGAAAATTGGTATTTCCTGAAAGCTTAACTTACAAAACCTGTTCTGTGTGGTGATAGTTAATCCAAACAGAGCTTAAGGAATGTTCTTAACTTATCTGAAATACAGTGAATGCAAAGAATAGGAATGAGCACAAATGAAACCCCTTCTTATCACCTGGAAAGCATTCATGGACTGTTTTCCTCTTTGTATCAACACAAATGGTAGCTACCAACACCCTGGACTCACTATTTCATCTGCTAGATACCCACCCCTCAACCTCTGTCCTGAAGTTTCCTAAGCTCTCCTCAAAGACAAAGCATGAGCCAGGGAGACTGCAGCTTGAAGCGGGCAGAGAGCAGATGCATTGTCAACAGGTTGGAAAGAAACAACCAGGTGATTCTCCCCTATTTCATTCTCAGGAGGAAAAGGGGGTAAGAGGTAAGGTTGTATTTTATTACATTAAACTATCTAACTGATATGTATCTGGGTTTTCTATGGTTTCAGAGTCACTTGAAAAGTACAGTGTCAAATACTTATTGCATGACCTAGGCTTTAAATATCTACATTATTTCATGTAATTCTTATCCTAATTCTATGAAGAAGAATTAATTGTGTGTCAACTAAATTAGAAGAACTTAAAGAGAAAGTTTCAACTCCCCTTTCTGTTATCTTTTTCAAATGATAAAAACAATGTCTTTATTTTAACCTGGAAAATGGACCAAGGTATAACTCTAGAACTATAACCCTTTGGAGAGGAAGGCCCTTGTTGACCTTTGTATTTCCCCCACCATGCTGAGCTTAGAAACTGCATAATTGTGAATTCATTCCACTTAACAACAGGAAATCTTCATAAATTTATACATAACTATGATGCTTGTTATGGACCTTTCTGGTCCTTTGTATGTCTTAGTAAATCGGTTCTTCTGTGTTCATCAGTGCATTTCAAGAGTTAAAAGCTAAATAATGCTGGTGACAAGGGTGTGGGTGGTGTGGGAACAACAGAAAGAGGACTTGGACTAGGGAACCTCCAGTTCTGGTACACAACAGATAATAGGCAAGTTAAAAACCAATGTCTAGATAAAACACCACAAGGAACAGGAAGGAAAAAAAAATGGATCAGCACACAGGGATCCAGCTCACAGAGAACGTCAAGGTGTTGAGTCACATCACTGAGCATCTTATGAAGGGGAAGCATGTCAAGAAGGCCTTTTTTGTTAGAAAACGGAGGTGGAAATATAGAAACAACAAAACAAGCTTTCACTGGAAACAGAGAGCTGCAGCTAAGGCAGGGTTAGAAACATGGGGCAGAGGAGGGAAGCAGAGGATTAGAGTAGACAGAGTCAATGCCAGTCACGTCCGAGGGACAACCGAATCCCAGGTGAGACACAAGTGAGCAATTTGACCACTTTGGTTTATGAATCCCACTAAAAGGTGCTCTGACCCTTGCCCATGAAATGAAGAAAACTCTGTTGTTCTCCAAGGTCCTGGTTCCACCTCACTCCCGTCTGTGTTCCACTCTTGCTTCATTGCTTCTGCAATGCTATTTCCCCTCATCCTCAATCCATGATGTAGCCACCTGGCCCCATTTCTTAGCAGGTAAACAATAACAACAACTGGTATAAAAAAATAGACACATTGATCAGTGGAATGGAAGAGAAAGCCCAGAAATAAACCCATGCATATGCAGTCAATTAATCTTCTACAAGAATGCAAGAAACATAAATGGGGAAAGAACAGTCTTCTATTAACAGTGTTAGAAAAACATGAAGGGAATTCTCTGGTGGTCCAGTGGTTAAGACTCCATGCTTCCACTGCTGGGAGCCTGGATTCAATCCCTGATTAGGGAACTAAGATCCTCCAAGCTGGGTGGAGTGGGCAAAATAAGAGAGAGAAAAGAAAAACGTGGATATCCACATGAAAACAATGGAACTGGGGTTTCCCTTGTGGCTCAGTGGTAAAGAATCTGCCTGCCAGTGTGGAAGACAGGGGTTTCATCCCTGATCCAGGAGGATCCACTTGCCTAGGAGCAACTAAGACCGTATGTAACAACTTTAGAAGCTATACTCTAAAGCTCAGGAACCGCAGTTACTGAAGCCGGCGTGCCTAGAGCCCATGCTCCACAACAAGGGAAGTCATCACAATGAGAAACCCGAGCATCACAACTAGAGAGTGGCCCCCACTTGTCCCAACTAGAGAAAAGCCTGTGCAGCAACAAAGGCCCAGCACAGCCAAAAAAATTAAAAAAGAATGAAACTGAACTCCTATCTTGTACTGCTATAAAACTTAATTCAAAATGAATTAAAGATTCAAAAGTAAGACCTGAAACCATAAAACTTCTAGAAGAAAACACAGGAAAAAGTTCCTCGACACTGGTGTTGGCAGTGAGATTTTGGATTTGATGATACCAAAAGCGCTAGCAACAAAAGAAAATTAAGTGAGAATACATCAAACTAAAAAGCTTCTCCACAAAAAACAATCAACAAAATGAAAAGGCAACCTACAGAACAGGAGAAAATATTTAAAAGGAAAATACCCAATGAGTTAATATTTTAAATACATATGGAAGCTATAAAACTCAAAAGCAAGAAAAATAACCCACAAATAAATTGATTTAAAAATGGACAAAGGACCTAAACAGACATATTTGCAGAGAAGGCCTACAAATGTCCAACAGATACATGAAAAAGTTCTTAATATCACTAATCATTAAGGAAATGCAAATCAAAACCACAATGATAAGCTGTTTCTAAAGCTTTTATGAAAAAGATGATAGACAACAAGTGTTGGCAAGCATGTGAAGAAAAGGGACTCCTTGGGCACTGTCAGTAAGAATACAAACTGGTATAGCCATTACGAAAATACTATGGAGTTCCCTCAAAAAATTAAAAATAGAACTACCAAGTGATCCAGCAATCCTACTTCTGGGTATATATCCTAAAGGAAGCAAAATTAGTGTCTTGAAGAGATATGTCCCATATTCACTGAAGCATTATTCACAATAGCCAAGATGTTGAAAAAACTTAGGTGTCTACCCACAGATGAGTGGATAAAGAACACGTGGGGTGTGTGTGTGTGTGTGTGTGTGTGTGTGTGTACACTGGAATGTTATTCAGCTATGATAAAGAAAGAAGACTTGCCATTTGCAATAACATAGAAGGCATTATTATGGATAAACCTAGAAGGCATTATTCTAAGTGAAATAAGCCAGATATAGAAAAACAAACACTGTCATGATCTCACATATGTGGAATCTGAGAAAAATAAGTTGAACTCATAGAAACAGAGAGTAGAATAGTGATTACCAGCTGCCAGGAGGTGGGGAAATGAGGAGATGCTGATCAAAGGTTGCAAGCCTTCATTTATCAGATGAATGAGTTCCTGGACCTGATATCCAATGCAGTGATTATAGCTAATAATACTGTATTGTATACTTAAAAGATGCTAAGAGAGTAGATTCTCCCCACATACATACACAAATGGCAACTATCTGAAATGGTGGATGTGTTAATTAACCTGATTCTGATAATCATTTCATGATATACATGTATATAAAATGATCACATTGTATACTTTATATATATACAATTTTATTTATCAATTATACCTCAGTTAAGCTGGAGGAAAAAACAAAAAACTAAAATAAATATGTAAAAGTCAAGGATCCCATGACCCTGGACTTCTCTGGCAGACTCCTATGTCCATGCGGCCTACCTGGACCACCAATCTTCAAGTAATCTTCTGTGAGAAACAACAGAGATTGTAGGAAGCTAGATTCTCTCCCTTGGATCCTCATCTGAGATCCATGGTAAGTGAGAACCTGTTCCTGGGAGAGAGCAAATTTTAACCTACGGCTAGAAACTGGGGCTTCCCTGGTGGCTCAGAGGTTAAAGCGTCTGCCCGAAATGCGGGAGACCTGGGTTCGATCCCTGGGTTGGGAAGATCCCCTGGAGAAGGAAATGGCAACCCACTCCAGTATTCTTGCCTGGAGAATCCCATGGACGGAGGAGCCTGGTGGGCTACATTAGTCCATGGGGTCGCAAAGAGTCGGACACGACTGAGCGACTTCATTTTCACTTTCACTTTCTTTAGGAACTTGGAGATAAGATTAGAGTTGAGGGACTTCCCTGGTGGTCCAGTGGTTGAGAATCTGCTTGCCAATGCAGGGGACACAGGTTTGATCCCTGGTCCTGGAAGATCCCACATGCTGCAGAGTAGCTAAACCTGCGTGTCACAACTACTGAAGGCCACATGCCTAGAGCCCATGCTTTGCAACAAGAGCAGCCACTGTAGTGAGAAGCTTGTGCGCCACAGCTAGAGTAGACCCCACTCACAACTAGAGAAAGCCTACGTGCGGCAACAAAGACCCAGAGCAGCAAAATAAAGGAAAAAAGATCAAAGCTGAGAAACCCAAGGAAAGACGGAGGGATTTATAAGAGTGAAGATGGAGAAGCCTACCCACAAAAAGATGTGCAGAGAAAAATACCCAATCAGTAAAGACAGGGGTGAGAGACTGCTTGAAAAGGATACTCAAAGCAAAAACTGAAAAAGCAACAATAAATATACTAATTCAGGCAAAAGACAGTGTTTCTTAGAGGTTTCATTCGGCGGAAATTTTCTGGATGTTTGTAATCTGAAAGTCATGGAGTGGAAATCATTACTCTGTCACTTGAAACCATGGACACAAGTAATTTAAGATCTCTGAGTCTTAGTTATGCAAAGCATATAAATAACTATCCCCCAACTGGGGTAAAATATTGCATGCAAAGCGATTGGCACAAGACACATGCACAGGACACGTTCGCTATGTGAGTTTCCTCATCTCGCCCACGCTCACGGCACAGGGATGTCCAGTATCCTAAGCGTGATGGCACCTTCCTGGCATCCCTGATCCCCCACATCCACACAAGCCCCTTACCTCCACTTGGCTGTCCCAGTCTAGAGAACTGTTTATTACCACATCAGGAAAATCAGGCCAGACCTGTGAAGAAAAACATGTTTCAAAGCAATGCACTAGATAATTTCTCTTATATAGCATTTCCTAAGAAACTATAGGGCTTTCCAGGTGGTGCTAGTGGTAAAGAATCCACCAGCAATGCAAGAGACATAGAAGACACAGGTTCAATCCTTGGGTTGGGAAAATCCCCTGGAGGAAGAAAATGGCAACCCACTCCAGTATTCTTTCATGAAAAATCCCATGGGTGGAGGAGCCTGGTGGGCTACAGTCCATGGGGTCACAAAGAGTTGGACTGGGCTGAGGGGTTACACACACAAGAAACTATAAACCTTGTTCTATGGGCGATAGTACTTTGATTTTCCTGTAGGATTGATCTAGAGAAAAGTGGATCACACAATGTACACACACATTCCTTTAAAATTCCTTAACAGTGGTGACAAATACCAATAGAGAATATGAGAACTTCTGACCTCCAAGTCCAAATGGAAAAAAGAAAGAAACGTACAAACACACTAACAGTGTGGGGATTAGTGAATCACTGCTCAGGGCATACCTTTCCCCAGACAATGCTCCCATCACTCGGGTCTTTGATGAAGACATCGTCCTCTACACCCCGTGTGAATGGCAGATAGGGCTTGGTCTCGTTGCCAGAAATGGCTGGGTCCTAAAATCAAAGCACAGGTCAGATAATGAAACCAAAGCCAGAGAATGACTCAGGGTAGGGAAAAGGAGAATTCCTCCAAAGAGGAGGCATGGCTTCCACCCATGCTATAGAGCTTCTGTGAACCCAGGGAAATACACTTTCCATATTGAACCTCAATTTCTCTACTCATAGCATGGAAAAAAACACAGGGATGAAGCTTTCTCCACCAAAGTCCATTCAGTCTTCAAAACAGACTCCACCCAGTCACATAGCAACTAACCAGAATGATGATGACCCGCATCCCGTCGGCCTTCATGCGAGTAATCAGAGCTGGAAACCCCTCAAACTCAACGTCAAGGGTGAAGTCCAGCTGCCGCTCCATGTAGTCAATGTCCGAGTACTGCACATCCTGGAAGAAGACAGAGGAAGCTTATACAAGCTCAGGTCCACATGAGAACAATGGTCCAGTAACCAGGGGTAAAGTTCAGACGGCTTCTTCTTGATTCTTTCAAATCCCACCTCTGTTATTTGCTAGGTATTAGGTTCTGGAAAAGTCACCTAATTCTCAAACTTTTAGTAGTCAAAATAGAAAATAAATAAATAAATAAATTAGCAAAAAGCAGAATGATAATGTCGACCTCCACAATTTTGTCTGTGGAGATACATGAAAAAAATCGATGAGAGTGCTTTGTAAAGGACCAGAATAAGGAGCGAACAGAGGATGAGATGGTTGGATGGACATGAGTTTGAGCAAGCTCTAGGAGTTGGTGACGGACAGGGAAGCCTAGCCTGCTGCAGTCCATGGGGTCACAAAGAGTCAGACATGACGGAGCAACTCAACTGAACTGAAAGAGCAAACATGGTTATCTCCTCCAGAAAGCCAACTCAGGTATCAGGGGTTCAGATTCAGACAAAATAACCTACTAACACAGTACTAGCACAGTATTAACACAACATGGACAGTAAATCCACTAAAAAGAAAACAAACAAAAGCATCTGTAATTGCTTTGGAACAGCAATCCTGGGGGTAATCAGACACAGCTTTCTTATTAAGAATAAAATATTGCATGCTAGACTTTCCATTAATAGGAAACAAGAGAAAATTCAGAGAATAACATTGATTAATAGAAAAATCAATGGCTCAGTCTGCCAAAGCAGGAGATGCGGGTTGAATCCCTTTTGTCAGGGAAATCCCCTGGAGAAGGAAATGGCAACCCACTTCAGGATTCTTGCCTGGGAAACCCTGTGGATGGAGGAGCCTGGAGGGCTGCAGTTCATGGCGTCACAAAAGAGTCAGATATAACTTAGCGACTAAAACACAACTCATCTTCAAGTAAAGGTGAAGTTTGTCTCCACACGTATTTCTTCTGGAAACCAGTCCCAAGATCTACATTCAACCAAAAATTAGATCAAGCTGGGGGCACGCTGAGCTTTAGTGCTGCCAAAGTGTCGGAACTGAGGTTATACCTATAGACACAATGGTCTGACTGAATTTGGGTCAATTTCTTTTAATGAAGCAAAATTACTCTTTGGGCCACCTTTTATATGGTAGCAAGGATGTTTTTGACTAGATGTCATGAAGTCATATGAAAGAAATGGAAGCATGACCTAGTAGAAAGAACCCTAGAGCTGACCCAATGCCCTCCTCCTTTGGCAAATCACTGTGACTCTTCCAGTTGGGGACAATGACACTGCCCCCCCCTCTGCTTATATTATAACCACTGGGAAGGGGTGAGACTGAGTGTGATCCTGTATGAGAAAATGATTTGTAATTTCGTAGAGTCTGACAAAAATCAGACAAATGCAGACATAGAGACAAGGGTTGACCACGAGGTCCCAGAGCCAGAACCCCACAGGCTGACGACATACATAGGGAATCTGTGCCGCCACCATTGCGTCGTACAAGCTGGCGATCTCAGAGTCGTTCTGGTATCCATAGCGACACAGCTGAAACCCCAGGGACCAGTAAGGAACCATCACCGGCCGACCAATCAACTAGAAAATAAACAGAAAATTTAGTCCTTAAAAAGAAGAATTTGGATTAAAGTGGTACACAAAGTAATAATATTTTCCCAGTGTCCCCAGTTAGATAATCGGCAAACTCAAATTCAGAGAGAAATGAAGAGGATGCAAAGCCACTAGGATAACTTGGAGAAATCGTCCTGCCAGACTTGACCTCTCTTGAAAATCTGATTTTACTGCTATTTCCAGTGATTTCTAGCTTGCTGGTTAGGAACATTAAATTCAGAAACAAAATGCCTGGGTTGCCCTATAGGATCCAATCTCTGCTGGCTATGTGACTCTGGACAAAAGCGAAATAACCTCTTATACATGTTCATTCACTTGTAAATCGAGGATAATAACGTATTTGTTTCATAGTGTTTTGTGAAGACTGAGTGAATTAATATGTGGAAAGTGACCTGACATGCAGCAAGTAATATATCAGCGACATACAATAAGTTTTATAACATTGTTTGCGGCCGATGCCAAAGCAACTGTGATGACCTCTGCAGCCACAGTTATCATGTCCGCTATCCCCGCCCTCACCACAATGACCACCACCACCATCACCACCAACCACCTTCACCACCACTACCGTCACCCTCACCATACTACCTCCACCATCTCCACCATCATCACCACCATCACCACCATCACCACTATCATCACCACCATCACCACCACCCCATCACCACCATCATCACCACCATCACCACCACCCCATCACCACCATCACCACCACCCCTATTACCACCATCATCACCACACCACCTTCACCACCACTGCCATCACCCTCACCACACTGCCTCCACTATCTCCACCATCATCACCACCATCACCACCATCACCACCATCATCACCACCATCACCACCATCACCACCACCATCACCACCACCATCACCACCATCATCACCACCCCTATCACCACCATCATCACCAAACCACCATCAACACCACCATCACCACCATCATCACCACCATCACCACCACCCCTATTACCACCATCATCATGACACCACCTTCACTACCACTACCATCACCCTCACCACACTGCCTCCACCATCTCCACCATCATCACCACCATCACCACCACACCACCTTCACCACCACTGCCATCACCATCACCACACTGCCTCCACCATCTCCACTACCATCACCACCATCTCCACCATCATCACCACCATCACCAGCACCCCTATTACCACCATCACCACCATCATCACCACCATCACCACCACCCCTATTACCACCATCACCACCACCCCTATTACCACCATCACCACCATCATCACCACCATCACCACCATCATCACCACCATCATCACCACCATCACCACCACCCCTATTACCACCATCACCACCATCACCACCACCCCTATTACCACCATCACCGCTGTTACCATTGCCACTGCCAGCTATAACCAGCGGTACTATTACTGCTTCTGCTACTCCACAGTGCTCTTGCGGCTGCTGCTGCTAAGTCGCTTCAGTCGTGTCCGACTCTGTGCGACCCCATGGACGGCAGCCCACCAGGCTCCCCCGTCCCTGGGATTCTCCAGGCAAGAACACTGGAGTGGGTTGCCGTTTCCTTCTCCCTGCAATGCTCTTAGAGGCTATGAATTTAACAGCTATTGGGATGGATTTATTGTTCATTATTCTATAACCTACCTGTCACCCAGAAAGACCAACAGTTTCAGTTATCACCTAAGAACTACAGAAAGTGCTGTATAAACACTGGGTAGCCAACTGATTTCCCTCCTACCTCAGTGTACTGCTGGGTCACAAGCTCTGGAGTTGGCCCCAAAACCACATAAAAGTCCAGAATCCCTCCTGTGGTACGGTATGTCAAGGCAGGCAAGGGCTGGAAGGTCACGTCTGGAAATGCAGAAAATACCAATCAATATGGAAACCTTCAAGTGAGAAATTACCCCTGAAATTCATACATTCTCCTTCTTCCTATGCCTCTATTGTAGACTATTGAGGGAAGGCAATTTGTACTATACCTACACAGAATTTTTAAAGTTAAGTGAAAGTCTTCAGGGCATGTGCCTGGATTTTTTTCCCTTTGATGCACCTATTACCTTATTATATGTTTTGTCCTTCTGCTCTTTTAAAACTGGTATTATTGATTTTATTTCAGGACAGTTTAAGACTTACAAGAAACTGCAAAAATAGTACTAAAACTTTTCTTGGACACTTCCCCCAGTGTCCCCCAGTGATGACTCTTACATAACCATTGTATGCCATCAAAACCAGGAAACCAATGTTGATATAATAGTATTAACTCAGATTCGGGTCTTATTCAGATTTCTCCAGTTTTCACAAGCACACTCTTTAATTCCACTTCCTGATTCCCCACCCTCTTTCCAATATACTACTCAAATTTTCTTTACACCCTGATGCTCTTGAACTGTGGTGTTGGAGAAGACTCTAGAGGGTCCCTTGGACTACAAGGAGATCCAACCCTTCAGTCGTAAAGGAAATCAGTCCTGAATGTTCATTGGAAGGACTGATGTTGAAGCTGAAACTCTGATACTTTGGCCACCTGATGCAAAGAGCTGACTCATTTGAAAAGACCCTGATGCTGGGAAAGATTGAAGGCAGGAGGAGAAGGGGACGACAGAGGATGAGATGGTTGGATGGCATCACCTACTCAATGGATATGGGTTTGGGTAAACTGTGGGAGTTGGTGATGGACAGGGAAGCCTGGTGTACTGCAGCCCATGGGTTGCAAGGAGTCGGACACGACTGAGCGACTGAACTGAACTGAACCCCCAGAGTGAGTGCTCTGACCCACACCTTCATCACTAAGTCAAATTATACAAATGGCTCGCACTGACTAACCTCTAGGATGCTTGGGACTCCCTTGATTTTGCTATCCCATCCTACATTATGCCAAATGCTGCTGCTGCTGCTAAGTCACTTCAGTCATGTCCGACTCTGTGCGACCCCATAGACGGTAGCCCACCAAGGCTCCCCTGTCCCTGGGATTCTCCAGGCAAGAACAATGGAGTGGGTTTATGCCAAATGAGTTAATTCTTATTACTACATTTTGTTATTGTTTAGTTGCTAAATTGTAACTGACTCTTGTGCAACCCCATGGACTATAGCCCACCAGGCTCCTCCATCCGTGGGATTTTCCAGGCAAGACTACTGGCGTGGGTTGTCATTTCTTTCTCCAGGGCATCTTCCCGACCCAGGGACCGAACCTGTGTCTCCTGCATTGGTAGGCGGGTTTTTACCGATGAACCACCAGGGAAGCCCATTACTACATGTTACTAAACTGAAATAAACAGAAAGGCTAAGCAGAATGAAGAAAAAAAAAAGAAAACACTGTCCACAAGATAATAATTTTGACTTCAGGGGCAACATGATCAAACACGTTCTGAAGTTCCTCGAGAAGGACTGAGTCACAAAAACAGAGGCGATGCCAGCGTCGCCTTACCCATGGCATTGCTGTTCAGTAGGAGCACCCCGTGGGCACTGCCATCCTCCTCCAGGGCCATGTAGTAGGGGTGGACACCATAGGAGTTCTTCTTGTACTGAGAGCGTCGTGGGAAGAACAGCAGGGGGTTAAAGGACAAAGATTGAAAAGAGAGATTGAGAAGAAAAAAAAACAAATTGATCGATAAGGTGTGTCCAGTCTTCTCTGTGAAATAAACACATAAGAAACCAAGAAGCCTGAGAGTCAACCTGCTTGTCTCAAAGCAGACTGTGAGCATCTGAGCGGGGAGTGGGCAGAGGAAACACCCACTGTGTGTGACGTGTACACAGTGTGGGTGGACAGAGGCAGCGACCCAGATCCCAAGCGCTCTGCCCTTACCCCCGGGGGTTGGTCTCGGGAGAACATCCCCCACGTGTTCCATTTCAAGTCTCTTCGGAAGGCTGTGTGCTCAGTTTCCCCAAAGCCATAGAGGTACTGGGAGGGGAGGCGCGTGGAGATGCGGATGAACATATCATTGAAGGTGAAGCCAAGGAGCTGAGAGTCCCAGCTGCAACACAAGAGGGTATGTTTGGAAAAGAAATGGGCTGTTCTAATGGCTTCAAGCAGCCGGAGTCTCGGGGAAATTGAACTCTTGATTTGCTGTGGACTCCCACACACAACATAAAGTCTGTACGATTAAGATAATCACAGCAACCAGGGCTGCAAGTCCAGGAGCCAGCATCTTTCTTCTACTTTCCTTTCTCATTCCCTCCCTTCAGTGGTCCTTACAGAATGCCAGATCCAATCATTTTCATCCTCTCAGTTGCCCCCACTTCACAGCAGCCCTAGTTTCTACTATTGCCCCACCAGAGTCCACTTTCTATGCAGCATCCAGAGTTATTTTTTTAAAGTATCTCACATCATGTCAACCCCTGTTTACAATTCTTCAGTGATTTTCACTGAAGCATCTTGTGAAGCCATTCCTGATCTGAAGCTACCTAAACCCCAGCCTCATCTCCTGCCACTTACCTCCTTATTTGTGAAACTACTCCACCCACACTGGACCTTTTCCCCTTCAAAAGGCAAGTTTCCTCCTATTTCATGGCCTGTGCACTGACTACTCAGTCTGTCTGAAACATTGCCCACGTCTCCCATCTCCACATGGGAGGCTCCTCCACCTCCCCAAGGTCCTATTTAAAGTTCACTTCCTTGGAGACATCAACTCTGACCACAGTATCAAAAGCAGTCACCTCCCTATAATTATCAATTACCCTGTGATTCTTCCTGCATAGCGTTGTCACTATCTAAATCTCTGCATATTTTAACTTACATTATTTTTGTTATTTCCTTATTATTTTTGTCATAGAAAGAGAGACCTCATCTTCTATAACCACCAAATATGGAGAAGGTACTCCATAAACATTGGTTGAATGAATCCCTAGGTACATGCAACTGACTCAGGAATTACCCCCAGGACACTAAAGATTTCTCAGAAGAATGACTGTGGAAGGAAATGACTTATTCAAGAATCTGGAGATGGCTGGTGCATTGCTTTGAGCAGGGTATCTCCAAGGACACCGGCCTGGCAATGACACGGGGGATCATCAATTCCAAATCAGACTAAGAGCCACTAACATAACAGTGCCTGTACTCTTGCGGCGAATCTCAATCCCAAATGGATTCTCCTTAATGAGGACAGTGTAGAGTTGACTTTCAGAGGTGCCAGATGGAACGCTGGGTATGTTGAGAGGGACTGGAACTTCATACCGGTTGTTGTTGGGATCGTAAATCTAGACCAGAGGAGACAGATTTTAGGTCAATATAGTAGTCTTGAAACCTATACCCTTAGCAGAAACCTGATGTCTTTGACAAAGAGTCTGAACACTATATTTGTCTTCTTTAAGCTAATGATACTGGGAACTTAACAAATTGAAGAGCAATGTCAGATTTATCATTTTGATCTGAGTCTGCCATAACTCATTTTTAAATCCTCTTACAGCAACACATTATTTTCACATTGGTTCTACCTTGGAAAATCAGTCAAATTTATGGATATATTCTTTATTATTTTGTTTGTGGGTGTATTAGCGTACATGACTACCTGAAAACCTTTCTGAATTGAAAAAAATTTCTCCCTTAAAAACATGAACTCTTCTTGATTAAAATAATCATAGATATTCTTGCTAAAAACTGGGGTCTATATTGGTTCACTGTGTACCTACTATATTCCTGCCTGATACTGTACTAGATGCAAGGTTTACTGAACTGAGAAAGACACGGTTATTACTTTTAAGAAATTCACATGCTAATGAAAGGCGGAAGAGAGTGCCCAAAACATCTGAGTGATACATATTATGTACAGCTAGACAGAAGTGTTGTGAGATTGTAGGGAAGGAAATGCCTATCAATGTTTCCAGAAGACTGAGATGGTTTCATGGGGAAAAGGGCTGAATCTTAAAAGCTTTGCAGACACTAATCAAGCACAGAAAGAAAACCAAGTCACTCCTGGCAGAGAAATAAATGCAAAGGCACAGAGAATTAAAAGAAAGAGGCAATTATTTTGGAGAGAGCTATTGTATAATCCAGGAGGTAGAGCAGGGAAGAGTTAAACCTGAAGAGTTGAGTGAGTTCATTTATTTCAAACCCATTAGGCACCTACCACATGCCAGTACAAAGGTGAGGATGGAAAGATACAGTAGCATCATCCCTGCATTACAAGATGTGTAAGAACTCATAGTCCGGGTTGATATCAGATTGTGAAGAAGCTTTCAGACAATGCACACTGACCTGAATCTTTACTCTTTCAATAAACATTGAGAACTTACTATCTACTAGGCTTTGTGCTACATCTCAGAAGTACAAAGACGAAAGGACAAATTCTTGTCCTTGAGAAACTTATAATTCAATAGTGAAAAAGACCATAAAAATAGCCCATCATTAATGGTACATGAACATATTTGCAGGGAAGAAATAGAGGCACAGACATAAGAGAATGGATGTGTGGACATGGTGATGAGGGGATGAATTGGGAGAAAGGGAAGAACACATATACGCTACCTTGTGTAAAATAGATAGCTAGTGGGAAGCTGATGGATAGCGCAGGGAGCTCATCTCAGTGCTCTGTGGTGACCTAGAGGGGTGTGATGAATGGGAAAGAGGTCCGGGATATATGGATACACACTGCTGATTCCCTTCATTGTATAGCAGAGACTAGAACGACACTGTAAAGCAACTATATCTCAATTTTTTAAAAAAATACATAAAGAAAAAATGAAAAACAGACCATCACTTGTCCTGAGATGTAATTAAATCATGAAAGAAAAAGAGATCAGTTTCCTCGTGGCTCAGCTGGTAAAGAATCTGCCTGCAGTATGGGAGACCTGGGTTTGATCCCTGGGTTGGGAAGATCCCCTGGAGAAGGGAAAGGCTACCTACTCCAGTATTCTGGCTGAGAGAAGTCCATGGACTGTATAGCCCGTGGGATCGCAAAGAGTCTGACACGACTGAGCGACTTTCACTTTCACACTCTTGTAGGTGTTTCATATATCCCAAATTCACTGTCCAAAACTGAATTCATCACTGTATTTTGCCTAAACCCAAATCTTTCCAGTGTTCCCCTTCTGGTTCCCCTTCATGGATGATAGCACCATCCATGTAGAGACACAAGCTAGAAACTTGGTGATTGTCTTGATATTTCTCCCTCCCTCATTGCCTATTTGTAATCAATCACCAGATCCCACGATGCTACTTCTTATTCTCTTGATATTGTCCACTTCTCCCTCTCCTCTCTGTACCTGGTCTAAGCTCAATACCCCATCTGGATTACCTAACTGATAGTGTCCTAACTTGTCTCCTTTTTCACCCTTGTCCTCCTGACCATTTTTCTTACAGTAGAAACAGTAATCATTTCAAAGTGCAGTTTAGACCAGGTCTCACTGTCCCATCAATGGTCCCAAATTACTCTCAGGATAATGATCTAGTATATAGTGTGTGTGCTCACTCAGTCATGTCCAGCTATTTGTGACCCCATGGACTGTAGCTCACCAGGCCCCCCATCCTTGGAATTTTCCAGGCAAGAATACTGGAGTGAGTTGCCATTTCCCACTCTAGGAAATCTTCCCAACCCAGGGATTGGACCTGTGTCTCCTGCATCTCCTGTATTGGCAGGCAGTTTTAGTGCCACCTGGGAAGCCCATTTAGGATAAAATATGTACACCAGCTAATTTTCAATGTGTTTTCAGTTGCTGAAAGTCACTAATTTAATGTGGGCAAAAATTCACTTATCAAAAAAATCAGAAAAAAAGCCTCCATTGTCAACAGTGCCTCAAAAGCCCATCTGAAATATTAAGATACATTTGCCTTGCTTGATACCCACCCCAAATGGATGGAGAACAAAACTGTGAAAGTGTGTGCCACGGACTCGACAGTTTTCAATGGCTAACTTAGAAGAGCAAACTGATTGCATAGTTCTGTGATCCTGACAAGAGAAAAATAATGAAACTAAGAAGTGAGAAGTAGGAACTTGATACATACACTGTCAACACATACCTTAAACTGCAGCATGTTATCCTTGTGGTAGGTCACAGTCAGGCGGAGGGGGTTCACGGGTACTGAGGGGAAGGAGGGGGCATACAGAGAAGTCTTTAAGGAGATGACAGCTGAGGCCCCATGTGAGTCATACTGAACATCACTGACAGAGTAGAGATCATTGACAAAATAGCAAAAAGGGACTCCGGGAGAACTGGACTCCTGCAAAGTAAAGGCAAATTCAGTTCAGTGTGAGCTCTAGGATGATCAAACATAAAAGGGCTAGAAAACGCAATATTTAGGGAGATAAAGATAAACTCAGTCATTTCCTTATATACTCTTTGGTAGTGACATAAGTTTTCACTCCTGGTCTCCATGTAAAATTTTGTTAAAAAAAGACCCATTTCTGTCCCATCTATTCTTCAAACATCCAGATAAAAACTCAGGTTACTTTGGAAGTCAGCCCTTTCTATAGATTTTAAGTAGTGACTTAGGCACTGGTTCCATGCTCATGAAATTGTAGATGGAGTGTAAAGGATTTTACAAAATTACTATGAGGTACTATGTTACATGGGTCAGAATGGCCATCAGTAAAAAGTCTCAAATGCTGAAGAGAGTGTGGAGAAAAGGGAGCCCTCCTACACTGCTGGTGGGGATATAAGTTAGTGCAGCCACTGTGGAAAATAGTATGAAGGTTTCTCAAAAAACTAAACATAGAGTTGCCATAGGATCCAGCAATCCCACTCCTGGTCATACATCCAGATAAAACTAAAATTCAAAATATACATGTACCCCAAAGTTTATAGCTGCACTATTGGCAATAGCCAAGACATGGTAACAATTTAAAGGTCCACAGAAAGATAAATGGAAGAAGAAGATGTGATATATAGACACAGTGGAATACTACTCCGCCCTAAAAAAGAATGAAATAATGCCATTTGCAGCAACATGAGATTATCAGGATTTGCAGGAACTAGAGATTATCATACTTAGCGAAGTAAGTCAGAAAGAGAAAGACAAATACCACAAAGACAGATATCACTTATACATGGAACCTAAAACATGACACAAATGAGCCTATCTACAAAATAGAAACAGACTCACAGATGTAGAGATCAGACTCAGGGTTGCCAAGGAGAGGTGGGGGAGGGGTGGGAATTTGGGGTTAATAGATGCAAACTATTATATAGGAAATGGATAAATGACCAGGTCCTACTGTATAGCAAAGGGAACTATATTCAATACCTTGTGATAAACCATAATGGAAAAGGATATTTAAAAGATTGCTATATATTAATATATGTATAACATAATCATTTTACTGTACAGTAGAAATTAATACAATATGGTAAATCCACTATGATTCAATTTAAAGCAAAGTGTAGAGGATTTTCATGTATATTAACACCGTCAGCATGGTTACCTCCCAGGTACAACCACGGGCAATGCAGTTTTCTGCAGAAACACCAGACTCATCAGGATAACAGTCTATTTTTTCTTCATCCCTTATCTTCACATCCCACTCCACAGTGTATGTTCCTCCCAGAACAAGATCAATTTCTGTGATAAGGGCCACCTGTAGGAATGGGGAAATATCAAGCAAATATATCCTCAGGACAAAGACCTTGCAAGGTATGCGATTTTTTCAGGAAAGAAAATAAAAATCAGAGCAGTCTGTCAACAATCCAAGTGACATAGCACTGGAGCTTCCATGAAGAGAGAGATGGGGAGGGCAGGGAGCTGGCCAATAACCACGGGGAAAATGGTGAAATTCTATCAGAATCTTGTATGTAACATTTTGAAAAGAATCAGGTCAACTGCAACCTCCTATAATCGCCCTTTCCTCTCCTCCCTGACTCCTCTTCCTCTCCCTTCTTTTGTCAGGAAGACTCTCTTCTGCAGTCCCCTTGTAGCACAGCACACGCAAGCACATGGTGTCATCCTCAGTTGAGCCCATGTTCTTGCCCTCCGTCCCCCAAACCAGTATTCCCCACAGGTCTGGAGTGGGGGCAAGAACAGAGAAATAAGAATCATATGGCCTGGGTTCTCCCCTCCATCCCACTGAGGAAACTTGGACAGATTCTTTCAAATTCCGTGGGTCTCAGTTTACCAGTTGCAAAATTGATAAGTAGACAAAATCATATCTCCTTCCATTTTTAATATCCTAGTCTCTTCACTGGTCCAAGCCCAGAGCCTCAAAACTTGAAACTTTCTTTGAGTTCCATTCACTAATTCAAATATTTAATTTTTTCTATGTGTGTGTTTTTTTTTTCTGGTTGTCTCCTTGTAAAATAGTAACTTCCATAGTGAAAGTTCTCATTTGTCTACAGTCATATAATCTCATGCTAAGGATTATCATCCTTCCAGTCTCTCCCCAGTCTACGTTCATCTCACATTTCCCTATACCTCAAAAAGCACCACAGAACAACACTCTCACAATGGCGCATATTGATTCAAGGATCAATAGGAGACCCTTTGAGAATTAGATCACATCCTTCTTAGTTTGGCACCTAAGACCCTCCAAAAGCTGACCACAAGTTAATCTGTCCAAACGAGGCCCTCTTCCAGACGTGGGTCCTGCCTATTCCAGTTATACAGACTCCCAGGCTAACAAAAGACTTTTCTTAGTCCCAGGATTGGCTTATTCTAATACCCCAACCTTGACTGCTTTACCTACGCCAATGGCCTTCCTAGGATAGTGGTGCCCATTTGTGAAACAGACTTCTAGCCACCTGCCCAATGGAAATTCCCTTCCTACTACTTCAGTTTGGAACACCGAACTTCCCAGATAAAAACTATTTTTTTTTTTAATCCACGCAACACAGCTGCAGCCATTCATAGCTGAGGGCCAGTCCACCGGAAGTGGCTGGCCAAGGGATTCTTTCTTGATTTAAGGGCCTACTCCGCCCTTTCTTTCATTGTCACCCTTCTCTTTTCCTTCCAGCTCCTTCTTCTTTGTTTATTTTTTTTCCTCTAACAAGGCTAGAGTGACTGGAATTAAGCCACCACTTCCAATCACAAAAGAAGAAAAGAACTCAACACTGACAACCCTGAGGCACTGAACCAATGCCGGAAACTGAGCACTTCTTAAACTCTCAATACCATTAGGGGAAAAAATTCCACTTTGTTTAAACTACCAGTTTGCTGAGTTTCCTGTTACTTGCAGCTGAACAAATCTCTACACAGATGTACCGCCTTTAAGGTCCAACTCTAGACCTAATGCCACCAAAGCTTTTGCTCAATGACTCCATTAAGCTTTGAACATGAAACCAGGCAGAATATAAGTTAACATTTTCTAAAGGCAGGATTGGGTTGCCTGTCCACCACCTAAATTCAAATAATAAAAGAATTCTTTTGGTTGTATATTTATTAATCTAGTTATCAAACTGGTAATCAGTTTATTTTCATATGAGCATCTTACAAAGGACTTGCACTTTGCTGCACACATAAACAGTCATATAATACTTTATTTCTAACTTTATAATGTATGCATCCTCAGTGTATGTTGTTAGGACAAAATGTCCAATGATACCAATATATCATCTTTAGTAGAAGACAAAATTTACTTATTTTTCTCCAAATTTGGAAGGTTCCTCACAAACCATGATGACCCTGCTGCTCCCTATCCCAGATTATCTGGAACACCTGTAGCAAACAGTGTTGGGGAAAAGGATCCCTCCCTCATAATGATAAAATTTCAGAGGAATTGATAATAACCTATTCAAGAACATCATCTCATTAAAAGTGATGAAAAATTCTTTTATTATTATCACCTAACCAAGTAAGTAGCATTAGCTAAGCTTATCAAATTCATTGACTTAAATTATTTCCTAAGAATGTGTTGGAGTGAGAATCTAGCTCTATAGAGTCAAAAAAAAAAAAAGAAGAAAAGCACCTGAAATTTTAAATTAATGGGAATCCCACCTCAACCCTTCTAGCATCAATCAATCAGCAGTTTTCAGACCCAGTTTTCCTCTAATCCTGTACCCCAGACTCCTGTCTTTGTTCTTCTTCTGTTCCAGGCAGAGAGGACAGAAGACTGAGGGGCAGATAAGGGAAAAAAGAGGAAAGGACCAGTTTACTTCCCCCCAGGATCTCAGCAGCCTCCTTGTTCATCCCAGCTCTGGCTCCCTCTTTTATTTGTTTCTATCCTAACCCTCTGACTTCCCCACTTCTGACTTCAGTGTGCCCTGGTCCTTTAGAAACCAATGCAACCTTGGCAAGAAGGAACATCTAAGCTATTTACCTGTAGGTTAGAATCGTAAGTGACATTCGGAGAAACTTCAATTGGAACACCATTCTGTTTCACTGCAATGCTGTTAGGCTTCTGGGTTCCAAGGATTTTAATTTCTTTAAATGCTAAATTATTGGGGTCTGTGTAGGTTGATTGCAAAATCTTAACCTCCAGGCGGTTCTGCAAAACAATTAAACACAAATATCTGCCTTGAATACACAGATTCTCCAGTCACTCAAAGAGTCTATCCTAGACCAGCTACCCAAATGGCCCTGAATGCTTCTTAGTTGTCTCTACTAATATGTGCTCAAATACAAACTTATTTTTCCCCTGAAGCGGGGAGGAGGAGGGTGAAAGAAACACATACACACACGAAGGAATTTTTTGAAAATTCATTTAAAAAGACTGACTGCTTTGATTTACCTGTATCATTGCCTTTTTTTACTAACATAGATAATCCAATTATTGGACATTAAGTCATAAACAGAAATGTGTCCCCCTATTGTCATAAATGAAGCTACAATTACACATATACACAAACAGATAGGAGCTAATCATCAGACCAAAGCTCACACTTAAGATTCATAAAAATATACTACTCACTTGGGTGACGGAGAACTCACATAACAGATAAACGTTGTTGGCCACAGTATCTGAAAGAGAGACATGGGCAAGTCAGACTTTGGCTTGCCCAATACAGAAAAACGGATTTCATTCCGGTGCTCCTTGAAGCTGTTACAGGGAAGAAGAAAACCTGACTACGTGTTGAATCTGTTTCTTTTACTTTAACCTCTGTTTCCCATTGCTTTTGTTCACTAAAAAGATACTGTCTATACATAATGGCCTGCCTCAGGGATCCCTGCCCCTACCCCTGAATGTTAAACCAAAGTGCCTTTGTTCAGGAAGACATCCTTACCCTATCTGCCTGTGAACAGCTGCAGGAAGGAAGAAATTAACATACCCCCTCTCCGAGACTGGCCGTTCCTGGGGATAAGTGCAAGACTTAGGACCTTTTGACTTCTTCACCTCCTCCCTCTAATCTATAAAAGAACCTGACATCCAGACCTTGATATGTGGTTATTTTGAGATATTAGTCTGCCATCTTCTCCGTGTGCCAATTTTCTGAATAAAGTCCTTATTCTTTGCCTCAACACCTTGTCTCCAATTTAATGGCCTGTCATGTGGCGAGCAGAGCAAGCTTGGACTCAGTAACAGAGCTTCACGTTGAGGATGACAGATTATAGATAAGAGTTTCCAAGGCTGAGCCACTGTTTTCTCTTTTCCTCCCTACCTTAACCTTGGAAAGGTTCCCTCCCAAGTGCTTCCAAAGCATATGCCTCCAGTGAATCTGCTTCCTAAGCTTGAGCCACAAGAGTTCTTAGTGTACTAGAGACAGGCAAATGAGCTGAGAAGTAGGGATAGATGCAGGTGTGCTAGAAAAGTGTCTCCTCACCACTTCACTAGCATGGGCATGTTTTACATGTCATCCATGCTTTTCATAAGCCTTTGGGGTGAAGGAAAATGCACTGAAGGGCAGAAACAGCCTTGGAAACATATTTCAGGGGCCAATTGACAATCAAATGAGAGCCTATATATACAATATAGCTGGCCAGTGGGAGAATTCTAAGAGGTGGAGGGGAGTTTTCCTTCCATCCAAGGAAAACATCTACCATTCTTTCATCTACCGCTATTCCTAAACTGCACAACCAAAGCCAGACTTCTTCTCTTGAGTGATTAACGCTACAGTGCCTGGTGAGATGTCTCCCACCACTGAATGAGCTGCAGGAGAAACTCAAAAGATGCAGGTCTGGAAACCCCAATGTGAAGCTCACCTTTCGTTTCCCCGTCATCCCAGAAAAGTTCGCCTTTTGCTTCTTTGTTCTCATCCAGGGCAATAATTAGACTGAGAGGGTTCCGTCGACTGCAGGAAACAAGATTTATGTGAGAGGCAAAGACTTGGGGCTCAAAGAATTTTGCTAAATGAGCTGTGAAGGATTCCATCAGATTTCAAGTGGGAAAGGTTCCTAGCAGCAGATGGCTCTGCTCATCTTCAGGCACAAAGGCAAAATCTACAGGGGCATCATTTTCCAGAATCACGAGTGTCACAGGAGACAGAAATACCCCAAACATTAGCGACAAACATCTATGTAGGAGGCAAGAATTTAATCACCGGAATTGCTACAGTAGCTACAATAAAAGTTGTTAATGCTGTTATTATTTTGAATACAGACTATTAGAAGAGAAATCCTAGATGATAACTGGTTCAGTCTAATCATTTTATAGCTGATACATGCAGGGGAAGCATTTACTGAAGTCAGAAGGACATATTTTTTCCCTGCCTAAGAACCACGTTGACTCAGAAACCAAGAAAATACAATAGAATCCATCTGTATGAGGGCAATTTTCCTAATCTGATTATTTATTTTCAGTTCATTTTGAGACAGAAAAAGGAAACATTCTAATTATTTGCTACATAACTTAGAACAGCAGTCCTCAACCATTTTGGCACCAGGGACCAATTTTATGGAAGACAACATTTCCATGGACCAGGAGTGAGACAGGCGGTTTTGGGATGATTCAAGCACATTATATTTACTGTGTACTTTATTTTTATTGCTACTACATCAGCTCCACCTCAGATCATCAGGCATTAGATCATGGAGATTGGGGACCCCAACTTAGAAAATGAAATACGAGAAACCACTCAAAAGATGCTGAAATATATGGACATAGAGACAGAGAAAGGAAGAGAAACTGCATTTGAAATCTCTCCCTATTTCATCCTCCCCTAAACCACCTCCCAATTTCTGGCTCCTGTTGCACCCCTTACATCCCCTATTGTATTCTTTCACAGTTCAGCCTTCCACAGTGCCCTGTGCAAGCCAGATTCCATTATCAACAAAGTCACCTGCTCTCATTTAACACACATGTACTGAGTAGCTTTCAATGCTAGGAAGTCCAAGAGATACAAGACCAAACAGACCACAGCTCCACTAATGACCTTAAATATTATAAGAAAGATTAAACATATTTACCAAATAATCAAAGCAGAAAGTTGAGTGGCACAAAAGTTAAAATCCTTACAGGAGTCCATACTGATACTTCTAGCAGCATGGTGGCCTAGATATCCTGGAGGATGCCGTATACTCTGAAGGCATACGTGCATGCTTAGTTGCTCAGTCATGTCCAACTCTTTGTGACCCCATGGACTATAGCCTGCCAGGCTCCTCTGTCCATGGGATTTCCCAGGCTAGAATACTGGAGTGGGTTGCCATTTCCTACTCCAGGGGATCTTCCTGATCCAGAGATCGAACTCACATCTCCTGCAATCTCCAGCATTGGCAGGCAGATTCTTTACCACTGGGCCACCTGGGAAGCCAATAGCCTGAAGGACTCATCCACTAAAATTCTACTTGGCTCTAGATAAATTAGACACCTGATCCTTAAAGGGTGCTAATGTGAAACCCAAAGTGACAGCAACCCTGGTTTGCAACCAAAAAGAAGGCTAATCATCTCTCAAAGAATGAGACCTATAATTGGATCCTTGCAGTCACTGCATTTGAAAAACAAAAAAAATTACTAAACACATAAGGCAACTAGCCAGCATGAAAGATAGATGGCAAAAGCAACTAATGAGATTTATTAGCAGAGTCTACTAAGAATTTTAGAGGATAGAAATCTCAGTTGCAAATTATAAAGTAACTATGATTGAAATACTTTACAATGTTAAGAAGGGAAAAAAATTAGCTAAGCAGCAAGAAAGTATAAATAATAAGCAGAAAGCTGCAAGTAGCAGCACTCCCTCTGCTGGAGTTTAGGGGGAGGATTTCTCACAGAAGAAATCTGAGTTTAATTTGAAAGATCATTAAGAATGTATCAGGCAAAGAATGTTGAGAAGGACAATAAATAGAGAAGCCCAAAGGCTGGGAAAGAGACGAGTATGTTTGGAGAATAACAAGATTTTTGGCATTGCTAGTCTAAAAGTAGCAAGATGTGTCAGGAGACACGTTTGTTAACTTGAAACCAGATTATGTGGCCTTCAACACTCTGCTAATGACAGATTTTGGAATTTAACCTGGGAAGCAATAAATTAAGATCCTCATTTTGGAAAGACAGTTTTGGTATCAGTATGCAGAACAGCATAAAGCTGAATAAAGAAAAAGAAAGCAGGTGGTACTGGGTGTATAAATATTTTCCATCAGTATTACAAAGTCAAAATTCGAAAAATTATGGTAGGAAGGAAGGTTCAAAAGAAACGGATTCCTAACCTCCAAAAAATTCCCTGTCTATTAAAAGCTAATAAGCTAATAATTTAGAGACATGAATACAAATATGCGCCTCCTTAGTATCAGATGGAATGTATTGTTTGAGAATCGAAATCATCAAGGAGAAAGTAGTGACATGAAGGAGATTTGAACTGCACAGGAAGTAATTTTTGAACGCTGTTTTGCATCACAAGAAATGGCTCATGGGAAGAAAGGAACAGGAAACTGAAATTATAGGGGAGTGGAAATGGACCCAAATCCCTAGAAATGTGGTGTCAGGAGCATAGCACAGTGGAATGATGGTCCAATTAAGGCAGGTGGGGTGATCAACAGACCTCCTTTAGCTGGAATTGAGATGTTCCCCAAAACATGAGACTTTCAGGGCTAAAACTGAAATGGTCCTAGGGAAACTAGAAAGGTTCACCACCGCAAACGTCAGTATGTTTCGAGGAGAAAGTCAGAGGGGTTAAGGAAGGACAGGGATCTGGGTCTTTCAAAATCCATCTGGATGCAGCTCAAAATCACAGCTTCTCCAGAAGAGGCCAAGGGAAATCTAGGGACAGAATTTGATGGCCTCACACACATACACACATGAGCACACAAATGCCCTTCCTCCCCACAGTCCATGCAATGCATCAGCCTCTTCTACATGGACAACAGATGGGAACAGAAATGACCAGGTTTGTCAGCCTCCCCCTCTTATAAGGAAACCCTTGGCCGCACTGTACCTGGCCACCGTGGTCGTGGCTGGCTGCTGTGTGGGGAAGATGTAGCCTCCTCGCAGGTGAAGTCCAATTTTGTCTCCAGGAAGTTCCATCTCCACTTTTTGCTTCCTCCATCTCACTTGGCCCCCCTGAGGCACACAGACAACTCAAATACGTTGGCATGCACAGGTCACCTCTTAACCCCATGCTGACTTGCCTACATCTGTCTCCTTCTCCCACCTAGCTGAATTGCTGTCTAGCCAGGCAATCAAACAAGAAAAGGGAAAGAATTTAAGAGCGAGAGTTTCTGGAATCTGTTGAGGGCTTGGGGGAATACAATGTCTTGCTGAGGCTATTTGACGTACATGGCGGGAACTGACCATGCTAAATAAGAAACTGACTCAAATCCAGGCTCAAATTGTCTACTGGCCCCAGTGTTTGCCCATGAGACATTCTACTTCCATCAATATTTTATTGCTGAATAAAGTACATGGAAGTATCTTTTTCATATTTCATCAGGACTGATGTGAAGTGACCTAGGCTCACTTTATTGACTCTGCTGTGAAACTACTACTGGAAGCACGGCAGGAACATTCCTCAGTACATGGATAGATGTTTCTCTCCGGCTAGAGGTGTCCTGTCTATGCAGCTTGAAGAGTGGAGAAAAGTCAAAGCTACTTACAGTCTCATAGTCATACCAGACAGCATCAGGCATGTATGCGGTCACTTTCTCTGCACCCTGAAATTAAAACAAAATCTTGTCATTCATGGCCCAGCCTCTGAAGGAGAAAAAAATGGATTTCTTAGCATTCCCTAGGGAACTTCTTAAACATGTACTGAGAATGCATACATGGCCTTTCTTTTCTCTGTTATCAACTCGTGATTTTCTTCTAATAGAGGTGATAACTTGGCAACTCAAAGAAAAATCCCAGGTGGAACCACATTAGGAAGAAGAATACTGAAAACACGTTGCGATAAGAAAACAGTTCCAGGTTTACACTGTATACTGCATTTAACCTTCCCAATAGTCCCCAATGATACGGGCTATTATCTCACTTCACAGCTGAGAAACTAGCATGTCATTTCCCCCGGATGTCACTGGTGCCAAGTGGCAGAAGTGACAACAGACACCCAGGTCAGCCTGACCTTAGAATGAGTGCTAGGGCACTGCTCCATCCTGTCTCTCCATCACGGAGCAAGTTACGATCTGCCAGGCGAGTCTGACAATGCACAGGACCATTCTTGATCCCAGAGTCACCCGGAGATGCTTCTACACTGATTGGAAACTTGGTCAAGGACAAAAGACTCCTAGAGACAAAAATGTGTACCCATCTTCCCCAAACTCCAGCACACTGCCTTTAAGGCTGCCCCAGCCACAGATGTTGGAAAGGGTTTGGGAATAGGAAGAAGATACACGGTTGCAAGAAGAGAGGAGTTTGGAGTTAGCAGGAACAAAAGCAGAGATGCCCATGGTTACTCTGTGGGAACACTTGCCTCATCCAGGACTGGAGTAATGAGGAGGCCGGGCCCCCATAAAAACTGTTGGTATACATCCCAGGTGTTGCTGTCCTGGTAGAACCTAGACACAGAGAAATCTTCCCTGAGATTTGGGCCAGGCTCTCCCCCAAGCCTGTCTAAAACCTGCTGGCTCCCTGCCTGAGGCAAATTCTCCCAATCATTTTGTGACCCCTATTCAATCCTTAACCCTCCCCCCACTTCTGCAGGCAGACCCAATTTTCCAACCTCTGTACCCTTCTATGCTTCCCCCAATTTGGAAAGAAATTACTATTTCAGTACTTGTGCTGGGCAGATTCCAGGATATAATTCTATTTGCCATATCTCCCTTCAAAAATAAAATAAGCTAGATATTTGAAAACTTCAGCTGACTATCCAAAAAGAATTGGATCTGATCACTCCAAAATGGAGTGGATCCAATCACTCCAAATTGGATCTGGCTCCCTCCAAAAAAAAAAAAAAACAATTAAAAACTTTACTCTTTTCTCTTTTAGGATACCTGCGTTTTAATATGGAATTCCAGGAGATAGCAAAACCTTACCCACAAGAATATATATATTTTAATAATATAATGCCTGAGGGCCTAAAATGTCAGAAACATAAGGGAATTAACTGTGTTTTGATTTTGACAAGAAAAAAGTCTCTTTATTTGTAGAGTGTAAAATTATTCTGTTAATTTTAATAAATGAGACCTAGATTCTGTTTTTCTTTTTATGTGATGTGACCAATATAGACCACAAAGATGTCCCCATTGATTACCAGCAAGTATATCCTCCAATATCCAGGTACTTGGCTTTCAGAACATCTGTGCCCAAAACTGTTAGAATGAATCACTTAGAAGCCAATCAATAAAACTGGTTGAATTCTATGTCCAAACTGAAGCTTTGATGTAATTAACAGCAAACACTAGTTCAACCTAATATCTCTATTTTTGTGGGTCGCTTTAGTCGTGTCCGACTCTTTGCCACCCTGTGGACTGTAGCCCGCCAGGCTCCTCTGTCCATGCAATTCTCCAGGCAAAAACACTGGAGTGGGTTGCCATGCCCTCCTCCAGGGGATCTTCCTGAATCAGGGAATGAACCCGAATCTCCCACATCTCCTGTGCTGCAGGCAAATTCTTTACCCACTGAGCTACCTGGGAAGGCCAGTTGAGGCAGGGTCCCCACCTAAACCACAGCCTCTGTCTCAAGCTGGCTAGCTCCACATTAGCTTCCCAGCATCATCTCAATCCTCAGTTTGTAAACACAGCTTCCTTCTCCTGATTCTGCTGGGGCCACTCAGGAGAACTCCAACCCCACCACAGAGCTACTCATTCTGCAGCCACTAGAGGGCCCCACAGCATCATCTCGGAAGCAAGGACACACCCTCTCCTAGTACAAATCTCTATCCCGCATGTATTTCCTCACAGCTGCTTCCAGCCCAAAAACAGGATTGCCTGAAGACCCCAGAGATACCTGCTGGCTAATCTGTTGAGGCATCAGTTCATACTAAGTGACCAGTTTTAAGAAGAGTCTCTTAGAAGTGCTCTTTGTTAGAGTCAAATTAGATACTCATCGGGTGAAGATAAAAATTCTGATTTCTGGAAATCTTGCATAGTAGTATTCTTATCGGTGTGTAAATGACAGGCTCATTCCTAGAGCCCAGGATGATTCAAACACGTTACATTTATTGTGCACTTTATTTTTATCATTATTACATCAGCTCCACTTCAGATCATCAGGCGTTAGATACCAGAGGTAGGGGACACTTGCTTCCCTTGTGGCTCAGCGGGTGAAGAATCTGCCCACAATGTGGGAGACCTGAGTTCCATCCCCGGGTTGGGAAGATCCCCTGGAGAAGGGAAAGGCTACCCACTCCAGTATTCTGGCCTGGAGAATTCCATGGACTGTATGGTCCACGGGGTCACAAAGACTGGGACATGACTAAGAGACTTTCACTTACAAAGAAGCTAAGGATGAAAGAACTTAAACGATTTGCCTAAGGTATGGAGTTAGTTGGGAAAACAAAGACCCCAACTCCCATGACTTTTAGAACACTTCTTGCTCCCAAAGGGATAAGGCTATAACACTTAAATATACCTAAAATAGCATTGATATATAGGCAGTAATAGACTTGCAAATGCCAAATGATTAGTCAAGTTGAAAAAAAATATATCTGATTAACTGGATTGTTTTAATTCCCCCGCTTCCATTTGATGATGCAGTCAGTTTCACCCAGTTGTATTGATAAAATTCCTGTGGACTAGATGAACTTACTCATGCAGAAGGGGCCTGGCCACGGTGTCCCCACGGCTGTGAGCACGGTAGAAGAGGGTGTAGAGATAGGGCAGTAGGGTATAGCGGATGGTCAGGTAGTGCCTGGAGGAATTCAACAGCAGCGAGTCAGTGCCAAAGGAGGCTGGATCCTGGGCCTGGGAAGAAACAAGAGGTGGTAGTTGTCATCTGGTTTTGATCTTGGAGAAGTGGCAGTAAACAGTGAGTTCCCCGCTCAGGAATTCAAACTGGGTGACCTGAATGAAAACCAGGAATCCTAGCCACTAGACCAGCAAGGGTTAGAGGCAAGAACCAAATTTTCCCAAGCTCTTGCCTCTGTTTGAAAGCAAGAATGTTTCAAGGAGGCAAACCGTAAAAGCAGGTGCAAAGCTTATTATTAGAGACAGCACAAGTGTGAGCGCACACAGAGAAACAGTCTGTTTAGTTAAGACAGAAGCAGGGCAGGGAGGCATACCTGGGTACAAAGGGTGTGGGATACCCCACCACCCCGCCACTCCCCGGATTGAGGAGGGGCTGAGTCAAGAGGTGGTTAAGTCATTTATATGGGGCAGTTCTTCTGGGTCTTTGTTTACCTTTGGCCAACTGTCTAGTTTCTTTTTCCACCTCTGACCTGCCCTAGGGCCCTCTCCAACATGCATGTGCAACTTTTTCCCAAGATGGGGAAAAAGTCCAGTCCTATGTAGGGCCTTAGCATCACCTATTCTGGGGGGGTACCCCCTCCTTTTTGATCCCCAAGGAGCCTTCCCGCACATGTGCAGTGTTTCCCTTGCCCCAAGGAGGGGAAAGGACCTTGATCTTTTACTCATGCAAGGTTTGACGCCTTGCTGTTCCTGCCATGACAGTTATCTTAAAGTGCCCCAAGTCTGACTATTTACCCTGTTCTTGTTGGTTGTTTTTTTTTTTCTTTCTATCTCAAAGTGCAAATCGGAGGCTGCAAATACCTAGCCTGTAAATACCGAGCCTAGGTTGTAAATACCTAGCCTGGAGTCCACGTGTCTCCTTCCTCAGAAAATGTAAACAGGAGGCTAGTTATAAATGCCCAGCCTGGAGCCCATCTACCTCCTACCTCAGAAGGATCTGCAGAAATCAGACTCCGTTCATCATAACTAAGAGTTTTATTCCTGCCAGACCTGGAGCTACCTTGCAACTTTGCTTCTGAGCAATAGGGTTGAGAAAAGGGAATTCATTCCACCCAGTAAGTGGCCACTCTTCACCCTGCAATGCCTCCCCCTCGTTCATTCTAGGGGTGCTCTCTCGGCAGTGCATGCTTCCTTAGTTGCTCAGTCATGTCTGACTCTGCAACCCCAGGGCTCCTCTGTCCATGGGATTTTTTTCCAGGCCAAGAATACTGAAGTGGGTTGCCATTTCCTGCTCCAGGGGATCTTCCCGGCCCAGGGATCTGACCGAGTCATGTCTCCTGCATTGGCAGGCGGATTCTTTTCTGCTGAGTCGTTGGGGAAGCTCTGCAGTCTGGGTAGACTACCATTTAAATAACTTTGAAGTATTTCCTTATTTTAATTCAAGATGAGTAACATAGATAACGTGTCTAGAGGTTTGATTGAAAACCTTCACAGACTCGCCATTTCTTTGACTGCTGCAGCAGAAATAGCAGAGGCCACAGCAACAGAGCATTTTAATGGCACATCAGGAGTTCTGGTCAATTGCAAACAATGGTCCCAGTTAGCCTAAGTGAAGCACCAGGGAGGAAGCTGGCTCAACAGATTTCCAGGTAAGGATGCAGGTAGATCCAGTCCTACTGAATGCCAAGTCTGTTTTGATCATATCTCTTGAGAGACTGACTTGCCTTGTAGCCTTGGCCATTGTGATTCCTGGAAAATGGATAGAACGCTCCCAGCTGCATCCACCGTCTGCAGAGCTCTTCAGAAGTATCCAGTAGAAAGCCACATATGTCAGCACCCACCTGGAAGGACACACAGACAGTGACAGCGTGTGGACCTCACTTCCATTGCTGCCCCCTGCTCCTGGGCTTTGCTTTCTACCGGAGACCTGCCAACCGAACTTGGCTGACCTCTTCCTGAGAAGGCGAATGCAGTGTGATGGAACTGGGCCGTGTCCCGCATCCACTCCTTACTCAGGTGACTCCAAATGAGTTACTCAACCCTCTGTGCCTCGGTTTCCTCATTTTATTAAAGTGGGCACTCTAGGGTTTTAGTAAATGAGATGATGTAAGGTAAGTAAAACATGTGACGCACAATAGCTTTTTGGTGAATAATAACTAGAAATACTGTTGATATTATCACTTTGACCACAGCACTGGCAAATTAATTTTCCAATGGCTAAATCTGATCAGGTCATTCAAGTATTCAAAAATTTCCAGGGTCTCCTGCTGCTCATCCCCATGATAACTGGCTCCAACCCACCTCCTTTCCAGTATCATTTCTCATTCCAGTCCTGTGTGCCCATCCTGACAGATACATCAAATGCTCCCTCTTGCTGGTCTTGTTCAAGTTTGATTCTCAGTCTTAAAATGATCTCCCCTAACCATCAGTCTGATAAACATACCCACATTTAAGGTTAAACTCAAGTGCCATCTTCTATATGAAGTGACTATTGACTCCTTCCCATGACTCCCCTTGTTTCTTGTTATCTTATTAGAGTTGAAAATTCCCTTTCTGGGGATTTCTTTTAACATTTAAATTATATGTTTCTGTTGGCACTTTTACCCTAGCTTGCCATAATTATGTGTGTGTGCTTGTGTATAAACTTGGGGGGGAGGGAAGGAAAGTTTTTCCATTACTATATTTATGTTTCTCTCCAGGTACATCTAGCTCAATACTTTACTCAGAGTAAAAGCTCAATAAATAGATATGTCGAATTTAACTGAAAGATCCCAAAGCCATCTCTAGGATACTGATAGTGTTGTGCTTCCTCATTTGGGTGTAAAATACACAGATGTGTTTCGTTTGTGAAAATCATCATCTGTAACCTTATGGATATGTGCACTTTTTCATATGTACGTTGTACTTTATTAAAAAAAAAAATTTCCAACGATACCACTTCAAGGTGGTATCAAGGGTCTATTTTATAAGGCAGTACAGGAAAGATTATCATGGTATCAGTATCATACTAATGTAGATGAAGCAATGCTCACCAGACACTTAATCCTGGGCCAGAGAGGGCAGGGGAGGGGAGATTTATCATTTGGAAACCGTCTAGAATGAGGCATTCTGGGGACTGGCATGTGGACTCACCATTGGGATACCAAAAAGGTTGAACTCAAGCATGCCAGCGATGGACCATCGAAGATCATTCCAGGTGGCTGCATTGTCTCCTAACCAGTGGGCTGCGAACTTGCCAGAACCCGCAAATGTAGAACGGGTTAAAATGAGGCTTCTCTTGTTGGGGAACACAGTCTTGACAGTTCTAGAAAGGGAGAGAGGGAGTCAGTGTGTGACCTTAGTGAGTCTTAGCCCAGAGGTTAATGTGATGATACTGAAGCTCTCAAGTTAATACCCTACTCTTTTCTTCTAGTTCTCTCCTGTAGGGCTGGATTTGCTATTGGGAGCAGACTGCCCCATTGGGTATGCTTATATTTTGTTTTGTTTTAGACATTTTATGTACTTCATTAATTGGAGAAGGAAATGGCAACCCACTCCAGTGTTCTCGCCTGGAGAATCCCAGGGACGGGGGAGCCTGGTGGGCTGCCGTCTATGGGGTCACACAGAGTTGGACACGACTGAAGTGACTTAGCAGCAGCAGCAGCAGTACTTCATTAACTCCATAAAATCAAATTTCAGTAAAAGGATACTGATCTGGTACCTAAAATCCCAAAGCGTATGAAGTCTGTAAGTTACTTAACCGTCTATACACCAGACTATAGAGTATGGCAGAGAGGAAAATACATGAAACCTTGGACTCATGCAAAAATGAGTCCAAATTTTGCTTTTACAATTTATTAGCTGTTTGACCTTGGTCAGGTTACTTCTCTTTCTTTCTCCCAACTTTTCATTCATGCATGTATTCATTCTTTCTTTCATTATATACATTCCATAATATTTTTTAGCTTCCTTCTTCCCTATGGGTTTCCCTGATAGCTCAGTTGGTAAAGAATCTGCCGCAATGCAGGAAACCCCAGTTCAATTCCTGGGTTGGGAAGATCTGCTGGAGAAAGGATAGGCTACCCACTCCAGTATTCTTGGGTTTCCCTTATGGTTCATCTGGTAAAGAATCCACCTGCAATGCAGGAGACCTGGGTTCGATCCCTGGGTTGGGAAGATCCCCTGGAGAAGGGAAAGGCTACCCACTCCAGTATTCTGGCCTGGGGAATTTCATGGACTGTATAGTCCATGGGGTTGCAAAGAGTCGACACGACTGAATGACTTGCACTTTCACTTTCTTCCCTACATGCCCAGGATTTTCCTCATTCATTCAATAATAACAGCCTTACTTATCTTACCAAGTTATACAAAATAACACAGTAGCACCTGGAATCTAACAGGACTCAGAATCTGATCTGTATTGAGCCCACAGCGATGACGGCCTTACTCTGCAGTGGCGATCGCCATGGAGTAGCCGTACAGATTGTGGATGTCGTACTGCCGTCCCCAGTGCTGCACTGCATCCATGCAGATGCTCTTGCTAAACAGGTACCCATCCAGGATTTCTGCGACGAAAGAGCATTCGGCCAATGAGAGCCTGAGCTACACATTCCCCGTTTCTCGACTATCACCAGACATGGCGGCTCCCTGAGCAGGCAATTGTGTGGCCATCCCGGAAGTGGCCATACATCACCCTGCACAATCAGGGAGCTATATACACCCGCAGGAGTTTCTCTGTTATGCAAAACAACTGTGCTGACTTGACACCCACACACATCCTCCCACCTGGGTGCCCATGTGACCAGAAGCAAGCACTTAGAAGTAACTGGGGCCAGTTAGATTTGAATTTAAATCTGAAGTCTGCAGACTTAGCTGAGTGGCCCGAGAACAAAGATGTTTATTAAAAATAAATTTCTCTCCCTTCTCTCCGTTGACCAGATACTGTAAAGGATGATCAACCAACCTATCTTTTATTCATCCAATCTTCTCTGCTCCCTTCACACCACTCTGGTTCAGATCCAAATTACTTTGGATCTTAACTATTGCAATCATTTCCTTAATGGTTTATTTACCTCTGATCTATCAACTTCCTAATTCATATTAGAAGCACACATAATGCCAGATCAATATTTCCAAAACCATTTGACTCCCATATTTCCATTACTAAAATATCAGTAATTTCTATCACCAAAAGAATGAAGCCTCCCATCAAAGTCCCTCACTGTTTGATCTTGACTCATTTGTTCCAATTTCCTATTTTCTCATCAGATTGGAAGTCTTCAAAAGATGCTATAATTCTAGCAGCTTATTCCTTTCTTAATCAAGATACTATTTCTCTGTGAGTCTCTAGTTTTCTTCAAAATACAGTGAATGCTGTGATCCTAGGGCCACACCCTAGGAGATTCTATTGGTCAAAGTTCAATCAGACCTCTCTAGCATTCTATTCACTGACACTGACTTTGTCCTCCCAAGCCATGGGTTCTGGCTTCCTCTCATTCTGTCATCCAAATCTCTTCTTTACTCTCTTGACTTGATCAGATTTGACTTCATCTGAAGACCAAACCTAGCTATCTGGTCTCTCTCTGGTAAGCCCTGACCTGTCTGGGTCCATACTTGAGAGCAAAATGAACTAACCACTAGCCTCTGGTTTCTGTACCATATCTTCTCTAGACTCTCCCCTAGAAACAGCTCAGATGTAAGCAGAAGGACTAGGTTGCCCCTTTTGGAATTTATGCCTTATCTAGGAAAGCAGAGTGTTTTGATTTTCTTCTCTAGTTTACTTTATATAGTACCCACATTTTCCTTCCTCTATGCAATTTATGTACTAAATGCCTCAGCAGGTTGTTCATATCTATCCTTATGAATATAAAATATGAGATATGTGTTGCCACTTTAATCAAACTAATCAACGCTTACTGGGAGTGAATGGGGGATAATTTAGATTGCTCGTGGAACATCCTGAAACTGAGCCATCCACGAAGTTGGCGACTTCATTCATATCCTGCAAGACAAAGAGCAAAAACTATTAAGAAAGAGTAACATTTCCTCATATGTTGTACAGATGGTGTCTTTTTTTTTAAGGACTCAGAGAAATAATTCTATATATTTCTTTTCTAAAGACGTCCTTAGGTTAAAGAGAGAAACAGATGTTCCTGCCCTGTCTTCCCTACCCACTGAAGGCTTTGTGGAGGAGGTTGTTAAAATCCCTTCAAAATGACATGTCTTCAATCATTTAAACTGAAATATTTCTCAAAATATTGGGTTGGTCAAAGGTTCATTTGGGTTTTTCCAGAACATCTTACAGAAAAACCTGAATGAAATTTTTAGCCAACCCAACATTAGGTGAATCATATTTCAATTTATATGATCCCATATAAATCAACTTATATTGATACATTCTCAAAATATGCAAATATAGCTATGAATACACACATTATAAATGCATTTGCATATATAAACATATGCGGAGAGAGTGAGTGAATAAGCAGGTACCCACAGCTGTGCAAGTGAGAGGTCTGTAAAGATGCACACGGAAATACTGACAGTAGATGCCCTTGGTTGATATCGTTTTCGCTCTTCTCATCTGTTTAGCTCTTCTGTTTGCATTTTCTACCTTTCCCTTATAAATAGAAAGAATTTCAAAGCTAACGCTCCCTAAATTGTGTTGAACACCTCCTGCTTTGCATTGGTTTTCATTCACTATTAGCCTATGAGACATTTGTCCTTTCTGTAGCCACAGTTCTGTCCACACCTGAGTACTCCGGCTCTGGTTGGTGTATCCAACTTGTCCGAGTGAAAGAGCCCTGAGCTAGCCACTGAACCGTTCAGGTACTTTGTGACAATGACAATGTCTCCCCTGGTGGCTCACATGGTAAAGCATCTGCTTGCAATGCAGGAGACCCAGGTTCAGTCCCTGGGTCAGGAAGATCCCGTGGAGGAGGGCATGGTGATCCACTCCAATATTCTTGCCTGGAGAATCCCATAGACAGAAAATCCTGGCAGACTACACTCCATAGGGTTGCACAGAGTCGGACACGACTGAGCCCCTGAGCACGCACAGACTTGGATAGAACTGATTCCTGAGTTTACTTCCGGTTCTAACAATCTGCTTTTGAGTCTGAGCTACATGTCTTGGTAAGATTGTTTGAATAGTAAGAGAGGGAATACTTAGAATTACTGCCACTCTTGCTTTCCTCTCCTCCTCTTGACCCTGTGCTCCATGATTCAGTGACATCGAGATACACAGTCTGAATGTTAGCTGCCTACTCAACAGAATGTTAAGAACTCTAGATAATAATTGAGAACCTACTGTATAGCTCAGGGAAGTTTACTCAGAGCTCTATGATGACCCACATGGGGAGGAAACACAGAAATGAAGGGATGTGTAAGTAGAGCTGATTCACTTTGCTGTACAATAGCAACTAACACAGCACTGTAAAGCAACTACAATAAAAATTAATTTTAGGGAAAGAGAAAAAAAATGTTAAGAACTCACAATCCAGATTCCATCAAATTCTACTTGACTGTGGAAAAGCTCAAATTCATTTGTCCACCAAGCAGTGCACTTAGGGTTGGTGTAATCAGGAAACACAGTTTTTCCAGGCCAGACCTGAAGGAAGAAAAGAAAATAATTAATCAGAGAAAGTTAAATGAATACAGAGTAAAATAGAGTAGAATACTCTACAAAGAATTCATAATATGATTGTGGAAACAGAGCTGCCCAGACACAGGTCATTTTCAATTAAGGATGTGAAGCACTTCAAATACTTAGAATAAACAGGAGTTGTCAACTGACACTTGAAGAAAAGAAGTTATTTTTTTAAAAAATGATTAAATCATTGTTACTGTTCAACTCCCAATCCTGGGAATGATAAATGAGGGAATGGTCATGGTTTAGTCACTAAGTCTGGCCCGACCCTTGAGATCCCATGGACTATAGACCACCAAGCTCCTCTGTCCATGGGATTTCCCAGACAAGAATACTAGAATGGGTTGCCAGTTTCTTCTCCAGGGGGTCTTCCTGACCCAGGGATCAAATCCTGGCCTCCTGCATTGCAGGTGGATTCTTTACTGAATGAGCACAGGGGAAGCAAATGAGGAAGAGTACTGTGTAATTTCAACTGATGCATCACAAGTTGTATGTTCCAACCATCAATCATTCTTTCTATTGTCTTCCTATCCACTTCCTGTCAGACACTATGCACTCAGGTCAGCAGAGATATTAGAAGTGAAGCAGCAGATAATACTTTGATGGAAGAAAAGGACAAATAGAAATTTGAGAATGAACTAATCAAACTTGTCAGATAACAGAAAAATTGAGTAAGAAAAGGAATGAAACAGTTCCACTGGATTTGCCAATTTGAAAATAACTGGTGCCATTTGTCAGAGGAGGGATGGGGGAAAAACTCAGACTGTGGTCAGCTAAAGAGCAAATGGGGAGTGAGGAGGGAAATATTCAGTATCTACATCTATTGTTCAAAGGGACTTTGCTATGTAAGAGCTCAGATGGCTGGTAGGTATTTGGAGATGAAAGCACAAGGGCAAGTCGATCCCCAGCAAATATGATAACTGAAAATGTAAAACAAAACAAATATATACACACACACTCATGCACATATAACACAGCCACAGCACCCCTACCAGCTCCTAGCTTCCCCATTAATTTACCTCCCCAATGAGTGGAGTCACTCCATCCGAAGTATTCACCCATATCTTCATATCTGAACCCCTGTCATACGGGCCGTAGGGATTACTTAGGGAAGAGTTGTTGGAGATGGCAGGATCCTAAGAAGGAGAAAAATACAGTGAGGAACCTAGCTTTAAGCCAGAGGCACTGAAAGGAGATTGGAAATTGGGGATGAGGTGGGGAGAGGAGGCTTCAACGACAAAGAAGAGCAAGGACCTGCTGTGTGGGTATAAGAGGACTGCCCATACCACAATGATGACCAGTTTCTGTCCGTTATTGTGTAATTCTTTAACAAACTCAGGGAAGCCCTTGAAAGCTACTGGATCATAAGTGAAGTCCTTTCTTGCGTCCATGTAATCAATATCAGCATGCTGAACATCCTGAAAGAATACACAAGGTCCACAATTTATGGGCCCATCCCTGGAATCAGATTAGCTGCATCACTCTACCTTGTTGTCTGGCCCTCTGGCATTAAAATCCAATCTAACAAACAAACCTCGACAATCACAAAAAAAATCACTAAGGCTGTCAAAACACATCCATTACCTAAATGCTATGTCATCCACAATGAAGAAGGGAAGGGGCTGTGTCTCCCACCTCCTCTCCCTCATTTGACTGCCCCACATTTTGTTTTGTTGCTTCTCTTCTACTTTGAGCCTTCTTTGACATTTACTCTTTCCTAATCTTGCTCTTACAAAAACAGTGGAGTCCAGGATGAAATTGACTCTTGCTCTAGGACCTAAATGTCTGCTTCCAAGTGCATGGAGTAGTGGAGAGATGAGGATTATTCCAGAGAACTTTGGGCTTTTCCCTTTGCATCTCCTGCAAAACATCACTACTCATTATGTAATAGACACATTCAAGTGCAGTCATTTAAAACATAAAAATATGTTATTACATTCATGTACTATACCCTTTCGCTCACTTTAACTAGGAAAATAAATGTCTTGAGAAGTCAAATAAAAAATGCATTATGTGAAATGTAATCAATACAGTAAGCATAAGAAAATTTTACTATTAAAACATGTGGCAAGAAAAATAGAGAAAGAAACAGATTGTCTCCCAACCCCATATTTGTGGTCTCTCAGTACTATTTCCTGCTATAAAGAATCAGTTGCTTTAAAGGAATGGTTGGCCTGACAAAAAAGTCTGGCATTCTGAATATGTAAAAATATTTTTGCTATATATTTAAAAAAAAAAAACTCAGGAGGAGAAAATATAAATAGATGTTCTTATTCCCCAATTCTTTTATTTTTGTAGCATTTTTTGAAATCTTACGTAAGGCAGCTGTGCGGCGCGGTTTCTCTCCACGACTTCTTTCATATTATCTAGGGTTCCATAGTCATAACGACTGAGATGAAAGCCAAGTGCCCAGTATGAGGGTAGGGCTGGCCGTCCAACAAGCTGAAAGAATGATGTAAAATGAAAGTTAGGAAATACTCTGTTTTTAAAAAAAATTTATTCTGAGCATTAGTTTGGGGGCACAAAATATACCCACTTCCCAACACTCTATTTCCTTAATGTTAGATGCTAGTCTATTTTTCCAGCCCCTTTATAAATCATGGATAGTAGGGTCAAATTGTAGTAGCACATTTGTAGCAGCTACTTATAATATTAACAGCATATGTTTATAAGTCACACTTATATTAAATTTCATTTTCTTTGTGCTATTTAGGATTTCCTTAATCATATGATATCATAAGTTTACCTCTAGATATTCTTGAACAACTTGCTCTGGAGTATTCCCCAAGAACACATAGAAGTCGAGAATGCCCCCGATGGTGCGGTAAGTGACAGCCGGGGTGGGCTGGAGGAAAACCTCTTGAAGATTAAAAATGAAGCAAATAAGCATTAGAATTTGTTCTAGAGTTATAATTACAAAGTTTTAGACCAGAAGATCCCTAATCATCTGAACACTGGTGAAGTGATCCTAATACCTCATTTTTGTATAAAAAGGGACAAACTCTGATGGTCAAAGTCCACCCTCACAGCACAAGAGCAGTCAAAGCATTTGTTCTGCAGCAGATTTTCATACTGGCGACTGGAGTATTTTCAGTGTTGTATCAGGATTTCATGAAAAAGCAACCAGTTTTGTGAAGGGGTTCAGAATAAGCCACTGTGGCATAAGAATGATTATAAGTTGAAGATGATTGAGTTTCTGAAATCCCTCATCAACCTAAACACAAAGCCTCTCATAAGCACACATCCGCTCTCAGACTTCCATGGTGGTCCAGCAGTTAAGACTTTGGCTTCCAATGCATGGGGTGTAAGTTTGACCCCTGATCAGGAAGCTAAGATCCCGTGTGCCTCACAGCCAAAAAACCAAAACATAAAACAGAAACAGTTTGTAACAAATCCAATAAAGACTTTAAAAAGCGTCCACATCAGCAAAATCTTTAAAATTAAAAACTTTCAAGAAAAGAACTTAGTTGTCATAAACCCCCTACCCTAGAGCAAAACTAATGTTCTCTGAGACAATAAATTGGCAGCACACCCAAACAGACATGGCCACAAGAATATCCAACTCCCACTATTCTCCTAAGGATGCTAATCTTTCCAAAAAGTCATTTGTTGTCCCATTAAATGCCCTCTCACTCCTTCAGGGAGCTATTTGTTTCATCCTAAGTAACTGTCTTCCTCTACCTTATTAGGAGCTGCTAGGCTCCTTTGTCCATGGAATTCTTCAGGCAAGAATGCTAGAGTGGTAGCCATTCCCTTTTCCAGGGATCTTCCCAACCCAGGGACCGAACCCAGGTCTCCTGCATTGCAGGCAGATTCTTTACCATCTGAGCCAACAGGGAAACCCATTAGCATGGTATCTAAATTCTAACCCAAATTCTAACCACTCCTTTGAGCTACTTATTGAGCACTCTTGTGCATATGTATGTCATACATGTAAATAAACTCGGTCTTTCTGTTGCTAACCTGTCTTTTGTCAGATTGATTCACAGGCCTCCAAATACCTAACTTAAGAAGACAGAGAAAAAAATTTTCTCCTCAGGCATTCACAACTACAGAACATGCTCTTCCAATCCCATTACCCATTATAACTACAAGAATATAACCCAGCTACACTCACAGAGGTCATAGCCTCAGCAGATCTCATATCAAGCAAGAGCCAAACTAAAACAATGTCAGAGATGATATTGTAAATTCAAAATCTCTCTAAGTCCCCATTGCAATTGTCAAAGATGAAGTCTCCCTATCACCTTGATTTGCATTAGGGATAATGAAACTAGAATACCTCATAACACCATACACAAAAACAAATTCAAAATGGATTAAAGGCTTAAATGTAAGGCCAGAAACTATAAAGCTCTTAGAAGAAAATATAGGCAGTACACTCCTTGACATAAATCACAGCAAGATCCTCTATGACCCATGTCCTAGGGTAGTGGAAATAAACACAAAAATAAATAAATGAGACCTAATTAAACTTGAAAGTTTTGCACAGCAAAGGAAACTATAAACAAGGTAAAAAGACAACCCTCAGAATGGGAGAAAATAATAGCAAATGAAACAACTGACAGAAGATTAATTTCCAAAACACACAAGCAGCTCATGCAGCTCAATAACAGGAAAACAAAAATCCCAGTCAAAAAGTAGGCTGCTACTGCTGCTGCTAAGTTGCTTCAGGCGTGTCTGACTCTTGCGTGACCCCATAGACAGCAGCCCACCAAGCTCCCCTGTCCCTGGGATTCTCCAGGCAAGAATACTGGAGTGGGTTGCCATTTCCTTCTCCAATGCATGAAAGTGAAAAGTGAAAGTGAAGTCGCTCAGTCGTGTCCAACTCTTAGCGACCCCATGGACTGTAGCCCACCAGACTCCTCCATCCATGGGATTTTCCAGGCAAGAGTACTGGAGTGGGGTGCCATTGCCTTCTCGGCAAAAAGTGGGCAGAAGACCTTAAAAGATATTCCTACAAAGAAGACATAGAGATGGCTAGTAAACACAAGAAAAGATGTTCAATGTCACTCATTATCAGAGAAATGGAAATCAAAACTACAATAAGGAATCACCTCACACTGATCAGAATGGCCATCATCAAAAAATCTATAAACAATAAATGCTGGAGAGGATGTAGAGAAAAGGGAACCCTCCTACACTGTTGGTGCGAATGTAAATTGATCAGCCACTATGGAGAATAGTATGGGGATTCTTTAAAAATCTAGGAATAAAACTACCATATGAGCCAGCAATCCCACTACTGGGCATACGCCCTGAGGAAACCATAACTGAAAAAGACACGTGTATCCCAATGCTCATTGCAGCACTCTTTGCAATAGCTAGAACATGGACGCAACCTGGATGTCGATTGACAGATGAATGGGTAAAGAAGTTGTGGTACATGTTATTGTTATTGTTGTTGTTCATTCGCCAAGTCACGTCTGACTCTTCATGACCCCATGGACGGTGGCACACCAGTCTCGCACCGTCTCCTGGAGTTTGCCCAAGTTCATGTCCATTGAATCAGTGATCCCATCCAACCATCTCAATAATATTCCTTTGGAATGTTACCAGCCATAAAAAGGAACGTATTTGAGTCAGTTCTAATGAGGGGGGTGAATCTAGAGCCTGTTATACAGAGTGAAGTAAGTCATAAAGAGGAAAATCAAATATATATTAATGCATATATGTGGAATCTAGAAAGATGGTACTGATGAACCTGTGTGCAACGGAGCAATGGAGATGCAGACAGAGAGAACAGACTCATGGACCCAGTGGGAGGAGAGGTGGAGGAATAGAGTAGCATTGAAATATATACGTTACCATAGGTGAAATAGCTAGCTAGTGGGAATTTGCTGTATGATGCAGGGAGCTCAGCCTGGTGCTCTGTGACTGCTTAGAGCGGAGGGATGGAGTGGGCGGTGGGAGAGAGGTTCAAGGAGGTGGGGACCTACGTACGCCTATGGCTGATTCTTGTTGATATATGGCAGAAACCAACACAACATTGTAAATCAATTATCCTCCAATTAAAAAGGAATAAATTTTTAAAAATCAATCTGATCAGGCTGAGAGGGAAAGGTCACAGGATCCTATATACTCTAAGCTGCTCAACTTGTTTTCTGGTTCCTTTCAGCCACCTGAAACTGCACTTGCATTACCTCAGTCTATTCTTTGACCATCAGGTAGCTTAGAATCATCTAAGATTCGATTAGGTATCTTAGAATCATCTTGTATCACTCGAGTTATTCTCAAACAATCTGGTAAAAATAAATCAGAGCCTAATTTTTCAAATTTCCAATTCTTTGCAAACTGATACTTTTGTAAAATAACACAAAAATGAAACACTAGAAGAAAGGTTCGTGCATGCACTTGGACGCTACAGCAATGTTTCCTTTCAGTTTCTGTATTTATCTTACTGTAGGCCTGAAACAGTCTGTGAACCTTCCACGAACCACACTTGGAGTGGCCCTGATCTAGTCCACTGAGTCTCAGTCGAGAAGACAGTGGGGATCAATATCCTATGCTGACTATCAACTCTGGGATTCTGACACAACTCCTCTTCCCCTATAGTGATTGAGTCATTGCCCTGGGATTGTATGTGACTGGTGCAAGCAGAAAAATAGTTAAGAATCATTGATCTGGTCTAAAACCTTCAAAGATAAGGGAGTGAGCTGCTTTCTGGAATCCTATGATATTACCATGAGATTTTAAACAATCTGAAAATATTCTGCATGGCCTTCAACACTCACCCCACTTTATCTTGCTAGCCTTGGTGTCTCAATGCAACATTCACTGCTCAGTTGTATCTCCTTGGTTAGGCTCAGCTATTAGAACAATTGGGCTTCCCAGGTGGGTCAATGTTAAAGAATTCACCTGCTAATGCAGGACATGGAAGACATGCAGGTTTGATCCATGAGGTGGGAAGATACCCTGGAGTAGGTAATGGCAACCCACTCCAATATTCTTGCCTGGAAAACCCCATGGAGGAATAAGCCTGGCAGCCTACAGTTTATGGGGTCACAAAGAGTCGGACACAAAGAGCATGCACACACTATAAGAATAACCTGTTGTTTTTACCAAAGCTGATATTAAGCCCTGTACTGGATGGATGTCTGAGGAAGGAGAAAAATAAATTGGTAGAAACTGCCTCAGAATAGATTATAGGAATGGTTAGCTGTTTTAGCTCAAAAATAGAAAATTTTCCAACAGAGGCAAACAGACTGAAGAAAATCATAAGCCAGGAGAGGACACTCAATTCATGGCCACCACGGGTCAACAAGTAATGAAACAGGGATGATACAATCAGAGAACATATGGAACCCTAAAGGGCACCACTCCTTTATCATGATGCTGTCAGAAAGGGACTGAAAGTCATTTTTGAGTACTTTTTTCATGACTATTCCTTTAGTCTTTTACCCATGGCATTGCTGTTCAGTAGAAACACTCCAAAGGACAATCCACTAGCATCTTCAAGGCATAGGAAGAACGTCTGTGCACCATACAAGTTAGTTCCATCCTGCAGAAAGACAATTTAAAATCAAAAATTTACAAATAAGCCCCACATGGCCAGAAATAGCTTAGGAAATCAGTATTAATCATGCGAGAAATGGGCATGAAGAAACTTGTGGTCAAAGAAGACACAGATCTCTAGTACAAGGTCTATATTTGGTTGATGTTAATCAAATGAATTAGTATTTTCTTATACAATGAGTCGGCTGTGAGAGCTTATGATGTGTTAAGATGTAGGAGAACAGGAGTTTTGAAACTGTAGTTCGTAAAAGCTCTTCTCTATTATAGGTATCAAAAACAAACCGAAGGGGTAACCAAAGGGGTTACCAAAGGGGAAACTTGGTGGGGTGGAGAGGGATAAATCAGGAGCTTGGGATGAACATACACACATTACTCTCTATAAGATAGATAACCAAAAAGAATCTACAGGGAATCTACTCAATATTTTGTGATAATCTATATGAGAAAAGAATGAATATAAGTATAGGCATAATTGAATCACTTTTCTATACACCTGATACTAACACAACATTGCAAATCAATGGTACACCAATGATTTTTTTTTAAAAAAGCAGCTCTCCCCTCAAACAGGCTTGACCTTGACTCAAAGAGGTTTGACCTAACCCCACCTGCAAAAACTCCATTAAGTCCTAATATAAATCAATCCAGTTTAGTTCAGTCACTCAGTCGTGTCCAACTCTTTGCGACCCCATGGACTGCAGCATGCCAGGCCTTCCTGTCCATCACCAACTCCTGGAGTTTACCCAAAACTCATGTCCATTGAGTCGGTGATGCCATCCAACCATCTGATCCTCTGTCGAATATAAATCAGGCACCATTTAATTTGCAACTAGATGGAGCTCTATTTAAGATATCTGGTCTTCTAGTCTTTACAAGAGTAAACATTAGAACTTGAGCTGGGCTTCTAGACTTGAGAACAGCAGTTCTCAACCTGGGCCACATTCCACCTCAATTAAAACAGAATCTCTGGAGACATCAGCAGGCAGCCATGGTTTGTTGAGTTTTCCAGGGTGTTTCCAAAGTGTAATCATGTTTGAGAATCACTGCTCTGGGACAGTACGTCTCAAAATTTGGCGTGCATAAAAATTACAAAGGAACTTAATCTAAGTGTGGGTTCTAATTTAGCAGTTAGAAGAGAGAGCTGAGAGCCCAGATGTCTCATGTGGTGTTTCCTGCACTGCACACTTCAAGCAGCAAGGATCTAAGGCTCCTTATTAAGCAAGCATCAGCAGCCGTATCCCAGATGACCTGCTCCGAGTCAACACCTGCCCTGGTTTTCTGATAGGATGTGGTATGGTAAGGAGCATGGGCCAGGGGTTAGATCTTCTCTCTGTTCCTTACAAACTATTTTTTGTTGTTGTGTTTGTTGTTTAGTAGCTAAGTCGTGTATGACTCTTTTGCAACCCCATGGACTGTAGCCCACCAGGTTACTCTGTCCATGGGATTTCCCAGGCAAGAATACTGGAGTGGGTAGTCATTTCTTTCTCCAGAGGATCTTCCTGATCCAGGGATCGAATCCACATCTCCTGCATTGACAGGCAGATTCTTTACCACTGAGCTACTAGGCAAGCTCTTCTTTGGATTTTGTTAGTTTTTTTTTTTACATTGTGCTATTTATCTGGCTTTTCTAAACCTGTTTCTTTGTCTGTTAGATGGAGTAAATTAAACTCATTTTTTCGGAGTTCTTTTGGTAAATAGAGATAACGTATTTTTAAAAGTCATTTAATAAATTATTCCTCTAATTTCCTTTCATCCAGTCACTAGTTCTGCTTAATCAGGAAAGTTGCTGAACAAAACCTGAATGTAGCATTGCTGAGTCTAGAAAATACCTCTACTTTGAATTTTAGCAGTAAAAACAAAACAGAGAAAAAATAAAATAATAACAACAATGAAACTTTATTCCTTCTATTCTCTCACTGCCCCAAACATTCTTCAAGGAAAGAATGATTAATACAGAATTTTAGTTGATAAAAAAAAAGAATTTTAGTTGATATTTTATCCTATTTTGCTGACAAACCTGGTAAGTTGGTGATTTGTAAAGATCAACCTAAAATGTGGTGATCAGAACCAACATATTGTGCAGAATCAATATTAGTTTTCTCCACAACTAGTTAGTTCAAAAGGAAAATAAAATAAAAGTAGTTGGTATTTACTGAGCACTTTCTATGTGGCAGACACTCTTCTAGAGACTCTATATGTATCCGTTCATTTAATCACCATCACGACTCTATGAAGTAAGTATACTACCCCCATTTTATGAATGGGGGACTAAAGACACAGAGGGGAAACCTGCCCAGAACCACATAACTAGTGAGTGCTGTTGTTATTGTCCAGCCACCAAATCATGTCTAACTCTTTGTGACCCCATGGACTGCAGCACATCAGGCCTCCTATCCCTCACCATCTCCTGGAGTTTGCCCAAGTTCATGTCCATTGAATCAGTTATGCCTTGCAGCCATCTCATCCTCTGTTGCCCTCTTCTGCTACTGGTGAGTAGCAGTGTCAGAATTCAGACCCGGTAGCCTCACCCTAGAAGCTTATTCCTAACCATTATACTGTACTGCATGTACATCTCTTCATGACAAATAGATGGGGAAACAATGGAAACAGTGACAGACTTCATTTGGGGGGCTCCAAAATCACTGCAGATGGTGACTGCAGCCGTGAAATTAAAAGACACTTGCTTCTTGGAAGAAAAGCTATGTGTAACCTAGACAGCATATTAAAAAGCAGAGACATCATTTTGCTAACAAAGGTCCATCTAGTCAAAGCTATGGTTTTTCCAGTAATCACGTATGGATATGAGAGTTGGACCATAAAGAAAGCTGAGCACTGAAGAATGGATGCTTTTGAACTGTGGTGTTGGAGAAGACTCTTGAAAGTCCCCTGGACTGCAAGAAGATCAAACCAGTCCACCCTAAAGGAAATCAAACCTGAATATTCATTGGAAGGACTAATGCTGAACCTGAAGTTAAGAACTGACTCATTTGAAAAGACCCTGATGATGGAAAAGATTGAAGGCAGGAAGAGAAGGGGACAGCAGAGGATGAGATGGTTGTATGGCATCACCGACTCGATGGACATGAGTTTGAGCAAGCTCCGGGAGTTGGTGATGGACAGGGAAGCCTGGTGTGCTGCAGTCCATGGGGTCACAAAGAGAAGGACACAAGTGAGTGACTGAACTGAACTGTACTGCTAGGAGCTACCCTCATGAAGAGGCTATGATCTTCAGTGAAGGGGGGCCCATCTGAAAGCTTACCTCATTGGGGGTTGTGTCCCTGGCAAATATGGGCCAGGTCTTCCAGTTCATGTCAAGCCGGTACTGCTGGTGCACGTGTTCGCCCAGCCCGTACACATTGGCACTAGGCAGTTGGATGGAGAGCTGCAGGAACTGGTCAGCAAACAGCAGGGGCCCGACGCTGGAGTCAAACCTGGACACAGGTAGAAAACATGGGACAGGTAGGCAAGTGTGCAGAGAATGCAGCTGCTTAGAACGGTGTGCGGTGCTGTCCTGTCCTCAGTCACTCTGCCGTGTCCACCTCTTTGTGACCCCACGGACTGTAGTCCACCGGGCTCCTCTGTCCATGGGATTTTCCAGGCAAGAATACTGGAGTGGGTTGCCATTTCCTTCTCTAGGAGATCTTCCCAACCCAGGGACAGGACCCAGGGATCTCCTGCATTGGAGACTGGATTGGATCTCCTGCATTGGATTATTTACCACTAACACCACCTGGGAAGCACTCAAAGACTCAATGCTCCCTGTTTAATCGGCTCCATTTGCCCTTCTATGATATTTTCCAGCGGATAACAAGAAAGAGATCAGGTACCATTTGGCACATTTCTTAGATTTGTCCCCCTCATACTGTATTATGTGACCAGATTATTCTTACATTATAGTAGATGCTCCACAGAGAGCTACTGGTGCATAGGTGTTAGAAAGATGGAAGGAAAAAAAAGGACAATAAAGAGGAAAAATGACCTAATGGAAGGAAGAAGAAGAAAAAGGACACAGCCCAGTGCCTGGCCTATAATAAATGCTTAGTAATAACAGAGGAGGAGGAGTAGAAAGATGAGGAGGAGAAAGGAGGGGGAGAAAGAGAAAGAGTGGAGCAGAAAGAAAGAGGCAGAAAGGCAGAGAAAAGTCTGCATTTGAAGGTGGAGAATCTGATCACCATCAGTGGGCTTACAACCTTCTGGAATATTATAGAAAGGCATTCATTCTCAGGTTTGCAAACCTCCCTCCTCCATAACCTTCAGACTCATCTCTCTAGGTAAGTTTCCAAAACTTACAGAACACGATTGTTGCTCGTTCTGATCACTTTGATGCCAAACGGCTGTTTGGAGACCTCAACTTTATACATCAAGGAAGAGGCAGCATTTCCTGTGAAGGGTTGCACATGTTCATGGGGCACTTCGTATCTGTTCTGGTTTTGGTCAGTTAACTGTCCAGAGAGGTTAGCAAAAAAAAAGTCAAAATGAAAACATCTTTACTGTTTCTAAAACAGAAGCATGCCTACCAACACCATGCTTCCCAACACCTACGCTCGTGGCACTGAAATCTGGGCAGCAGATGACATTCTAATCTGAAATTATATCACCCAATTCGGATGTTTAACACTTGGACATAAGTTAGTCTTTAGGTAGACACTGTAAGTCTGCAGACATGACTTATCTCTAGAATTTTCAAAGCTGTGATCATTCTTTTCTTCCCCTCCCTACCACATTTCACATGGCATCAAGGGAAAATGCATGAAAGCCAAAACTCACCAGTGAACCCTATAATATATGTCTGGGAAGCTGTCACACTGAAGGAAGGCAATAAGTACCTTCAACATACAGGTGCTAAGTAAGAAAACAACAGTAGAGAAAAATACTCTACTAGCAAATTTTTCTCTTTTGTAGTAACTGCAGTCCTCAGGAAGGGAACAAGAACCTCTCAAAAATTTTTCTAAATAAGCAGGTATCATCTGATACCACTTATATGTGGAACCTAAAATATGACACAAATGAATGTATTTACAAAAGAAAAAGACACAAAGACATAGAAAACAAACTTATGGTTACCAAATGGGAAAGGGGGTTGAGGAGAGAGAAACTAGGAATTTGGGATTAGCAAATGAAATCTATAATATATAACATATATTAACATATATATAATACATAACAAAACTATAATATATAGCTTGAATATTTAAGAACAAGGTCCTACTGTAGAGCACAAAGAACTATATTCAATATCTTGTAATAAACTGTAATAGAAAATAAGATGAAAAATACAAATAAACAAACTACAACCTTAAAGTGGAAACGGTTAGATGTCTGGTATTCTGCTGTGAGAAGGACATTGTTGACATCATTTCCAAGCAGAGATGGAGAAGACAACCTTTTCAGCTGGGCTGTAAATCCTAACGTGAAAAGGAAGAGAGTTTTCAGAGCCAGCTGTGTAAATTCACAAATAACAGCCACATACAAGTAAGCTAAGTGTCAAAGGGGCTGGCAAAAAGCCTTTACTTCCCATCAGAAGAGGAGACACAGATGTGGACCTCATTATACATACATACCATGTTGGACCAGATTCTGAAGCTAGGAAGCTATTACCTTATTCAAAAGCTATGCCTCTCTTCTCCAAAATCTGAATAGAAACATCCCTCTCCTTCCATCAGCCCATCAATCACTCCTATACCCTTTACACTCTCAGTCCTGGATGCGTTCATATCCATTATTCCCTCTCTGTTGTCTTCATGTTACATCATAGGTGATCGTAGGTACCAATGCCATCTCCTTAGTTAGGTGACACAGCAGATGAGAGTCCAGGCCTTATTAGAAAAGCCCATTGGGCCAAGAGGCCCTGGAGGAGAGCATGCCTCTTCCTTTATGCTAAAGAGCCTCCCCAAAGTGCTCAACTTCTGTTATCCCTAGAATGTTCATTATTATGTCTGCATTTTAAGATGGGAGAAAAGAAGGAGGTATGTTTAGTCCATGAACAGTGACACTGACTAGCTAACTTTAATAAAATGTTGATAAAATTGGAATTGTTTCCATATCATTAAAATTGCATTGTATTAGGATTGTTGGTAGTCTCAGAAGTGACTGAGTCCAAAACTCTCTCTTTAAAAGTTAGAAAGTTGGGGAATGAAGAGATCACAATGTATGGACAACGTTACATGAGGAAATGGAAATCCACTCCAGTATTCTTGCCTGAAAAATCCCATGCACAGAGGAGCCTGGTGGGCTACAGTCCAAGGGGTCACAAAGAGCACACTCACACACACATAAGGACAAAGCCAGGAACAGGAAGTATCTCCCAGCTCTTAAGACAGAGAGTGATCTTCTCCCTTGATGCCAAAGAGACTCCAGGCAGGGCTTGAGGGCAGCGCCCATTCTATCACAGGCACCGTGGCCGCACAGAGCAACACCCTGCCTGCTGCTACAGCTGCCTGCTGCCGTGTCCAGGGCCGCTCCAGAGGACCTGGAGTTCCTTCTTCAGGACACAGCTCGGCTTACCTGCATTTGTGTTCACGAGGTCACCCCCTACTTGATAGCCATGACTCTTAGAATAGTAGCACCAGGGTATGCTTATGGTTCCCTGAGGCCTCCAGCAGCAGCCACGCTGGTCACAGGTAGCCTGAAATAAGAGATCAGTCAGAGTAACCCCATTCATTGATAAATATGATTGGAGCTTGTGGTCTTATAAACTTTGTTTTACAAATAAGCAACCTGATAGTCAGAGGAATCGTGCTGCAGCCCAGTCCCTGCAGTGTTTGCCCTCAAAACTCATTTTTCTGGCTAACATCCTTCGTTGTTATTGTTATCAGATAACAATATATGATTGCAGTGCATTCTATACCTCTCATCAAAATAAAACTGGATAAATTTATTTAAAGATTCTAAACTACCATATAGTTATATCACCAGTAAGCCAAAATGACAAATGCAGCTTCATTAATTTTGATTTTGGCTTTTTAAAAAAAGACTTTGCAATTGACTTTATTCAGAAGCTTTAAAATCAAAGTAAATTTGCTTTGACTTTTAAATGTGTATATTATATATCTGTGTATTTAGTATATGTGACATTATGCATATATATTATGTATATTCGTAAATATATATATACATTTTTATATGTAGTCTCTCAATTCATCCCAAGGCAGAAAGCAACTGTTCCATGACACCCAAATAGATTCTAATTCTTATTTTTAAAAGTTACCTGCCTTTAACCGTAATTAATGACTCAATCACATGTATACTACAGGCTACCCAGGTGGCACTAGTGGTAAAGAGCCCTCCTGCCAACAGAAGAAACATGAGAGATGCGACTTTGATCCCTGGGTGAGGAAGATCCCCTGGAGAAGGAAATGGCAACCCACTCCAGTATTCTTGCCTGGAAAATCCCACGAACAGAGGAGCCTGGCAGGCTACAGTCCATAGAGTCACAAAGAGTAGGACATGACTGAAGTGACTTAGCCTGCATGCACATGGATAACTAAAATGAATACAATCTCTTTCTCATATCAACTAATCTGGAAGAAGCAGTCAAATTAAATACAACAAAAAGCAAAGAATGTGCTCCTCTTGAAGAGTGATAATAAAATATTATAGCAAAAATAATAGGTTGTAGCTCCCAAGATCAGATTAGAGAATGTCTCCTGTCTCACTCCCTGTCTTTCCCTTGTTCTGCTGGAGCCCTCACTCTGGGAGAAGTGAGGTGCTGGACTGCAGAGTGACCCACATGGTGAGGACCTGAGGGAGGCCTCTGGCCAACACCCAGCAAGGAACTGAGGCCCTCAGCCCAACCATCCTTGAGCAGCTGAATTCTGCTAATAATTACAGTAATCACAACACACTCCCTTGAAAAGGATCATCCCTCCATCCCAACAGACACCTCGACCGCAGTGTGTTAGCCAAGAGCACCCAGATACACCAAGGCCAGATTTCTGACCATAGAAACTGTGAGGAAATAATGTCTGCTGTGCCAAGCCATTATTTTGGAGATAATTTCTTCCACAGCAACAGATAATGAACACACCCTGCTACATTATTTTACAGATGAAGAACCTCAGGCCACAGAATTCAAAGTTCACAGGGGTGAAGTGATTTGCCAAAGCTCACTTAGTTAGCTATGGAGAAGGCAAGGATCAAAATTTAGTTCTCTTGCTCTCTGTTTCTTTGTTTCTGTAGTCTGGGTTGAGTATCTGCTGAACATACTTTCAGGGGGAGATGGAAATGCTTCACGAATGTAAGACACAAAAATTGCTTAGATACATGAACAATTAGATTTAGTCAAATGCTAATTTTTATGCTAATAACTGATATTAAGGATCAAAAAATGGTGTCCATCTATGGTTTCTATTGCTATGGAATCAGGCTTCGTTGTGAACTCAACTAGTCCACAGGTTTTGTTTTTTCTTTTCAAAACCCATTCAGATGAAACTTCAGTATAACAGGAAAAGAGAAAGGTGTTGAAAAGAGTGTTAAGTAGAATGGTTTCAGGATGCTCCCTGGAGCTTAATAATCTCTTCATTGAATTGGAAAGGGCAAAGATCAAAGAGTGGCCCAGACTGCAGAAGTGTTGGCTGCCTGGAAACCCCAGGCCCTGCAGCTGAGCTAAACAGTGATGAGAAGCAATGTGGGATGAAGCAGAGCCCAGGCACACAGGCAAGAAAGTCAAGAGTATGCGAAATGTCGGAAATGAGTTGCACAGAAAAGCTATGAAAAAGACAACATGAACAGGACTGAAGGCACACAAAAAGAATCAGACCTAAACCCAAGACACAAAACACCCCTTTAAGTTAAACCTGAGAATTAAAATGTAAGAGACACTGCCAAAATAATATAGGGTGCATCATTTCCAATACAGTACTGAGGAGAAAAATCTCTCAATGCAAAAAATAAGGAAAGAAAACATGTATGTGGGAGTGAAGGTGAGTGGGGAGCAGTACACGAAAAAAAGAACAAATGGAAAACACGAAATGAGACTGTAGCTTTTCAGGTCAATTACTACATGGCTTAAATAATTAATTCAGCAAACAAAGATGATATGATTACATTTACAGAAATACATTCAGTTGAAGTTGCTTATAGACAGCACACCCAAAATTTAAGCTTACAAAAGCACCGAAAATGGGGGAAACAGCTATGTGAGGAGAATACTAACCAAAGAATAGAACAACTATAGTAATAGCTGACAAGTAGACTTTAAGTAAATATTCATTATTAGGGAGACACAGAGTCACTATATGAAGAGGAAATCTCACCAGGAAGATATGACATCTCAAACCTGATATACACCTGATAATAAAGATAATAAAGATAATTTTTAAAAATTTTATTAAAGATAATAAAAAAGTATTTACAGGAAAAAAATTTAAGGAGTCAAAACGCCAACCTGAAAAAGATATTAATTATATCATGGAATAGTTTTAAAGGACTCCCTCAGTAATTGATAGATAAAGTATACAAAAAAGTGAAGCTACTTTGCTTCTTGCTTAATAGATACATACAGGCTCCTACACTAACACAAAGAGAAACACTGGATTGAACTCAGAGATGGTGAGAAACCAGATGTTGAAGACACTGTTTATGACCTAGTCAAGCTCTGCTCCCCCTGAGTCTTTCTCCTCCAACCCTCAATCCTTCTTAACATTTAGAGAGAGAGGAAAAGAAACAAATAAGCAAGCATTTAGTATCATAACCAAACTTGAAAGAAAAAGGAAACCTAGAATACAGTCTTATCCATGAATGTAAAAACCTAAAAGAGCACACAGCTTTAAATCAGCAGCATATTAAATAAAGAGCGAGTGGTGCTTCTCCCAGAAACACAAGAATTGTTTAATACTAGGAAACCCACTGTATAATTTGTCATAACTTATTAAAGGAAGTACACAGTACAACCCTTTAAGTTGATCAGCAATTCAAGATAAAATTCTTGGCAAACTGAGAATAAAAGTAAGTTTCTTAGTTGGATAATGGGTATCTACCTAAAACCTATAATAAGCATCTCACTAAATGTGAAATGTTAGAAACATTCCCTTTAAAATCAGAAAAAAAAGGTAGATGACCTATATCTATGACTTATTATAATTAAATATGTATAGGAGGTCCTAACACTACAAAACTAATAAGAAAATAAAGAAAATTTGCTATATGACTCGGGGAACTCAAACTTGGGCTTTGTGACAACAGAGACAGGTGGGATGGGGTGGGAGGTGGGAGGGAGATTCAAAAGGGAGGGACATATCTATATCTATGGTTGATTCATGTTGATGTATGGCAGAAATCAACACAATATTGTAAAGCAATTATCCTTCAATTAAAACTAAATATGTTTTAAAAAGAAATATAAATTAATTAATTTTTTAAAAATTATAAAACAAAAAGGATGAAGCTAAGATGTCATTATTTTCTGACATGATATTGTATAATTAAAATCCAAGAACATTTACAGAAATAAATTTATACTAAATAAGTTAATTATTATATTAGATCTTCTGTTTTCTTTTAAAGTTATAATTTTTTTTGCTTTTAGTGTTCCTGCAGTTGTTCCTTTAGATTGAGCTTGATTACACTAAAATATAAAACATCTGTTCATTAAGACAGCATAAAATAGGTTAGCACCACCTCATAACAGCAGAAGACATTTGCAACATGTATAATAAAAACAAGGAGGAAAATCTAGAATAAGACAAGGAAGAAATGTGTACAAATCAGAATGAGTTGAAAATAATTTACTGATAAGACTATATATGCCTTGGAATGTGTTCATCATTAGGTCATTAGGAAGCAGCAGATCTAAGATTAAATTGAAATATCAGGACCTCAGCAACTGTAGCATTTATAAAAGACAGAAAGCAAGATTGCAAGGACAGATGCAAACAGGCGAGAAGGAAGCATCCCAGGTGCAACGAGAGTCAGCCTGAGTGAGTCAGAATGAGCCATCTCCTGCCGCTGGAGGAAAAGGGTCCACAGTGGACCTTGCTCATTCAGCCCTGCCAACCATCCTGCCTCAGGTGCTGGTTCCTCTAGCCCTCCATCCCTCCATCCTCTTCTCACTATACCATCCAGTGGCTCTCTTGTTAACTACAGCGTTTAGTAGCATTCCTGGCACTTGTTCAGTAGTCATTTGTTAATGAATAAATTTCAGTGTCTGCATTGTCTCATGTCACTGATAAGGACTTAACAGTCTGCAAGGGACATGTGACTTAGTGACCGACTGGCAGGGTTTTTCAGAAGTACAGCCAAGACCAGAAGTTAACACCCTGACTCCCCAACAGGCTGCTGCCCAATGGCTACACTATCAGTTCAAGACAACTTAAGTCTATGTTCAGGCCTTTGCAGCTCACTGCCCTTCCCAGTACAGTACAATGGCTCTTAATTAATGTTGTGTGGACACAGAGTAATTCTGAGGTTGGAGACTAATAATGATCTGATATTACTTGCTAATATGCTATAAAACTCGCTCCATTAAACACTTATTGATAAGAAATTAGAATTTGGAAAAAGACATAAGTAATAAGTAATTACCAGGTATGTTTGTTATCAAATATGACAAAATTTCTGAATAAGAAATAGGGTGACCACTCAAATGTCATCAAAAAGATTACCATTAGTATTATTATTAATCTTATCCACAGGAAACACATAATTGTAAATTGTTCTCAGCTTAACTAAATGGTTACTCAGGGTTTGTAGGTTTAGTTTAACCATGTAAATCTCTTTTTATACAATACATTCCAATCCTGAAAATCAATGAGTTGAAATTTATTGCCTACCATCTCTCTCCCGAGCTGGATATCTGGAATTTATGCTAAATATTTCTGCTCCCTGCCATCCGTGGGATCATGCAACTAAATTCTGTAATGGTGGATAAAAGGCTTCATCAGGGAAGGGGAAAGTCATATGCTCTTTCAGAATGGAGAGGTTCAGGGTAAGTATAGGGTGTGAGCTAAATTGCTTCAGTCGTGTCCGACTCTTTGCTACCCTATGGACTGTAACCTGCCTGGCTCCTCTGTCCATGGGATTCTCCAGGCAAGAATATTGGAGTGGGTTGCCATGCCCTCCAGCTGTCCCTAAAATCTGCATGGGTGGGACGGTCTAAGGGACACTACACTACACCAAACTACACTGCACTACACTACAGAGGCACAGAAAAGGGTAATCAGAGTCTTAGATGACAGGAGGAAGTGTTTGAATGTTACCCAATGCATTGGAATATATGCTGTAGGTACTCTAGTTAGGTAGAAATCGAATGCAAGTAGGATGTTCAGGAGAGTAGCTTCAACCATGCATGTAATGAAGCAGGCAGGAGGGGCAGAAATGGAATTCAGAAGAGATGCTCGCAGGCGACTGAGTAACCCAGGCATGAAGTAAATGTTACTTCATGCCTGGGTTACTCAGTCTTACTCAGTACCTGAGCATGACAGCAGTGAGAATGGGAACAAAGTGCTTTTTCTAGAAAATATTGTTAAGAAAAATGTTTTTTAAAATACATGAAATACTGACCAAAAGCTCTGAGGGGAAGAGTCAAGCAAAAGTTATGCTGTTCCAGCCTCAGAGACTAGAAGCATAACAGAACTGCCCAGACAAATCTGCAGTTGAGACAGGAAAGCAGATTTGATGAGGAGGTGGTGAGTTCCAGTGACATGATTGTGAGACATCCAGGTGAAGACGCCCTGTAACCAGCCGCTAATCCAGAACTATAGATCAGGACTAGAGGTTTAGCTACTAATAACTGAGCCATCTCTCCTTCTGAGACCCATGGAAGGGGCTCTTGAGCCCATTCTCTCTAAAAAGGCTCCTAAGAGCACTGGGGGCGTGGTTGACAGATGACTTTATTATGTCCTGGACACAGGATTCCCTCCCTTTACTGGGATAAGAAAAAAATGGGGTTTACCACAAAGAATCATCTGAAGGGAGATTTATACTGTTAATTCTTCAACCCCAGAGAAGAGAAAGTGAGAGGAATAATAAAACTTTACAGCAATGGCCTCAGCAGTAAAAACATTGTGCCCAGCCTGGCATCATGTTCATAATTTCTTCCCACTTCCCTCCCCCATATAGCCATAATACTTTCCTTCAACAAATACACTTATCTATATGTATATAGATACTTTAACATTAAGCATCTATATAGATATTTATCTATATCTATAGATACACGTACACATCATTACTCACAGAATCAGAGCCTCTCAACAACAGCCTGGATCAGCATATAGCACCCAGGATACTTAAAACACACAACAAAATACCTAAGAAATGCCTTCTATGAAAAACCCAATCCCTTAAAGTGCTTTCTAGAGTCTTTCCCTCTGGCTAGGCTGAAGAGGAGCAGGCTGGTGACTGAATGCGAAGGTCATAGATTAGTTCCCTTGGGTATAACACATAGAAGAAAGGCAAAGGTTGTTTACTGAACTACGATCTTGATACCACAGCATTTATTAAAAGGCCTTATAATAAAACTAAAGACCGACTCCTGAGGCAGCAATGACATGTGAAGTTCACGTGGCCAGCAACAAGATGGGGTGTTGCAGGAGGGTGGACAGGCTGAAGATGCATTCGTCTTCCAAGCGGGCTTCTGAGCAAGTAGTTTCCTAGCACGCTATCACAGGGGCAGGTAAATGGGTGTGGATCTGCTTTCCGGAAACATCCTGCTTCAGCACAACCTGCCTAGACCACAACTTCCCATTGCTGTTGACACAGCAGCACAGGGATGGTCCTCCACAGCAAGCTCTGATCTGCCTTATAGTACCGGACGCTGCATGCTCTCTGGCGCCCATCCTGTATTTGGCCATACGGGACCACTTGATATGTCCCGTGTATGCCCCACACGGCCTCTTCTGTCACTTGTGTGCACTGTCTCCTCTTCTCTGAATTCACTTTCCGTTTCTCTCATCTCTGTCAAAAATCCTACTTATTGCTGATTCCAGACCGCCACCTTCTCCTTGGTAATAATCTCTTCTGTTTTGTGATCCACACAGTATTTTATTTACAACTTATAAATTTTTGTCTTATAGTCTTGTTATTTCTTTACATCAGTTATCTCCTCTACCTATTGAATCTATCATCTAAAACACTAAACTTTTTGACATTTGGCCCCAGACTGAAGTGCCTTTTTTTTCCTTTCTCTCTTCTATCTTCTTTTTCCTTTATTTCTACATCTTTTCTTCTCTCTTTTCTTAGTTTCTGATTATATGATTTCATTCAGCCCTCAGCGGCTTCTCCTAGATGCTATGTGCCACATAAAAAAAACAAACTTCTCTACTCCAAATCCAAGGTCTTCCAAAGTCTGAATCCACCTTTTTTTGCTCAGATTCATTTCTTCCTACTCCAAGCAGGCATCTCTCTTCACTAATCCATGAGTGCGTTACATTCATTTTGCTCAGGATAAGATGCCAGATGAAGGGTGCAAGAGTCTTGGTGAGATGAACTGGTCTAATTGGGATTCCTTCTGAGTTTGGCAGGCAGGAGGAGAAGGGCCAACAGAGGACCAGATGGCTGGATGGTATCACTGACTCAATGCTCGTGAACTTGAGCAAACTCTGGGAGATAGTGAAGGAAAGGACAGGGGAGGCTGGTGTGCTGTACTCCATGGGATCGCAGAGAGTTGGACATGACTTAGCAACTCAACAACAAAAACAACCATGTTGGAGCTCTCTCTTGCCTTCAATGTAGCCTCTGAGCTTCCTGACTAGTTCTGTCAAATCACAGAGAAGTAGGAGAAGTCCTAACTACAGTAATTTGAACAGAGACACACATACACACACGGAGAATGCCATGTGAAGATAGAGGCAGAGAATGGAGTGATGTAGCTTCAAGCCAAGAAACACCAAGCACTGTGGCATCACCAGAAGTTAGGACAAATGCATGGAACAGATTCTTCTAAAGAGCTCTCAAAAGGAACCAATCCTAGACATCCCTGATAGTCCAGTAGTTAAGAATCTGCCTGCCAATGCAGGGGACACAGGTTCGATCCCAGGTCCAGGAAGGGCCCACATGCCACAGGGCAACTGAGCCTGTGTGCCACAACTAGTGAAGCCCACACCCTAGAGCTCATGCTCTGCAACAAGAGAAGCCACCACAATGAAAAGCCCACACGCAACAACTAGAGTAGCCCCACCCGCCGCCACAACTAGAGAAAGCCCGAGCATAGCAACAAAGACCCAGAACAGCCAAAAATAAATAAATAATTTTTTTTTTTTTAAAAGGAACCAGCCCTAACAACATCTTGATCTTGGACTTCTAGCCTCCAGGTGTATGAGAGAAAAACATAGAAATACAATGCCTTTTGGTATTAGGACCTTTAGACAAACTAAAATAGTATCTCTCAAGAACATCACAGATTTTTCCAGCCCACAAACAATAGGACAGCACAGAGGTAAATGTGAGGGTGCCACATGCCCAAGACTTACAGGCAGCAAGCATCCTCTCTGTGCCTGGTACAAACCTGCCATTACATGTCAGTGGACTTCACTCAGAAGCCTGCATTTTGTGTTTATTCACTCCCAACATGAAATGTGACTGATATGGTGTGTCCAATGCACTTTATACTCCTAATATCCTGCTGGATTTCAGCTGATGATCAAGAAACATTGCCCTACAGTAAATGTCCAGATGTCTGTACTATCTTTAATCTGGTATTTATTACCTCTTCCTTCAAAACTTGGCTCTGGAAAGTGAAAGTCGCTCAGTTGTGTCTGACTCTTTGCAACCTCATGGACCTTGGAATTCTCCAGGCCAGGATACTGGAGTGGGTAGCCATTCCCTTCTCCAGGGGATCTTCCCAATCCAGGGATCGAACCCAGGTGTCCCACATCACAGGTGGATTCTTTACCAGCTGAGCCACAAAGGAAGGCTCTGGAAATTTTGTCCTTATTTGAAATACTATTTTGTGCCTGTGGCTGACTTTTTATTGTATCCTAGAAAACCTATTGGAAATGTGTAAGGAAAAAAGAGAGACAGACAGAGGAGAGAAGAAAGAGTCAGAGAGAACTAGTAACCAAGCAGTGTTACCAGATAAAAGACAAATACATTTTTAGTATGAGTAAGTCCCCAGTCTTACTCAGAACATATACTAAAACAAAATTCATTGTTTATCTGAAGTTAAATTTGACTGGGCAGCCTATACTTTTATGTGCTGAATCCAGCAACCCGAGGGAATTTTCTAGTTCTTTTCCTAAAGCTGCACTGTCATTTAAACCTGAATACAGAATTACTTTTTCTGAGTCAGCAATAACTGCAATGCAAACAATTCTAGAGGCTACAAATAAACAAACAAAAAACACTTTATCCAATTGCATAAACTCTTAAATGCAAACCAGATCCATAACTCAAACCTTTGTTGGTGATTGGTCAGGGATGCAGTTTATCCGTTCCGAGTCATTTACCACTGGGCACTCGGCAGAACCAGGAGTGGTACTTGTCCCAGGATCTGGGCTAACTGTCGCCCCAGTATCTAGGATTATCCCAAAAACAAACATAAGACCATCAGACAGAATTAACATCACAGGCATTTGATACCCCCATAGCTCTCAACACCTCTAATTATATGGATGTCACTACTGACTGGGCTTCACTCTGTGACTTTGAAATGTACATATTCACCTTATAAAGCTTCATTTTGTTCTTGCTGACTGCATTTAACCCTATATATACCTGTACCTGGAGAAGAGCATGACAACCCACTTCAGTATTCTTGCCTGGGAAATCCTATGGACAGAGAAGCCTGGCAGGCTACAGTCCATAGGGTTGCAAAGAGTCGGACACAACTGAAGCAACTTAGCATGTATGCATACCTGCACCATCTCCTTCTACCAGCAAGGCCTTCCCCGAGTGCATACAAGAGCAAGGAGTTGGATTCCACCATTAGATTGCAAGCTCATCAAAGATTTCTTTAGGGCTCTCTACAATAAGCTCATAACAATATTAGGACAAAACAATGAGGCATTTAATAAGGTTTCTTCTAGGGTTTCCTATTCAAAGTGGTAGATTGGGATTTCCCTGGTGGTCCAGTGGTTTAAAGACTTCATTTTCCAATGCAGGGAGTACAGGCTTGATCCCTAATTGAGGAGCTAAGATAAGATCCCACCCACATGCCTCAAGGTCAAAAACCAAACATAAAACAGAAGCAATATTGTAACAAATTCAATAAAGACTAAAAATGACCCACATCAGAAGCAAACAAACAAAAAACTTTCAAAAAAAAAGCAAACAAAATACCCCAAAATTGGTGGATTACAAGAACTTCTTATTTGTGCCAGTTTCTGCATGCAGGCTTTAGTTTCATCTTCAGGATCAGAGAATTTTAAGAACTGAACAACTTTTGAGATTATTTAATCTAGCTTCCCACAAAAGTAGAAATGGCATGGCTAAGAATAAGGGAAGGAGGGAACAGTTTTTCCTCTGGCTACACACTGGCCCTCGTTGCCTGCCCCAACTAGGAAGCTGCTCTTAGATGAAGCCCAGATACAAAATCATGGATAACTCAGCACAATCTAGCCCTGCTTTGAAAATAATACAGTTCAATTAACTTTTAATAAACAACTCTATTAGCTGTTATTTTTTTAAAGAACAAACTTGGGCCTAATATGCTTTACTTGATTGTATACTTATTTGACTACGTTTTATATCAGTTTAGTCGCTCAGTCATGTCTGACTCTTTGCGACCCCATGGACTGCAGCACACCGGGCTTCCCTGTCCATCACCAGCTCCTGGAGCTTGCTCAAATTCCATCGAGTCGGTGATGCCGTCCAATCATCTTATCCTCTGTTGTCCCCTTCTACTCCTGCCTTCAATCTTTCCCAGCTTCAGGGTCTTTTCCCATGAGTCAGTTCTTTGCATCAGGTGGCCAAAGTATTGGAGTTTCATATAAGGGTATTATTAATTATTATTGTGAAAACATATAATTATTCAATGAAATTTGGCCAATATATTTCAAGTGCCAGTTGTGGAATCCTGTACTATGCTAAACTGGGGAATAAAAGTGTCAGAGCTAGGCCTACAGTGTATACCTGTTGTGCTGTCACATTATTTTGCTGACAAAGGTCCGTCTAGTCAAGGCTGTGGTTTTTCCAGTAGTCATAGTCATCTATGGATGTGAGAGCTGGACCATAAAGAAAGCTGAACGCTGAAGAACTGATGTTTTTGAACTATGGTGTTGGAAAAGACCCTTGAGAGTCCCTTGGACTACAAGGAGATCCAACCAGTCCATCCTAAAGGAGATCAGTCCTGGGTGTTCATTGGAAGGACTGATGCTGAAGCTGAAACTCCAATAATTTGGCCACCTCATGCTAAGAGCTGACTCTGGAAAAGACCCTGATGCTGGGAAAGATTGAAGGTGGGAAGAGAAGGGGATGACAGAGGATGAGATGGTTGGATGGTATCACTGACTCAATGGACATGAGTTTGAGCAGGCTCTGGGAGTTGGTGATGGACAGGGAGGCCTGGCGCGCTGCAGTCCATGGGGTCGCAGGGAGTCAGACACAACTGAGTGACTGAACTGAACTGAACTGAACAGAACAGAACTGCGCTGTCACGGTTTGAGTCAGGTGATCCCCAACACACACATACACTACACATACAGGCTCACACCAGTGAACATGAAACCATTACTTCCCTGCCATTTATGAGATTTCTGCTTTGAAAAGAGCAACATATGGAGGGATAAGCCCAGACTTCCTTGTTACCCTGTGATTCCAGGGAATCTCTGGCTGAAAGCACGAAGATAGGAATAGTGATGATAAACACCACAAGCAGAAGAACACTGAGCATAAGCTCCAAAGTAGTGAACTTTTTCAGCTTCTTCCTTGCCATCTACAAAGAAAGAGAAAACAATTTTAGATTTGAGTTTTCTTTCACATATAGGCAGCGAAGTTTTTTTAATGGAAAAGCTCAAATGTATATACAAGAGGAATGAGTAAAATAACAAAGGCCCGGGTACTCATCAACTATTAATAGATTTTAAAAGTATCAATTGGCTAATCTCACTCTAAAGTAAGTGTTAGTCACACAGTCATGTCTAACTCTTTGCGACCCCATGGACTGTAGCCCGCCAGGCTCCTCTGTCCATGGGATTCTTCAGGCAAGAATACTGGAGTGGGTTGCCATTTCACTCTTCAGGGAAACCTTCCTGACCCAGGGATCAAACCCGAGTCTCTTGCATTGGCAGGCAGACTCTTTACCACTGAGCCACCGGGGAAGTCCAATACTATTCTGAATACTATTTCCCACGTAAAGGAAACATCTCTAAGAACTCCTTAGAGATGTTTAATTTGAGCCTGGGGCAGGAAATGTACAAAAGGAGCTTAGGTTATCATGTTAAACCAGCAAGCAGGGAGCTACCAAAAAGTACCAGGAGAGACTCTCACTGGGTAAAGTGGGACAATATGAGCATTAATAATAATAATGCCATCAATGGACTAATATGGATGAAATGTATTTAAATCTATGAGTTCATAAAGATTTTGGACTAAAAAATCTCATTGATCCCCTTTGGAGGATTCTAGGAGAAAAACTCCTTAGTTTGAAAACCAGTAAATAAAAAGTCAAATGTTTATCCTACCTTTCCTCTACAAACTGTTCCTTTATAAACCGAATGATGGATGAGGGAAAATTTATTTCTATAGGAATATTTCATTTACTAAGTAAGCAAAGAATGATAAAATTACAGTGTCACTGCATCACAACTCCTAATGAAATAGTGGAGTGAAGAAATGCTCCCCGATGGCTGTGAACAGTTAAAGCAAAAAAAGAATCTGCTAGATTTTATGTATGTCCTGCTGGAAGATGCTGTTCCCATGTAAGCACCATCCATGCTACAGAAAACAAATCTGTATCTGTCAGAACTTCAGGTCTAATAATTTACAGGAAATATAAGGATGGAGAGACATGTTGGGCTGCATGGAGATGCAATCAACAAAGTTAAGTATTCCAAACCCACAGGAATTGTGAGATAATAAATGTTTATTGCTTCAAGCCATTACATTTGGGGCAATTTGTTATGCAACAATAGATAATTAATATACATGAGCAAATATGACTTTTGGAAAAATATCATTTACATTTTAAAAAAATCTGTTTGACTCTCATCAAAAAGTCCTTTTGCATTATATATTTAAATATGGTTACCTGCTCTATGGAACAAAGATTAATAAGTTTCTAGCTATAGGAGAGACATATTTCCTTAGCTTTAAAGGAAAAAAAATCCCTCATCAGCATCATCTGGTTGACCTTACTTCCCAAATTATAAGGATCTCAGTGGTGAAACCTTACCATGTCCTAAATTGGAAATATGAATCAGAAAAAATTAAGATCAAGAAAAATGACAAACATGTATACTTATGGCTGATCCACGTGGCTGTTCAGCAGAAACCAACTCAATTGTAAAGCAATTATCCTCCAATTAAAAATAAATTTTTAAAAAAGTTTAAGAAAGAAAAATGACAGGAGGCAAATAGAATAAGGAAGCAATTTAAATAGATTTAACTGCTTTTAAGAGAAAAATTGTTAAAAGAAAAAACTTACTTAGCAGACTGTCGTCAATCTTTGGATATTCTATTTCATGTGACAAGCAAAAACTGTGCAATTACAATGATAAAAATCACTACCAACAATTGATATAATGTTGCTAAGAAGTGCTAAGAAGATTACATAATTTGTTGCACGTGATCTTCCTAACAACCCTCAGTGAGTTATTGCCACCATCTTCACTTTCAGATGAGGAAATAGAGCTTCAGCATGGTCATTTAACCTGCCTGACTTCACACAGATGATAAAGGGCAAAGTCACAGTTTGAATACCAGCCCTTTGTACCTCACAGCCAGAAGTTGTAACCACTACTCTGTTATTCCATGCCATAATGTCCATGGTGCACTCCAGAGAAAGCTTTTGGTGAGATTGTGCTTCTATCAGATAGTATCTTGGTCATTAACCAAGTGCTTAGAACGTGTGTGGCACGGGGTGAAGTGCATAACATGCATTATTTCATCTTGTCCTCACAACTATCCTCTAAGCTGAGACTGTATGGTAGGCTAGACTTTGATAAGTGCTCTGGAGAAAAAATAAAGCTTGGGTGGGGGAGGATGAGGAATGGGGGGCATGGGGGTGATGGTTGCTATTTTAATTAGGGAAAGTCTCATGGAAAAGCTGAAAGTTATTGCTGTACATAAATCATGTGGACTCCGTGGTCATTTTTTCCCTCTTGAATTAAAACAGTTATATGAATAATTGCTACAGCTCATTCTCCTGGTACTGCTCTAATCATTTAGGCAAAGTAGATAGATAAGTCAGGTGGGGCCCACACTTGAGATGGCTATCTAAATTCACTCGAAAAACTAGATAATTAATCTTCATTTTTTTATGTATAGCTGGCAGCTGATTGGCATATGGCAATTTAAGTCTTTTAAAAATTCTTTGACAACACAAGGCAAGAGCTCTTGTGGAAAAGAGAGGGTTTGTTTTACAGAGATTGAGAATAACTTGCAAAGAGGACCCCAGTGAGTCAAAGCTATTCCTCAAAACTCCTGGGCAAAATTTATTGGCTTGATACATTGTCATCTGGATATTTAGAGAATGGGAAGGAAAAAGGGAGCTAACCGTCTTTTTCTCCCAAGTCTTGTCACATCCAAAGTGCAAAGATCTAAAAGCTTGACCTAACTTAGCTGTGTGACATTGGAAAAACTGCTGAACCCCTCGGGGTCTCATTTTCCTCATCCGAACCCCAAATGGATCATCTCTAGAAGACAGCTATGACCCTCCTGTCACCCAGCAGCAGGGCGTGCAAAGGCCTATTTTCTCCATCACATTTGGCAGTTTGGGAAATTTTCAGATGGAAAATCTCTTCTTCTAGGGCCATCTGGCCCTTAGCATTCCATGCTCAGGGAGCAGTTTACATATAAAGTAATGGTATTAGCCCATCAAAATTCATTTGTAAGGGTTGCCTGATGCTAAAAATCATTGGCATCTGTGGAAGTGTGAGTGAAACAGTGACATGCTATGCTCAGTTGGGGTTACAGAGCAGAAGGGGCCCCCCCATCATTTGGTCCTTCCCAGTGCAGCAAAACAAAGACCCCTCTCTCTTCCTCCTGCCTGCCCGCCATGCATACACATGGCTCCACACCGTGATAAAGAGCCATAGACAGTTTAGAGGTTCAGATCACCCCTTCCGTGGAGGAAAGCCACCATTCAGACCCTCTATTGGGAACCCATGGAAGCCATTTCTAGTGAGACCTACGGGATTGATCGTGGTCTCCCTTCTGTTTCCCCAATTGCAACTCTTCCTTCTCACCTCTGTGGCTCATCGGAAAAGGAATGCCCACTGTGTCCAGCTAGACTCTCAACAACCAGTGAAGACAGGACTCTCTCTTACTTCGTTCTGTCAGAGAGGGGCGAGCAACGATCCATCACCTTTCCACTCCCCTAGGCATGCGTTTCATTTTGACATGGGACTGTCAGTCCAGACGTCGAGTCTTTCCCTTCATTTCTTTCTTCCAGACCCCACAGGAAATCTCTCACACTCCCCATGACATACCAAAGCAAGTACACACCCCAATACTTCACACACATACACACACACACCGGTTTAGACTCTTCCCCATAACAATTCTTTCTTTGATCAGCAAAGGCACCAAACTCACAGGGAGAGAAACAGATTTCTCAAGTTGCTGACTGTGATGGATTCTCGAAACACCACTTCTCAATCCCAGCTCCATGTCCTTTTACAAGGAACATCCCAAATTGCCCTCATCTAACTCCCAGATTCTAACTCCTTCCCCTCACTTCCCCCACCTGCTCTTAAGAATCAGCATTCACCTTGAATATTAAATCAATCATCACCACAGACACACACACATGTCTCAAGGAAAAACAGTTGAATTTTGTTAAATATGTGTTTGTATAATTTTGTGCTTTGTTATTGATGCTTATCTTTGGGTTTAACCAGTTAACAAGAGCATCTGATTGAAGGAGATGAGCACAAGTCCACACACACTTGTACATGCGCATCTGTAGCCATCGGTGAGCACACAGTTTAGGAACATACCTCATCAGCCCGAGGCTGCGTCCTCTCCCTGAAGGATGGGCTGGTAATCCGTGCAGAGCGCAGTCCAGAGAAAGCAGCCACAGCCCTGGTAACCGGTTACTGTGCTGATGTTAATGGAGTTCAAATGCAAATCACCGCCCAGCTCTTTCTCAGGCTCAGATTTGCTGGTTAATTAGTAATCAAGATCTTTCTCTGAGGCGAACATCCTTTAAGACCTTGGGGCAAGAAGCGACCACCCTGAACCCAGGGACACAGAATGTCTCTGCAGCCGTGACGCTCCTCGAGCCTGGTAGCAGAGCAAGACCGACTCAAAGTGCAGAAGGCAAAGAACAAGAACAACAAAACGATCTGGGTAGCCCAGAAGAGCTCCCTCTCTCCCAGGGACCCCAATCTCATTCGCTGATCAGTGTTTGAAGGAAATGGTTCTGAAAATGTTTACAAAATAGTTCTCTTCTTTTCCTGCCTCTCTTTAAAGCTGTATATATGTGCGCATGTGTATGTGGGCTAAAGAAACCCTTTGGCCATCTTATGCTTCCTCTGGACTGCTCTTAGGATTACATCTTTTATTTTTTTGTTGTTTTGTTTTTGATCAGTTTTTATTGGAGTGTAATTGTTGTTTTACAACGTTGTGTTGATCTCTGCGATACAGCAAAACGAATCAGCTACACGTACACACATATTCCCTCTTTTTTGGATTTCCTTCCCATTTGGGTCACCACAGAACATTGAGTGGAGTTCCCTAAGCTATACAGTAGGTTCTCTGTAACAAGTTTTTTTCTTCACACACTATCCACACAGTATCTTTATGAGATGGAGATTACTGCTGTCCTCATTGTACAGATGCAGGGGCTGAGGTGGTTGTTGTTTAGTCCCTCAGTCGTGCCTGACTCTTTGCAACCCCAAGGACTGTAGCTCTCCAGGCTCCTCTGTCCATAGGATTTCCTGGGCAAGAATACTGGAGTGGGTTGCCATTTCCTTCTCCAAGTATTACATTTTTTAAATGCATGAGACAAAATACAGAAGTATAAAATAAGGATACAAAAGAAACCAATTTCATTGAGTTACAGTTACTAAAATACTTCTTAAATTGCAGTATAATAATGTATGTTCTTTTTTAGTTCAGTCACTCAGTCATGTCCGACTCTTTACCACCCCATAGACTGCAGCACGCCAGGCTTCCCTGTCCATCACCAACTCCTGGAGCTTGCTCAAATTCATGTTCATTAAATCGGTAATTCCATCCAACCATCTCATCCTCTGTTGTCCCCGTCTCCTGCCTCCAATCTTTCCCAACATCAGGGTCTTTTCCAATGAGTCAGTTCTTAGCATCAGGTGGCCAAATTATTGGAGTTTCAGCTTCAGCATCAGTTCTTCCAATGAACACCCAGGACTGATCTCCTTTAGGATGGACTGGTTGGATCTCTTTGCAGTCCAAGGGACTCTCAAGAGTCTTCTCCAACACCAGAGTAGTCAATGTATGACAAAAACCACTACAATATTGTAAAGTAATTAGCCTCCAACTAATAAAAATAAATGAAAAATAAAAAAAAATAAAATGTCAAAAAAAAAAAAGAGCCTCAATTCTTCAGCACTCAGCTTTCTTTATAGTCCAACTCTCACATCCATACATGACTGCTAGAAAAACCATAGCCTTGACTAGACAGACCTTTGTTGGTAATGTCTCTGCTTTTTAATATGCTGTGTAGGTTGGTCATAGCTTTTCTTCCAAGAAGCAAGTGTCTTTTAATTTCATGGTTGCAGTCACCATCTGCTGTGATTTTGTAGCCTAAAAAAATAAAGTCTGCCACTGTTTCCATTGTTTCCCCATCTATTTGCATTGAAGTGATGGGACCAGATGCCATGATCTTAGTTTTCTGAATGTCGAGCTTTAAGTCAACTTTTTCACTCTCCTTTTTCACTCTCATCAAGAGGCTCTTTACTTCTTCACTTTCTGCCATAAGGGTGGTGTCATCTGCATATCTGAGTTTATTGATATTTCTCCCGGCAATCTTGATTCTAGCTTGGGCTTCATCCAGCCCAATGTTTCTCATGATGTACTCTGCATATAAGTTAAATAAGCAGGGTGACAGTATGCAGTGTTGACGTACTCCTTTCCCAATTTGGAACCAGTCTGTTGTTTCATGTCCAGTTCTAACTGTTGCTTCTTGACCTGCATACAGATTTCTTAAGAGACAGGTCAGGTGGTCTGGTATTCCCATCTCTTTAAGAATTTTCCAGTTTGCTGTGATCCACACAGTCAAAGTGCTTCTTTAAGGATATATTAACTAAGAAACCTAGCAGCTACTGCAGTTTCAAAACAGTGTAGACAGTATTTTGCAATTATCTTCGATATATGATATAAAAGTAACCGTGACCTCTCTTGGAACCAAAGTCTTCGATACTGCTCACACGACGGTGATTCATGGCCTGACTTTATACTTTGACAGATTAAATGTCAGCATTTCAGCAAAGAAAAAAGTATTTTCCCCTTCCAATTCACCTACTTTCTGAACTAAATGCATGAATCCCAGGTTAAGAACTCTATTGCTAGGCAGACCCTCCCTCAAAGTAAGACAGATAAGATACATTATTTTGTCATCTACATTTTGAGTCAGTCTTGCTCTGTTACCAGGCTCATAAATAGGCAGATTGGGGCTGACATACACACACTACCATACGTGAAATTAGTAACTAATAAGGGCTTACTGTATAGCAGAGGGAACTCTACTCAATAGCTTGTAATGACTTATATGGGAATAGAATCTAAAAAAGGGTGGATATATGTATAACTGATTCACTTTGTTCTACAGCAGAAACTAACACAACAACAGTGTAAATCAACTTTACTCCAATAAAGTGAAGTGAAAGTATCAGTCACTCAGTCGTGTCCAACTCTTTGCGACCCCATGGAGCCTGCTAGGCTCCTTTGCCCATGTAATTTTCCAGGCAAGAATACTGGAGTGGGTAGCCAAAGGGGATCTTCTTGACGCAGGGATCAGACTCGGATCTCCTGTATTTCAGGTAGATTCTTTACCGTCTGAGCCACCAGAGAAGCCCCAGTGATGCCAGTGATCCATGAACCCGTTATTGCCAGCCCCAGGGAAATAAGTATTAAAACTGAGGATAGGTATTTACAAACTTTTATTACCACTTGTCAGAGAAATTTCTGTCTCCTAAACCTAATAATAAAAAATGGAGCTTGTGTTTGTGTATATATATATATATATATGGTTTTTAATTTAATTCTCCTGGCCATTTATTTTTATTTCAAATTTATAAAAGTCTCAATCTGTGACCTAATGGAAAAATTTTTTAACCTTTTTTTTTTTTTTTAATGACAGGCCATTTTAAAAACTCAGCTCAACTATGATTAATACCTGGTCATTTGCTTTTCCGGATAAGAGAAAATTCAGGAAAAATTCAGGCGAAGGGACCTAAATTTATAAACTGTGTATCACCTAGAAAAACTAGACAAAAGTCAATATCTATTATCATTATTTCATTGTGAACACAGACTATTAAAAATGGAATGAATTTATCATTTTAAAGTTTACTCTCTTGTCATTTTTCTCATTTCATCAACCAGTGGAAATGATGGGAGCCAGTAAAACCTGCAGACCAGATACTGGAAATCCCCCATCTACTGTGTTTGTTTGGCACCACACAGTTAAAGAAATTAGAACTAGAAGAGGAAGGAAAGGAAAACTAAGGTGCATGGAGGCCTGCTGGGTACTGCAGTCTTTTGCTGACATTATCTCATCGGTATTCACAAAGGCCCAAGAGCAGCAAGGGTCTGAACTGCCAGCTGGATGCTTGTCAACTCTGCATCAGAGCCCACGTGGTCTGTTTAGTATTAACTCTAAAGAACGTTAGATATCATCACACAGAGCTCCCTCATTTTACAAGTGAGGAGACTGATCTGAATTCAAAGCCCAGGTGTGTTTACTGGCTGGGAAAGTACAGCCAAGTAAACCTCAGTTTCCTTAACCTAAATGAAGATAAAAGTGGCACTAGTGGTAAAGAATCCGCCTGCCAATGCAGGAGACATAAGAGATGAGGGTTCGATCCTGGGGTCCGGAAGATCCCCTGGAGGAGGAAATGGCAACCCACTCTGGTCATTCTTGCCTGGAAAATTCCATGGACAGAGGAGCCTGGCAGGCTACAGCCCATGGGGTCACAAAGAATCAGACACACGGAGCATGCACACACCCACACCCAATCAAATAATAAAGATTAAACCCTGTAACATAAGTAAAAGACTTGGTGTTATGCAATCAGCGGTGTCAGGTACAATTATTATGATCACTATGCATCTGTCACAGCTGTGACCAGAGCCCAGAACCTGGACTCCCAAATGCATGTGCCTTCAAATATGCCAATATCTCCTTCTCTCCTCAATCAGGATTCTTATTTATTTATTTATTGTAATTGGAGGCTAATTACTTTACAATATTGTAGTGGTTTTTACCATACATTTACATGAATCAGCCATGGACATACATGTGTCCCCCATCCTGAACCCCCCTCCTACCTCCTTCCCCATCCCATCCTGCAGGGTCATCCCAGTGCACTGACCCTGAGCATCCTGTCTCATTCATCGAACCTGGACTGGCGATCTCTTTCACATATGCTAATATACACGTTTCAGTGCTATTCTCTCAAATCATCCCACCCTCGCCTTCTCCCACAGAGTCCAAAAGTCTGTTCTTTACATCTGTGTCTCTTTTGCTGTCTCGCATATAGGATCATCATTACCATCTTTCTAAATTCTATATATATGAGTTAATATACTGTATTGGTGTTTTTCTTCCTGACTTACTTCACTCTGTACAATAGGCTCTGGTTTCAGGATTTTGATTGAAGTTTTTGTTCAGTTGCTAAGTCGTGGCCAACTCTTTGCGACCCCATGGACTACAGCACACCAGGCTTCCCTGTCCTTCACTGTCTCAGAATTTGTGCAAACTCATGTTCATTGAGTTGGTAATTCTATCCAACCATCTCATCCTCTGTTGCCCCCTTCTCCCGCCCTCAATCTTTCCCAGCATAGGGTCTTTTCCAATGAGTCAGCCCTAGGCATCAGGTGGCTGAAATGTTGGAGCTTCAGCTTCAGTCCTTCCAATGAATATTCAGGGTTGATTTCCTTTAGGATTGACTGGTTTGATCTCTTTGCTGTCTAAGGGACTCTCAAGAGTCTTCAGCACCTCAATTTGAAGGCATCAGTTCTTCAGTGTTCAGCCTTCTTTATGGTTCAACTCTCACATCCATACATGACTACTGGAAAAATCATGGTTTGACTACATGGACCTTTGTCCACACAGTGATGTCTCTGCCTTTTAATACACTGTTTACGTTTGTCATAGCTTTCCTTCCAAGGAGCAAACATCTTTTAATTTCATGGCTGCAATCACACGTAGTTATTATATGTGTGTTATAACTGAGGCTCTATCAGAATAGTAATGACAACAACATTTTGGGAACATTTATTATGACCCATACATTACACTAAATGATTCACAGGCAAGATTTCAATTTCTCCTCATAACTTCACTATGAGGCAGTGGCTGTTATCACCCCAGTTTTATTTTATCTTTTTTTTTTTTTGGCCAAGCCACACAGTATACAGGATCTTGGTTCCCCAACCAGGAATCAAGCCCACGCCCCCTGCAGTGGAAGCGCAGACTCTTAACCACTGAACCACCTAGGAAGGGCCTATTACCCAGTTTTAAAGTGGGGAAACCTGAGGCACAAAGAGCAACTGCCCACAGGTTGTGTAACCAACAGGAAGTCAAACCAGTGAGCAGACGCAGGCCGTCTCGTCAAGCCTGCACTGGAATACGAATGTGAGTGATGCCTCCATAACCTCACAGCCAGGAGCAGGTAAGAAGTTAAATGGCTCTGCTACAAAAGACAAGAGAGCACTGAAAAATGCCACTGGGAAAAGAACAACCCCAGCCGGGAGGGACAGGAAAGAAACCAAAGGCCAAGATGGATGGGAGTGGGGAGGGAAGGAGAGATGGAAGGAGACTGGGGGCTAAGGAATCAACAAGGCACAGAGCTTAGAAGAACGAGACCTGCTTTAGAAACTTTAGCAAAAAGACAGGGGAAGACAGTTGTGGGAAAGTCGGGGACGATATTGTAAAAGTACACTAGAGCCACCGCGTCACGGAGATTCTGTTAGCAAGGAGACTCCCACCAGCAATAGGGACCCACTGCAGACAAGACACTGCCCAGGCTGTCATTAACATGAAATAGATTTCTGAGTCTGGGATTTCTCTGCCTAGGATTCAATGTGCAGGATTATCTGTCTCTGTGAGTCTTTACTGAGAATATTGCTTCTTCCCACACCTCTAAACAGAACAAGTCATGTTCACAGGGAACGCTGGGACCTGTGTAAGCCGCATGTCCACTGGAGTGGCCCAAAAGTATGCAACTCTGCTACCATGAGATCCTCCATGGGCATTCCCAGAAGACCAAAGAGCTGGTGGATCACAGTCAATCTTGAGCAAGAAGACCATGCAACCTTTTCCAAACTTCAGAGTCCAAAAAAGACAGGCATGGTCTATTCTTCAGGATGAATCTCAAACTCTTCTCTCTCTCTTTAAGGCCCTCTTCGTCACTTTGATTCCACTAATCCAGTATTTTTTCATTAGGCGCCATTAAACTTAGCTCATGGCTGCTTCTGCATCATTGCCTGAGGGCAGCCCTCCTCCAGGGCTGGATCTACACCCTCTTGTCCTCTGTCTTCTGGAAAATCCCTCTCCTCTTGCAAAGCTAAGCTTAAAATCCACTTGGTCTGACATTTTCTCTAAATGCTCAACCTAACATTGGCGGTTCCCCATTTCTGAACAGCTAAAGTCACAGTACATTCAACACGGGTGTTCTGTTTTATAGGTGAGCATACCCCAAAATGCTCAGAGAACAGCTACCTCCCTTCAAGTCCCTGCTGGCTGAGGTCCCTCAGAGTCTCCATCAAAGCCCGACCCAAGCAAGGAACCTGGACTGACCTCTGAGCAGAGAAGGGATAGATGACCACCCAGTGTGTTTTCCAAGCATTGAACACGACAAGGAGTCTCCCTTCTCAGAATAAAATCCTGATAAAAACTAAGATACTCATCTATCTGGATTTTACCTTCAGTGGACTGTGGGTGGGTTAGATGACCCTGAAAGTATCCATAAATAAGCCAATTAACTTGAAACAGATGGATGTAACACTGAAATCAAGTTAAACCATCTCTGGACACTGTTTCCATGTTAAGTCTTCAGCTGGTGTCATAGAAAGAGCACGCAGTTTGGAATCAAACAAGCCACGGTTTGACTATTGGATTCTCTTCTATGTGCCACAGACCTCGGGCAGTCATTCCAATGTTCTGAAGGTCAATTGCCCTCTCTGTGAATTGGAGGTAATAATAGGCATGACATATATTACTTTGAGCCTAAGCTGAGATAGTAGGTAACCTGATATCCAGGGTCGCGGTTTCCCCAGTCCCTCCCCAACTGTCTTTTCTCAAAGTCAAAGAAAACCCAGCAAGTGGAACCATTAGCTTAAATTCTGTTAACAACTCTCCCTTCAGTTCATCCACCCCCAGAAACAGCCTCACTAGTGCGGGCTGGAGGAAGTGGTCTCTTCCCTCCATGGACCACCGACAGACAAGTGCAGAGCATCAGTGCCCCCCACACTGAACCACAGGCTAAGGGAGAGACACCAGTTGAGCCCATGACTGTGTCCTCCAGGGTTCCTTAATGCTCCCTCTTCCCCCATCTCTCCCCCACCCCCCTACACAAGCACATGCCATCTCCACACCTTCATGTCACAAAGCATCTCTCACAGTCTCCATAGCCTACAAAATTGTATAAATCATACCTCTTTTTAGGGCTTCCCTGGTGGCTCAGATGGTAAAAAAAAATCCACCTGCAATGCAGGAGATGTGGGTTTGATCCCTGGATTAGGAAGATCCCCTGCAGAAGGGAATGGCTACCCACTCCAGTATTCTTGCATGCCTCTTTTTATTGCAACAAACTTGGTTATCCTTCTTTTGCTCCCAAAATAAGCTCTTCACATCAGAGGCTATTTGGCAATGAAGAAGTTGCTTAGAGTAAAAGTAATTTGCCCACCCAGAAATGCTCAAAGGAAGGTGAAAATAAAGCAAACTGGGCATTACAGCATTTCCTCCTCTTGTGAAATACCTATTATTCAGCAGTTTTACATGGCCTTTCATCCTCTTCTACCTCTCACCCCCATGGACAGGAACATGTGCAAATACCAGCAGGAGTCCAAGGAGAGAGTTATTAGGGATATTACTTAGTATTCACATGTTCATAATAAAACTTTATATTTGAATAACATCTTGCAGTTTTCAGAGCACTTTAATCTGTATTATCTTTCCGATCACCACAGAGAGATAAGGCAGGATTATTTTTAAACCCCATGTATAATGAGGAAACAAATTAAGGAAAATGACTTGCTAAAGGTCATTCAAAGAGTGGCCCAGGTTGAACCTGTGCTAACTTACTTTTAATCTAGTAATCCAATGTTCACAGAGTCTGAAGGCAGTAAATCCAGAAATTGCTTTTTCAGATTAAATATTTGTTCATTCATTCAACAAATTCAAAGTTCACTCTCCACCACGTGTCCCAAAGAGGAAACCTCAGATCCCTTCTGTTATCAAATTCTACCATCCTCCCCTCATAGACAGCTACGTCTCTTCAGTTCAAATCTTGTCCTAGAGATTTCTACCATTTCCTCCATGTCCCTCCTCACACCGACAAGCTCCTGTAAGGGATCCCAACACAGCCCTGACTCACTGGTCCCGGCTGACTGGACCAGCACTGGACAGATGATCCAACATTTTCCTATGGGGCGCTCTCTCCCAGAAATTAGGATTTGAGACCTAGAGTCTGAATCATACTCACATGTTACTGAGAGGCAGAAATTAAAGTTTTATTGAGAATACCTGTTTTGCCCAAAAGAGAATAGAATAGACACATAGAAAGTTGCAGAAGTAAGAGATTATTCAACCCCAAAGAAGAAAAAGTAGAGACAAGCTGCCAGTATTTTCCCTATTCTGTGAAGAACAACGCACAACAGAATTTCATGTGATTCTCCTGCTTCTTCACCAAAATACTACTTCTATATTACTACCACTGCTTCTACTACTAACCATCACCTCCATCACCACCACCACCACCACCACCATCATCATACCCCCACCAACACCACCATCACCATCACCATTATCACCATCAATACCATCATCACCATCACCACCACCACCACCGCCATCACCATCACCACCACCGCCATCACCACCACCATCATCATACCCCCACCATCATCACCGCCACCATCACCATCATCATTAACACCACCATCATCATACCCCCACCATCACCACCAACACCATCATCACCACCATCACCATCACCATTATCACCATCAACACCATCATCACCATCACCACCATCACCATCATCATCCTTTCCTGAAGCCACGCTCTATGAGTTTCTATACCCAGCAATCCAACAAGTCCTGCTGGCCCTGCTTTTCAGACTGGTCTCCCTTTGTCCAGTGTAAATACCTTCACCAAAAATCTCTAACCACACCAGTTCAATCTACCAGGAGAATATTGTCAGTACTTTGTTGGCTTCTACAACCACTTGCAATTGTGTGCCCTTCAAATCCTCACAAGATGCCTCTGAATTATTTGGCCTCCCCATAGAAGTGTCTTTTTTAGTTCAGGATACATGTAACCTAGGGCTATGTGGTGATCCACTGAGAGGTACACACCTCGGGAAACTGACTTTAGTCAAAAGTCCTTGGAGAATTTCCCTGCTGGTCCAGTAGTTAAGAATCCATCTACCAATGCAGGGGACATGGGCTTAATTCCTGTTTGGGGAAGATTCCACATGCCTCAGGGCAACAAAGCCCATGTGCCTAACTACTGAGCCTGCTCTCTAGAGCCCCCAAGCTGCAACTACCGAGCCCATGTGCTGCAACTTGAAGCCTGTAAGCTCTAGAACCTGTGCTCTGCATAACAGAAGCCACCACAGTCTACAGGCCACAACTAGGGAGTAGCCCCCACTTGTCACAACTAGAGAAAGCCTGCACCCAGCAACGAAGACCCAGCACAGCCAAAAATAAATAAAAGTTTTTAAAAGGTCCTTGGAGAAGAATCAGCAATCTAGAATCAATATTTCGGAATTATGAAAAATATGGCCATATAAATAATGGCATGGGTGAATTTTTTTAGACCCTGAACACTAAGCCTACAGAAATTTCCCTCTGTGATGAGCCCCTGGTAAATCTGCTTCGCCCAGGTCCCCACCCAGGAGAAACTGTGAAGAGAATGCCGGAGGGAATGTCTTCAAGGCACCGACAATGTCTCTCAGCCACGCTCAGGCTCTGGCTGTCCCTGGTACCCTCTTCCCTGGCTCCTCCTCTCTCCCACAAACTCCCTCTCTGTTCCGCTCTCTGGAAATCACCGGGTCACACCATGTCCCCCCGTCCCTGCTGGACTGTGAACACTCACAGTGTCTGCTCGAACACTGCTGCTCCATGTTCTCTTCCTATTTCCACTAGAGCGAAACAGAACAGGATGGATGGTCAGCCAAGGTCTCACAGTTCTACCAGTGTTTACTTAGAACCTCCTCTTGCATCATTCACATTAGTGGACAAGGCAAAGCTCAAGGAGGGGTCCGAGCACCTTCTAGAGGAACCCTACCCTGAGGTCCCTGCTGGGGAAAGTGACCTAAGTATGACCCTGGGTTCTGTGCTGGCCCCTGTGCTGCTTGAACCTGGGCTGGGCACGAACCCAGGAGAGCCAGTCCTCCAGCTGACTGGCATCTCCAGACTCCGCCTGCTATGCGAGCACCAGACCACTCACGTTCTTGTTCTGAATGGAACACCCAGAGAATCTGTAGCAGGATCAGTTGGTAGCAGGAGCAACGTTGAAAGATCGAGAAACAGAAATAAGAGCTGAGTGAGACCATCTTTAAATTCGTCTCCCCGGCTACCTCTCTGCCCTCCTCCCTCTGTCAGTTCAAAGTGGACAGAACACGCTTTGAATCAGGGGTCCCTAACCCCCAGGCCACGGATCAGTGGCCCGCTAGGAACTGGGCTGCCCAGCAGGAGGTGAGCGGCAGGTGGACAGGCAAGGCTTCATCTTTACGTCCAGCTGCTCCCCATTCTTCTCATTACCGCCTGAGCTCTGGCTCCCCGTCAGATCAATGACAGCATTGATTGACAATGCTTCTTTGAGAAAGAAGCACAATGAAAGAACACAATGAGTGTAATGCACTTGGATCATCCGGAAACTGTCCCTCCACCCCATCCATGGAAAAGCCATCTTCCACGAAACCAGTCCCTGGTGCCAAAAATACTAGGAACCGCTGCTTTATATGCAGGGAGCAGAGGCTCCGTTTCGTTTTCTCTCTTGCTTCCTGTTTTCTGCCTCTTCATGAGTGAACCTAGAGGCTAGCTAGACAAGCCGCCCTTCCCTCAGTCCACTTCCTGGCTTCGCGTGCTCAGATGGGCAAATGGGCTCAGAGCCCTTCTCACAGGCAAGTCATCGGTGACCCACTGCGTTCAGCTTCCGGTCAGAGAGGCCCAAGCATCGTGACTCAAAGACAGAAAGCAATGACCTTTCTCACTTTCTCTGCTCCCTCTGGAGCAGAGTAGTTGCTGGTGGGTTTCAAGAACTTGTAAAACTGCAGGGTTGAGATTCTCTTGGCCTTTCCCTCCTGCTGGCGCTCCAACCAGAACACCCAAGTTCAGGCCCAGACAGAAGAAAAGGAAACAAGGGCTTTCTAGGGGATTTTCCCACCCAATGTCTTCTTCCTGTGTTTCACGGGACACTCTAACCTGAAAGAAAGATGGTAAACGTAGTTTATTTTTAGTTAATATTGATATGCCTGATCATACGTCGGCAATGAAAAGGAAAGAACTAATAGTGTGCAAGCAGTTAGCAAGAACTACCACTACTGACTCAACGGACATGCATTTGAGCAAACTCTGGGAGATAGTGATGGACAGGGGAGCCTGGTGTGCTGCAGTCCGTGGGGTCGCAGAGTCGGATACGACTTAGCAACTGAACAACAACCGCTATTGAACAGAATGGCAAGTTAGATGCACGGACTCTGCCTAGGTCTATTGCATGCTCCAAACCAGCTAGTATCAGAGCTCTTTCTTGGGAGCTCTTAGACGCAGGTCTAGCTTTTAATAAAGTAATGCACCTTACATCCAATTTTCCTGCTGCTCCTCTCATGTGATAGGAGTGATTGCCAGAGCTGGACATAGGAATTCCCAGGACTCTTGGATAAATCCCATCTAAAGCATCAGCATCCCAACTCGTCACTTAGTAATTTAGTTACCTTGGCCCAGCTACTTAACTAACCTTTCTGAAACTCCACTTTGTCATCAATAAGATGGAAGTATCACCACACTCTTCACAATTCAACCTACTACAGAGTGATACATGATGAAGTCTTAAGATTTCAATTCTGTAACATACGAGGTCACAGGGTTGCAAGGTTAAATCAACGGCTGGGGTGAGCTTGCACAATGGGAAGGGAAGTGAAGTGAAAGTTGCTCAGTTGTGTCTGACTCTTTGTGACCCCATGGACTGTATAGTCCATGGAATTCTCCAGGCCAGGATACTGGAGTGGGTAAGACTTTCCCTTCTCCAGGGGATCTTCCCAACCCAGGGATCAAACCCAGGTCTCCTGAATTGCTGGCGGATTCTTTACCAACTAAGCCACAAGGGAGGCCCAAGAATACTGAAGTGGGTAGTCCATCCCTTCTCCAGCGGATCTTCCCGATCCAGGAATCGAACCAGGTTCTCCAGCGTTGCAAACGGTTTCTTTCTTTTTTTTTTTTTTAATTTATTTTTATTAGTTGGAGGCCAATTACTTTACAACATTGTAGTGTTTTTTTCCATACATTTACATGAATCAGCCATGGATTTACATGTGTTCCCCATCCTGAACCCCCCTCCCACCTCCCTCCCCATCCCATCCCTCTGGGTCATCCCAGTGCACCAGCCCCGAGCACTTGTCTCATGCATCCAACCTGGACTGGCGATCTGTTTCACACTTGATAATATACATGTTTCAATGCTGTTCTCTCAGATCATCCCACCCTCACCTCCTCCCATAGAGTCCAAAAGTCTGTTCTATACAGCTTTGTCTCTTTTTCTATCTTGCATATAGGGTTATCATTACCATCTTTCTAAATTCCATATATATGTGTTAGTATACTGTATTGGTGTTTATCTTTCTGGCTTACTTCACTCTGTATAATGGGCTCCAGTTTCATCCACCTCATTAGAGCTGATTCAAATGTATTATTTTTAATGACTGAGTAGTATTCCATTGTGTATATGTACCACAGCTTTCTTAACTGGTCAACCATTTGTAAAAGAATGAAACTAGAACACTTTCTAACACCATAACAAAAATAAACTCAAAATGGATTAAAGATCTCAATGTAAGACCAGAAACTATAAAACTCCTAGAGGAGAACATAGGCAAAACACTCTCTGACATAAATCACAGCAGGATCCTCTATGACCCACCTCCCAGAATATTGGAAATAAAAGCAAGAATAAACAAATAGGACCTAATTAAACTTAAAAGCTTTTACACAACAAAGGAAACTATAAGCAAGGTGAAAAGACAGCTTTCAGAAGAAATGGGAGAAAATAATAGCAAACAAAGCAACAGACAAAGGATTAATCTCAAAAATATACAAGCACTTCTGCAGCTCAATTCCAGAAAAATAAATAACCCAATCAAAAAATGGGACAAAGAACTAAACAGACATTTCTCCAAAGAAGACATACAGATGGCTAACAAACACATGAAAAGATGCTCAACATCACTCATTATCAGAGAAATGCAAATCAAAACCACAATGAGGTTCCATTACACGCCAGTCAGAATGGCTGCTATCCAAAAGTCTACAAACAATAAATGCTGGAGAGGGTGTGGAGAAAAGGGAACCCTCTTACACTGTTGGTGGGAATGCAAACTAGTACAGCCACTATAGAACAGTGTGGAGATTCCTTAAAAAACTGGAAATAGAACTGCCATATGACCCAGCAATCCCGCTCCTGGGCATACACACCGAGGAAACCAGAACTGAAAGAGACACGTGCACCCCAATGTTCATCACAGCACTGTTTATAATAGCCAGGACATGGAAACAACCTAGATGCCCATCAGCAGACGAATGGATAAGAAAGCTATGGTACATATACGTAAACAGGTTCTTTACCAACTGAGTTATCATAAGGAGGCCAGGAATTCCAGACCTCACAGTGGTCTGGTGCCACCTAGTGGCAGCTGTTGAGTAATGACAGGAAGATTCTGGATACCAAGCTGGCTTAACTTGGAAAAACGACAGTGATCTGGTTCAATTATCAACTCATCCTCAGGCACCATGCTTCCTGAGAGCCAGTTACCTGGGCTTCCCCACTGGTCTCAAACAACGCTCCGGAACTGCCTACCCGCAGGGTAAGAAACTCGCCGGTCCCCAGGTAGGAATGGGGGCAGGTGCCAGATGAGAAGCCATCCATGGACCACTTTATAGTATAATCTACACAAAAGAGAAGGGAACCCGGCTTGGTGAGGAGCCCAGCCCCTCCAGCCTCACCTCCTGCTACAAGGCATCCGCTGGCCTCCTCCCAGCCGTCAGAGAACAGGCCTCCTTCCTACCAGGGCACTTTCTGGTGGCCGTGTCCTCCTTCATCACCATGGCCCTGCTTGAGAACACCACCACCCCAGCCATCCGTTTCCTGTCAGTGGTCTGTCCCACTAGCATTACATTGCTTCTCTCAGTTAACCCTGTTATCGCAAGTCATTTAGCTGTGCTTTCCTCTCTGAATTAAAATCCTCTTTCTCCCAGAGGGATATGCTCATGTAAACCGCCATTTCCTCACAGTCCCTGTTGCCCTCGGCTCACTTTCCCCACATCTCATGGTTCTTAGTTCTCTGTCACGTCTCCCCTTTCACCCCTTTGCTTTGCATCTAGATAACCAATTACGTGAGGGAGAAGAAGTTTGCAGGGACTGAGGAATCTCAGCTCAGTGATGTTCAAACAGGAAGCTCACTTTGTTCTCAAAAATGTACATACTTTCTTACAATAGCCGAGATATAGAAGCAACTTAAGTGCACATCACACATAAGTGGATAAAGATGATGTGGTATATATACAAATACTACTCAGTCATAAAAAAGAATGAAAATTTTGTCATATGCAATAATGTAGATGGACCTGGAGGGTATTCCACTTAGCAAAAATAAGTCAGAGAAAGACAAATGCTACATGTTTTCACTTACATGTGAAATATGTATTTGATGAGAACATATAAGTTTTACTCTCTAAGCAGATTTCATTTATACAGTTCAGCATTACATATGATATGTCACACATCAGATTCTCAGACTTTATTCATCTACTAGCTTTAAGTTGGGGGCTCCCCGGGTGACGCTAGTGGTAAAGAACCTGCCTGCCAAAGCACGAGATGTAAGGGACGTGGGTGGGTTGGATCCCTGGGTCTAGAAGATCCCCTGGAGGAGGGCACAGCAACCCACTCCAGTATTCTTGCCTGGAGAATCCCAGGAGGAACACGGTGGGCTATGGTCCACGGGGTTGTGAAGAGTCAGGCACAACTGAAGTGACATAGCATGCACACACACAGGCCTGCATTAGCTTTAAGTTTGTACCTTTTCACCAACCTCTCCTTATTTCTCCAACCACTGGAAATCACTTTTTTACTGTTTGTATTAGTTCAACTCTTTTTCTCATATACAGTCGAAGTGATACCATGCACTATTTGTCCTTCTCCGCCTGGCGTATTTCACTTAGCACAGTGTCCTCAAGGTCCATCCATGTTGCCCCACCTCACGGGATTTCCTTTTCTCATGCCTGAGTAAGATGCCATTGCATCCATTCATCCATTATCGGACACTTGGGTCGCTGCCATATCTTGGCTCTTGTGGATAATGCCGCAATGAACATGGATATGTCTTTGATATCCTCTCTCATTTCCTTTGGCTATATACTCAGAAGAGGAATTGCTGGATCCTATGATGGTTCTATAACTAGCACTGATCGACTGGACTTCATGGGCCAAGTGTTAGTCACTCAGTCGTGTCTGACTCTTTGTGACCCCATGGACTGTAGCCCACCAGGCTCCTCTGTCCATGGGATTCTCCAGGCAAAAATACTGGAGTGGGTTGCCATTAACCACAATCTCAGTCATGTCCCATGCATCAGTTCAGGTGACCCCTCTGAGATAGGTGCTATTTTGATTGTCATCTCCGTTTCACATGAAATGAATGAAGAGGGTTCGGTCATTTGCCACATTTGCACAGAGAGGACGAAGCAGAGCCAGGCCTTAACCTGAAAGAGCTTGGTTCCAGAGCCCACACTGTCAACCCCAACACCCTTCAGATGAGGACATCAGAGAAGGGAAGGAGGTCCTGATTATCTACCCAGGACCACTAGGTCACTGTGAAAACTCAGCTGATATGATGAGGAAGATGGGGGCCCTAAAGGTTTGAACAGATCAATGACGTGATCTTAGTTACATGCTAACAGGATCACAATTGCCACTTTGTAGAAAGTGTGGTGTGGGGAGTAGGGGTAGGAAGCAGAGAGAGCAGTTGCAAGACTTCTGCAATGATCCAGGCCAGATATTCCCCCCTCCCCCCTCTTCATAGTAAGATGCCGCCTTGTTCATGTTAACGGTCCTCTTGCCAAGCATGGTACCTGGCATAATGATGATGGCTGAAGGAAGTCTCTGGCAATGGCAGTCATACTAGTCAAACGGCAGAGGAACCATGCGTGCACTTGTCCATATTAAAAGTGTAGTCTGTGATCAGAGTCACCCTGAAGGGTGATGGAAGGCATGCAAATGGAAAGAGGCACTGTTTCAAGCCTCAGTTCACAGAGAATATATGCTTTGCCTGCTGTCAGTTTACTGAAAACCCATAAACAAATTCTACTCTCTTCTCCACTCATGGGCACCCAGGTGGACATGCAAAACTGGGTTTGGGAAGTCAAGATCCTGTCTTGTTTGCATCCCTGATGTCATGCCGTGGCTCTCTGGGAAGGCTGTTATTACAGAATACCTGAGTTTATTCAAAGCTTCTGCATCACCCAAGAGACAAACCCATCATTCTTCTGCTCTCACGATGAGCATTTGTGTGTATCCAAGGGATATTCTAAAGAAGTACTGTCCCTCTAAATTGACTGTCTGAACTTTTGATGCACTCACCTTGGGATAAATCTGGACCAAGAGCTGATGCCTTGTAAAGGAAGGTCCTGACTTAGCACACAAACGTACTTTCTCTCCTGGACGGTACATGAGTCTTAGGTTAGCCAAGTCAGAAGCGGCATCATGGTGACTCTGACTCACATTGGATCTGTGTCCTCTGAAGTCAGGAATGCATTTCTGTTCTTTTCAGTCCTGGAGTTTGCAGTAGGGATCCTGGTCAATGCCTTCATTTTCTTGGTGAATTTCCGGGACCTGGTGAGGAGGCAGCCACTGAGCCACTGTGATCTCGTCCTGATGAGTCTCAGCCTCACCCGGCTTGTCCTGCACGGGCTGCTCCTTCTGAAGGCCATCCAGCTTACTCATTTCCAGCGGCTAAGAGACCCGCTGAGCTTCAGCTACCAGACCATCATCATACTCTGGATGATCGTCAATCAAGCCGGCCTCTGGTTGGCCACATGCCTTAGTCTCCTCTACTGCTCCAAGATTGTCCGTTTCTCTCATGCCTTCCTGCTCCATGCGGCAAACTGGATCTCCAGAAAGATCCCCCAGATGCTTCTGAGTGTTGTGGTTCTCTCCTGTGTCTGCACTCTTCTCTGCTTATGGGACTTTTTTAGTGGATCTCATTTCTCAGCTGTAACTAGGCTACTCACGAATAACAGTACTGAACTCAATTTGAACATTGCAAAGCTCAGCTTCTTTCATTCCTTCCTCTTCTGCGGCCTGGCGTCCATCCCTTCTTTCTTGCTTTTCCTGGTTTCCTCTGGGGTGCTGGTGTTCTCCCTGGGGAGGCACGTGAGGATGATGAGGGCCAAAACCAGAGGCTCTCGGGACCCCAGCCTGGAGGCTCACACCCGGGCGCTCAGGTCTCTCGTCTCTTTCTTCTGCCTGTATGTGCTGTCACTCTGCGCCGCCTTATTCTCAATGCCGTTGCTGACGCTGTGGCACAACAAGGCCGGGGTGATGGTCTGCGTAGGGATAATGGCAGCCTGTCCCTCGGGACATGCAGCCATCCTGATCTCAGGGAATGCCAAGCTGAGGAGGGCTGTGGACACCATTCTGCTTTGGGCTCAGAGCAGCCTCAGGGTAAGAGTGGACCACAAGACAGATCCCAGGATGCTAGGTCTGTGTTGACAGCAGACATGAAATGGGCCCTGTGTAGCTATGCCTCTGATTGTTCATAAAGCCTTCAGAAACCCACTCCAGTTTCTTCTGTAAAATATAACTCCAAGTCTCTCTACATCCATGGGCCCATCCACAGTAGAATAAAACAATGAAAGCTCTACACACGGCGTAGGCAAGTAGGATGGCATTGATTGCCTAGGTTCCTCTTGACAGAAAGTGGTGTTAGTCACTCAGTCATGACCAACTGTTTGCAATCCTATGGACTGTAGCCCGCCAGGCTCCTCGGTCCATGGAGTTCCCCAGGCAAGAATACTAGAGTGGGTAGCCATTCCCTTCTCCAGGGGATCTTCCTGACCCAGGGATAAAACCCAGGTCTTCTGCATTGCAGGCAGATTCTTTACCATCTGAACCACCAGGGAACCCTTTAAAAATGAATAAAATAGAGAAGCAAAGTACTCAGCGTAAATGTTCTGCATACTATAGCTTACTAGTGCTTGGTGTGCCCCACACCATGAGAAATCACCTCTTATGAAATGATATCTAAATTCCAAGGGAGCGTGGCTGGCTTTTCACATGATGGCTAGTTCTTCAAATAGATGCAAGTATGATATTTGAACATTTTCGCTACCTTGGCAATGATATTATCCTCCTCAAACTCCACAATTTTCATGGAAACATAAAATATGAAAAAACAAACACGGAAGAACAGGGACGTCATCACTTCAGTTTCAAGAGGTACTACATCAAAGCTCCTACAGGAACCAGAGGATGGGTCATTTTGTCTGAAAGTGCACTGATTCAGAAATGTATATTCAACCTGCTCTATAATGGGAGATAAAAAGGAAGATACTTGCTCAGCGGGGTGCCCTGGATGCAAAGCCTGTCTCTGCCTTCTGACTCTGTTCCACTTGAGGTCAGTACCAAGCACTGATCAGTCTAGTTGGGGAACCTGCCAAAATAGTCTCCCTGAAAAGCATGTTTGTGGAGACCAGCATTTTTTGTCTGCCTGCACAGAAGCCTAGCCAGGAAGTCTTTCCTCGAATCAGATCCTAAATGGCTCAGTAGAGAGACAGGTATACCAGTATAGATCTTTACAGGCTTCAAAGCATAGTCCAGCCCTTCTCCAAAGGTTCGATAGAATCTGCCTATGAAGCCATCTGGTCTTGGACTATCCCACTACTGGCACATACCATGAGAAAATCATAATTCAAAAGACACATGTACCCCAGTGTTCATTGCAGCACTTTTCACAATAGCCAAGGCGTGGAGACAACCTAAATGTCCAACAACAGATAACAGATGAAGAAGACGTGGCACAGGTGTCCAGTGGGCTATTACTCAGCCGTGAAAAGGGATGAGACTGGGTCATTCACAGAGATGTGGGTGGACCTGCAGTCTGTCGCACAGAGTAAAGTAAGTCAGAAAGAGAAAAACAAATACCAGATATTAACGCATATATGTGGACTCTAGAAAATGGTACAGATGCACCTATTTCTAGGGCAGGAATAGAGACACAGATGTAGAGAACAAATGTGTGGGCACAGTGGGGGAGGGAGAGGATGGGACAAACTGGGAGAGCAGGACTGACTGATATACACTACCGTGTGTAAAATAGATAACCAAAGTTATCCTGTGTGTGAAAGTCGCTCAGTCGTGTCCGACTCTTTATGATCCCATGGACTATACAGTCCATGGTATTCTCCAGCACAGAATACTGGAGTGGGTAGCCTTTCCCTTCTCCAGGGGATCTTCCCAACCCAGAGATCAAACCCAGGTCTCCTGCATTGCAGGTGGATTCTTTACCAGCTGAGCCACTGGGAAGCCCTAGGTTTCCCTCAAAGACAGTGGTCCCCACTCTTGGCTGCACATGAGGGGAGCTTTCAAAATCTCAATGGCTAGGTCACACACTAGGCTGATTAAATCAAATCTCTGGAGGTAGAACCCAGGCAACATTTTTTTAAGGACCCCGGGGTGACCAGGGTATAACCAATGTTGAAACCCCCTGTTCCAGTCGCTCTTATTATTGAGCAGTCCGATGTGATCCTTCAACTGAACTGTACTGGGACCTTTTAATTCCACCTTCCCCTGGAGGACTTGGAGGACTATGAAAGAGAACGATAAAGGACATCCTTTCTTATTTTTCTTCCTCTTGTTTTGCCTAAACTCTCTCTGGACAGGTCTCCACTACATCTTACTGCTCTCCACAGCTTTTTAGCATTATATTTTGACACAATCTTAAAGTTGCAAGAATTTCCATATACCCTTTATCCAGATGTACTCATTTCTTTCATTTGCCCATTTCTCTCTCCTCTCCTCCCCACCATTCCAATCCAAAAATATAGGGTTCACTTTAGTCTTCCTCTTTTATATATTCATAATGCCTTTAGCCATAAGAAATGCCTTCCATTACTGTTCGGTATATTTGCCCATTTGCGTACATATAGAATACAGAAAAAGTGGTTTCAGAATTTCTATCCTATAACACTGCAGAAGCAAAATAACAAGAGTTCAGTAATTATTTGCAGAATTTTTTCATTTTTAGGCAAAATTTATACACAGCAATATGCACAGGTATTAAATGTAAAACTTGGTGAGGCTTGATAAATATGTACGTACTTATGTGTATATATATTCATGTAACCAATACCTCAAATATAATATATAATATTTCCATCATAACAGAAAGTTCCAGTATTCCTCTTCCAATAAATCTCCACCCACCATGGCCAACCACTGTACTAATTTCTTCACAGTTTATTTCTTCCCATGGATGAGTTTTGTCTGTTCTTATATGGAATCATGTGGTTTGGACTCTTGTTTTGCTACTTTCACTCCACATAATACCTTTGAGATTCATCCTTAATAGTATGTGAGTCATAAATTGTTTATCTACTTTTGATGATCACTTGCATTGTTTACACTGTGGAACTACTATGAATAAACATTCTTGAATCCACCTTTTGGTGACGGCAGTTTTCATTTCTCTTCGATAAATTCCTAGGAGTGGAATTACTGTGTCATAAAGGTGATGTGCATTTATCTTTAAAAGACACTGCTAAAGAGTTTTCCAGAGTGAATCTAGCATTTCAGGTTCCCATCAACGGTGCAGGAGACTTGTTCTACATTTCCACCAACATTTGGTATTGTCTGTCTTTTTTAATTTGGGCCATTCTAGTGGAGGTGAATGGTATCTCATTGTGGTTTTAATTTGCATTTCCCTGACAACTAGTATTTGCTTTTCTCTGGCTTATTTCACAAATGCAAAAAGGCAAAATGGTTGTCTGAGGAGGCCTTACAAATAGCTGAGAAAAGAAGAGAAGCTAAAGGCAAAGGAGAAAAGGAAAGATATATCCATTTGAATGCAGAGTTCCAAAGGAGAGATAAGAAAGCCTTCCTCAGCGATCAATGCAAAGAAATAGAGGAAAACAATAGAATGGGGAAGACTAGAGATCTCTCCAAGAAAATTAGAGATACCAAAGATGGGTACAATAAAGGACAGAAATGATATGTACCTAACAGAAGCAAAAGATATTAAGAAGAGGTGGCAAAAATACACAGAGGAACTATACAAAAAAGATCCTCAAGAACCAGATGGTCACGATGGTGTGATCACTCACCTAGAGCCAGACATCCTGGAATGTGAAGTCAAGTGGGCCTTAGGAAGCATCACTACAAGCAAAGCTAGTGGAGGTGATGGATTCCAGTTGAGCTATTTCAAATCCTAATAGGTGATGTTCTGAAAGTGCTACACTCAATATGCAAGCAAATTTGGAAAACTCAGCAGTGGCCACAGGACTGGAAAAGGTCAGTTTTCATTCCAATCCCAAAGAAAGGCAATGCCAAAGAATGCTCAAACTACCACACAATTGCACTCATATCACACACTAGCAAAGTAATGCTCAAAGTTCTCCAAGCCAGGCTTTAGCAATACGTGAACTGTGAACTTCCAGATGTTCAAGCTGGATTTAGAAAAGGCAGAGGAACCAGAGATCAAATTGCCAACATCTGCTGTATCATCAAAAAAGCAAGAGAGTTCCAGAAAAACATCTGCTTTATTGATTATGCCAAAGCCTTTGACTGTGTGGATCACAACAAACTGTGGAAAATTCTTAAAGAGATGGGAATACCAGACCACCTGATCTGCCTCCTGAGAAATCTGTATGCAGGTCAGGAAGCAACAGTTAGAACCCGGTGTGGAACAACAGACTGGTTCCAGATCAGGAAAGGAGTACATCAAGGCTGTATATTGTCACCCTGCTTATTTAACTTATATGCAGAGTACATCATGAGAAACACTGGACTGGATGAAGCACAAGCTGGAATCAAGATTGCCAGGAGAAATATCAATAACCTCAGATATGCAGATAACACCACCCTATGGCAGAAAGTGAAGCAGAACTAAAGAGCCTCTTGATGAAAGTGAAAGAGGAGAGTGAAAAAGTTGGCTTAAAACTCAACATTCAGAAAACTAAGATCATGGCATCCAGTCCCATCATTTCATGGCAAATAGATGGGGAAAAAGTGGAAACAGTGGCAGACTTTATTTTTGGGAGCTCCAAAATCACTCTAGATGGTGACTGCAGCCATGGAATTAAAGGACACTTGCTCCTTGGAAGAAAAGTTATGACAAATCTAGACAGCTTATTAAAAAGCAGAGACATTACTTTGCCAACAAAGGTCTGTCTAGTCAAAGCTGTGATTTTTCCAGTAGTCGTGTATGGATGTGAGAGTTAGACTATAAAGAAAACTGAGCACCGATGAATTGACGCTTTTGAACTGTGGTGTTGGAGAAGACTCTTGAGAGTCCCTTCGACTGCAAGGAGATCTAACCAGTCCATCCTAAAGGAAATCAGTCCTGAATATTCATTGAAGGACTGATGCTGAAGTTGAAACTCCAATATTTTGGCCACCTGATGCGAAGAACTGACTCTTTTGAAAAGACCCTAATGCTGGGAAAGATTGAAGGCAGGAGGAGAAGGGGATGACAGGGGATGAGATGGTTGGATGGCATTACCAACACAATGGACGTAGGTTTGAGTAAACTCAGGGTGTTGGTGATGGACAGGGAGTCCTGGTGTGCTGTGGTCCATGGGATCGCAAAGAGTCGGACATGACTGAGCAACTGAACTGAACAGAACTGAATGTCCCTCAGGTCCATCTGTGCTGTTATGAAAGGCAAATGGCAAGATGGCAAGATTTTCTTCTTTCTCACCACTGAATATTATATATATATATATATATATATATATATATATACACACATACACACACACACTCACATGTATGTGTATACACACACACCTATCTTCCTTATGCATTCATTTGTCAATGAACACTTAGGCTGTTTTCACATTTTGGCTGTGGTGAATAATGCTGCAATGAGCATAGGAGTGCCCACATCTGTCTAAGATACTAATTTCACTTCTTTCACAATATACATCCAGAAGTAGGATCACTGGATCATACGAGAGTCCTATGGGGCTTCCCAGGTAGCTCAGTGGTAAAGAATCCACCAGACAATGCAGGAGAGGCAGGCTCTATCCATGGATCAGGAAGATCCTCTGGAAAAGGAAATAGCAACTCACTCCAGGATTCTTGCCTGGAAAGTCCCATGGATAGAGGAGCCTGGTGGGCTATAGTCAATGGGGTCACAAAGGAGTGGGACATGACTAAGTGACTAGATGACAACAACAATGAAAGAGTCCTATTTTTAACTTTTCAAGGAATGTTCCCAGTTTTCCATAGCGGCTATGCTAATTTGCATTCCCATCAACAAAGCACAAAGGATCTTTTCCTTCACATCTTCATTAGATATTGTTATCACTTATTGTTTTAATCATAGCCATTCTAATATGTGTGAGGTGATATCTCATTTTGGTTTTGACTTGCATTTCCCTAATGATTAGTGTACAAGTAGGTCAAGGTCAGGTTGTAGAGCTAAGCTCAAGAGCTAAGGTTTGTTAGTGTCAATGGTTATGTGTTAGTTGCTGGTTCGCATCTGACTTTTTGTGACCCCATGGACTGCAGCCTGCCAGGCTCCTCCATCCATGGAATTCTCCAAGCAAGAACACGGGAGTGGGTTGCCATTTCCTTCTCCAGTTAATGATTATAATGGAAACTTAAATAGGGAAGTGACATGATCATAATGATGATTTTATAAAGTTTTGTCTGATAGCATTTTCTAGTATTGATTAGAAGGGTGAAGGGTGAAGATTAGAAAGCTGAAGGTTTCAGACCATTTGCACTCCAACTGCAGTGAAGATTTAGACTAGGATGGGGGTGGTAAGAATGGAGAGGTGAAATAGATGTAACAGAGCTTTTGAAAAACATCATCAACTAGGGTCTTCATATGGTGTTTGACCAAGAAGGAAGTGTCAAGGAGGCTTTCAGTGTCTGAGTATGTTGTAATATGACATAATGACTAACAAAAATAAAGAAGTTGATAAAGGAAGTTGGATTTAGTTTGTGGAAAATGGTAAATATGGTTTGGAACTTATTGCAACTGAATTGACATCATGTCACCTACTTGGAAACACTAGCAGAGTCTTGGAAATGAAGAACTAAAATTCAGTTTAGGGGACAGAACTAGAAATAGACACATGGTCATCCAAGGAGAAGCCAGTTTGGAAAAACATAAATTTTATATGGGGTTATAAATGTAGATGGAAAATGTTGGCAAGGTTGGAGGCCATGAAGTTCTGGAAGCAGCAAGTGGGCAAGAGGTAATGAGGATGGTTGGAATAGGCCAGGTGTGTGTGTGTGTGTGTGTGTGTGTGTGTGTGCGCGCGCGCACACATATATGTGTGTGTGTGCATGTGCCTTCCCAGCACCTTCCTTCTTCTGAGAACAACCACTTCCATCTTGGGATAACTGCTCCTCACGCTCCAGTTAGACTGTTTACCATAATCCTGCCCCTGACCATATTTGATGGGTCTTCATCATCTGACAGGCCCATCAATGTCTACCTTTGGGATTTTTCTAACTTGATCCAAGAAAAATTTGTAAGACATGAAATACAGCAGCTTCTCATGGCTATGATTCCTGCTATATTTCTTATCATAAGAGAAGGTGAGTAGAGACAAGAGATGGATACGGCAAGACCTAGTTTTATCTGATTCTTGATGTTCCAGAGGTTCAGATATCTCCTTGCTTTGCTTTGGTTTCATTGTGTGATCCTTTGACATATGTCATGAGCCAATACATACCCCTTTTGCCTAAACTAGTTTGAAGTTCTTTCACTTGCCACTAAAAGACCTATGATACAATGAGTAGTACATAACCCATAAATGGAAGAGGAGGATGTGATTGGTGAGTTCAAACATTCAATGTAATGTTTCATTTCCTGGATTAGGAGATAGCTGTTTAATACATTATTCGTTATCTTTTTTGTACACCTGAAATATGACATGATCTATTGGGTTGGTCAAAAATTTCATTTGGGTTTTCCTGCAAGAGGTTATGCAAAAATCTGAATGAACTTTTTGGCCAACACAATAGTTTTTAAAAGAATGCATCAAAGACTTGACATTACATGTCATCTAAGTACTCTGAATAATTTGCTGGGGCATTCACATGGAGACACACCACTGTAATTGGATTTACTCTGTCCTACAAAAAGTCTGATTTGGGAAAACTCATTTAGCACTAAATAATCTAGTTTCACTTTCTCTGCCAAAAGTAGTTAGCAGAAATGAAACAAATGACATTAAATAAATTTCTAATGCTATAAAAAATTAATTTTCATTATATGTTCTCCAATTTCAAAATTATTGGACAAATGTTCTATTCATATTTAGAAGAATCTATACCTTGAAAGAACTATTTTCCATGTATGAAGCAGAATGCAGTTAAATATGACTCCTAGTTAAAAGGATTCAAGGATAAATTCTGTACCTTACATCTCAATGCACAATGTTAACTTGAAAACGCAATCCACAAAAGAAAAAGTATTATGTTTTTAGTTCCAAAGATATAGCAATTAAATATTTTAATGTTCAATTTGTATTTTTTCAATGAATTTAAAATATCATCGCCAGTATCATGTATTTGTGTTATGTATTCAGCTGAGTAAAAATTAAAAGTTTCATATAGTTCTGGCAAGTGTTTGTCTTATGCCTGATTAACTTCACACATTATATTCATTGTCAAGAACCTAGAGGTTTTTGAGTTTGTAAACTGCTTGTTTATAAACCACAACATTATAAAAATAGGTAAAGGAAAGATGCGCTTCTCCACTCAAAAGGAGGGAGAAAGATCTCTGAGACTTATCTTTAGCAGAATTACATACAATATCCACCACCCAACAAAATGATGAAATTTGTGGCTTAATGTATACCTCTAACGCAGTTAATTCACTGTTTGCACCAGCTAAAAACACAAAATATGTAGGTCTTACCTTTACAACTGTGTATCTGGTCAATTAAAAAGTTTTTTAAAGCAAAGGAATTGTGTTCCTCAAAAATGATTTCCATTTCAATCTAAACACAGAAATTGCCACATTTAAAAAATATTTTCTTGCAGTTTATGCTTTACAATTTTCCAAAATCTTAAGACCATCTGTTAGCAAAGACACTTCAGGTTTTTTTCTCTTGAGTCAATTTTGACGTATTGTGTGATGATTTATCTATTTTATCAAAGTTAAAAACTTTAATGGCTTAAATTTGTGGTATTTTCTTATCATATTTCACAAAGTGTAAAATGGCATCAGTTTTAGGATACATCCTTATTTTACACACCACTAAGGAAGAAAAATTCAAAGCTACCAGTTAAGCAATGCTTTTTTATCATTGACTACAATACATCTTAAATCCAGAAATGTCATGTGGAAAGCAACGTGCTTCTCCAAGTCAATGAAATACGGTATATTTTAAATGTCAGTGTATGTGTTTCTTTGTTTAATTTTCAATGTGCTTAGTAGATGCATGGAGTACAATGGACTATTGTGTTATGAATAGCTTGAACTCATGCAAAACCCTGGTTTTGTGTAGTTCTAGACCTTTCTAGAGTGTCTGGCACACAGCTTTAGTGACCACATCCATGAATATTTTAGCACGGTGTGTTTCCTGACAAATGATGTGGTGAGTAGGCTTCAGTTCCGTGCCATTGTGAAATGTTGCCACAGCGGTTTGAATTAAGTAATAAGTCTGGCTTTAACACATACCATCACAGAGTATACCCCTAGTCATGCTTACTAACTGGACCTTTCTACAGAAAAACGTCAAAGTTTTTCTTAGTACACAGATCATTTCTTGATGTTGTAGACATCAACAGTGCCGTTTTAATAAATTCATTGTCTGCATTAAGTTTTCAATCAATACCACGAGTAAATATAGCTAGCTACTTGGAATTATTATTTATACCCTTGCTTCATCCACGGCAATTATAACACACCACAGATTATTTAATTCCTTTCCAGGAAGTTCTAGCTTAGTTGGTAAAGGATCCGCCTGCAACGCAGGAGACCCCAGCTGGATTCCTGGCTTGGGAAGATCCCCTGGAGAAGGGATAGATTACCCACTCCAGTATTCTAGGGTTTCCCTGGTGACTCAGCTGGTAAAGAATCTGCCTGCAATGTGGAAGACCTGGGTTCGATCCCTGGGTGGGGAAGATCTGCTGCAGGAGGGAAAGGCTACCCACTCCAGTATTCTGGCCTGGAGAACTCATGAACTGTATAGCACGACTGAGCGACTTTCACTTTCCAGCGAGTTCTCAGCCAATATTCTAAGTGACAGTATTCCTGACTATAATATATTCATGAATGTCTGATTCTGTTTAAGCCACATAATGTCGCCTTCACTCCATAGACAATCTTTCAGAAATCTGTCATCTGTAAAGGATTTTATGGCCACTTTTTCACAAAGCCATTTGGGAAACCTATTTTGTTTGCATTTAGAAATCAACTGTGGAAATTCTAGTTCTTCTTGTTAATTGAGTTTTCATCATGTGTCTTTTCTATAGAGCAGTTGTTCCTTAATTGGTTTCATAAGTGTCTCCAGTTTTATTCTTGGGCAAGACACATAAAATACTGTTTACTTTTCACAAAAAGGAAACATATTCTCTCCCATTTTTCTGAAAGCATGTAGATTCTTCATTCTTCCTTTTGTTTTCCCTCTTTCAATAGAGAAATGACTTTAAACAACACTTGCTCTACTCTGGGGGGCGGGGGGGGGCGGGAACAAACAGCTACTTGAGCATGACAATAGCGGGTAACTGGACTCCTCCCAATGAGATGAAGACTAGGTGCAGAGGAGTGAGCCCTCACCCTCTACCGAGCCAACCGCTGCCCCGAGGGAACATAATCTCAGCAGGGTTGGATCTTCTCAATACTTAGGTGGCTATAGAGATCTCTAAAACTTCAAAATGTTCATTCAAATTGCATTCTGCTTATCAAACAAAATATCGCTGCAATCTGGGAGCCCCCAGTTTGCAATCTCTGCTACCAATTTGCAGCCTCTCCTTAATGGGATATGAGAGAGCATTTTTCTGTTTGAGCAGAAAAGAAATAAGGAACCGAGAGAAAGAACCCTGAGATAAACTCCTAAGAAGGTGCTATTTAGGTTGAATAACTCAGAATTTTGTTGTAATGCTGAGTAGGGGATATACATGTATGTGTCACTGATTCACTTTGCCGTACAGTAGAAATTAACACAACATCGTAAAACTACTCCAGTAAAAATTAATTTTTTAAAAAAATGAATGCAATGCTGGACTAGTATACACCACAGTATAGTACTGCAGAGTTCTGAAAGCTGCTGAATTTCCAAACTATAGAGGAGGATAGACACTTGCATGCTACTAAGCTTCCTATTGGTTGTGCCCATGTCTGGGGACCACAGAGAGGCTCCAAGAGCTCCTGGTATGGAGAGAGTGGGGGGTGGGTGGAACCCATGAGTAATTAATTATAAGTTAAATTCTTTATTGCACTTGACATATTATTAGTTCCTAAATCACAATGTTCAGAACCTTAAATATTGATTTAAGGTTTTCTGGGACCTCGAATTCTTGAACAAAAATATGAAAAATAGTATTTTACTTCTTTCTTAGGTTTTCCTATCTAGAAGCCTCTAGAATACATTTTACTTATTTTTTTTTAATTTAAAGAAATCACCAGAATTATGCAGGTTTGAATCTATTTTCACTGATTTTGCCTAACTTTCAGCTTTTCTGATTATATTTTCTCCCACAATTTCTTTGATTATTGCTGCTGTTTATTCAGTTTTCATGTTTTCTCTTTTGCAGACCACAACATATGTACCTGATCTGCTAGATCTGACATCACACCTCTCTTTCTTTCTCCTTTAATCATGTTTACTGCATTTGGCATTTGTTTATTAATTTCATTATATTAAGTGATTTTCTTTTCAGTGTTCTCTAAACTCTGAATGAAAACGTAAGTGAGATGCTTTCCAACATTTCCTATGTCTTATCACCAACTCAATGGACATAAACTTGAGCGAACTGTGGGAGAAAGTGGAGGACAGGGAAGCCTGGCGTGCTTTAGTCCGTGGGGTCACAAAGAGCTGGACACAACTTAGTGACTGAACAGGAGCAACAGTGACTTTATTTCAGACAGTCACTGGATCTTTTTTTCATAATGCTCACCTTATTTTGAGTTATTATATTCTCACACATCCATTGATTTTTTTGCTACACATTAAACTTTGAAGTAGGAAGTTAGGGAGCTTTCCCCAACATTCAAATATGTGATGGAACTAGATAGATATTGGAAGTGTTAAATATTGTAAGATCTAATGAAGGAAGATAGGGGAAGTATTTTATTTTCTCTGGTTCTGTTCTTCCAGGCTACAAACAACCTGAGCAGAAAGTCTGATCACTGAACACAGTGTTTCTTCTGCCTGATGCTGTGACAGCTTGACAGAAATGAAGTCATGTCCTCCCTACCCAATTGGATAACTGTCCTCAGCAGCAGAACCTCTAATTTATTCAATGAGCCACTGCACAATGTGAAAGCCAAGTGTGAGCATCTCCCTGGGATCTCTGTTCTGGAACCTGACCGTCTCTCCACAGGCTCCAAATCCTCCCCTCTCCTGGTTCAAGAGCTGCCCCTCACCTTCAGGCTCCAACTCTTCAGATTATCCTAAGAGCAATGGAAAGTAACTAAAGTATTTCATCACAGGAATGATAGGGTCAAGTCTGCATTTTAGAAAGATTATTCTTGCTGAAGAGTGGAGAATTGTTAAAGCAAGATGATGCACAGAGGTTTCTTTAGACATTGCTGAGAAGATCAAGGAGGGAGCAGGTGGAGACTGGGGACAAGGTAGCATTGAGGAAGTGGAGGAGAAGACAGGTTGAGAAGCTCCAAGAGAATCATCGTGACTTAGTGTTTGATTGGATGGGAAGGAGGGAAGAGAGAGAAGCCAAGGATAACACCCTAATGTAAAGCTATGGGCAACTGAATAGATGGTCTTCCCATCCGGAGATAAGGAACTTAAGAGAATGAACGTGTTTTAGCAGTGAGTGAAAGTCGCTCAGTCATGTCCGACTATTTGCGACCCTGTGGACTATACAGTCCAGGGAATTCTCCAGGCCAGAATGCTGGAGTGGGTAGCCTTTTCCCTCTCCAGGGGAACTTCCCAGCCCAGGGCTTGAACCCAGGTCTTCTGCATTGTGGGTGGATTCTTTACTGCTCAGCCACAAGGGAAGCCCTGTTTTAGCAGAGGATGGTAAATAATACACTCCAGGGTATGTCCACACTGGGTTATCTGTGGACCATCTCAGTGAAAAATGAAACTAGTCAGAAGATACACTTTACTAGAAGAATTACAGTGGTCCAATCATTGAATAAATCATATAAGTGTATATGCAATAATAATAATATATCATCAAAAATCTATATTTTGACTTGAAGAGATACCTGTAATACAGTGTGAGTTTAACCTATATTGCCCAGATTACAAATAATATATACAGTATGATCCCAGTTTTCTAAACGACCCAGTATCTATCTATCTACTTATCTATCTTCTTATCTACCTGCTCATCTATAAAGTATACACACCCAGAGATGTTAACAGCAACTATTGCTAAATGTAAAATTTTATGAACATTATTTTCTCAATGTTCCTTGCCAGTATTTTCTAACCACTTTTTAAAAATATTTATTTATTTGGCTGCACCGGGTCTTAGTTGGGGCAAGCAGGTTCTTTGACCTTCATTGGGGCAGGTGAGTTCTTTAGTTGTAACATGCAGAATCCAGCTCCCTGACCAGGGATCAAACCCGGGCCCTGTGCATTGGGAGCACAGGGTCTTAGCCACTGGACCACCAGGAAAGTTCCTTTAACCATTTTTTGTAATTAGTGTGTGTTTGTCACTCAGTCGTGTCTGACTCTTTATGATCCCATGGACTGTAGCCCACTAGGCCCTTCTGTCCATGGCATTCTCCAGGTAAGAATACTGGAGTGGGCTGCCATTCCCTTATCTAGGGGATGTTCCTAACCCAGGGATCGAGCCCGGGCCTCCTGCACTGCAGGCAGATTCCTTACCATCCGAGCCATCAGGGAAGCCCCAATGAGTACACATAGCCTTTACAGTAGGAAAAGTATAATAAAAGGAAAACTTCAAATGTAATATATCCTTGATAGTAAGACTTCAGTATTATTCACCCCCACCAGACCCCCTGTATCCAGCAGAGCACCATGCTCATGAAATACTGAATAGTCATCAGCTTCTTGAGGTATAAGGCCAGGGAGGTGAGCTGTTGGGTGGGACCAGAGAGGAGGAGTCCATGATAAAGGGGACTGAGCAGAGAGCCAGGTTGCAGTTATGGAACCAGTGGGACATATGAGGACCTCCTTATTAAAAGCAGTGACTTCAGATGAATTTCTTTTCTTAAAATTTTTTGTTTTGACAATTTCAGATTTGCAGACATGCTGTAAGGAAAGTCCAAATAAATAATTCATAGACACTCTTCGCCCAGACTCGTATCTGTTAACATTTTACTACATTTTCTTTCCACTTTACTTCAGGGAGATTCAGACACAGAGAACAAGTCGGTGTTAAGATGTTCCATTTCCTAAATAATCCTACGATCATTCCCCTCTATGAGAACCCCTTTGGCGATGACCTTCCTCTTTCAGAAGTTACTCCCTTCCCCTCCTAGCCCCTCCCACTCCCTTTGCCAAGAACACTGAACAGGAAGAAGTGTTTGCTCAGGGATGCTGGTGAGACAGAGATGATGTAAGGAAGGAAGGACACTGCTCACACACAAGGAGCCTGTTCTCGCTGGAGGGGCCTCTACCCGCCACACCAGGCACAAGGCCACTGGGAAAGATCCCCACCTGCAGACCAGCCCAGCCTTCCAGGGAGACACCAGGTGAGTCTCTGCCTGTCCTCTCTATACAGATTGTTGGCTCTGCTCCCACGCAAAGGACCGCAGGGACACTTGTCCTGTCTGTCGGACTCCTGGCATAGTTTTTTGAAGATTACGACTTCTGAGAGCTTAGACTGTATGGCCAAGACTACAAATGAAAGGCCCGGGGAGCAAGGATCATTTCAAGGTTAAGGGTTCTCAAAGTCCAGGAGAGGGTTTATTCACCAGACAGTTTAAGAGCTGCAGATGGGAACAGGATTGAAGCCGAGAGCTAGGGATGGCAGAGGAGAGGCAGCACATCAGGTTCAAAGGTTCCCAAGGAACACAAGCTCCTCCCTGTCTGCTGGGTCTTCTCCTTGCGCCTATCAATGTCAAGCCAGGCTTCACAGCCCCTAAGGGTTGCTCTGAGAGTCAGGCACATTCCCTGCTGGAAAGAAGCCTTGTCCCAGATTCCAATGGTGATATTGTGCTCTCATGCCCACAGGCCTCCTCATCTCCTGCATCATGAATTGGCACATGATAATCTCTGGGCTTATCGTAGTGGTGCTTAAAATTGTTGGAATGACCTTATTTCTGCTTTATTGTGAGTATCTGATCAACCTCTTACCGCAACTCAGATTGTACTGTTCTTGACCCTTTCCCTAGGATGCAGGGTTGAATATAAAGGTTAAATGCTCAAGACTTTCCAGCTGAGGGCAATTGACTGCCCTTCTCATTCCCAGACACACACACAATGGGCAGGGTTCCTTGGTCTACCTTGGAGACACAAAACAGAGCAGTGTCTGATGATTAGACTCCCACACAAAATTTTTGCCACTAGAGCATTCGCTGGGTAATCTGAGCTGAAATACTCTGCAGTGCTTGTTATAGTTTCTAATTTGAAAATACAGCTCCAGTCCAACCCCGTGATAAGCTGTGGGGCGTGCTAAGTCGCTTCAGTTGTGTCTGACTCTTTGCGACCCCATGGACTGTAGCCCACCAAGCTCCTCTCTCCGTGGGGATTCTCCAGGCAAGAATATTGGAGTGGGTTGCCTCTCCAATGCCCTCCTCCAGGGGATCTTTCCAACCCAGGAATCGAACCCAGGTCTTCTAAGTCTCTTGCATTAGCAGGTATGTCCTTTATCACTAGTGCCACTTAGAGCTACTTAAAGGTTAATGGGGTTTTACTGGGCAAGATATTTTCCTTTATGTACACAGAGCCTAATTCATCCAAATGTTCAGAAAAAGAGGCCTCATATCAAAAGATTTTACCACAGTTGCAGCAAGTAAAATCTTCTCCAGCCTCAGAAGCCTGTGGGGAAGATAAATGAGGAAGGAAATGTGATTTGGAGGCAACAGTTGGGTAAGAGGTATCGACCATATGGCCCAATCTCGAGGTGCAGTTTCCACCACATAAGACAGCAGGATGAGAAGGAGTGAATATATCCACAGGAAACCCAGGCCCACCTTGGCTGACCCGAGTCAGAGAACTCAGCCTGTCCCACGGACAGGCGTTATGTCCCACCAGCCCCACAGTAACGTCTATCTATAACACTCACTGCACAGCCACCTTTGGGGCTGAGTCAACCGCTGATTTTCTTTGCAGTCCCACAGATTTTTGGCGAACATAATGCCATCTTCATTCCCACAGAGAGCTCTGGAACAGGTAATGTACATGAAAATAACCTCCTCTCCCCCCTCCAGGTTCTTCTGTGCTTAAGTCTTAAAGACCTTTCTCAAAGCCTCCTTCCCCTAGACATTCTTCTGTAGAATGAGTTTGTCAAGAGCTGCTAATTGTTATAAGATGAATGAGTTCCAAAACTCCTATGTACAACATAGTGACTGTAAGTAATAACAGTGTATTGTATGCAAGGAAGTTGCTAGAAGAGTAGATGCTCAATGTTCTCATGACACACACAAAAAAGATGATTTTGCGAGGTGATGGAGGAGTTAACTGACCTTACTGTGTTGATAATTTTGCAATAAGTACATGTATTAGATCACCATGTTGTATATTCAAACTTATACAATGTTATGTGTCAGTGATATCTCCATAAAGCTGGAAAAGTAAAATAAATGCAGCACACCCAGAAAAACAAAGATCTTCTAATTAATTTTCTTACTTTTAGAGATGAGAAACCAAGACTAGAGTTGATGACATTTCAGATCCTGTTTTCCTTTTGGGAATGAGGATGATTTGTGTATAACTAGTGTAATGTGATATGAAAGTACTTTATAAACCCTGTCATTTAAAGAATTGTTTAAATAAACCCATGCCCCACAAAAATCATCAAAAATTATATTCAGTACCTTTTTTTGGTGCCAAGCAATATGCTAGACCAAACACAGAAGGAGACTGAAAACAGGAGAAATTAGTCAACTATCATTCTATAAAACACAAAGTCCAATGCCAGAAGCTATGGGGATAAAAACATGTCAGGCACGGCTCTCTTTATGAACCCCACCTCCTTTTGAAGCTTTTCCAAGGATCTCCTTCTCACTTGCTCTTAATACAAACCTATTACTAGCCACATCTTTATCAGAAAGATAATTTCTTCTTCATCTTTGTAGCAACCGAGGCACCCAGTAAGTACAGTGAGCCAAAAGGAGGAAATGCTCATGAAATATGTATACAGTTCTGTTCAGTTATAAACCCCAAGTCATTTCTAATGAAATCCAGGTTATGCTATATTACAAAGAGCCTTTGAATAGGGGACTAAAATAAAAAGTGAATGCTAACGTGCACATTTTATATATGATTGTAAGTAGCTAATTGGCACCTGGGTAAACTAAACTGGTCTTCAACCACCATGGACAAACAACTGGTCCAGGAAAAGTCTGATCAACCTCTGGAGCCACTGTAACCACCCACTCCGACAGCCAGTGTTCCCCAAAAATAATGAGGCCTCCTCTTGGAGGCCTACTGATTCTCCTTTTGTGTTTAAAGAGATGAATGGACTCTTCTCTGCCCACAGGAAATCTCTGGGGACTCCCCTGGCAGTCCAGTGGTTAAGACTCTGTGCTTCCACTGCGGGGGGGCATGGATTCAACCCCTGGTCAAGGAAATAAGATCCCACATGTCATGTGGCATAGCCAAACATCGAAAGAGAAACCTCTGGAATGTCCATCTGCCTCCTTGTCTGCCAACATCCTCTAGTTCTGAATCTTGTTCCAGTTAGCACAGTCCTTAGAGCTGATAATTGCTGATGAGAGAGAGTCAAGAGCTGCCCATCAGGACCATGGGTTTTCACATAGGGTTTAAGGCACACCCAGCAGTGGGGAGAGCAGCAAAGGTGCTATGTGGAGCCTGGAGAGGGAGCGCTCCAGACAGCTCTTTGGGGAAAACACTGTAAAAGGTACAGATGAGAAAGAACAGGGAGGTTTCCTTTCTGGTACTAAATGCATCTATTCCTCTTCCTTTCTCCTGCTCTTTTTCTTGGCATCTCACACTGTCAAAAGTATATGTGTGTGTGCTAAGTCACTTCAGTTGTATCCGACCCTTTGCAACCCTATGGTTTGTAGCCCACCAGGCTCCTCTGTCCATGGGGATTCTCTAGGCAATTATACTGGAGTGGGTTGCCATGCCCTCCTCCAGGGCATCTCCCAAATCCAGGGATCGAACTCGCATCTCTATGTCTCCTGCATTATCAGGCAGGTTCTTTACCACTAGAGCCACCTGGGAAACCCATCAAAGGTATATATGAGACACCAAAAAGAAGACATAAAATAGGACCTGAGACAGGTCAAATAATAGTAGTAGTTGGATGGACGTTCCAAAGAAAAAAATCTGAAAAATTCCAACACAGAGTGGCAAAGAGTCCCTTATTAATTCCACTGTCCATTCTGGACATCTGCTGTGACATTTGTGTGTCACATCCATCATCCAGCTATCTTCAGGTTTTCTTTGCATTTCAGTTCCGCAGATTTTGGGGAATGGCACTGTCAGCTTCACTCCAACAGAGAGCTATGGAACAGGTACAGCGCGTGCTTATAACCCGCTCCACCTCCAGGTTCTTAGGCAGTGAATTCTTAGATACTTTTCCCATTGTCTCCTTTCTTATGAAACTGTTTGACCCAATGGGGCCATAGTGACCTTATCATCATTCCCTTCATATTACAGACAGGGAAACTAGGGTCAAAGTGGATGAAATTTCTTCCTGGATTGAAGAGAATTGTATTGATATAATAATTCTAAAGAAACCCACTTCCTACTGTCTTGTGATTTGCTCCCAAGATGCATACCCAAAACCCCACTAATCTCATCCTCTCTTTTCTTGGATTCCTGTAGTCTGCCCCAAGGGGTGGGATTTTCATCAAGGAAGATGTTTTTTCTTGTCCAAATCGGAATTGCCTTGGAACAAGAGCATGAACTTTTGCAAAGTAAAAGGATCCACGTTGGCCATCGTCAACACGCCAGAGAAACTGGTGAGCCCATGGAATGGTACAGAAAAGCAGCATCCCTTCACCAGCCTCACTGGGTGGAGTTGAGTTGGTGGGGCAATTTGATTTGCGGAGCAGGGAATGGGTGGGGGTGGGATGGAGACGGGGCGGGAGGCTCTTCTCAGTAGCAGTGGGGTGTGTTCCTCAGGCCCATTTGAGCTAATGAAATCCACACTCTATGGTCTCTCCCATGATCAGGGTGTTGGGGAGGGGCCAGGACATTTAAAATACAGGGAATGACTAAATGAGCCAATGTGTATAAAGCTTTTAAAACTATGGAACTCTTCACAGACATGAGCTGTTAATATTTGATCCCAATCAGCCTAATAAGTAAGGAAGTTTTTAAATAACAAAATTAGTAATATGCAAAACAAAGAATGGGATCATAGTATTGGGATTGCGGTGTGCAATTATGAGAGTAAAAATAGCTCACACTATGTAAAAAGCTTTATTATCTCTTTTTATCATAATAACAATTCTGAGGGGTTGTTCTTTCTATAGTTCTTTATATTTTATATATGGGAACACTAGGAAAGCACCTATACTCCAATAAAAATTAGATTTTAAGAAGTGAATTTTCATGCTCAAATAAATAGAATAAAATTAAAATATAAAAAACTAGGGCACAGGGAAATAATTTGATCAAGGTCATACACCTAGTAAATGACAGCACACGGAATTGAATTGAGATCTCTCTAAGTCCAAAACCCACACTCTAATCAATTTTAGGGCTTCCCAGGGGGTGCTAGTGGTAAAGAGTCTGCCTACTGGTGCAGGAGACAGACGCAAGAGATGCGGGTTCAATCCCTGGGTTGAGAAGATCCCCTGGAGGAGGAAATAGCAACCCACTCCAGTATTCTTGCCTGGAGAAGCCCCATGGACAGAGGAGCCTGGTGGGCTATAGTCCAGGGAGTTGCAAAGAGTCAGATACGACCGAGCAACTGAATTTTAGGCCATAGTTTTAGTTTACAGTTGCCTCTCCTTCAAACCCCACGTACTTGCTGAGCACTAGACATTGTGCTCCACACAGTATTCTGCTGCTTTCCGCTCTTCCCTTCACCCTTCTTCTAAAAAGCCCTGTGGTGGTGAAGAGTTTATGACAGCGTCTCTGTGAATCTCAGTAGTAGGTGCCCAACAGTGAGCAGGGATCATGATGATACAGCTCCTCTAGGGCTACGGACCCAAGTGGGAATGGAAAATGCCTTGAAGTAGAAAACCAAGAGCAAGACAGAGGGCAGAAAAGAGAAAAAGGAAAGAAGAGGGGAATGGGAAAGGACGTCCATAACCTCTTTTCCTCTACTAACCCCTTAAGGGTTGATACATTTCAAAAGCCATCCTTGGCATTCTCTGCCACTTACACTCATGCTAACCCCAAAAAAAAGCTCATCACGTCAATGGCTTGCCAATGACTCTCATATCCGTATCTTCAGTTCCCTTTCCTAGACCAGACAGTGAATCACATTCTACTTTGATGTCTCAAAACCACCACAAACATACCATGCTTAAAACTAAATCAAGTTTTACCCCAACTGCTCCTCCTCTTGTATCCCAAATACTGGTGAGTCATCATGTCAACCGAAATGGAACACCGACAGTTTTCTTGGACTTTGCCTTTTCGTTTCCCCTCTAAATTATCTGCTAACCAAGTTCCTTCCCTGCTATCTTCACAGCAAATCATTCAGCTCTCCCCTGGATTTCTTTGGGATTCTTCTAATTTCTCTCCTTGCCCCTAGTTTTGCCACTTCTTACCTATCCTCCACAGATCTGACCTACTAACTGGTCTAAGGCTCTAAACTCTCTGTGCCATTCTTCCAAAATGAAGTGAGTTAAAGTCCGGTTTTCCTAGCATGACATGTAAGCCTTGTATGGTCCAGCCTCTGCCTTCTCTCCAATCCTGTGTCTGCACCAACCGAATTTAGCATCTTGTAGTTCCACAGATGCTCCAGCCTATGGCGCTAGTGGTAAAGAGCCTGCCTGCCAATGCAGGAAACTAAGAGGAGCGGGCTTCATCCCTGGGTTGGGAAGATCCCCTGAAGGAGGAAATGGAAACCTACTCCAGTATTCTTGCCTGGAGAATCCAATGGACAGAGGAGCCTGACCGGCTACGGTCCATGGGGTCACAAAAAGTCGGACACAACTGAAGTGACTGAGCATGCACGCACACTCTGCAGTCTGCCTGTGATCTAATACTTCCTTTTCCAGAAAGTTCAATCCTGACCACTACCCCCACCCCACCCCCCGCCACACACACACCCCGCTCCTAGCACTTGCCTTACAATAGCTATCTCCCCAAATCCATCTCACGTATTACCTCATCTACAGTCTTTATATAGACTCCGAAATCCCATAATTATTCACTTCCTCCTTTCTCCCTGGGCATGGCTGCGTGCTAAGTTGCTTCAGTCACATCTGACTCTATGAAACCCCATGGACTGTAGCCCACCAGGCTCCTCTGTCCATGGGATTCTCTAGGCAAGAATACTGGAGTGGGTTGCCATGCCCTCCTCCAGGGGATCTTCCTGACACAAGGATCCAACCCGCATCTCCTGTGGCTCCTGCATTGCTGGTGGATTCTTTACCTCTGAGCCATGAGGGAAGCCCTCCTGGTCCATATCTAATACATATTTCCTAAAAGCACTATACCTGGGATACCCTTCTATGCTGGTCAACTCATCTATCTTCTCTTATTAGATCTGTGGATTGTCAACATGTTGGGATAACTGATGTTTTAGAAATGGTGGTGAAATCTATTCATCTCTTTCCAGAAACATTACATAAGCACAATATTGTGAATAAAATTCCAGTGGTTTTATAGATCCCTGTAGAAACCATCCCTGCTTCCAGCAAGAGACAGAAGGGTTAAGAACCCTTGTTTCAGACCATGGGTCAGCAGACATTTTTTAAAAACACAGATGGTATATATTTTACACTTTTCAGGTCATATGTTCTCTGTCACAACTACTTAATAGTGCCATCATAGTTCAAAAGCAGCTATACACAATATGTAACAAATTGCCACGGCTTGTTCCATTAAAACCTTGTTTATAAAATTTTGCTCCAGTCTGAATTTGACCCACTGCCCATATTTTGCCAACCCATTTTAAATCATAATTTTTTTTTAAAAGAATCAAATGTATTTCTGTATCTCCAACCTAATACAATGCCTGGCACACAACAGATACTCAAAAAAAAAGTTTACTAATGAGTAAATCTGGTAATCAAGTTTTAAAAATAATGAAGTACTTCAGGGAAGAAAAATATTAGGAAAGGAGGAATAAAGGCAGTAACCAGGGGGATGGAGAGAATATTTAAGAAGACTTGGATAGTCACTGATAATGGGAGGAATGTGAAGAATACAGGAGAGTCCAGGGGACTCCCAGGTTTCTGGCCAGAATGATTTGTGACCCATTAATTTAATGCAGAAAGTAAGATGTCTAAGGTCACTGTCATTTTAGCAGGCACTCAAATCAGTTCAGTTCAATTCAGTTGTTCATTCATGTCTGACTCTTTGCAACCTCGTGGATTGCAGCACGGCAGGCCTCCCTGTCCATCACCAACTCCCAGAGTTTACCCAAACTCATGTCCATTGAGTCAGTGATGCCATCCAACCATCTCATCCTCTGTCGTCCCCTTCTCTTCCTGCCTTCAATCTTTCCCAGCATCAGGGTCTTTTCCAATGAGTCGCATCAGGTAGCCAAAGTATTGGAGTTTCAGCTTCAACATCAGTCCTTCCAATGAACACTCAGGACTGATCTTCTTTAGGATAGACTGGTTGGATCTCCTTGCAGCCCAAGGGACTCTCAAAAGTCTTCTCCAACACTACAGTTCAAAAGCATCAATTCTTCAGTGCTCAGCTTTCTTTATAGTCCAATTCTCACATCCATACATGACTACTGGAAAAACCATAGCCTTGACTGGACAGACCTTTGTTGGCAACTGATTATTTCTTGTGGCATTATCTGCTTTGGCAACACACTTTCAAATCTCCCTGTTTTTCCCTTGCCGAGTATTCAAGGAATTTACTTGATCCAGTCTTGCTGCTGCTGCTGCTGCTAAGTCACTTCAGTCATGTCCGACTCTGTGCAACCCCATAGATGGCAGCCCACCAGCCTCCTCCATCCCTGGGATTCTCCAGGCAAGAATACTGGAGTGGGTTGTCATTTCCTTCTCCAAGATGATCCAGTCTTATTTGGAATGTAAAACTTCTGGCAATGAAAACAATCCTATGCAGAGTAGATCAAAGAAATGTGTAGTTGAAATTACCCTTTTTTAGATGGTATAGTACCCTCCTCCTTCATTTTCAAAGCATCAGCATCACCCGGGAATTTATTAGGTATGCAAATTCTTGGTCCCTTCCACCACACTTACTAAACCGGAGCTCAGCAGTCTGTGTGTTAACAAGACCTCCACATGATTTTGATGCTCTGGGTAAAATGAGAATCACGTCTCTAGGGCTGATGGGCAGTGCCAGGGATAGCCAGCCCTGGAGTCCTTTACTTGTTCCCAGACAGATATAATCATGAGTCCATTGGCAGAAAGGAAGCAGCAGGAAAGAACTTTTTGCTGACTGTCTTATCTCTTTAATTTCTAGAAATTTCTCCAGGACATAACTGGTGCTGAGAAGTATTTTATTGGCTTATTATACCAGCCTGTAGAGAAGACGTGGCGCTGGATCAACAACGCTGCGTTTAATGGCAAGTACGTGAACATCTCACATTTTTCTGGGATCTTAGCTGCTTCTAGAGACTAGACCAGAGACTCAGTGGGTTTGCCCTGGAACAGCACAAAGGCTGAGACTTAGCTGCCTGTTCTCTCCCTCTCCTTTATTCCAACCCACTTATCCCCAGAGACACATTTTTGGGGTAAATTTTTTATTATGGAAAATATAAAATATTTCTGAGTAGAGAGGACTGTTCATTCAACAAATTATTTTGTTCAAATCAAAATCCAAACAAATCCCCATACATATCATGTTTGATATATATCTCATAAGTATCTTTTAACCCAGAGATCACAGTTTTTTAACTAAGTTCTTACAAGTTCCCCGGAGATGGTTTCTCTATCTAAGGAAATGTTACTATAAACAATTTGTCTATGCCTTAAAGCTATTAAACTTTAACTCCCAAGAGCTATGTCCTATGTATCATTCCATGGCCATAGCCATGGTGAGGAACATGACATTCCCAGCAGACCTATGAAAATGGTGAGTCAGATAGAAAGCAAGTCAGTTCCCCAGACTGTAACCAGCCGCTCGCAGAAAGGAGTAAGTGAACATTCATTCAGTGTCTACTAAATGCAAGGCCCTTGCTAAGCACTTTACATGTCATTCCTGGCAGTATTCACAATGATGCTACAAGGAAAAGCCTTTATTGATTCCCATTTAACAGACAGATGAACTGAGGCTTAGAAATGTGTTGAATATCACAAAGCCAGGGTGTGGTAGAGCTACAGTTCGACCTGCATCCACTTGGCTCCAAAACTTATGTCCTTCCCATGAAACCAGACTCTTTCCAGTCAGACTGAAAGACAGTTAAAAGAGGTGTGAAAAGACCAACCAAGTTTTTCACAAAGCCAGCTGGTGTCCAGGAAAGGAAGAGAAATCTCCTTCTTCCTTCTCCTCTTGGGCCTCCTATTGAAAACATAGGACCTCCAGCACTAAAACATTATGTCTGGGAGAAAAAGGGACAAACAACCCATGAAGTGTTTCTAACCAAACAGAGTGAGTTAATCCAAGATAACGAGTCCGTAAAAACTCACAGGAGAGCTGACAGGAAAGCATCAGTTTTTGAGCTGGATTTGGGGATGCTGCTGCTGCTGCTAAGTTGCTTCAGTTGTGTCCAACTCTGTGCAACCCATAGACGGCAGCCCACCAGGCTCCTCTGTCCCTGGGATTCTCCAGCCAAGAACACTGGAGTGGGTTGCCATTTCCTTCTCCTATGCATGCATGCATGCTAAGGCGCTTCAGTCGTATCCGACTCTGTGCGATGCTATGGACAGCAGCCCGCCAGGCTCCTCTGTCCACGGGATTCTCTAGGCAAGAATACTGGAGTGGGTTGCCATTTCCTTCTCCATGGGGATGCTGAGGGCGTACCAGAACCAGGAAAAGGCAGAGCTGAAATGACAGGCCTTAACTATGCTTTCTTTTCCCAACTAGCGTTACCAATCAGGGTCAGAATTTCCACTGTGTGACCATAGGTCTAACAAAGACATATGACGCTGTTTCATGTAACATCACCTACCGCTGGATCTGCGAGAAGAAGGCCCGATGATGCAGCTCTCTGTGGCCTCTGACAAGAACAACAAATATACTACAGAGACAGCAAAAGAGCATATTGGCAATTGGGACTGATCCGGGAGATACAGAACATTAAATTCCTACGTCTGTCTTCCACAGGTCACTGGAGAACCCCCTAATAGCTCCTCAGTGCTAAAGCACCAGGCCCTCCACAAACATACTTGCAAACACACAGCTGAGGCCAACTCCTCATTCTGTGTCAGCAACTCCCCGAGACCCTATTTCCTGAGAAAGTCAGACCCATGGCTTTCGATCTACACGGGTCAACTGATCAAATGATCTCTTTATCCATCTGTCTACTAGTAGAGGTCCTAGGCTATTGGAGGAAATCAGCTTCTGCACTCCACTTTGGGGGACTGGATACTATTAATATCACCAGGAGACAGACTGTTTGATGGAGACAACTGGGTTGGTACAAAGATAGAACCAAGAATTTCTGACTGATCAACAGGCTTTGTTTTGTCCTCAGAGCACATGACCATACTACCAGGGAGAAACTTCAGACTGAGCAGGTGTGAACGTTATTTAAAGGATAGCAAAGGTGGAAGAGGGATAAACTCAGCTTCTGGAGCTCAATTTTGTTCCCAAGAGACCCCTGTTCTCATGCCCTCCAGCCTGCCTGGGGAGGGACAGCAGAGGCCCTCTTCAATCTGCTTTGAGGCCAGGCCTAGGAATGGTCTTGTGAGCTAAGCTAGGACCAGAGACAGCACTGTTCATGGGAATGGAGAGGGGGGTGGGCAGGGCAGGAATCTGCTAGGAAACCTCTCTGAAGACTACCTAACACCCAAGATGACCACACTTCAGAGAACTGAATCTCTGTTCTTCAGCAAAGTCCTAAAGAAATAAGCTAAATATTTCCTTGGTCTTGGCCTGAATCTCCATTTTAATGGATTTTGATGACCTGACTGTGTTTGTTAACTATATATTAAGAATTTGGTATAGTTCCTTGGGTCCCAGTAGTCATAATATATTCCTGCCTGCAGTTCTAGAGAGATCGTGCTACCAGGTACAATACAATGACCCCAAAGACGCCAGCACTGGTTGATACCACACTGACCCAGGACTGGTCCAGCTGACCACAGAGTAGAAAAAGAGGAGGACTGCTCAAGGAGACATTGGGTGGAGGCAAGTTGTGGGCATTTTGTAGAAAGGGAACACCAGGGACACAGGAAAACCATTTGCAGGAGGAAAAAGAGTTCATTTGGCCATACTGAAAGAAAGGCCAGAAAAAGGTAGACAAGTCTTGTGGGCATCCAGTCTGTCCTCTGTACTTGCAGGAAGACATCAACTACAGACCCTCCTCAGTACGTATAAAAGAGAAAAGAAATATGTTTGTGTTTTAATTTAACAAGAATTAAGCCATAAGATCAGACTCATTGGAAAAGACCCTGATGCTGGGAAAGATTGAAGGCAGGAGGAGAAGGGGACGACAGAGGATGAGATGGTTGGCATCACTGACTCAATGGACATGAGTTTGAGCAAGCTCTGGGAGTTGGTGATGGACAGGGAAGCCTGGCATGCTGCAGTCCATGGGGTCGCAAAGAGTCGGACATGACTGAGTGACTGAACTGACTGACTGAAGCCATAAGGGAAGTTTGCATAAAACTACTAGAAATTATAGTCACCCAAGTAAAGAGCTCACCATTTATGTCTAATAAAAATGTACTACAATGATTGTGAACGTCACTTTTTGTATGTCAAATTAAATTGATGACAGTTTTATATTTTATTACAACACTAAGCTCTGGTTCTATATTCCTAGGCTTCCCTATTTGGGGTTAATTAGCATGGCCACTTACAATGTTTAAAAATGAGATTAACACATTATGTGTTAGAACTTGCTTGAAGGAGGTTATTAGAAGCATTGGGCTGGCCAAAAAGTTTTCATTCAGGGTTTATCCCAAACGAATGCTTGGCCAGCCCAACAATTTGCATCCAGATGGGAGTGGATGTTGGAATGATATTAGAACTCAATGGAGATACAATCTCTCTGATGGTGTCAGTGACAAGCAAGTGCTACAGGGAAGGAAGGGGGAGGTTGAAAGTGTTGTAAAGGAAAGAATGAACAGAATTCTGAGCTAAAGTGAGCCCAGGATTCAGACAGCAAAAGGGAAACCACAACCCTTCTGTTTGGCAAAGTGAGAACTAAGGTTGCCACACTTCCTGTTTTATGACAGAATAAGTTGCAGGCTTTTATAGTCAGGAAATGTAGACACTGATGGCCGGCTCAATTTTTCCCCAAGATGAGGCGGTACTTCCGCACAAGTTCTAACCACAAGGAGCTGGGATGGGGCTCTTGGTGAGGGGAGCTGGGAGCAAATATGTGGACTCTGGTTTAAGTTCATTACTAGAGATTGGGCTTCCCTGGCGGCTCAGACAGTAAAGAATCCACCTGCAATGTACGAGAACCAGGTTCAGTCCCTGGGTCAGGAAGATTCCCTGGAGAAGGAAATGGCAACCCGCTCCAGTATTCTTGCCTGAAGAATTCCATGGACAGAGGAGCCTGGCAGGCTACAGTCCATGGGGTCCCAAAGAGCCAGACATGACTGAGTGACTTTCACTTTCACTGGAGAATGGGGGGAGGGTTGCTGAATCAATAGAAGGGTAAGTAACTGCAGCCTTATTGGGAAGCAGTGGTATTGTTTGTTTGTTTGTTTTAAGCAATGGAAATTTAATAAACTATTGGACTAGAGTTTTGATTGTGCATCCAATATGATATGTGAATCCATACAGATTTCTTACTCTTTCTGTGCCTTGATCCCCTTACCCATAACATGGAGCAGTAATACCTGGCTCACAAAACTCTTTTAGATATATATGAAATAATATCCATACTCTGTGTGTATTTCAACAGCAATACACAATGAGGGATACACATTGCGGAAGATTTGAAGTTGAGATCTTCATCTGAGAAGTGGTTCTTTAATTTGCAAGAAGCTGAATGTAGGCAAGACACCATTTCTCAGAATCTGTTTACTCCTTTACAATATGGGAATAAAAAGAAAAGAAAAAGAGTTCAGGGAGAGGTGGCTCAAAATTCCTGTGGCCCCCTGGACATCAATGCCATGCTTTCCTTGTGTCTGGCTTACACACAAATTCCTCTTCCTCTCTGTGTGACCTACGGGTCCCATGACTAAAGCCATTGACCCTCTTATCCTCAATGTTGACAAATCAACATGGATAGCTGGATGACTGAAGACATCAGGTATAGGCAGCCTTTGCCCATTGTCCCTGTTGCCAACCCCCACTCCCAGAAGCCTTTGTCTTCCGGTTAGTCCTACTTCACCCGCTGAGTTTCTTGCAGCACAGACCAAGTAACAATGCAGGAGAAGTCTTAGCTGGCCTCTACTTTCCCCTCACCTCTGACTGACGTGGTGATTTAGGACTCACCAAAGTCTCCTTCAATGGGCCCTCAAGCTTCCTTCAGATCATCTTCACTATTAGCCTTGAGTCTGAGGCAGCAGAGGTATTTGAATATCTCTAAAGCTACAGTTTATGGTCAATGTCTTTCAACTGCGGGTACAGAGAACTGAATCAATCACAATGCTTCATTTACAAGGCATTCCCACCCTTGACACATGCAAGGTCTTTTTCTATGTACACATTGCTTCAGGGGACCTCTGGGTGCACAGGGTCCTTAGAGGAAGTACGTTTCAAGTACAGCCCAAAGACCCATGTAACATTCAAAGAAGAAGCTGAAGATACAGAAGATTTTTATGATGTTCCCTGAGTTTTAGAGCTATCAAGAAAGTATTATAAGAACTTCTCTTGTGAGGTTATCAATAACCTACACATAGTGAAATCCAGTGGCCATCTTACTTGACCTCTCAGGACCATATGACATAGTATATCAAGACATCACTCTTCTAGTTTACCTCCCATTGTGCTGCCCATTACCCAGTCTCCCTCACTGACTCCTATTCATTAGTTGGTCCCTAAATACTGAAAACTCAGGGCCCAGTCATAGGCATTATTATTCTCTTTATCTGTGCTTCATCCCTTGGTCAATCAGTTATTCTCATAGCTTTAAATACCACCTACACTCACTCTTGGGCTTCCCTGATAGCTCAGTTAGTAAAGAATCCACCTGCAATGCAGGAGACCCCAGTTCAATTCCTGGATCAGGAAGATCCACCAGAGAAGGGAAAGGCTACCCACTCTAGAATTCTTAGACTTCCCTTGAGGCTCAGCTTTTAAAGAATTCACCTGCAATGCAGAGACCTGGGTTCAATCCCTGGGTTCACTGAAGAATTGATGCTTTTGAACTGTGGTGCTGGAGAAGACTCTTGAGAGTACGTTGGACAACAAGGAGATCAAACCAGTCCATCCTAAAGGAAATCAGTCCTGAATATTCATTGGAAGGACTGATGTTGAAACTGAAATTCCATTACTTTGGCCACCTGATGTGAAGAACTGATTCATTGGAAAAGACTGGGCAACACTGAAGGCAGGAGAAGGGGACAACAGAGAATGAAATGGTTGGATGGCATCACTGACTCAATGGACATGAGTTTGAGCAAACTCCTGGAATTGGTGATGGACAGGGAAGCCTGGTATGCTGCAGTCCGTGGGGTAGCAAAGAGTCAGACATGACTGAGCAACTGAACTGAACTGAACTGAACATTCACTCTCAAATTTATGTATCCATCCTGAAGTTCCCTGAACTCCAGGGTTTTACGTCTGTCTCCTCAGTATGTTCTCTTAGACATTTAATATTAGACATCTCACACTTAATTTGTTCGTTAACTGAGCTCTTGATATTCCCCCCAAACTGGCTCATTCCATGGTACCATCTCAGTCAACAGAATTTCACCTCAGTTAATACAATTTTATCCTTCTAGTTTTTCAGACGTGCCCCCCAAAAATGTATAGTCACTAACTCATCTCTTTTTTCATATCAAATCCAAACAAATGCTGTTGTCTATAGATTAATGCAAATAAGATGATATTATATTAGGTTAGTTATGTATAAAATATAGTCTTTAAAAACAGACTTTACTGCCATCACCTTGATCCAAATGATTATCACCTGTTGCCTAGGTTATTGTAAAGGTCTCTATGGCTAATTAGACAATCATTTAAAATATTCAGCCTCTTCATCCCTGTCAAAGCAAAACTTGTCCTGGACAATGTTAAACAGGCAAAGAAGACTATTCAAGGTTATCAAACCAGGAAAGGGAACCCATGCCTGCACTTCTCTTCACTCAAAGAGTAGAAGAATTTTCAACTATAGAAATGAACTACTGGAAAAGTACTGAGGCCCTTCAGCTGGGAGATGTTGATCAATAGGAAATGGTGAGCACACTGAGTTTTCCTAAGTCTGTAAAAGGTGTTTTTCTGTGATGAGTCCAGCTCTGCTTGCTCTCTGGTATCCATCAAAGTCAGGCTCATCCCCTCCCACAGAGACTGGGAAAAAGGGCACTTTCTTCCTTGAGGATTATGTTTCAAAGGTACGGCTCCCAAGTCCCAAGAAAATCCTCCTTGGGATGTAAAACTGGCAGCAGGGTTTTTTAAAAGTTTACATCTCAAAGGAACAGAAAAAGGTTTTATAATTGCAAGTGTTCTAATGCAAATGCCAGGGGCCTACAGTCAGGAATAAGCCCAGTTTAAGTTTAGTCAAGCCAAGAGAAACATTAAGGACATCTTGGTAAACCTCTGCCTGGCCTCATGTCCTCCAGCAGCATATTATCCACACCTTGATTCTGGAATTTTTTCCGTGTAACCGGCTGTGAACAATACAATGGGACTGAAGATTCAGTATGCCAGATCTGAGGCCAGGTCCTAAGAGGCCGCTAGTGTTTTCAGCTGGGCTTTCTTGTGTTCTGTCATCATTATAGGAAAAACATGCCCAGGTGAGTCTGCTGGGCCCAGAAAGAGGAAAGATACCCCAGTTGCAACATCAATAGAGAGCCAGCCATAAACCACCTGACTACCATCCAATTCTTAGACTCATAGATAAGCCCTCCTGATTAGCAGAGCCACCAGCTAAGCCGAGCCTTGATAAGCTGAAACCCAAATGCATGAAAACAAAAGCATCATTGTAATCATTGGAGATTTGTGTGTGTGACTTATACAGCAAAAGTTAATGGATCTCCCTCCTTCTTTCTTACTGTCCTTCAATCGATTGCCTGCCCAGGAGTCAGAATAATCTTGTTAAAATAATAGGCAGATTCTGTCACTATTCTTCAATACCCTGCAATAGTTTTCCCCTTCACTCCGAAAAAAAGCAAATGTCTTTAAAAGACTTACACGGCTCTACATGATCTAAATCTCAATTACCTCTCTGATTTCATTTTCTCTTACTCATCTTGTCTTATTCCATTCCAGCATGTTGCTTATGCCTTCCCTGGGTTCTCTCTGCTTATTGTTTGCATACCTGGAATGTTCTTTAACTAATGTCTACATGACTCATTACTTCACCTCTTTCAAACTTTTCCTAACAACCTTATTTAAAATTTCAGCATTCTCCAAACAGTTCCTTTCATTCCTATTTTACTTTTCTTCATAGTACTTTTCCACCATCTAACATACAATTTTTTGCCAACTTTACAAAGATATAATTCACATACCATAAAGCTCACACATTTAAAATATACAATTCCAATTGGGGGGCATACTTACACAAATATGTGCACCCATAAAAGGTTGAGAAATTGAATTAGTACATGTCTTAAGACATAAGAGAAATGCAATTATTAACTTTTTCATAGGCATACATATGTAGGGTTACGAAAATAATAACAAGAATATTGAAGGGTATAGAGTGAAAAGTCTTGATCCCCTCCTCATTCTATCTGCCAATCCTCACTACTATAATCCCACCAGAAACCACCTATTAGATTTTTCTGATGGTGCCCATATGAAAATATAAGCAGATATGAATCTATATGCATTTCTATTCCTTCCTAACACAAAAGGATGAATAATAAATTCAGTGTACCTTACTTTTCTCACTTAACAATATAGACCAAAGGTTGTTTCTAACCACTTAAGAAAGAGCTTCTTTAATCTTTCTATAGCTAGATATTTTATTATACAGATGAAACATAATTTATTTAACCAGTCACTATTGATATTAGTTATCAATATTTTGTTATTACAAAGATGTTGTAAAAAAGATGCTGATAAAATTATGCTAATAACATAAGAAACAGGGGATCAGTTAGGAAGCAGGGTGCTGATTAGAGGAATGATGAGAATGGCAATGCTGGAGAGAAGGGAGAAGGACAAATTTGTGGGAAGCTGGAAAATAGTGTGGTAAACTTGGGGTGTGTGAGGGGGAAAGGAAAAGAAGAACCCAGAAATGAATTAAAGACCTGGAACCACAGAAAGAGAGCTACAGAGAGGAAGGAGGAAAGTAAGTGCCAGGAGAGGATGAATACAATTGCCAGTCGAGATAATTTATAGGAAGTCACTGTCACTGTTGAACCTTGGAGCAGAAGCCTCAATAATGTTGATCCCTGAAGTTGGACTTGGTATTGTTCATGGAAGTAATATAGGGAACTTCCAGCAGTGAGGAAACCAGAAAATCACAGAACAATATAGGTGAGAATGACCCAGCACCTAGAATCAAACATTTAGGTCAGCTGTAAGACAATGAACAACATTTTGAATGCTTTTCCCTTTCAAACAACTCAGTGTTTTTTAATAACTTGCGTATTTACAGTTCTTAAATTTATTTTGTGAGAAGCATTTTAACTGCAGTAATATGTATTAATGAATATAAGCACTTAAAAAATAACAGTCTACCATATAGGAATGACTCACTTATCAACTGAAGCAATGTCAGTATTTAAAAGTTGCCTTGTAGATCACAAACAGTTTGCAGATGAAAATGATTATTTCAGATTTTAATCTGTGCTTTCATCTTACTCAGGCCCAAGGTAATGAGTCCATCCTCAGGACACAGCTAATCCTTCAGGAGTTGATAGCAGCGTTTCATAACATTTCGAAAGGCCTCTATGAATTTGTCATCCCGGAGGGTGAAGATAAAAGGGTTCAGAAAAGGGTTCACCACTAAAACCATCAGTGATGCTACCCTGTTGTACTCAGCAGCCTGCGTTTGCTTGGGTTTCACAAAGAGGAACAAGCAGCTGCCGTAGCCAATGACAACAAAGGTGAAGTGGGAGACACAGGTAGAGAAGGCTTTCCTGCGGCCAGAGCCTGAGGGGATCTTGAGGATGGTGGATACGATGCAGGTGTAGGAGACAATTGTAGGGATCATCCAACCAACAATAATGAAAACAGCCATTAAAAACAGAATAAACTCTGTGAAAAGACTGTTATCACAGGATAGTTTGAGCAGTTGCCCTCGGTCACAGTAAAAATGGTCTAGCACATTTGATTTGCAGAAACTAAGATGAAACGTGGCATAGACTGGCCAGATTTCAAACAGGAAGCCAAATACCCAAGACACAATTACCACCCAGAGACAGGTGTGGCTGTTCATAATGATGTTGTACCACAGAGGGTTACAGACAGCCACGTAACGGTCCACAGCCATCGCTACTATTAATAACAACTCCGACATTCCCAAAGACAGGTACAAATACAGTTGTACACAACAGGCACTCAAAGATACTGCCTGCATCCCAGGAAGAAGCAGACCCCAGAGCATCAGAGGGATGGCCACAGATGTGGTCAGGATCTCTAGGACAGAGAGGTGACCCAGGAAGAAATACATGGGAGACTGAAGATGTTTATCAACACAGACTGTCAAGATGATGACCATGTTTCCAATTAATGTCACAGAGTAGAAGAAAAAGAAGGTGGCAAATAGAATATTGTGTAGTTCTTTAGAGCCAGGGAAGCCAAGGAGATAAAATTCAGTGACACTAGAGTAATTTTCCAACATTTGGCTGTATGCTTTTGTTGTTTTTGAAATCTGGAGGGCAAAGGAAAGACAACATGCCATTAATTTCAAATCACTGAAGACATTCACAGTTTGACAAATACCCGTCCTGCTCTCAGGCTCCATAGCATGAGCAGCAGGGTCCACATTTCACTGTTCCCTGTAAAAAGTTGATGTTAAGTGTTTTATGAACAACATGCATAATATATGAAGATAAGTGGGCATCTCCAGTTCAGTAAAAGATAATCATCAATACCACTCTATGCATAAGATCACACCCACCCCAGGAATCACCCTTGTCTCTCAATTCACTAGACATTCTGCCTGCACCCTTCCTTGACCACCTTATCGACTTCCCTGGCCACAACATACCCATTTAGAGCATGACCCCTTCCATCCTGAGTGTCCTAATCTGTCTTCTGGGCCTGTTGTGTCCATGCCCTGAAATAATTATTGCATCTCAACAGTTCCAAGAAAGTATTCCTAGTCATCTCAATGAGACATGGTTCCTTCTCCTTGTTTCCTTTGAACACTGATTCATTTGCCTCATCTTCACTTTGAAGTTTTCAATTCAGTTACCTGTATCATCATTCTTCCTGGGAAGGATGACAGGCAGGGGGGTGGGGTCCACTCAGGATGATGTCATAAGATAAGAGCTATTTTGAGACAAACTATGAAGTCTTTTCCAGACTTCTGGTAGCCGGCTTCCTGGAGCTGACTGTCCAATTTTTCCTCCTTATTCTTATGGTAAAAGTCACTTTCTTCTGCTCATTACAGTGAATGCGCCCCCTCAGTAGGAGAAGCCTCACTAGCTCTGAGTTTGTGACTTCTAGCTCAGAGATGATGATTCCACTTGTCACCAGGGGACTGCAGAGTGTTGGGGAACAGGAGAAGTGAAGACCCTGGGACTCTCCTTGCCAATGTCTATGACCCCCATTCCTACGGCAAAATCTGAAACCAGGAACTAGGAAGTAGCTATGATATAAGGTAGCATGCTCTGCTTGTCTAGGGTTTCAAAGTTCTAGCTCTAGCAAGAAGAGACTTCCAAATGGGAAATGTGTCCCTGTGTTCAACCAGCGATGGACCTAGAAATATGGGGAAGTATGGGAAGTCCCCAGAGAACATTTACTCATCTATGTCCTCAATAGTCTCCTGAGCCCTACAAGTAAGGAAAAGTGTCAGAAAACATCAAAATGGCTCACTCTGAGCTCCTTAGATTAACTGGATTCCTTCCTTCATCCCATGCAACTCATTGCTCAAACGTCTATAACCGGGTGCACTTCCAGAATCTCTAAAGCTACACATGTGCCTCTTCACACTCTGGACTCTCCTTAGGCTGTATTTTCTGCCTATTAGCTCTCATCAGGAGCTGAAATTGACGTCCCTCAAGGAAGCTTGTCTTCTTCATTCGTCGTCACACCTCTGGTGCCAAGAACAAGTATGACACAGAGTCAACATGGACTCTTTTAATGCTTCCTAAGTAAATAAATCAGTGAATGAATCACAAACAGGTCAATGAACGAACAAAGAGTATCCATCCTGACCTGCTTTTCCTTCTGCTGACAGGATAGGACTCTCTTTCACTCTTGACAGAGGACTTGTCTGGTCAATCTGTGGCCTCTCTTCCTGGGGATCCCCTACAGAATAGGAAGCATACAAAAGAAAGAAATAGAGAGAGATGAGCGAGCAGGGTCTCGGGTAATGACAGAGAGCTGTGTCTGTCACCAGCACTCACAACAGCAAAATGTGTTTTCTGCTCCGAAGGAATCATGGGTTCACCATGCAGCTCCCTTCATCCATTCTTCATATTCCAGGTGTCTTTCCTCTACAAGGTAGCAAAGCCCAGAACTTCCTATCCTAATCGTCTCCTGCTAGCTCTTTCACAGAGAGGAACCACTGGCAGACACTCACCTCCAGAGAAGGGGACTGGCCTGCAAAGTTCTATGGCTCTGGGATCAGCACTGGGTACCCCCTGCTTGGTGATGAGTGCTGGGCATGGTCTGTGGGTCACAGCAAACTGCTGCCCTCTCCACTCTCGGTGAAAGAGGGAACACCTCACACCAGCAACTGAGGGGTAAGTCTAGTGATAAAAGTGCTGTGAGAGCCTGACCATGGTTCTCTGTATCTCTCTCCGTTTTTCCTTCACCTCTCTGTCCCTAGGGAGACTGACTCACTGATTAACTAAATCTGTTAAGTTCAGAGAATCCCTAGAGAATCAGTGAAAAGAGAGTCAAAGAAACTTTTCCCTGTTCCTCTCGAGGCTAATCAAGTTTAGAACATGGAAAAGTTCTAAATGGGCAAACTTGAAACCTCTGAGGCAAGGAGTTTCTCAACACCCAGCTGGCCTTCCCTCAGACCCCAGGTCCTGGTTGTTATCAAAACAGTCAAAAAATAGCCAGACCCTGCTCTCTTCAATCTCCCTGATTCCATTCAGCCCTGAGAGCCAAGAGACCCACAAACAGAACACACTTCAACTGCCTCTAAAACATATCAAAACCCAACAGCCACCAAAGAGCCTCTGTCAAAAAGGTTTCCTTCATCCCAATCCCCAGGAATCCCACTTTTCCCAATGATCTCTGCACTCCACCTACAAGATACTCTCTGACCACAGTTATGGGAACCTGGGAAGAGAGAAAGAGGACGGAGGATCTGCCAGGCACCCTAAACTCACAGCCTGTGAATGCCGAATACTCTTCTAGGCTCTCCACCCTGTATACATTCCAACTGTGCTGCTCATTCATGTATTCCCTTAGATGCCAAATGCTACCAGGGCACCTTCCTGACCTGCCTGAAGTGAGAGGTACAGGCAGACGGAGCAATATACAGGACTGAGTCCTCCAAACATTAATAGTATATAAAAGTGAGGACAGTTGGATTGCTGGATAAAATAGCAAAATAACATTTAAAATATTTATAATTACTTTATTAAAACAACTCCTGGTAAGAAAATGAAGTTTTACAGAGGAATAGAAAACAAATTCCCTCTCACCAATGTACAATTCTCCTGATCATCTCATACATCTAAATACTATGATTCATTTCTATGATGTCCATACAGAAATTTTCTATCATACACATGCATATCTCTATAAATACCTTCACCTGTAACATGTACATTTGTACTGTAACAGCTTCTAAATCATATTACATGTCTTAGCTACTTTCCAATCACCCTCCAAAAAGTTGTATCAATTTATAAACTTAAAATGAGATTATATTGGGGTCATCCAGACAGACTTCTACAGGAAGTTGCAGGAAATTTTTATTCTCGTGTTCACCATATGACCTTCCCAGTAATCATACTAACATACAAGGAGACAATAATTACATTATGAAGGGGAGGAACATCCCAGGGTTCCTCATCCCCATGGGAACTGTGATGACAGCTGCCCAAGACACTGGTGTCTCAGCTACTGCCTCTCAGCCTCTGAGCTCTGAACGTGTCAGCTTCTATCAAGACGTTTTGTAGTTTGTGAAACAAGGCTACTGGCACATGAGGAAATCTGAGGGATGTAAGGTAGGTAGACGTTTCCTCTAAGAACCCTTATTGCAAAGCCAACTTCCCTAATTCAGAACATGGTTCATTGACCCTACATGTTCCTACAGTGATGTTTATGGCCATGGGAGCTCAACAGACACCTCAAAAGTAGGAAGGAATGTACACTAACAAAACCCATTAGGAAAAATTTTGTCAGTTTCTAAAAGCTAAAAATATAGCTACTATGACACAGCAATTCTGCTCCCAGAAATTTACCTAAGAAATGAAAAGATACATCTTGACAAAGATGTCTGTTCTGATGTTCCTAGCAGTTTAATTCATTACATCAAGTGACACAAAACAAATAGCCCCAACGAAAGAAAGGTAGTGTCAATCTTCATTATTCACATATTCTGTATCTGCGCATTCATCTACTCACAAAAACTTGTGTAGTCTCAAAATCAGTATTTCCAAGCAGTTTCCAAGGTCATTAATCAACATGGGCATGTATGCTCATAGCAGAAAACTGGAGTCACCTGGAGTACACGTTCTCAACTGAGGTTGAAGAAGGCACAACCCTCCCTCTTGTTGCAGCTTCTATACTGTAAATAAATGTCTTTTGGCTGTCCAATTAGTAACATGTTTTTGACATTTGTTTGCATTTTGTTGGTGATTTTGCTGCTTAAGCTAGTGTTGCTTTTCAGTTGCCAAGACGAGTCTGACCCTTTGCGACCACATGAACTGCAGCATGCCAGACTTCCGTGTCCCTCACCATCTCCTGAAGTTTGCCCAAATTCATGTCCATTGAATCTGTGATGCCATACAACCATATCATCCTCTGTCACCCTCTTCTCTTTCAGTCTTCAATCTTTCCCAGCATCACGTGATTTTCCAATGAGTCAGCCATTCACATCAGGTGGCCAAAGTATTGGACCTTCAGCTTCAGCATCAGTCCTTCCAAAGAGTATTCAGGGTTGATGTACTTTAAGATTGTCCAGTTTGATGACTCTTAAGCATAATGCTTAAGCATAATGTTTTTGCAAACTGTGGAAAATTCTTAAACATATGGGAATACCAGACCACCTTATCTGCCTCCTGAGAAATCTGTATGTAAGTCAAGAAGTAACAGTTAGAACTGGACATGGAACAATGGACTGGTTCCAAATTGGAAAAGAAGTATGTCAGGGTTGTATATTGGCACTCTGCTTATTTAACTTATATGCAGAGTACATCATACGAAATGCTGAATTGGATGAAGCACAAGCTGGAAGCAAGATGCAGGGAGAAATATCAATAAACCCCAGATATGTAAGTGACACCACCCTTATGGCAGAAAGCAAAGAGGAACTAAAGAGCGTCTTGATGAAAGTGAAAGAGGAGAGGGAAAAAGTTGGCTTAAAACTCACCATTCAAAAAATGAAGATCATGGCATCCAGTCCCATCACTTCATGGCAAATAGATGGGAAAAGAATGGAAATAATGACAGACTTTATTTTCTTGGACTCCAAAATCCCTGCAGATGGTGACTACAGCCATGAAATTAAAAGGTACTTGTTCCTTGGAAGAAAAGCTGTAACAAAACTAGACAGACTATCAAAAAGCAGAGACATTATTTGCTAACAAATGTCCATCTAGTCAAAGATATGGTTTTTCCAGTAGTCATGTATGGATGTCAGAGTTGAACCATAAAGAAAGCTGAGCACCAAAGAATTCATGCTTTTGAACTGTGGTGTTGGAGACTCTTGAGAGTCCTTTGGACTACAAGGAGATCAAACCAGTCCATCCTAAAGAAAATGAGTCCTGAATATTCATTGGAAGGACTGATGCTGAAGCTGAAACTCCAGAGCTTTGGCCACCTAATGCAAAGAACTGACTCATTGGAAGGGACCCTGATGCTGGGAAAGATTGAAGGTGGGAGGAGAAAGGGATGACAGAGGATGAGATGGTTGGATGGCATCACCAACTCAATGGACATAAGTTTGAGCAAGTTCTGGGAGTTGCTGATGGACAGGGAAGCTGGGTGTGCTGCAGTCCATGAGGTGGTAAAGACTTGAACATGACTGAGTGACTGAACTGAACTGAAGCATAATGCTGAAATGTTTATCTCTTGGTGCTAAGGGCAAGAAGGCTGTTATGTGCTTTGTGGGAAAAATACGTTTATATAAGAATTACACAAGCTTCATTATTTAAAATACGTGTTTGGTAAAATTCTTCAGGCATGAGTTACAAGCTGTTGGCTGTGTGTCAGTCTTCATGGATCAATAATACATATTAAGCAAGGTGTCATTGAATAGACTGAAGCGACTTAGCAGCAGCAGCATTGAATAGAAACAAACAGAAAACAGAGTTATATACTGACTAGCTGACGAAAGGAAGATGTAATCAGTAAACACAAATTTGGTTAACTGTCAATTACAAATTGGCGCTTGCCACGGGTATTTGCCATCTGCTTCTGCAGAGCTTGAACCCTGTGCTGCTGAAGCCGCTGGCCTTCAACACCCCCTGAGGGAGTTCAGCGTGAGAGTGAGGCACTCTGTGCTCCAGGGCATCTGGTCAACAGGTCTTTTGTTGTTGCTCAGTTGCCCAGTCGTGTCTGACTCTTTGTGACCTCATGCACTGCAGGGCAAAGGTTAACAGCATTTTGCCAAGGGAACAAGTCTTTAGATAGATATTTTCAGGAACTAATCTCAAGATCCCAATCCTTGCATCTCTTCATATTTAGGAAAGCACTAAATCCCTTCATGGTGACATCAGATCCTCGTGACTAGCAAAAAATCTTTTGTAAAGTAAGCATTTGATGGCATTGAACTTCCCCCTCACCAAAATCTTATATAATGACCCTCCCCCACTGCCTCTTTGGAGCAGTTTCTCAGACCTATCTGAAGTGCTGACTCCCAGGCTTCAGTCCTCATTTTTCCCCCAAATAAAACTCCCCCAGAGTTCCCCCACTGGCAACTCTCATGTTGTGTATCATTTTGGTCAATATAGCCAAGAAACATAGTATTGAGGCAAGGAACATGATTTTATTTGGAAAGCCAATTGACCAAGAAGATGGCAGACTAATGTCTCAAAACAACCATTTTGTAGGGGTGTGGATGCCAGGGTCTTTTATAGGACAGTGAGGAGGAAGAGATGATGAAGTAAAGACCATTATCTTGCAAATATCTCCTGAAGTGGACATCTACAACATAGTTTCCTTCCATCCTGATGTGGTCCTATGGCTTTGTCACTTCAGAAGTTGAAGGATTGAGAAAAGAAATAACTACTGAAATCATCAGGGAAACCACCATATTGTAATTGGATGTCAACTGTGTTCTGTGCCAGTTTTGTCCACATCCTGAAAAAACTGCTGTATATTAACAGTTGAAGAAAATATTTTTGGGCATCTCTGTTGGTCCACTGGTTAGGAATCAAAGCTTTCGCTGCCAGGGTTTCCAGGCCAATCCCCAGTTGGGGAACTAAGATCCTGCAAGCCCCATGATGCATACAAAATGAGAGAAAGTTTTCCTTGCCAATCCCACTCAGACATGGCTACTTCTTTTCTTTGTATCCACTGAACACAGGCTGCATTGGGATTATATGCATTTTAAAGTGGTTACATGTTTTATGTATCACTTTAGGTGTGCTGTTGAGAATTGTGCCTATCAAGGACATTGTCATAAAATAATTTGACACAGAGTATTGAATCATTCCCTTATTTCTGGGGAGCTGGCTTCCTAGTGTGGATTATTCACTATCTTCAACTTTATTCTTGTGATAAAAGTCTTCCTCTATCTGTGCTTTTAGTGAATGTGTCTCCTCTAAGCACAAAGAACCTAGCCAGCTCCAAGTTGATGACCTTAAGTTCTGACATTATATTTCCACTTGTGATCCCATGCCATGAGAGAGGAGAGGTCCCAAGAAATGAAGAGGCTCAAGACTTTCATCCCTATGTCCCATCTATCCTACACATCTATCCCCAGTCTCCATCTGGGGTTCACAAAAAAAAAAAGCAGCTGAAAGTTAGAGACAAAATTCTCTATATTCCGAGGTCCCAAATCTCTAGTTGCAGCAAGGAGCCAGACATTCAAATAAATAGTCTGTCCCTCGGACCAAACTGCCATCATCTCAGCTTCATAGAGCAATGTGTAAAGGCTGCAAAAACATATCTGCTTGTCTATGACTTTTCTATTTTGTCTAGAGCCCTAGGCCAAGAAAAATGCTAGAAAATGCCAAACCAGATGGTACTATGTTCCTTAGTTGCCAGGCTCCTCGCGCACTAGAGGTATACCTTTGCTCAATTCACCCCTTTCACACTCATTGCTTATATAACAATTTCATTATACAAATCTCGTTCTCTAAACTCTCTAAGCTGCATTTATCTTTCTATAAGCTTTCATCAATATCTCAAATCATATTACATTTGTACTTATCATTTTAACATCAAAATCCCACATTGGAATTAAGTACCTTGAAGGCACCTTCTTTGGCATCCTAGTATCACAACCAGTGATAAGAAGAGAGAATGACAAAATGTGTACTCTATAAATACTATTCAGTGAATATATCAATTAGTATATTAAAGAACAAAACAATAGACAAAGAACGTCCAACCTGACTAGCTTTCCCTCCACTCATTCTTTCCTAAAGCATTTTCCAGTCAACTTGTAATCTCTCTCGCTGCAGATCCTTTACAAAACGAGGAGTGATACAAGGAAGAGATGAAGAGGGAGCAGGGTCATAGGTCCCTCAGGCAGAGGGCTGTGCCTATACCCAGCACTGCACATCCTCGCCCTGCTCTTTGCTATGGAGGGATGATCTGAAGGACAGTTGATCTACTCTGCAGCTGCCTCACTTCACTCTTTCTTTGAGAAGCCAGCCCAGCTCAGCCTTCCCAAAGGGATGCTTTTCTCTTCTCTCCTTCACAGAGAAGAATCGCTTGGAAGACATTCATCTCAAGAGAAGGGGAAGGACTAAAAGGTCTCCTGTCCTTCAGGCATCAACCACCACCCCCACATGACAATGCTTGGGAGGCAGCCTGATACTGTCCTCTTCACTCATAACGAGGAATAAATAGCCAAGCGCAAAAACTTAAAGTACAAAAATAATGGTGCTAATAGGAATCTGGCTGTCCCCCTGTCTCTCATTTTCTCTGCCTCTTTCCTCCTCTCCCTTGTCTACCCCCAAGGATGGTTGTTCACTGAGGAAAAATTTGCACAGGTTCAGAGACACAGCAGAAATGTAGTCAAGGAAAGGCTGAAGACACTTCCACTCGTCCCACCTGAGGCTAATCAAGTTGGAGACCCTGGATGTGTTGTGCAGTCAGCAAAATTGAAAGCTCCCAGTCAGGAGCTTCTCAACACCCAGGCCACCTTACTCACTCGACCTTCCTTACCCACTACCACACATTCCCAGCTGTCTAAATCAGCCAACGCAGCTGCTACATGCTTCTCCCTGATTACATGGACCCCTACAGAGCCTAAGCCACCCCCAAGCTGTGACCCCACAAGTGGATTCAAGACACTTTTCAAAAACTTGGTGGCCAAATGGACTTCTGTCCAATTCCTCTCTTCATCTCCAGGGTTACGAGAAGCCCGTCTTTCCCAGATGATCTCTGCCTCTCTGTACCCCACAGCCTCTGGTCATAGTTATGGATCCGGGTCAGAGATCCACAGAGAGGATCTGCCACCTACTCTACCGCCAATGTGTTAATGCCATGGCCCATTCCCATCTCTCCAACATGCATGCATTCCAGGTGGGGTTGTTCAGTCATACATTTCCCTCTAGGTCTTCAAATGCGATTGGGTTTCGGAGACCTGCTCAAAAACCTCAGCTGCTTGGATTGAGGGATAGAGGTTTAAAAAATATTCAAAATTAATCCCAAAAGTGCTACATAAAAATGAGAATGGCTGAGATGCTGAGTAAAATTGTAAAATCACATCTGAAATATTTATTATTACATTTGCAAAAACAGTTGCCATTTTTCATAAAATGAGCACAAGTCATAGTTAAAAATCAAATGGAATGATGGAACATCAATGTCCCTCTCCCCTTCTGCTTAAGTCTTCTGATCCATTTCCTAGAGCTAAATATTAAAACAAATTTCTAGCATAATAGATAGAGACTTGTCTGTATTAACACATTCAACATTGATGTTGTTAAGGAGTGAATTCCTCTTACAACTGCTGGTTGAGAAAAACTCCAAGAATGCACTACCACTGTTGCACCTTGGACCAGAAGCCTCAAGAAAAGGTTAGACCCTGGAGTTGGACTTGGCATCACTCATGGAAATCATATGGGAAGCTGAGGCTTTGAGAAAACCAGGGAAACACAGGACAATATAGGTGAAGATGACCCAGCACCTAGATTCAAACATTTAGGTCAGTTGTCAGAGAATGAATGATTCTTCTCTACACATTTCACATTCAAACATCACAGCATTGTTTTTAATAACCATTAACATCTTTTACATTTTTAGTTGTTAAATTTATTTTTTTAATTATATGTATTTGTTTTATTTTTATTTATTATTACTTTTTTGACCATGCTGGGTCTTTTTGCTGCATGCAGGCTTATGCTAGTTGGGGTGAGGCAGGGCTATTTTCTAGTTGAGGCTTCTTATTGTGATGGCTTCTCTTTTGCAGAGCACAGGCTTTAGGGTACACAGGCTTCAGTATTTGTGGTACACAAGCTTAGTCGCCCATGGCATGTTGGATCTTCTGGGCCAGGTTTTGAAACCATGTCTTCCGCATTGACAGGCGGATTCTTTAGCACTGGACCATCTGGTAAATCCTATTAAATTTATTTTGCTAGGTGTATTTTAACTAGAATAATGTGTATCAATTAATATATCCATGTAACTACAATAATATGTGTAAATGAATATACCCACTTAAAAAAAGGAAGTGATTATTAAAAGCTAAAAGTTACATTAGACCATAAACTACTTGATGATGAAAATGATTATTTCTGATTTGAATCAGGGCTCTCATTACTCAGGCCCAAGATGATGAGTCCATGGTGGTCCAGAACAGCTAAGCCTTGAGGAGTTGATAGCAGCTTTTCATGGCATCTCGAAACACCTCTGTGAATTTGTCATTTCGGAGGGTGAAGATAAAAGGGTTCAGAAAAGGGTTCACCACTAAAACCATCAGTGATGCTACCCTGTTGTACTCAGCGGCCTGTGTTTGTTTGGGTTTCACAAACAGGAACAAACAGCTGCTGTAGCCAATCACAACACAGGTGAAGTGGGAGGCACATGTAGAGAAGGCTTTCCACCTGCCAGATCCTGAAGGGATCTTGAGGATAGTGGAGATGATGTAGAGGTAGGAGACTATTGTAGGGATCAAAGAACCAAAAAGTACAAAAATAGCCATTAAAAAAAGAATAAATTCAGTGAAAAGGCTATTATCACACGATAGTTTGAACAGCTGTCCTCGGTCACAGTAAAAATGGTCTAGCACATTTGATTTGCAGAAAGTAAGATGAAACGTCGCATAGATTGGCCAGATTTCAAAGAGGAAGCCAAATACCCAGGACACAATTACCACCCAGAGACAGGTATGGCTGTTCATAATGACGTTGTACCGCAGAGGGTTACAAACAGCCACGTAACGGTCCACAGCCATCGCAGCAAATAATATGAACTCCGACATTCCCAAAGACAGGTACAAATACAGTTGTACACAACAGGCAGTCAAGGATATTGCCTGCATCCCAGGAAGGAGGAGACCCCAGAGCATCAAGGGGACAGTCACACTTGTGGTCAGCATCTCTAGGAGAGAGAGGTGACCCAGGAAGAAATACATGGGGGTCTGCAGACGCTTATCAATACAGACCATAAAGATGATGACCATGTTTCCAATTAATGACACAGAGTAGAAGAAAAAGAAGGTGGCAAAGAGAATATTGCGTAGTTCTTTAGAGCCAGGGAAGCCAAGGAGATAAAATTCAATGTTACTAGAGTAATTTTTCAACATTTAGCTGGTTGCTTCTGTTCTTTATGAAATCTGGAGGGCAAAGGAGAGACAACATGCTGCTAATTTCAAAGCACTAAAGACATTCACAGGTTGACAAGATATTATCTCTTGCTCTTTCAGGCTGCACAGAATGACCAGGCTGGTTCATATTTCACTATTCTCTGTACAAAGTTGATGTTAAATATTTTATAAACAATATGAGGGTTTCCCTGGTGGTTCAGTGGTAAAGAATATGCCTGCCATTGTGCGAGACATGGGTTAGATACTGGATCCAGGAAGATGCCCTGGAGAAGGAAATGGCAACTCACTCCAGTATCTTGTCTGGGAATTCCTACAGACAGAGGAGTAGGGTGGGCTACAATCCATGGGGTCATGAAGAGGCGGACATGACTTAGTGACTGAAAAACAAGAACAAGTATATGATAATGTGAAGATAAGTGTGGATCTCCAGTAAGATAAGAAATAGTTAACAATATCACTCTATGCATAAGAACACACCAAACCAAGGAATCACTTTTGTCTCTCATTTCACTGGACATTTGGACTCCAACTCTGCCACCATCCCTGACCACCTTGTCTTTTTCCAAGGCCTCAACATACTCATTTACAGTCTGACCCCTGCCATCCTGAGTGTCCTAATCTGCCTTCTTACATCCATGCCCTGAAATAACCCTGCATCTCAACAGCTAAAAGAAAGTATTCCTAGTCAATCTCACTGAGACATGTTTCCTCCTCCTTCCTTCCTTTGAACACAGATTCATTTGCCTTATCATCCCTTTAAAGATTTCAATTCAGTTATCTGTATCATTTTTGCCTCTTGGGAAGGATGACAGGCAGGGAGATGGGTTGATGTCCTAAGATAAGAGCTGTTTTGAGACAAACTATTGAGTCTTTTCCTGACTTCTGGGCAGCAGGCTCTCTGGAGGGAGCTCTCCACTTTTCCTTACTTATTCTAATGGAAAAAGTCCATTTCTGCCTCTCATTTCACTCAGCGTGTCTCCTCCTAACAGGAAGAGCCTCAGCAGAACCTAGTTAGTGATTTCCAGCTCAGATTAATGAATCCTCTTGTCAACAGGGGACTGCAGAGTGTAGGGGAACAGGAAGAGTGAAGAGGCTGGGACTGTCTTTGCCAACTTCCATCACTCCCATCCCTACTGCATAATCTGGGACCAGAAACTAGAAAGGGGCTATGATTTAATGGTAGCATCTGTTGGGCTTCTGGAGTTTCAGACTTCTAGCTCTAGGAAGAAGAGACATCCAAAGGTGCAGTACGTCCCTATTTCAACCCATTATTATCTGAGTACTATAGGAAGTGTGGAAACGTCCCAAGAGAACATTTGCTTGCCTAACTCCTCCATTGTCCACTGAGTTCTACAAATAAGGAAAACTGTCAAAAAAACATCAAAAAAGATTACCCTGAACTCCACTGGATAAGTGGATAAGCGAAGGCCCTCACCACCTGCAGCTGATGGCTCAAATGTCTCAAATCCTGTGGCCCTTCCAGACTTTCTAAAGCTACACACGTGCCTCTTCACACTTTCTTCCCTCTTTAAGCTCTATTTTCCTCTTATTAACTCTCATCAGAAGCTGAAACTGAAGTGCCTCAAGGATTTTTTCTTCCTTGTTCACTGTTACACCTCCAGTGCCAAGAACGGAGCCTGACAGAGTGTGAACAAGTAATCTTTTAATATTTATTCAGTAAATAAATCAGTGAATGAATCACAAACAGGTCAACAAGTGAACAAGGAGTGTTCATTGTGACCTTCTGTTCCTTCTGCTGACAGGATAGGACTCTATTTACAGAGGACTTGTCTGGTTAATATGTGGTCTCTCTTCCTGGGGATCCCCTATGGAATAGGAAGCATACAAAAGAAAGAAATAGGGAGAGATGAGCGAGCGGGGTCTCAGGTAATGACAGACAGCTGTGTCTGTCACCAGCACTCGGAACAGCAAAATGAGTTTTCTGCTCTGAAGGAAACACGGGCTCACCATGCAGCTCCCTTCATCCATTCTTCATGTTCCAGGTGTCTTTCCTCTACATGGTAGCAAAGCCCAGAACTCCTATCCTAATCCTCTTCTGCTAGCTCCTTCACAGAGAGGAACCACTGGCAGACACTCACCTCCAGAGAAGGGGACTGGCCTGCAAAGTTCTATGGCTCTGGGATCAGCACTGTGTACCCCCTGCTTGGTGATGAGTGCTGGGCATGGTCTGTGGGTCACAGCAAACTGCTGCCCTCTCCACTCTCGGTGAAAGAGGGAACACCTCACACCAGCAACTGAGGGGAAATTATAGTGATAAAAGTGCTGTGAGAGCCTGACCATGGTTCTCTGTATCTCTCTCCGTTTTTCCTTCACCTCTCTGTCCCTAGGGAGACTGATTCACTGATTAACTAAATCTGTTGAGTTCAGAATATCCCTAGAGAATCAGTGAAAATAGAGTCAGAGAAACTTTTCCCTGTTCCTCTCGAGGCTAATCAAGTTTAGAACATGGAAAAGTTCTAAATGGGCAAACTTGAAATCCCTGAGGCAAGGAGTTTCTCAACACCCAGTGGGCCTTCCCTCAGACCCCAGGTCCTGGTTCTCATCAAAACAGTCAAAAAATGCCAGACCCTGCTCTCTTCAATCTCCCTGATTCCATTCAGCCCTGCAGAGCCTAGTGACCCACAAACAGAACAAACCTCAACTGCCTCTAAAACATATCAAAACCCAACAGCCACCAAAGAGCCTCTTTCAAAAGTTTTCCTTCATCCCAATCCCCAGGAATCCCATCTTTTCCCGATGATCTCTGCACTCCACCTACCAGATACTCTCTGACCACAGTTATGGGAACCTGGGAAGAGAGAAAGAGGATAGAGGATCTGCCAGGCACCCTAACCTCACAGCCTGTGAATGCCACAGACCCTTCCAGGCTCTCCATCGTGCATATATTCCAACTGTGTTGGAATATGTCCCTTAGGTGTCAAATGCTTCCAGCGTACTTCCCTGAGCTGCCTGAAGTGAGAGGTAAAGGCGGAAGAAGAAATGTATAGGACTGACTCCCCCAAATATTAATAGTATATAAAAGTGAGGACAGCTGGGATGCTGAATAAGATAGCAAAATTACATTTCAAGTATTTATATTTACCTCGTTAAAACCATTTCAATTTAAAACAACTCCTGGTAAGAAAATAAAATTTTATAGAGGAATAGAAAACAAATTCCCCCTCACTAATGTACGAGTCTCCTATTTATATTGTACACCTAAATACAATGATTAATCTCTATTATATCCACACAAAATTTTCTATAATACACATGCATATTTCTATATGGACTTTACTTGCTATTTTAGTCACCATAATGCCTTGCTACTTTCCCTTTCTTATATATTTATGTGTGTGTTTGTTTGCATATGAAATCGTTCTATATTAGGACTCTCTCACATTTCAGTTCAGTTCAGTTCAGTCGCTCAGTCATGTCCGACTCTTTGGGACCCCATGAATCGCAGCACACCAGGCCTCCCTGTCCATCACCAACTCCCAGAGTTTACTCAAACTCATGTCCATCGAGTCAGTGATGCCATCCAGCCATCTCATCCTCTGTCATCCCCTTCTCCTCCTGCCCCCAATCCCACCCAGCATCAGGGTCTTTTCCAATGAGTCAACTCTTCACATGAGGTGGCTAGAGTATTGGAGTTTCAGCTTCAGCGTCAGTCCTTCCAATGAACATGCAGGACTGGTCTCCTTTAGGATGGACTAGTTGGATCTCCTTGCAGTCCAAGGGACTCTCAAGAGTCTTCTCCAACACCACAGTTCAAAAGCATCAATTTTTTGGCACTCAGCTTTCTTCACAGTCCAACTCTCACATCCATACATGACCACTGGAAAAACCATAGCCTTGACTAGACATACGTTTGTTGGTAAAGTAATGTCTCTGCTTTTTAATATACTATCTAGGTTGGTCATAACTTTCCTTCCAAGGTGTAAGCGTCTTTTAATTTCATAGCTGCAATCACCATCTGCAGTGATTTTAGAACCCAGAAAAATTAAGTCTGACACTGTTTCCACTGTTTCCCCATCTATTTTCCATGAAGTGATGGGACCAGATGCCATGATCTTAGTTTTCTGAATGTTGACCTTTAAGCCAACTTTTTCACTCTCCTCTTTCACTTTCATCAAGAGGTTTTTTAGTTCTTCTTCACTTTCTGCCATAAGGGTGGTGTCATCTGCATATCTGAGGTTATTGATATTTCTCCCAGCAATCTTAATTCCAGCTTGTGCTTCTTCCAGCCCAGCGTTTCTCATGATGTACTCTGCATATAAGTTAAATAAGCAGGGTGACAATATACAGCCTTGACCTAATCCTTTTCCTATTGGGAACCAGTCTGTTGTTCCATGACCATTTCTAACTGTTGCTTCCTGACCTGCATATAGGTTTCTCAAGAGTAGTGTTTACTAAATAAATATTCACCTTATGAAAATAAACACCATTTAATTATTGAGTACCTTGCTCAAGAACATTACATCTTTTCCAGTTTTTCACCAGTATAATGATGCTGCAATAAATACCTTCACCTGTAACATGTACATTTGCACAGTAATAGCTTCCTAAATCATATTACATATATTGACTGATATCCAATCACCTTCCAAAAAATCGTATCTATCTATAATCTATTAAAATGAGATTCTGTTGGGGCCACCCTGACAGATTTCCACAGAAAGGTGTAGGAAATTTTTTCATCCATGTTCACCACGTGAGTTCCCAGTATGATACTAACATATGAGGAGTCAGTAATTACATTGTGAAAGAAAGACACATCCCAGAGGTGCTCATCTCCATGGGAACAGTGCTATCAGCTGCCCAGTCGACCACTGTCCCAGTACTGCTTGTTAGCCTCTGAGTTTCAAACGTCAGTTCCTATCATGACTGTCCGTTGAATGTGAAGTGAGGCTGCTGGCACACGAGGAAATCAGAGGGAGGTAGATACTTTCTCTCAGAACCTCTATTGCACAGGCAGCTTCTCTAATTCAGGCCATGGTTCATTGACCCTAGAGGCCCCTCCAGTGTTGGTGAAGGCCACAGGAGCCAAACAGACACTTCACAAGTAGGAAGGAGTGTATACCAGCAAAACCCAATAGGAAAACTTCTGTCAGTTTCTTCAAGCTAAGGATGTACCTACCCCCTTGACACGGCAATTCTGCTCCCAGGTATTTACCTAAGAACTGAAACCACATCCTCACAAAGATCTGCTTTAATGTTCATAGTAGTTTAATTCATTACCTCAAGTGACACAAAAAAAATAGACCCACCAAGAGAATGGTACAGTCAATCCTCATTATTCACACATTCATTATTCTCACATTCATCAACTCACAAAAACCTACATGTAGCTCCAAAATCAATATTTCCAAGCACATTCAAGTTCATTAATCAACATGGGCATGTATACTCATAGTCAAAAATTGGAGTCACCTGGAGCACATGTTCTCAACTGAGGTTAAAGAAGGCAACAACCCTGCCATCTTGTTGCAGCTCCTATACCATAAGTAAATATATTTTGTGCTGTTTATTTAGCAACATGTTTTTGGCATTTCTTTGCATTTTGTTGGTGATTTTGCTGCTTAAGATGGCTGTCAAACATAGTGCTGAAATGCGGATCTCCCGGTGCTAAGTGCAAGAACACTGTTAGGTGCCTCATGGGGAATATAAGCTTGTGCTGTGCTTAGTCGCTCAGTCGTGTCTGATTCGTTGCAACCCCATGGATTGCAGCCCACCAGGCTCCTCTCTCTGTGAGGATTCTCCAGGGGAGAATACTGGAGTGGGTAGCCATTCCCTCCTCCAGGGGGTCTTCCCAACTCAGCGATTGAACCCAGGTCGCCCACAATGCAGGCAGATTCTTTACCATCTGAGTCACCAGGGAAGCCCAAGAATACTGGAGTGGCCAGCCTATGCTTTCTTCAGGGGATCTTGCTGACCCAGGAATTGAACCGGGGTCTCCTGACTGCAGGTGGATTCTTTACCAGCTGAGCTACCAGGGAAGCCTAGGTAAGTATTAAACAAGCATCATCATCTAAAATACCTGTTTGATAAACTTCTTTCAGGCATGAGTTACAGTCTCTTGGCTGTGTGTCAATGTTAGTGAATCAGTAATACATATTAAGCAACATGTTGTTCAGCAGAATCAAACATAAAATGAGGGTATATACTGATTTGCTGATGAAAGGAAAAGTAAATTAGTAAGTACAAATTTGGTGAGCTGGCAAAGAGTCAAACCTAGAATTTGTTATTGAGTTCAACATCAGTCTGCTCACCCCAGCACAGGCAAAGAAACTAAGAGACAACGTGTTGAGGCAAGGAATACTTTGTTTGGAAAGCCGATTGACAACGATGATGGCAGACTAATATCTCAGACCAATATTATGGGGGTTGTGGATGCCTGGTTATTTTATAGGACAGAGAGGGGGAGGAGTTGAGGAAGTAAAGACCATTATCTTGCAAACATCTCCCTGAATGGAGATGACAACATCATTTCATTCCATCGCAAACTGCTCCAGTGACTTTGTCACTTCAGGGGGTGAAAGACTGAGGAAAGAAATAACTACTTAAACCATTAGGGAAACAATAACTATGGAAACTATCAGGGAAACGACCATAATCAACTGTAAATTGTGTTCTGTGACTGTTTTGTCCACGTCCTGAAAACACCGCTGTATGTGAAGAGATTGAAGAAAGCATCCCTGGGATTCCCTGTGGTCCACTGGTTAGGACTCTGAGTTTGCCCTGCTGAGAGTGTTAACAGGAGGAAAAGGGATAGGGCAGAACTTTTGAAAGAACGACATACAGTGGCATCACTTAAGGACACAATACAAACAGATTAGAGTCAAATGGGTCCAAGGGGGAAGACAAGTCGACTTTGACTAGACCTTGAAAACACGCTATGGTTTTTCCAGTGATCATGTACGGATGTGAAATTTGGACCATAAACAAGGCTGAGCACTGAAGAATCGACGCTTTTGAACTGTAGTGTTAGAGAAGACTATTGAGAGTCCCTTGGACAACAAGGAGACCAAACCAGTCAATTCTAAAGGAAATCAGTCCTGAATACTCATTAGAAGGACTGATGCTGAACCTGAAGCTCCAATACTTTGGCCACTAGATGCGAAGAACTGACTCATTGGAAAAGACCCTGACGCTGGGCAAGATTGAAGGCAGGAGGAGAAGGGGACAACAGAGGATGAGATGGTTGGATGGCATCACTGACCTGATGGACATGAGTTTGAGGAAGCTCCGGGAGTTGGTGATGGACAGGGAAGCCTAGTGTGCTGCAGTCCACGTGGTCATAAAGAGCTGACACGACTGAGTAAGTGAACTGAACTGATCCTCAATCAGAAAGCTATATGACACACCCAGAGGTGCCATGATGGTTTCAAGTCACCATCAAAAGACCAAAAAGTGGGTGGTGGCCCAGATCCTAGAATTCTCTACCCCTTCCTCAAAATAATTGGAATAATCCTCCCACTCATTAGCCTATGAAATTACAAAGCCCATAAACGCTAACCACGCCACATTTCAAGGCGGCCAGACTTGCCCTCTGAGATGGCCCATACTCTGTGCAGTGTGCTCCTCTCTACTCTAAAGAAATCCACTTCTTACTTATCCACTTTGTCTCTCACTGAATTCTTTCTGAGATGAGATATCAAGAATCTGAACTCCGTTAGGGCCTGAAACCAGGTACCAAGGTTCTGACTGGGTTTGAGTCCCAGCACATGAGTTCAAGACTCAATCTGAGGTAAATGGTTTCAGCTCCCTAGTATGGATTATCCACTTCTTCAACTTTTTTCTTGGGATAAAAAGATATCTTCCATCTGTGCTTTCAGTGAATGTGTCTCCTCTAAGCAGGAAGAACCTGGCCAGCTCCAAGCTGATGACCTCAGCTCTGACATTATATTTCCTCTTGTGGTCACACACCAAGAGGGAGGAGAGGCCCCAAGGAACGAAGAGGCTCGGGACTTTCATCCCTATGTCCCATCAGTCCGACAGTCTCCATCTGAGGACCAGGACACACAAAAAAAGCAGCTGTAATTTAGAGGCAACATCCTCTATATTCTGAAGTCCCAGATCCCTAGCTGCAGCAAGGAACCAGACCTTCAAATAGTTAGTCTGTCCCTCGGACCAAACTGCCATCATCTCAGCTTCATAGAGCAACTTGTAAAGTCCCCCAAATATATCTGCTTCTCTATGAAATTTTCGTTTTGTTGAGGACCCTAGAGCAAGGAAAATATTAGAAGATACCAAATCAGATGGTACTATGTCCCTTAGTTGCCAGGCTCCTTGTTCACTAGATGCATACCTTTGCTCAACTTACCCCTTTTACACTCATCGCCTGTATAACAACACAAACACAGATCACTCTCTAAACTCTTTAGGCTGTATTTCTCTTTCTGTTGGCTTCCATCAACATCTCAAATCATATTACACTTGTACTTATCATTTTAACATCAAAATCCCACATTAGAATTAAGTACCTTGAAGGCACCATCTTTGGCATTCTAGGATCACAACCAGTGATAAGAAGAGAGTCTGACAAAGTGTGTACTCTATAAATATAATCCAGTGAATATATCAATTAGTAGATTAAAGAACAAAAGAATAGACAAAAAATGTCCAACATGACTAGCTTTCCCTCCACTCACTTTGTTCTAAAGCATTTTCCAGTCAACTTGTAATCTCTCTTGCTGCAGATCTTTTACAAACGAGAAGTGATACAAGGAAGAGATGAAGAGGGAGCAGGGTGATGAGTCTCTCAGACAGAGGGCTGTGCCTACACCCAGCACTGCACATCCTCACCCTGCTCTTTGCTATGGAGGGATGATCTGAAGGACAGCTGATCTACTCTGCAGCTGCCTCACTTCACTCCTTCTTTGAGAAGCCAGCCCAGCTCAGCCTTCCCAAAGGGATGCTTTTCTCTTCTCTCCTTCACAGAGGAGAATCACTTGGAAGATATTCATCTCAAGAGAAGGGGAAGGACTAAAAAGTCTCCTGTCCTTCAGTCATTGATGCCACCACTACATGGCTGATACCAGGCAATGCTTGGGAGGCAGCCTGATTCTGTTGTCTTCACTCATAATGAGGAATAACTAGCCAAGTGCAGAAACTGAAAGAAGTACAGAAATAATGGTGCTAAGAGGAATCTGGCTGTCCCCTTGTCTCTCATTCTCTCTGCCTCTTTCCTCCTCTCCCTTGTCTACCTCCAAGGATGGTTATTCATTGAAGAAAAAATTTGCACAGGTTCAGAGACACACCAGGAATGTAGTCAAGGAAAGGCTGAAGACACTTCCACTCTTCCCACCTGAGGCTAATCAAGTTGGACACCATGGTGTTCTGTGCAGTGGGAGAAATTGAAAGCTCCCACTCAGGAGCTTCTCAACACCCAGGCCGCCTTACTCCCTCGGCCTTCCTTACCCACAACACATTCCCAGCTGTCAAAATCAGCCAACGCAGCTGCTACATGCTTCTCCATGATTACATGGACCCGTACAGAGCCTAAGCCACCCCCAAGCTGTGACCCCACAAGTGGATTCAAGAAACGTGTCAAAAACCTAGAGGCCAAATGGACTTCTGTCCAATTCCTCTCTTCATCTCCAGGGTTATGAGAAGCCCGTCTTTCCCAGATGATCTCTACCCTCTCTGTACCTCACAGCCTCTGATCATAGTTATGGATCCGGGTCAGAGATCCACAGAGAGGATCTGCCACCTACTCTACCGCCAATGTGTTAATGTCATGGACCATTCCCATCTCTCCAACATGCATGCATTCCAAGTGGGGTTGTTCAGTCACACATTTCCCTCTAGGTCTTCAAATGCGATTGGGTTTCAGAGCCCTGCTCACACACTCACCTGCTTGCATTGAGGGATAAAGATTTAAAAATATTCAAATTAATCCCAAAAGTGCTACAGAAAAATGAGAATGGCTGAGATGCTGAGTAAAATTGCAGAATCACATCTGAAATATTTATTATTACATTTCCAAAAACAATTGCCATTTTTCATAAAGTGAACACAAGTCATAGTTAAAATTCAAATGGAATGATGGAACGTCAATGTCCCTCTCCCCATCTGCTTGAGTCTTCTGATCCATTTCCTAGAGCTAAATATTATCACAAACTTCTAGCATAATAAATAGAGACTTGTCTGTATTAACACATTCAACATTGATGTTGTTAAGGAGTGAATTCCTCTTACAACTGCTGGTTGAGAAAATCTCCAAAAAGGCACCATCACTGTTGCACCTTGGACCAGAAGCCTCAAGAAAAGGTTAAACTGTGGAGTTGGACTTGGCATCACTCATAGAAATCACATGGGAAGCTGAGACTTTGAGAAAACCAGGGAAACACAGGACAATATAGGTGAAGATGACCCAGCACCTAGATTCAAATATCTAGGTCAGTTGTCAGAGAATGAATGATTCTTTTCTATACATTTCCCACTTATATCTCAGTGTTGTTGTTAATAAACATGAACACCTTTTATACTTTTCGTTGTTAAATTTTTTTTTAATTTTATGAATTTGTTTAATTTTTATTTATTATTATTTTTTTGGCCGTGCTGGGTCTTTTTGCTGCATGAGGGCTTTTGCCTGTTGGGATGAGTCAGGGCTACTCTCTTGTTGGGGCTCAGGCTTCTTATTGTGATGGCTTCTCTTTTGCAGAGCACAGGCTCTAGGGTACATGGGCTTCAGTAGTTGTGGTACACAAGCTTAGTTGCCTGTGACATGTTGGATCTTCCAGACAAGTGATCAAACCTATTTCCCTGCATTGGCAAGTGGATTCTTTACCACTGGAATACCAGAGAAGTTGCATTAAATTTATTTTGTGAGATGTATTTTAACTAGAATAATGTGTATAAATGAATATATCCACTGAAAAATAAGGAGGTGATTATTAAAAGCTAAAAGTCACATTGTAGATCATAAACTACTTGATGATGAAAATGATTAATCAGAGCTCTCAGGCCCAAGATGATGAGTCCATGCTGGTCCTTATGACATAGCTAATCCTTGAGGAGTTGGTAGCAGCTTCTCATGACGTCTCGAAACACCTCTGTGAATTTGTCATTCCGGAGGGTGAAGATAAAAGGGTTCAGAAAAGGGTTCACCACTAAAACCATCAGTGATGCCACTCTGTTGTACTCAGCTGCCTGTGTTTGGTTGAGTTTCACATAGAGGAACAAAGAGCTGCTGTAGCCGATCATGACACAGGTGAAGTGGGAGGCACATGTAGAGACGGTTTTCCAGCGGTGAGAGCCTGAAGGGATCTTGAGGATGGTGGAGATGATGTAGGTGTAGGAGATAATTGTAGGGATCAAAGAACCAAAAAGAACAAAAATAGACATTAAAAACAGCAAAAGCTCTGTGAAACGGCCTTTATCACATGATAGCTTGAACAACTGTCCTCCGTCACAGTAAAAATGGTCTAGCACATTTGATTTTCAGAAAGTCAGATGAAACGTAGCATAGACTGGCCAGATTTGAAACAGGAAGCCAAATACCCAGGGCGCAATTACCACCCAGCGACAGGTGTGGCTGTTCATACTGATGGTGTACCGCAGAGGATTATGTATTTATTATGTAATATGTATTATTACGTATTTATGCAGTAAATACATCAGTGAATCAATCACTAACAGGTCAATGAATAGAAAAGGATGTCCATACTGACCTACTTTCCCTCTTACTATATACGATAAGGCTCTCTTTCACTCTTTAGTGAGGACTACTCTGGTCAATCTGTGGCGTCTCTCCCTGGTGATGCCCTGCAGAATGGCAAGTGTACAAAAGGAAGAAGTGGGGAGAAGTGAGAGAGAGAGCAGAGAAGTCAGAGAGCAGGGTCTTCGGGAACGGCGGAGCTGTCTGTCACCAGCACTGAGAACAGCTGCACGTGCTCCTTGCTCTAGAGGAAACAGTGCCTGTAGAGTTGGTTCACCATGCAGCTCCGAGTCTACTCTTTGCATCCCACATGTCTTCCTTCTACATGGTAGCAAAGCCTAGAACTTCTTATCCTCATCTTCTCTCACTCACTCTTTCCCAGAGGGGAACCCATGGCATTTACTCACCTCCAGAGAAGGGAACTGGACTGCAAAGTTCTATGGCTCCGGGATCAGCCCTGGGTACCCCCCGCCTGATGAGTGCTGAGCACGGTCTGTGAGCCAGAGCAAGCAACGGCTGTCTTCACTCTCAGTGAAGGAGGAGCACCTCACACGAACAGCTTAAAGAAAGTCCAATGATCAAAGTGCTATGAGAGCCCCAGCATGTCTCTCTGTCTCTCTCTCTCTCCTCTCTTTTTTCCTTCATCTCTCTGTCCCCAAGGAGACTTATTCACTGAGGAAATAAACCACCCAAGTTCAGAGAATCCCTAGAGAAGCAGTGAAAGGAGAGTCTAAGAAACTTTTCCCTTTTCCTGTTGAGGCTAATCAAGTTTAGAACATGGAACAGTTCTAAATGGGCAAACTTGAAATTTCTGGGGCAAGGTGTTTCTCAGCACCAAGTTGGCCTTCCCTCACACCCCAAGTCCTGGTTGTCATCAAAATGGTCAGAAAATAGCCAAACGCTGCTCTCCGCTGTGTCTCCCTGATTCCATTCAGCCCTGCAGAGCCTAGAGACCCACAAACAGAAGACACCTCGTATGGCTCTAAAACATATGAAAACCCAACAGCCACCAAAGAGCCTCTGTCAAAAGTTTTCCTTCATCCCAATCCCCAGGAATGCCATCTTTTCCAGATGATCTCTGCACTCCACCTACCACATACTCTCTGACCACAGTTATGGGAACCTGGGAAGAGAGAAAGACGAGGGAGAAACCTCCATGCACACCAACCTATAGCCTGTGAATGCCACAGCTGGTTCCAGTCTCTCTAACCTGCATGCATTCCAACTGTGCTGTTCAGCTATATGTTACCCTAGGTACTGAGACAGGCAGGCCTGGCGTGCTGCAGTCCATGGGGTCACAAAGAGTCGGACATGACTGAGCAACTGAACTGAACTGAAATGCTACCAGGGCACCTTCCTGACCTGTCTGAACTGAGAGGTAAAGGATGAAGAAGCAACAAACAGAACTGACCCCCAAAAAATAGTATGTAAAGGTGACATCTGGGATGCTAAATAAAATAGCAAAATCACATTTGAAATATTTATATTTACCTTGTTAAAAACAGCTTCCGTTTAAAACTACTCCTGGTAACTTGTATTCAACACAGTTGGGAAGTCCTAGTTACAGCAATCAGAGAAGTTAAAAGAAGTAAAGGGAATATAAATTGGAAAAGAAAAGCTAAACTTTCACTGTTTGCAGATGAAATGATACTACACATAGCAGATCCTAAAGATTCTACCAGAAAACTAATAGAACTCATCAATGAATGTGCTAATGTTGCAAGTTAGAAAATTAATACACAGAAATTTGTTGCATTTCTATACACTACAAATGAAAGATCAGAAAGAGAAATTCAAGACAATGACATTTTCCATCACATTGAAAAGAATAAAATATTTAAGGCAGAAAAGGAATAGTTCTAACTAAGGAGACAAAAGACTTGCACTCTGAAAACTTTCAGATGCTGATGAAAGAAATCGAAGAGACATAAACAGATGGAAATATATACCATGCTTGTGGATTGGAAGAATCAATATTGTCAAAATCACTATACTACCCAAGTCAATCCACAGAGTCAATGCAATTCCTATCAAATTACCAATGGCATTTTTTCACAGAACTAGAACAAATAAAAAAATCTTAAAATTTGTGTGGAGACACAAAAGACACTGAATAACCAAAGCAATCTTGAGAGACAAAAAAAGAGCTGGATGAATCAAGTTCCCTGACTTCAGCCTATGCTACACAGCTATGATCAAAGCACTATGATATGGGCACAAAAACAAAAATATAGGTCAATCTCCCAGAATAATGAAAATGAAAACAAACATAAACACATGGACCCTACTTAAACTCAATGGCTTTTGCACAGCAAAGGAAACAATAAACAAAATGAAAAGACAATCCACAGGTTGGGAGAAAATATTTGCAAATTATGTGACTGACAAGGGATTAGTCTCCAAAATTTAAGAACAGTTCATGGTACTTAGTACCATCAAAACAAACAACGCAACTAACAAATGGGCAAAAGATCTAAATAGACATTTCTCCAAAGGCATTTACATGGCCAAGAGGCATATGAAAAGATGTTTAAAATCATTAATTATTAGAGAAATGCAAATTAAAACTACAGTGAGGTATCACCTCACACCAATCGGAAAGGCCATCATCAAAAAATCCACAAAAAATAAATGCTAGTGAGGGTGTGGTGAAAAGGAACCCTCCTACACTTATGGTAGGAATGTAAATTGATACAGCCACTAAGAAGAACAGTATGCTGCTGCTGCTGCTAGGTCGCTTCAGTTGTGTCCAATTCTGTGCGACCCCATAGACGGCAGCCCACCACGCTCCCCCGTCCCTGAGATACTCCAGGCAAGAACACTGGAGTGGGTTGCCATTTCCTTCTCCAATGCATGAAAGTGAAAAGTGAAAGGGAAGTCACTCAGTGGTGTCCGACTCTTTGCGACCCCATGGATTGCTGCCTACCAGGCTCCTCCATCCCTGGGATTTTCCAGGCAAGAGTACTGGAGTGGGGTGCCATTGCCTTCTCCGGAAGAACAGTATGGATGTTCCTTAAAAAGTTAAAAACAGAGCTACCATATCACCCTGCAATCCCTGTTCTGGGCATATATCCAGAGAAAAACATGATCCAATAGGATACATGCACCGCAGTGTTCATTACAGCACTGTTTACAATAGCCAAGACATGGAAGTAACCTAAATGCCCATCAACCAAGAAATGCATAAAAAAAGGATGTGCTACATATATACAATGGTATATGTGGTACACTACAATAGTATATTGCTCAGCCATTAAAAAGAATGAACTGTGTAGCAAGGTCTACAGACCTGGAACATCATACTAAGTGAAGTAAGTTAGAGAAGGAGAACTATTGTATGACACCCCTTATATGTGGAATCTAAAAAGAAATTATTATATAAATGAACTTACTTACAAAACAGAAAGAGACTCACTGACTTAAGAGAATGAACTTACGGTTTCTGGGGGGAGGATGTGGGAAGGGATAGTTAAGGAGTTGGGGATGGATGGGTACACACTGCTGTATTTAAATAGGTAACCAACAAGGACCGACGGTATAGCACATGGACTCTGCTCAGCTTTATGTAGCAGCCTGGATGGGAAGGGAGTTTGGGGGAGAATGGATACACGCATATATATGGCTGAGCCCCTTCACTGTTACCTGAAACTATCACAACATTGTTAATTGACTATACCTCATTACAAAGTCAGTTCAGCTCAGTTGCTCAGTCATGTCCGACTCTTTCCGACCCCATGGACTGCAGCACGTCAGGCCTCCCTGTCCATCACCAACTCCCGGAGCCTACTCAAACTCATATCGATAGAGTTGGTGACGCCAACCAAACATTTCATCCTCTATTGTCTGCTTCTCCTCCCACCTTCAATCTTTCCCAGCATCAGGGTTTTTTCCAGTGAGTCAGTTTTTCACATCAGGTGGTCAAAGTATTGGAGTTTCAGCTTCATCATCAGCCCTTCCAATGAATATTCAGGACTGATTTCCTTTAGGATGGACTGGTTGGATCTCCTTGCAGTCTAAGGGACTCTCAAAAGTCTTCTCCAACACCACAGTTCAAAACCATCAATTCTTCGGCGCTCAGTTTTCTTTATAGTCCAACTCTCAGATTCATACATGACTACTGGAAAAACCATAACTTTGACTAGATGGACCTTTGTTGGCAAAGTTATGTCTCTGTTTTTTAATATTCTGTCTAGATTGATCATAGCTTTTCTTCCAAGGAGCATCTTTAAATTCACGGCTGCAGACACCATCTGCAGTGATATTGGAGCCCCCAAGAATAAAGTCAGCCACTGTTTCCACTGTTCTCCATCTATTTGCTATGAAGTGATAGAACTGAATACCATGATCTTACTTTTCTGAATGTTGAGTTTTAAGCCAGCTTTTTCACTCTTCTCTTTCACTTTCTTCAAGAGGTTCTTTAGTTCTTCTTTGCTTTCTGCCATAAAGGTGGTGTCATCTGCATATCTGAGGTTCTTGGTACTTCTCCCAGCAATCTTGATTCTAGCTTGTGCTTCATCCAATCCAGTATTTCTCACGATGTACTCTGCTTATAAGTTAAATAAGCAGGGTGACAATATACAGCCTTGACATATTCCTTTCCTAATTTGGAACCAATCTGTTTTTCCATGTCTGGTTCTAACTGTTGCTTCCTGACCTGCATACAGATTTCTCAGGAGACAGGTCAGGTGGTCTGATATCCCCATCTCTTTCAGAATTTTCCACAGTTTGTGGTGATCCACACAGTCAAAGGCTTTGGCATAGTCAATAAAGCAGAAATAGATGTTTTTCTGGAACTCCATTGCTTTTTCGATGACCCGACGAATGTTGGCAATTTTATCTCTGGTTCCTCTGTCTTTTCTAAATCCATCTTGAACATCTGAACATCACGGTTCATGTACTGTTGAAGCCTGGCTTTGAGAATTGTGAGCACTACTTTGCTAGTATGTGAGATGAGTGCAATTGTGCAGCAGTTTGAGCATTCTTTGGCATTGCCCTTCTTTGAGATTAGAATGAAAACTGACCTTTTCCAGTCCTGTGGCCACTGCCGAGTTTTCCAAATTTGCATGCATATTGCGTGTAGCACTTTCAGAGCATCATCTTTTAGGATAGAAATAGCTCAACTGGAACTCCATCACCTCCAAGGCCCACTTGTATTCACATTTCAGGATATCTGGCTCTAGGTGAGCGATTACACCATCCTGGTTATCTGGGTTATGAAGATCTTTTTGTACGGTTCTTCTGTGTATTCTTGCCACCTCTTCTTAATATCTTCTGCTTCTGTTAGGTCCATACCATTTCTGTCCTTTATTGTGCCCATCTTTGCATAAAATGTTCCCTTGGTATCTCTAATTTTCTTGAAGAGATCTCTTTTGCCAAGAGAACGCACTGGTCATAGCAATCACCCTCTGCCAACAACACAAGAGAAGACTCTACTCGTGGACATTACTGGATGGTCAATACCAAAATCAGATATATTACATTCTTTGCAGCCAAAGATGGAGAAGCTCTATACAGTCAGCAAAAACAAGACCAGGAGCTGACTCTGGCTCAGATCATGAACTCCTTATTGCCAAATTCAGACTTAAATTGAAGAAAGTGGGGAAAACCACTAGACCATTCAGGTATGACCTAAATCAAATCCCTTATGATTATGCAGTGGAAGTGACAAATAGATTCAAGGGATTAGATATGATAGGCAGACTGCCCCATGAACTATGGATGGAGGTTCACAACATTGTACAGGAGGCAGTGATCAAGACCTTCCCCAAGAAAAAGAAAGGCAAAACGGTTGTCTGAGGGGGCCTTACAAATACCTAAGAAGAGAAGCAAAGGGCAAAGGAGAAAAGAAAAAATATACGCATTTGAATGCAGAGTTCGAAAAAACAGCAAGGAGAGATAAGAAAGCCTTCCTCCTTGATCAATACAAAATAAAAAGTAAAAAAAAAAAAAACTCCTGGTTAAAAAAATGTATAGAGGAATAGAAAACAAAATACAAATGTCCCTCTCACCAATGCTGGATTCTCCTGATCTGTCTCATATGTTTAAATACTATGATTAGCTTTCTATTAAATCCATAGAGAAATTTTCTATCATACACATGCATATCTCTATATGGTCTTTTACTTGCTTGTTTAGTTGAAATAATATCTTGCTACTTTCTTTGTTGTATGTTTGTGTGTGGGTGTATTAAACCCTTCCATATTAGCACTCATATATCTCTCACATCATATTATTACTAAATAAATACTCACCTTATGAAAATTACCACCATTTATTTATTGAGGACCCTGCTTAAGAATATTGCATCCTCTCCAGTTTTTCATGAGTATGATGATGCTGCAATAAATACCTTTACCTGTAGGCATGTACCTTTGTACAGCAATAGTTCCCTAAATTATGCTACATTTCTGAGCTGTTATCTAAGCACCCTTCAAAACATTGGATCAATTTACATCTCTTGAAATGAGATCATATGTGGGCCAGCCATACAGATTTCCATAGGAAGATGTGGGAAATTTTTATTACCATGTTCATTGTGTGCAATTCTTAGTAATGATACTAACATATGAGGAGCCAGTATTTACATCATGAAATAAAGACACATCCCAGAAGTTCTCACCCCCATGGGAACTGTGCTGCCAGCTGCCCAGGACACCCTTGACCCAGCATCTGCCTCTTAGCCTCTGAGCTCGGATCATGTTGGCTCCTGTCATGACAGCTGGAGATGCATGAGGCAAGGCTGCTGGCAAAGGAGGGAATCCAAGGAAACTACACTCTTCTCTCAGAACCCTTGTTGCAAAACCAACTTCCCTAATTCAGGGCCCACTTCATTTACTCCAGATGTCCCTCCAGTGTTAAGGCCACGGGAGCCCAACAGATACTCAGAAGTAGGAAGGAGTGGATACTAGCAAAACTCATTAGGAAAGATGTTGTCAGTTTCTTAAAACTAAGTATACACCTCCTCTATGACTCAGCAATTCTGCTCCCAGTTATCTACCCAAGAAATGAAAAAATATGTCCTCACTGAGATGTCTATTTTAATCTTCATAGCATAATCTTCATTACATCAAGTAACACAAAGCAAATGTCCATCAGCAAGAGAATGGTATAGTCAATCCTCATTACTCACACATTCTGTATCTGTGGATTCATCTACTCATGAAAACTTATGTGTAGCTCCAAAATCAATATTTCCAAGACCTTTCAAGGGAGCACATGCTCTCAACTAAAGTGGAAAATGGCAAAATTCCCATCTTGTTGCAACTCCTACAATGTACAAACAATGGCTTCTTTGTTGTCTAATTAGCAGATGTTTTTGGCATTTTATTGGTGATTTTGCTCTTAAAGACGACTCCCAAGCAGAGTGCTGAGGTGCCTACCTACTGTTGCTAAGTGTAAGAAAGATGTTAAGTGTCTTACAAAGAAAATGAGCTCAGATAAGCATTAAACAAGCTTTTTTACCCAAAATACATATACCAGGGACTTAGTGGATAAGAATCTGCCTGCCAATGGAGGGGACACGGATTCTATCACTGGTCTGGGAAGAGTCCACATGCAGCAGAGCAACTAAGCTCCTGAGCCACAACTAGTGAGGCCTCCAGCCGAGAGCCTGTGCTCCACTACAGGGGAAGCCAGGGCAATGAGAAGCCTGCTCACCGCAACTAGAGAAAGCTGGCACCCAGCAACAAAGACCCAGCACAACCAAAACTAAATAAATAAACACACACACACACACAAATGTGTTAGGCAAACTTCTTTGGGGCTTCCCTGCTGGTTCAGTAGTAAAGAATCTGCCTACCAATGCAGAAGACACGGGTTCCATCCCTGGGTCAGAAAGATGCCCTGGAGAAGGAAACAGCAACCCACTCCAGTATTCTTGCCTGGAGAATCCCATGGACAGAGGAGCCTGGCAGGATACAGTCCATGGGGTCACATAAGAGTTGCACATGACAGAGCAACTAAACAACAACAACTTCTTTCAGGCATGAGTTACAGAGGTTGGCTCTGTGTCCATATTAATGGATAAATAATATTTACTAAGTAAGGTGTGTTTGAATACCAACAAACATAAAACAAGGCTATGTGCCCATCAGTCGACGAAAATCTTGTGGTAAATGTTCCCAGGAACATTTCTCCTACAGCAGTGACTTAGTATTCAGTGTTCCCACAAACTTGAAAGACATAACCACACAAATAATGAGAGTCAGCTGCATAGTCATGTGAGGAAATACTACTCAGCAATGAAAAGTAACAAACTACTGAGATACACAGCGTGGGCAATCTTCACCTACACTACACGGAATGAAAGAGCCAGACACGCCAAAGACTGAATACTCTGTGAGGTGAAGGGAAAAGTACTCAGTCGTGTCCAGCTCTTTGCGACCCCATGGACTATATGGTCCATGGAATTCTCCAGTCCAGAATACTGGAATGCTAGCCTTTCCCTTCTCCAACTTTATGACTCCACTATAAATGCTCTAAAGTAGGTAAAAAATAATCATAATCCATGTTTTCAGAAATCCCCAAAGTGACTGCCTTGGTCCTGGAAAGAAATTGACTAGGGAAGATTATGAGTGAATTCTGGAATACACTATCTCCTTTATATACTGTTGAATTCTATTTGCTACCTTTTTATTCAGGATTTTTACTTCTATCTTTATGAAATATATCAGCCTGCAGTTTTCTGTTCTTATAAGATCTTTCTCAGGTTTTGGTATCAAGGTCATTTTGGTTATTATAAAGTGAATTGGGAAATGTGTCTCCTTTTTCTGTGCATGCTCAGTTGCTAATTCATATCTGACTCTTCGCAACCCCATGGACTGTAGCCCACCAAGCTCCTCTGTTCATGGAATTCTCCAAACAAGAGTATTGCAGTGAGTAGCCATTCCCTTCTCAAGGGCATCTTCCTGACCAAGGGTTTGAACACACGTTTCCTGATCTCCTGCATTAGCAGATGGATTCTTTACCTCTTTCTATCTTATGGGAAAATACGGCATTATAGGCACACTTCATTATAATGTGCTTTGTTTTACTGTGCCTTGCAGATAATTGAGTTTCTTACAAATAGAATGTGGCAACTCTGCCTTGATTGATGATGTTCAGAATATTTTAGCAATAAGGTATTTTTAATTAAGGTAAGTACATTACTGTTTTACACATAATGCTATTGCGCACTTAGCAGGTAACATAGCCTAAACACAACATAGGCACTGGAAAAATTTTTTTTTTAATTAAAAGTAAAAATTTAAAAATTCACTTATTTTACTGCATTATTCACTTTATTGCAGTGGTCTGGAGACATACCTGTAATGTCTCTGAAGTATGCCTATGTTTCCCCCTGAAATATTTGGAGAATTTGATTACATCCAGGCCAAGAGTTACTTTGCAGGAAAATTTGTAATTACAAGTTGTGGTAGCTAAATAATGCCTGATCACCCTGTCCCAAAAAATCTACACTCTAATTGCCAGAACCTGTGAATGTTATACAGCAAAAAGGACATTAAAGCTGTGATTAAGTTAAGGTTTTTTTAAATGGGGAGATTGTCTGGGAGTATCTGGGTAGACTCTCTACATCTGATAATATTTCTTCTCTTAAGTCTATGGTTTCTAGTATTATAGAACACTGCCAGCTTTCTTTAGCTTCTTGTTTTCATGTTATAACTCTACCTGTCATTCTTAATTCAACCTGTCTTTATATTTCAAGTGTATCAAGGATAGACATCAAGAGCTGGCCTGACAATTTTGTTTAGCATTTAGTCCAGTTACACAAAATATGATTTTTTATTTTCTAAGGGTACCATTTTCCTATCTTTTTATTTTCTCCTAGTACATTTCTTTTCTTCTATTCTTCCTTTTCTGGATTAATTAAATATTTATCTTTTCTAGTATAATTTCTTTTTTGCATTTTACACATAACTATTTTGATTACTTTAGTGTTGCTATCTGGGATTATAATATGCACTCTTAAATTATCACAGTCTACTAGGACTTATTGCCAGGAAAAATATCAACAACCTCGGATACGCAGATGATACCACTCTAATTGCAGTAAGTGAAGAGGAACTAAAGAATCTCTTGATGAAGGTAAAAGAGGAGAGTGAAAAAACTGGCTTAAAACTCTACATTCAAAAAATTAAGATCGTGGCATCCAGTCCCTCACTTCACGGCAAGTAGGAGGGGGAAAAGTGGAAACAGTGACAGATTTTATTTTCTTGGACTCCAAAATTACTGTAGATGGGGACTGAAGTCATGAAATTAAAAGGTCCTATTTCCTTGGAAGGCAAGCAATGACAAACCTTGACAGCATATTAAAGAGCAGAGACATCATTTTACCAACAAAAGTCCATAGACTTAAAGCTATGGTTTTTCCAGTAGTCATGTACGGATGTGAGAGTTGGACCATAAAGAAAGCTGAGCGCCAAAGAACAGAGGCTTTCAAATTGTGGTGCTGGAGAAGGCTCTTGAAAGTTCCCTGGACAGCAAGGAGGTCAAATCAATCAATCCTGAAGGAAGTCAACTCTGAATATTATTGGTAGGACTGACACTGAAGCTGAAGCCCCAATACTCTGGACACCTAATGCAAAGAGCCAACTCATTGGGAAAGACACTGATGCTCGAAAAGATTGAAAGCAGGAGGAGAAGGGGCTGACAGATGATGAGATGGTTGAATAACATCACCCACTCAATGCACATGAATTTAAGCAGACTCCAGGAGATAGTGAAGAAAAGTCCATGGGTTCGCAAAGAGTCAGACATGACTTAGTGACTGAACAACAACAATCAGGAATTAATACTGCACCACTTAGCATAAAAATGTAAAGCTTTGTAAAAGTACAATTACATTTATGCTCCTATCTATCATAGTATTGTTATCACATATATTAGATCTACAGGTGCTATAAAAATATCATCATTTTTGCTTTAAAGATTCATGTGTCTTTTAAAGGAATTTTGAGAGTAAAACATATATTGTATTGGTCAAAATGTTTATTTGGGTTTTTCCATGGAAAAAGTGTGTAATGTCTACATATATATTCTTAAATTCTTCCTTAGTGAGTATGTTAGGGCTTCTTATTCTTACTTTCTGTCTATTTGTCCTGGGATATACATCAGAGATGTATGTAGGGATGACTTTCCCAAATGTAACAGTGACGTGACAAACTCAAAACTCACAAACCCATGGCTGATTCATGTCATGTATGGCAAAACCCACTACAATATGGTAAAGTAATTAGCCTCCAGTTAAAATAAATAAATTTTTAAAAAACTCACAAACAAGAAGGCAATGGGGAGATTCCCTATTGAAAGAATCTTCCCTGTAACATTATTAATAGGTGAAAATTGGAACACAGCTTTACCATTTCTAGGGATGAACACATGTCTGTGGAAGGGAGCTTTAATTATTGAACTCTTTAACTTTATGTCAAGCCTTAAACTAACTTAATGTAACATCTACCTCTGTCCAACTTCTACCTTTTTGAGTCACATGGAACATGAAAAAAATGAAAGTTTTAGTTCCTAGGTCATGTCCGACTCTTTGTGACCCTGTGGACTATAGACTGCCAGACTCCTCTATCCATGTAATTTTCCAGGCAAGAATACTGGAGTGGGTAGCTTTTCCCTTTTTCAAGGTATCTTCCCAAATCAGGGATTGAACCCAGCTCTCCTGTATTGCAGGCACATTCTTTACCATCTGAGCCACAAGGGAAGCCCTGAGTTACAGGGACTGGCTTTTAAGTATCTTCCCACTTAAATCTTCAAAATTCTATACAAAATCTCATCAGTCGCTGTATCTATGCCATGGAATCTTGACCCTGCAGTATTCTAGCTGCCCCCCTTGGGATGCTAGGTGCCTTTGTGCAGGTTTTCATTCATATGTTCACAGTGCTCTGCATTTAGAGACTTCTTCAAACTGCAGAGAACAAATGCTTCAGAACTGGGAGATTTTCTTACACTTTCTTTTGTAATTCACTCATTTATGCTTCCCTTGTTCTATCTTTGTAGAACTTTTATCTTCAGATATGGGACTCCTGAATTAATCTTTTAAGCTGCTTACCTTTCTGATTTTCCAAATTGTAGCCTATTTTTGATATGTTTTGGGCATTTTTATTTTCTTCTTCAGCCTATTTATGAATTTCTTTTTACTAGTCCTAATATTATATTCTAGGAGCATTTTCCTTTCTGATTTTTTTACATCCTCCTCTTCAGGACAAAACATGTTCTAATTTTAAAAGGATATGTATCGTAGGATTTTTAAAATTGGATTTCTTCCCTAAGTGATCTTCATTTTAATCGAATTTTTTTTCTTCTGTTTTTCGTTCTCTTGATTCTTCCAACTGCTTTGGTAGGTCAGCTGGATATAGATAATGTGACCAACCATCCTGGCTTCACAGTTGACTGAGTTTCTGGGATATGGGACCTTCAGATTCTAAAATGGGAAAGTCCTGGATAAAGTGGGATGAGGGGTCACTCTACTTGTGGAACAGGTATTTCCTTGCCTACACAGAAAATGCAAGGGACCTGCAGTGCCTGGCTGCTATTTACACAAGCTTTTAAGCAGTACGCCTGTTTATAAGCTCTCTCTCTCACAATCCTTGGCAGCTGAGGCCTCTATGTGCTGCCTGACCAGTTCTGTTGGGTGAATCGACCTGTTTCTTCTTACTTTCCCCATTGCAGAATTTAGTTTGTATCTCAGTCTTATTACCTTGGAAACACTTATTTTTGCTTTCCATATAAAAAAACTGTAAAATATTATCCATTGTAACTTTTCCCCCATTCTCTTTGTCCTTGTTATTAACAATTTTTGATTCCTACAATGTCTTTTAGTGTGATTGGGAGAGTAAGTTGAAATGGTCAGCTGACCATATTAAAAAGAAAGAATTATTATTCTCCTCCCTGGAACTTAACTGTAGCAACCCGGGTAAGGGGTCAGCTGTTTCATTTTCATGACTACTGACCCTCCCTGGTGCTTCATTCTGTATCTTCTGGCCCTGGCCTTGTTAGGGAACAAAGGAGTTACTAGGGCACTCACACAGAGTGACTGTGCTCCTATCTGGAACAGAGGAAGAGAAGAAACTAGAGTTGTGCTTTGGTTTGAAGGAATGGAATGGCTGAAAAGGGGCAGATTTAGGGGAGGTGCCTACTCTGAGCTCTCTCTGGGAATTAGGGAGTCATGCAGAGAGGAGGCATGCATGAAGCACTTAAAAATACCTGCTGACATTGAGTGTGGAAAGGGTCAAAATCAAAAAAGTAAGAAGATAAATATTTATAAACAAGCAAGCAAAGCCGATCAGTCATGTCCGACTCTTTGCGACCCCATGAACTATGGAGCCCACCAGGCTCCTCCGTCCATGGGATTTTACAGGCAAGAATACTGGAGTGGGTTGCCATTTCCTTCTCCAGGGGATCTTCCCGACCCAGGGATCGAACCCAGGTCTCCCGCATTGCAGGCAGACGCTTTACCCTCTGAGCCACCAGGGAAGCTATAAATACTTATAAGTTGACCCTCAATACAACAAGGAAACTGCTGACACTGTAACTGGAGAAGTGGCATCGCTCACATTTCTAACACAAATATCAGAGTGCACGGTTACGCTCTGACCCAAGGAGGCTGGTTTTGCACACGACGTGGAGAGGTGGGTTAAACTCAGGCATGTGCATGAATGCACTGGCATGTGTGCACACAATAAGCATATGATAGTGACATAATTTATGAATGTTAATCTCTAGACAACACAGAGCTGTTTAGTCCCTAATTTAGGATCTTCTCCAAAAGCTACTAGTCAGGAGGGGGAGATTTCTCCATCTCTGAGCATCCATAAGTGTTGGGCGGCATTCTAAACCAGGAAAAATATTTTTCTCCAGCTGAAAAATTTCTCCGCACTGACTCACAGGGACTAATTAGTTATTTTCTTACTTTGAAAACTTTGTAAGAAATTAAAGCAATTATCTCCTTCTTAGATGGCATATACCTTAACTCAGCTTCTACTAATACCTCCAGCACAAAATCACTCGGAATTTCTCTCGAGAGACTCTGATGCAATTCTTTCAACCAGTTAACCATGTCCCTTCCCTCGTCAGAAATCAAGTGCAAAAACATCGTTTTTTGTTACTTTTATCTTCTGAAGTGAAGAAGTTCTTGACTTCCAAATGCTGGGAACTTGGTGTAGAAGAAGCTGTTTATCTCAGCATCACCAGCATCACACAGGAAAAATTCTGTCTCACATTTTTTATAGATTAATATAAAATAATCTTGGGCTCCAAAATCACTGCAGATGGTGGCTATAGCCATGAAACTAAAAGATACTTGATCCTTGGAAGGAAAACATGAGAAATCTAGACAGCATACTAAAAAGCAGAGACATCACTTTGCCGACAAATGTTCATATAGTCAAAGCTATGGCTTTTCCAATAGTCATGTACGGATGTGAGAACTGGCCCATAAAGAAGGCTAAAGAATTGATGCTTTTGAATTGTGGTGCTGGAGAAGACTCTTGGGAATCCCTTGGACAGCAAGGAGAACAAACCAATCAATCCTAAAGGAAATCAGTTCTGAATATTTATTGAAAGGACAGATGCTGAAGCTGAAACTCCAATACTTTGGTCACCTGATGTGAAGAGCTGACTCATTGAAAGAGACCCTGATGCTGGCAAAGATTGAAGGCAGGAGGAGAAGGGGGCGACAGAGGATGAGATGGTTGGATGGCATCATCAACACAATGGACAGGAGCTTTGCAAATTCCAGGAGATAGTGAAACCTGGTGTGCTGCAGCCCATGAGGTCACAAAGAGTCGGACATGACTGAGTGACTGAACAACAAAATATTTTATTATACAGATGAAACAGGATTTATTTAACCAGTCACCTATAGCTATCTCATTGTCATCAATATGTTGTTATTACAAAGACACTAACAAAGACGCTGATAACATTGTGCTAATGAGATAAGAAATGGGGAGGTGGATTAGGACTGGGGTAGAGGGTTCTGATTAGGGGAGTGGTGAGGTTGCCAATGCTGTAAGGAAGGCATGAGACATCTCTGTGGAAAGCTGGATACTAGTGTGGTAAACTCGGGGTGTGTGAGGAGAAAGGAAAAGAAGGCCCCAGAGATGAATCAAAGACCTGGAACCACAGAAAGAGAACTATAGAGAGGAATCAGGAGGGAAAGTGGCCAGGAGAGGATGAACAAATGAAGGGACAGGAAGCAGGGACCTTGAAGGGATGGCAGAATGTGAGAAATCCAGGGAGGGGGCAAAGGCTGCCTCTTCCTCCACTCTTACTCTTTTTTTTTTTTTTTTCATTTATTTTTATTAGTTGGAGGCTGATTACTTTACAATATTGTAGTGGTTTTTGCCATAAATTGACATGAATCAGCCATGGATTTAAATGTGTTCCCCATCCTGATCCCCCCTCCCACCTCCCTCCCCATCCCATCCCTCTGAGTCTTCCCAGTGCACCAGCCCTGAGCACTTGTCTCATGCAACCAACCTGGACTGGTGATCTGTTTCACCCTTGATAGTATCCTTGTTTCAATGCTATTCTCTCAGAACATCTCTCCCTCGCCTTCTCCCACAGAGTCCAAAAGTCTGTGCTGTACATCTGTGTCTCTTTTTCTGTTTTGCATATAGGGTTATCATTACCATCTTTTCAAATTCCCTCAGCCCAGCCACCCGGCAAGGCCAGTGCTCCCCTCCGTTCCAGCTGGGGCACAGCAGCTCTGCGGACCCAGCCCCCTCCTGGCGGGCAGCACAACCCGGGGGCCAGCAGGTGGGAGAACTCCTTGCTCAGCCCTTCCTCCCACACCCTGAGAAGGTCCACAGATTAGAGAGGCGTGTCTGCACCTAAACAACGACGACCCCTGAAACTGTACAGGTGTCAGACTGTGCACTGAGTTCAGAGCCAGCCAAGAAAATGCGCAGAGAAGTATTAAGGCCACAGGACTTTGGGATAGGAAAACAAGAGATATGCTGGAGCCAGAGAAGGAATAGGGAGCTTCACACAGTCAGAGGGTATAAAGCTAAGGACAATCTATGAGAAGATGATTCAAGAACCTGGAATCAAGTAGTTATTCAATTCTGGAGCCAGAGAATATATTTCTGATACTGTCTTCTTCGGAAAGCTAAATATCACATGTATTATTATTACATTTAATTTTAAAACATTTTATTTTGCAGTGCATCATAAGTGAAACATATATATATAAAATAAAGTGAATGTTTAAATAACGATCTATAATGATAAACACCATGGATATAATGTGAAAGAGTTCTGTTGCACACAGATTATTTGATGATGATTAGGCTCCAGTTCAAAGTGCTTTTCAGACCATTCTAGAATTCAGAATGTATTCTCCCATATAAAAAGTTTTAGGGCAAGACTAGTTCCTGAATTGATGACAGCATTGTTTCACTCTGTCCCGAAGTGCTTCTATGAATTTGTCATTCCGAAGAGTGAGTATGAAAGGATTGAGGAAAGGAGTGACCACGGAAACCATCAGGGAAACAACTCTGTTGTAATCCGCGGCCTGCGTCTGCTTGGGCTTCACATAGAGGAACAAGCAGCTGCCGTAACCAATCATGACACAGGTGAAGTGGGAGGCACATGTGGAGAAGGCTTTCCTGCGGCCAGAGGCCGAGGGGATCTTGAGGATGGTGGAGATGATGTAGGTGTAGGAGACAATTGTAGGGATCAAAGAACCAAAAAGAACAAAAACAGCCATTAAGAAGAGGATGAATTCCATGAAAAGAGTATTACCACAGGATAGTTTGAGCAATTGCCCTCGGTCGCAGAAAAAGTTGTCCACCACATTTGATTTGCAGTAGGAAAGCTGAAATGTGGCATAAACTGGCCAAATTTGAAAAAGGAACCCGAACAACCACGACACAATTACCACCAAGTTGCAGGTGCAGCTGTTCATAATGACGTTGTACCTCAAGGGGTTACAGACAGCCACGTACCGGTCCACAGCCATTGCCCCCAACAGTGCAAACTCTGTGGTCCCCAGAGCAAGGTACAGGAAGAGCTGGGCGACACATGCAACCAGAGATATCGTCTGCATCCCAGGGAGCAACAGCCCCCAGAGCATCACGGGGACGATAATGGTGGTCACCAGGATCTCCAAGGCAGAGAGATGACCAAGGAAGAAATACATGGGAGACTGCAGATGTTTATCCAGACAGACAATCACAATGATGACTGTGTTACCCATTAATGTCACTAAGTAGAAGAAGAAGAAGGTAGCAAAGAGGATATGGCGTAGTTCTCTAGATCCAGAGAAGCCAAGGAGATAGAATTCAGTGGCACTGGAGTGATTCCCCAACATGTAGCTCTGAACTTTTGTTCCTTGTGAAGTCTAGAGAGCAATGGAGAGAGAACATACTTCTAACCTCAGAAAGAGGAAAGACATTTTCAACTTGAGGAAATACACCCTACTCCTGGCTCTACAACATGACTACTTTCTACACAAGGTTAATGGTTGATACTTTATGAAGGAATGTGCAGTATATTAAGATAATAGCATAGGTCCAAAAAAATGAGCAACGGTCACCAATACCACCCTAGGCATGAAACCCCACCCTCCCCAGTATGCACCCTTGCCTCTCAGTTCACATCTTTGCTCTGCTACCCTATCTAGTCCTGGAACACAACATGCTCATTCATACAATGACCCCTTCCATCCTGAATGCCCTAAATTCTCTTCTGTACCTGTTTTGTCCATGTCCTGCAAAGACTGCTGTATGTAAACAGTTAGAAGACAAAAAAATGTTAATTTCTCAGTCGTGTCAGACTCTTTGCAACCTGATGGACTCTAGCCCACCAGGCTCCTCCGTCCATGGAATTCTCTAGGCAAGGATACTGGAGTGGGTAGCCATTCCCTTCTCCAGGGGATCTTCCCGACCCAGGGATCAAACCTGGGTCTCCTGCATTACAGGCAGATTCTTTACCACCTAAGCCACCAAAGGAGCCTATGAGACAGAATTCCTAGTTAATCACAGCCAGACATAGTTACTTCTTTCCTCTGTATCTGCTAAAAACAGGCTCCATTTCAATTACATTCATTTTAAATTTGTTGCCTCTTATATTTATCATTTTAGGGGTACTGGTGGGAATTTGGATCAATCCAGAACATTGTCATGAGATAAGAGCTATTTTTGAAATGAAGTATGAAGTACTTCTCTGATTTCGGGGGAGCTGGCTCCCTAGAATGAATTATCCATGCTTTCCTCTTTACTTTTGTGATAAAAATGATTTTCCATCTCTGCCTTCATTGAATATGTCTCCTCTATGCAGGAAACCTGGCCAGTTTCTAGTTGATGATTTCTCGCTCTGAGATTACAATTCCCCTGCAACCAGATGGCTTTCACTTGGCCCTAATCAATATCTGATATCTATCATGCTTTTACTTGTTTATTCACTTATCATCAATATCCCACATTAGAATTCAGTACCTTGATGGCATATTCTTTAGTATTCTTATATCACCACAAGTGACAAGAAGAGAGTCTGACAATGTATGTGCTCTGTAAACATCATTCACTGACTATATCAATTAGTAGATAAAGAACCATACAATAAATAATGTCCAATCTGACTAGCTTTCCCTCCACTCATGCTTCTCTAAACCATTGTCCAGTCAGCCTGCAGTCTCTCTTGCTGCACATCCCTTACAAATGGCAAATGAATAAGGGAGAGATGGTGAGAAAAGAGAGTGTAGGGTCTCAGTTCCCTCAGGCAGAGGGCTCTGCCCACACCCCCCAACCTGCTCCTTGCTATGGAGGGGTGGTCTGATGCACAGCTCGTCTGCTCTGAATCTGTCTTAGTTCACTCGTCAGCCTCTACATGCCCTTGTTCCAGGAGGCAGCCCAGCTCAGGCCTTCCCATGGTGATGCTTTTCACAGAGGGAAATCGCTTGGAAGACACTCACCGCCAGAGAAGGGGATGGAATGTAATTTCTACCACCCTTTAGGCGTCACCTCAGCCCAGCCCCTATAAAGCTAGTAGAGAGCAATATTTGGCAGACAGGCTGATTCTGCTGTCTCCACTCACAATGAAGAACAAGTGGCCACACACAGAAACCTGAAGAAGTCCAGAAATAATGGTGCTGAGAAGGATCCAGCTGTCTCCCTGTCTCTCATTCTCTCTGCCTCTTTCCTCCTCTCCCTAGTCTGTCCCCAAGGATGGTTACTCACTAAGGAACAATTTGCACAGGCAGATACACACTAGGGAGGTAGTCAAGGAAAAGCTGAAGAAACTTCCACTCTTCCCTCCTGAGGCTAATCAAGTTGGAGACCATGGAAGTTTAAGTTTTGTGCAGTGGGCACACTTGAACGCTCCCAGTCAGAAGCTTCTCAACAACCAGGCTGCCTCCCTCCCAGGCCCTCCCACACCACCACACAATCCCAGCTGTCAACAGTCAGCCACCTCAGTGCTCTGCGCCTCTCCCCGACTACATGGAGCCCTACAGAGCCGAAGCCACCCTGAAGCTGTGACCCCACAAGTGGGTTCAAGACACTTGTTGAAAACCTAAGAGGCCACCAAATGGACGTCTGTCCAAATTCTCTGTTCATCTCCTGGGTTGCATGAAGCCCATTTTTCGCAGATGATCTCTGCCCTCTGTGTACCACATACCCTCTGGCCATAGTTACGCATCCTGGTCAGAGATAAACAGAGAGCATCTGCCACCTACTCCACTACACACCTGTTCATCCCCCAGCCCATTCCCATCTCTCTAACCTGCATTTGTTCCAAGTGGGGGTGTTCAGCCATACATTTCCCTCTAGGTCTCCAAATGTGACTGGTAACCTCCCTCATCAGCTCGAATTGAGGGATAACAGTAGTGTAGAAACAACACTGAGGACGGATAAAAAAGGTTTTTAAAAAACATAGACCTGAAGATGCTTGGGATGCCTAGTAAAATAGCAAAATCATATTTTAAATATTTATTTTTTATACTTTCAAAAACAACTGTCATTTTTCATAAAATTAGCACTGATCAAAATTTTTAAAAGCCTAAAAGCTTTTGCACAACAAAGGAAACTATAAGCAAGGTGGAAAGACAGCTTTCAGAAGAAATGGGAGAAAATAATAGCAAACGAAGCAACAGACAAAAGATTAATCTCAAAAATATACAAGCAACTCCTGCAGCTCAATTCCAGAAAAATAAATGACCCAATCAAAAAATGGGCCAAAGAACTAAACAGACATTTCTCCAAAGAAGACATACAGATGGCTAACACACACATGAAAAGATGCTCAACATCACTCATTATCAGAGAAATACAAATCAAAACCACAATGAGGTGCCATTACACACCAGTCAGGATGGCTGCTATCCAAAAGTCTACAAGCAATAAATGCTGGAGAGGGTGTGGAGAAAAGGGAACCCTCTTACACTGTTGGTGGGAATGCAAACTAGTACAGCCGCTATGGAAAACAGTGTGGAGATTGCTTAAAAAACTGGAAATAGAACTGCCATATGACCCAGCAATCCCACTCCTGGGCATACACACCGAGGAAGCCAGATCTGAAAGAGACACGTGCACCCCAATGTTCATCGCAGCACTGTTTATAATAGCCAGGCCATGGAAGCAACCTAGATGCCCATCAGCAGATGAATGGATAAGGAAGCTGTGGTACATATACACCATGGAATATTACTCAGCCATTAAAAAGAATTCATTTCAATCAGTTCTAATGAGATGGATGAAACTGGAGCCCATTTTACAGAGTGAAGTAAGCCAGAAAGATAAAGACCAATACAGTATACTAATGCATATATATGGAATTTAGATAGATGGTAACGATAACCCTATATGCAAAACAGAAAAAGAGACACAGATGTACAGAACAAAATTCTGGACTCTGTGGGAGAAGGCAAGGGTGGGATGTTTCAAGAGAACAGCATCAAAACATGTATATCATCTAGGGTGAAACAGATCACCAGCCTAGGCTGGACGCATGAGACAAGTGCTCGGGCCTGGTACACTGGGAAGACCCAGAGGAATCGGGTGAAGAGGGAGGTGGGAGGGGGGATTGGGATGGGGAATACATGTAACCCCATGGCTGATTCATGTCAATGTATGACAAAACCCACTACAATATTGTAAAGTAATTAGCCTCCACCTAATAAAAATAAATGAAAAAAAAAGAAAAAAAATTAAAATTTCACACGTAGGGACCCAGGCTAAAATTTAAATGTCCCTCTCCCCATTTGTTTGATTCTACTGATCCATTTCCTAGAGCTAAATATTATTATAGATGTCTTTGTATTAATATAGAAATTCTCTCTATATATACATGAATATCTCTATATAGTTTTATTGAGTAAATGATGTTTTAATAAATAAATTATCCTGCTACCTTTTTCTGAATACATATATAACATTTGCTGTTGTTCAGTCACTAAGCTGTGTCCAACTCTTTGTGACCATGGACTGTAGCAGGCCAGGCTTCCTTATCCTTCACCATCTCCCTGAATTGGCTCAAATTCATGTCCATTGAGTTGATGATGCCATCCAACCATCTCATCCTCAGTCACTCCCTTCTCCTCTTGCCCTTGGTCTTTCCCGGCATCAGGGTCTTTTACAATGAGTTGGCTCTTCACATCAGGTGGCCAAAGTATTAGAGCTTCAGCTTCAGCATCAGTTCTTCCAATGAAAATACAGGGTTGAATATTCAGGTATATAATATCTACCTGTGTATGTGTGTGTGCACTGAACTTTTCCATATTACGATTACATAACTGTGTAGGATGGGGCTCAGCCTACTGCAGTATAACCTCATCTTAACTAATGACGTTGGCAATGATCTATCTCTAATTAAGTTCACATTCTGTGCTACTGGGTTAGTAGTTCAGCAAATGAATTTTGAGGGATGCAATTCAACCCATATCAGGCATCTTGGTTGCTTCCAATTTGGGGGGATTTTGAATATAGCTACAGTAAACATTCCTGTGCAGGTTTTGTCTGGACATAAGCTTTCAACTCATTTGGGTAAATATCCAAACGAGCAAATTTGGAGCTCAATTTTTGGATTATATGGTAAGAGTATAGATATTCCTGGCCTTCTTGGACGATGGGTTACATCTAGAGAAGCTCATCACATTGAAACTATCACAAGTAAAAAGGCATTTAATACACTTAACCTACTCAAAAGCATAGCTTAGCCTAGTAAAACTTAACCTTGTCAGCACACTTACATTAGTCTACAGTTGGGCAAAATCATCTAACACATTTTATAATAAGTATTAAATATCTCATGTAATTCATTACATACCATACTAAAAGTAGAAAAACAGAATGGTTGTATCAGTTATTCATCCTTGTGATCAAGTGGCTAGGTGGGAGTGGCAGCTTGCTGCTGCTGCCTAGCATTACAAGTCTATCACATACCTCATATTGAAAGGTTGTTGCTGAACAAGAAGACGCCAGGATTCTTGGCCTCCGGAGGAGAAGAATTCAATCCGGGGCCAGAGACGAGGCTGGATCGCTCAGAGCTTTTGTGTAATAAAGTTTCATTAAAGCATAATGGAGATAGAGAAAGCTTCTGACATAGGCATGAGAAGGGGGCAGAAAGAGTACCCCCCTGCTAGTCTTTAGCTGTATGTTATATAGTCACTCGCATTCTGTTAATGAAAAGAAAGAGATGTCATAACATTTAGAATGGCACCAGATAATTCATCTCCGGCCATAAACGATTGACTTGAATCTTGTAGAAGGGCAGATTACCAAACAAATAGTTTCATTTACATAGATTAGGGGAACAATATCTCAGTATAGTTTGAGCCATTTTGGCGGAATTTAGAGTCTGGGGTAATGCATAGCACATTAACATAGCTTAAGACAAACATTTCCATAAGAAAAAAATGTATTGGTTAACTCAAGGTTTGAGTATAGTTAGCTTCAGGTGAAACCAGGTGTCATGGCAACACAGCATTTTAAGAGAAACCTCCTTTTAAATTTGTATAGAGAAGAAAAAAATGTCACTGGTTTGTTTCCTCCTGCAGCTTAAAAGAGACAAAAATGTCTGGCACTTACAGCCTATTTCCTCTGTTTGGAGACCCCTGGCCTTCCTGCCTGTTACCCTCTCAGTATAACTAGCCAGAGAAAAGAACAAGATTCAAAATTCAAGGTATGGTTTCTGTTGAATGTATATCTCTTTGCACCATCCTAAAGTCAAAAAATTGTAAGTCAAGCCATTAGAAGTTGGTGACCCTCTGTATTTAGCTTTGAAAGAAACTCTCAAGTTGTCCTCCGAAGTGGCTACATCATTTTACATTCCCACTATCAGTAATGAAGGTTCCTGTTGCTCACCAGGATTTGGTGATGTCTAGTGTCCCAGATTAGAATCATTCTATTAGGTGTGTAGTGTGACTTCACTGTTGTTTTCATCTATAATTTCTAGATGATATATGATACTGAGCATCTGTTCATGTGCATATTGTCTATTAGGTGTGTAGTGTGATTTCATTGTTGCTTTAATCTGAAGTTTCCAGATGATCTATGATACTGAGCATCTTTTCATGTGCATATTGTCATCTGCATATGTTCTTATGGAAGTGTCTGTTCAGATACTTTGGCCATTTTATTTTTATCTTACATTTTCTTATTGTTGAGTTTTAAGAGTTCTTTGTATATTCTGGATGTGAAGTGAAGTGAAAGTCACTCAGTCCTGTCTGACTCTTTGCAACCCCATGGACTGTATAAATTGTACAGTCCATGAAATTCTTCAGGCCAGAACACTGGAGTGTTCCCTTCTCCAAGAGATCTTCCCCACCCAGGGATCAAACCCAGGTTTCCTCCATTGCAGGTGGATTTTTTATCAGCTGAGCCACAAAGGAAGCCCAAGAACACCAGAGTGGGTAGCCTATCCCTTCTCCAGTGGATCTTCCTGACCCAGGAATCAAACTGGGGTCTCCTGTACTGCAGGCAGAATCTTTACCAGCTGAGCTACCAGGGAATCCCCCAATATTTTGGATACATGTGCTATATTTCATAGGTGTTTTGTAAATATTTTCTCCCAAACTGGGGCTTTTCTTTCCATTCTATTAAGTGTCTTTCTGTGACATGTAATTTATATTAAGAAATATATATTTGGTTTTTGTCTTCTTTTTCTAGCACAGAGCTCCCAAAATCCTTGAAATTTCCTAGGCAATAAAAGCCACCCTTTGTTATTATATTTGGTATTTTGACCTCAGCTCCTAAAAGCCTGAAATCCCTTCAGAGCCATAGAGGTGAAATGGGTGTATTGTTATTCACATCAAGGATCTTTCAACCACAACTAAGTTTATGTTAATGAGGTGACTTCCAGAAATCCCCTAATATGGAGGCCTGGTTGTCAAAGAACCAACCATAAGTAGAGGATTGGAACTTTCAGTCACATGCTTTATTTTCAGGATGTGAAAAGGAACTGGATAATTGAATCAATTACCAAAGGCCAATATCCAATCAACTGATTTCACAAAGCCTCCATAAAAACCCAAAATGAAGAGGTTCAGAGAGCTTCCAAGTTGGTGAAAATGTGCAATTCAGGGAGTCAGAAGCTCAGAGAATATGGAAGCTCTGTACCCTTTTCTCACATACCTTGCCCTATGCATCTCTTCCATCTGGCTGTCCCTGAGTTATCTCCTTTTATAATATACTAGCAATCTAATAAATTAAATATTTCCCTGAGTTCTGTGAGCAGAATTAATGAAATGTTGAAAAGGGTCAGGGGAGCCTCTGATCTATAGCCAGATCTGATCTGATCTATGGTCACAAGCACAGGCACTGACCCTTAACCTGTGGAATATGACACAATCCATAGATGTATGGATGTGAGAGTTGGACTATAAAGCTGAGCGCCAAAGAATTGATGCTTTTGAACTGTGGTGTTGGAGAAGACTCTTGAGAGTCCCTTGGACTGCAAGGAGATCCAACCAGTCCATTCTAAAGGAGATCAGTCCTGGGTGTTCATTGGAAGGACTGACGCTGAAGCTGAAACTCCAATACTTTGGCCACCTCATGAGAAGAGTTGACTCACTGTAAAAACCCTGGTGCTGGGAGGGATTGGGGGCAGGAGGAGAAGGGCACGACAGACGATAAGATGGCTGGATGGCATCACCGTTTCGATGGACATGAATTTGAGTAAACTCTGGGAGTTGGTGATGGACAGGGAGGCCTGGCGTGCTGCGATTCATGGGGCCGCCCGGAGTCAGACACGACTGAGCAACTGAACTGAACTGAATAGATAAATAGTGCCAGAATTGAGTTAAATATGTGGGATACTCTGTCAGTGTCCATGAAAAATTGAGTTAACTATCTGGAGTTTAAAAAAAAACAAAAATGAAATCAGTGTCAGAGTCATTTTTTTCCCAAGCACAGTTTTTAATGTAGCCCAACTTTTCCTTCTTTTTTTTGTTTTTCCTTCATAGATCATGCTTTTGGTGTTGTATCTAAAAATTATCCATCAAGCCAAAAGATACCTAATTTTCTCTTAGGTTGTATATTGCTGTGGTATAGGCTTTTCCATTTACATTTAGGTCTATGAACCAATGTGAGTTTATATTTGTGAAAGATGTAAGGTATGTTTCCAGATTATTTTTTTTACATGTGAAAGTCCAGTTATTCCAACACCATTTTTTGAAAAAGCTATCCTTTCTCCACTGAATTGTCTTCCTTCTTCGTCAAAGGTCAGTTGATAACATATGTGTTGGCCTGATTTTTAGCTTTCTGTTCTATTCCCTGGACATGTTGCTCTGTTGCTTCACCGATAACACACACTCTTGGTAACTTCAGTACTGGTAGTACCAGCACTTTGACTTTGCTCTTCAGGGTTGCATCGGCTATATTCAGTGTTTCACCTTTTCATATAAACACAAGTACTGATTTAGCAATATGCACAAAACAAATTACTGGGAATTTGACTGGGGTGGGGTCAAACCTAAAAGGCCAAATTCGGAAGAACTGACATTTTAATAATAGTTTTCCTATTCATAGACATTAGCTTGCTGTGAGTGCTCACTGGCTTTCCACCAAGGTTCACTCAAGCAGCCCCTGGGAATGTGTACAAGGAGTCAGCCACAACGTGGGGATGGGTGAGGTACTGAGCGCTGGGGGTCAGTGTTGAGGTACAGAGCGTTGGGTGCACTGGCAAGTGACGACGCCCCAGGTGTTTTTATCCGGCCAAAGTGCAATGAATGATGAAGCTGGAGTAAAAATATCCAATCTCAGAAAACTCACCTGAGTCCTCCCTTAGAAGAATACAAGCAGTACTGCTCCATCAAAACCTGAAAGCAAATGAAGAAAAAAAGGCCTATGTAGCACAAAGGTTTTGTTAAGAAGTTTAAGATTTCTGAAACTTGCAAAAAGAAAAAGGACTCTGTGGGAGAAGGCAAGGGTGGGATGTTTCGAGAGAACAGCATCGAAACATGTATATTATCTAGGGTGAAACAGATCACCAGCCCAGGTTGGATGCATAAGACAAGTGCTCGGGCCTGGTGCACTGGGAAGACCCAGAGGGATCTGGTAGAGAGGGAGGTGGGAGGGGGGAATCGGGATGGGAATACATGTAAATCCATGGCTGATTCATGTCAATGTATGACAAAAACCACTACAATATTGTAGACTAATTAGCCTCCAACTAATAAAAATAAATGAAAACAAATAAAAATTAAAAAAAGAAAAAAGAAGGGGACTGTTTCAGTAAAATTTCAAATAAGGCAATTGTTAAATAAAGGAAAAATCAATTGAATAATTTAGAAGAACCTGTATTGTTATTGTTATAAATTGTTATAAATATATAGCAGTAGAAAGTTAAAAATGGTTGCCTCAGAAGAGCAAAACTATGGATTAGAAAGGAAAAAGACAACAACCTGATGATTTACTGTATAAATCATTTAGCATTATTTGATGCCTTTTCTTTTTAATAAAAATATATAACATAAAATTTACCATTTTAAGTGTGCAATTCAATAGCACAAAGTACTTTCATACTATTGCACAATCACCACCACTGACCAGCTTTGGAATATTTCCATCATCCCAAACTGGAATTCTGTTCCCATTACTTAGTAACTCCCATTATTCCCTTCCCCATGTCCCTGCTACTCATTGTTCTACTTTCAATCACTATGAATTTGGCTATTCCAGGTAACTCATTTAAGTGGAATATCATACATATTTGTCCTATTGTGTCTGGCTTGTTTCACTTAGCATATGTTTTCAAGATTCACCCATGTTGCAACATGTATCAGAATTTCATTGCTTTTTATGTCTGAATAATATTCTGTTGTAGGCAGATTCCACATTTAGGGTGTATATTCATGTGATAACTTCTGGGTTATTTCCACTTTTTAACAATTGTGAATAATGTTGCTATGATTGAAAAAAAATGCTACTGTTTCCTTTTATTTTGGACTCTCAAGTTATTAATAGCAAATTATATAAACTTTGGTATATAAAAGTAACTCTCCAGGTATGACAAGTAAAAGGGAAAAAACCCCAGGTGGGGTTGGGTTGACTCCTCTCATTCAGAGTCTATTACAAGCAGCCGACCATTGCTAACTGCTGGCGATGTACCTGAGTGGGACAGATGGCATCAGGCATAGAGTATAAAAACAATATTGGCTCTTTGGATTGGAGGAGAGGTGGCTGCAGGTAAAACAGATGAGGACTCAAATACACAAGGGTGACATGATAAAGATAAATGCCTTCTTTATCTAAACCTACCAGACAGTTTTGTACAATATCATCATGATAGTAGACACACAATATGAAAGAACAACCACTGGTACAAAGAGATGGAAGACTCAGGAACAAGCCTAATGTCACAGAGGGAAGACAACTATGCTTACATTTGAAATGAGATACAGACAACAGTTATGAAAGATAGAGGGGAGATGAAGGATTGACCCCATGCAAGCCCATCGTCATCATACATAAACTGAGAGTCCTGTATCTTGGGGCTTTAACTATTTAACTATAGATTCATCACAGCCACAGTTAACATCCCAGCAAGCTTTGCAGTTAAAGAGGAGAGTGAGAAAGTTAGCTTAAAACTCAACATTCAGAAAACTAAGATCATGGCATCTGGTCCCATCACTTCATGGTAAATAGATGGGGAAACAATGGAAACAGTGACAGACTTTATTTTTTGGGGCCCCAAAATCACTGCAGATAGTGACTACAGCCATGAAATTAAAAGACACTTGCTCCTTGGAAGAAACGCTATGACCAACCTAGACAGCATATTAAAAAGCAGAGATATCACTTTGCTGACAAAGGTCCATCTAGTCAAAGCTATGATTTTTCCAGTAGTCATGTATGGATGTGAGAGCTGGACCATAAAGAAAGCTGAGCACTGAAGAATTGATGCTTTTGAACTATGGTACTGAAGAAGACTCTTGAGAGTCCCTTGGACTGCAAGGAGATCCAACCAGTCCATCCTAAAGGAAATCAGTCCTGAATATTCATTGGAAGGACAGATGATGAAGCTGAAACTCCAATACTTTGGCCAACCGATGCAAAGAACCAACTTATTGGAAAAGACTCTGATGCTGGGAAAGTTTGAAGCCAGTAGGAGAAGGGGACAACAGAGGATGAGCTGGTTGGACAGCATCACCAACATGATGGACATGAGTTTGAGTAGGCTCCGGGAGTTGGTGATGGACAGGGAAGCCTGGCATGCTGCAGTCCATGGGGCCGCAAAGAGTCGGACACAACTGAGCAACTGAACTGAAGCTTTGTAGTAGATATCTACAAACTGATTCTAAGATTTATACAGAAAGAAAATGGTAATGGAATGCAGGGAGCGGGCCTGAATGTACAGGCCCCTTACGGCCCTAAGAGAGAACAAAGGGTCTCTCTTTGTCCTGCCACCTCTTCTTGTTAAAAGTATAGACTGGCATTTGTCTCCTTCAGGGAAAAAACACACCGGTGACCTTTTGCCTGTTTTTCTGGTGCTGATAAACTCATCATGCTCGAAACCTGTTTTCCATCTGTATAATGTTCTATTGATGAAGCCTGTTTTCTATATAATGTTCTATTGATCTTAATCATGTTGGGCGCTAGGGTAATTAATGCTCTACTGATCTTGAGTGTGGGAATTTAAAACATCTGTAGCTCTGCACGTATGCAAACCCTCGATCTATTCTTAGTAACTCCTGTTAGTGTATGTATAGGCGTAGTATTCTTCAATAAAGTTGGCGGAGTCAGACGCAAGCGGACTCCGTCCCTCTCAACCCCATCTTTCTGAGTCTTATTTTTCTTAAGTACTCTGGTAATTGCGTTCTTGACCAGTTCGTTGGCCAGCAGGCTCTGGCAATGGAATAACCATAAGTTTTGAAAAAGAAGCGTCAATTCTTTATGTATATCGCATACTATTCTATCCACCTATGTCCATACATTCATATAAATCTGAGTGCATACTGATGCCTCCAACTGTAGTCCAGTACCATATGCCTTATTCCAGCCTTCTCTCCTTGCTTGTCTGTAATTTGCCTAACCACAGTGAGACCTTTAGTCACTTCCTCAACTGCTATACACACATACAGCTAGTTCAGAATTGTTAACTCACACCCTCTGGAGAAACAAACTTACTAGCAAGAGTACTATGATTGGCACTGTTCCTTTTTTTTTAACTCAGCCTTCCAGATTCCAGATAATAACACTGTTTTTCAAAGTTACTCCCTTTTGCCTCTCCCTTTTCAGGGAGGTCAGGTCATACATTTGTAAAGTTGGTGACACAGTCACATGTGCACAGTTCTTCGACCCCTGCTTGGCCATGCAAGAAGAGCAGAAATAAGCATCGGCAATAGTGATGTGACAGAAAAAGGGACTGAAATAGCACAATATTAGAATAGGAACATGCAGAGTGGGAAGCTCAGAGTAGAGTTGAAAGATAGCCTGGTAAAGTTGAGGGTGGGGATGGGAGAAGAAAGAGAACACAGAAATGAATCTGGCAACCCCAGCAAGTGAAACATGAGGAAGAATCAGAAAAGAAACTAGACAAGAGGGATTGGCATAGGTAAGAGAGAAGAGAGATGAAAGGCACAGGTCAGATTGCACAGTGTGAGAAAGGCAGGGAGAAGTAGCCAGATGCCACTTCTCTTCTCTTTCTCTGTCCCCTCTGTATCCTCCCTCAACCCAGGGACACAGCATGGTGGTTTTCCCTTGTCACCTTCAGCTGCCATATCCCAGCCATTTCCCTCCCAAATTTAGGGCTGCCATGACGATGTGAGTGATGCTAGATAAGAGAATGTCTCTTTCCAAGAACTTCCCTCCACACTCTGAGAAAGCCCACTGAAAATAGACTTGTCCGCATTAACACACCCATTTGGCCATGAGGTTGGTATAATGTCAGGGTTGTGAGTGAGTTCTTCTCACAACTACCAGCTGAGAGGATCCACACAGGTGTACTGTCACTGTTGGACCTTGGGCCAGGAACCTCAGAAAAAGTTAAATCCTGAAGTTGAATGTGGCATCGTGCATAGAAGTAATTTAAGCAGTGATTGCTGGGTCATGAAAGTGAAAGTGAAAGTTAAGTCACTCAGTCGTGACCGACTCTTTGCGATCCCGTGGACTGTAGCCCACCAGGCTCCTCCGCCCATGGGATTCTCCAGGCAAGAATACTGGAGTGGGTTGCCATTTCCTTCTCCAGGGGGATCTCCCTGATCCAGGGATTGAATCCAAGTCTCATGCATTGCAGGCAGACGATTTAACCTCTGAGCCACCAGGGAAGTTGGGTCATATGGTAATTTTATTCCTAATTTTTAAAGGAATCTCCATATTGTTCTGCATAGTAGCTGTATCAGTTTACACTCCCTCCAACAATCATATGACCCACCAATCCACTACTGGGCATAAAACCTGAGGAAACCATCATTGAAAAAAGCACATGTACCCCAGTGTTCACTGCAGCACTATTTATAATACCTAGGAAATGGAAGCAACCTAGATGTCCATTGACAGATGAATGGATAAAGAAGTTGTGGTACATATATGCAATGGAATATTATTCAGCTGTGAAAAGGAGTGCATGAGTCAGTTCTAATGAGGTGGATAAACCTAGAGCCTATCATACAGTGAAGTAAGTCAGAAAGAGAAAAACAAATATCACATATTAACACATATATATGGAATCTAGAAGATAATACTGATGAGCCTATTTGCAGGATAGCAATGAAGATGCAGACATAGAGAAAAGACTTCTGGACACAGTGGAGGAAGGAGAAAGCAGGTGAAAATTAAGAGAGTAGCACTAAAATACATACATTACCATATGTGAAATAGACAAGCAGTGGGAGTTTGCTATATGACACAGAGAGCTCAAACCCAGTGCTCTATGACAACCTAAAAGGGTGGGATGTGGTGGGAGATGGGAGGGAGGTTTAAGAGGGAGGGGACATATGTATACCTATGGTTGATTCATGTTGATTTATGGCAGAAACCAACACAACATTGTAAAGCAATTATCCTCCAATTAAAAATGAATAAATTTTTCAAAAAATAATAATTAAAGCAGAAAGTGTCCACAGAGACAATGTTTCTTCTATGACCAGTTTTTTCCTCCAAAATCCTATAAAAGAGTAAAGATTGAGCTGTCAGTAACATGAAATGGACCCAAGGATCTGAGCCCCTTAGGATTTCTGGGCTCCTCCCTCATTTCCTTCAGGCCTTTGCTCAAGTGCCAAAGCTCAAGGAGCCTTTCTTCATCATCCTCTCTAAGAGAACACATACCATCCTTTACTTTCTACCACCTCACAAGGATCTGTTTATCTCCTTAGTTCTCATCACCTAAAACGATGTTTACTTTTGGCCTATTTCCTGTCTCCTGTTTCATAATGTAAGCAACATGAAACCAGAAATTTTGTCATGCTTACTTATGGTTTCTGATACTCAATGAATACTTTTGAATGAACAAACCAATGAATCAATCAATTAAGGAAAGAATCTACGAACAAAGCGTATCTAGTCCTGGCTTTGGCCAATTTTGAAGCAAACTTGCCCTTCTGTCTTCACTGAAACACTTCCCTGTCAACATGCAGCCCTCTCTCAGGAAATCTCTTATAAAAGGCAATTGGGTAACAAGGGTATATTTGTTGGGAGAACCTAATTGTCTGCCTTCCACAATTTCTGTTTTGTTGTTGTTCAGTCACTAAGTCATGTCTCTTTGCGAGTCCATGGACTGCAGCATGCCAGACTTCCCTGTCCTTCACCTTCTCCTGGAGCTTGCTCAAACTCATGTCCGTTGAGTCAAGGATGCCATCCAACCATCACATCCTCTGTCACCCTCTTCCCCTCCTGCTTTCAATCTTTCCCAGCGTCGGGGTCTTTTCCAATGAGTCGGCTCCTCACATCAGGTGACGAAAGTAGTGGAGCTTCCAGTTTTCTGTTTAGCCGGGACTAAATGAACACAAAGACAAGAGGAGGCTCCTAACCACAGCAAGGAGCTGTGCCTGTGTCCAGCATGAAGTCAAGGAAGAGCTGACTCAGCTCTTCCCCTCTGCAATGCAGGGGGATTTGGAGATGAGTCCTTCCACGCTGCTGCTGCCCTGGCCTACTCTTCAGGCTCGAAGTGTCCTTTATCTAGACACCAGCCAGGACCACAACTTCCCATCCTGATCCTCTCCTACTCTTTCCTTCACAGAGGTGAACCCCTAAAAGAGAAAGGGGTCCATCTAGTTAAGGCTATGGTTTTTCCAGTGGTCATGTATGGATGTGAGAGTTGGACTATAAAGAAAACTGAGTGCCGAAGAATTGATGCTTTTGAACTATGGTGTTGGAGAAGACTCTTGAGAGTCCCTTGGACTGCAAGGAGATCCAGCCAGTCCATCCTAAAGGAGATCAGTCCTGGGTGTTCATTGGAGGGAATGATGTTGAAGCTGAAACTCCAATACTTTGATCACCTGGTGCAGAGAGCTGACTCATTTGAAAAGACCCTGGCTGGGAAAGATTGAGGGCAGGAGGAGAAAGGGATGACAGAGGATGAGATGGATGAGATGGATTGCATCACCAATACAATAGACATGGGTTTGAGTAGACTCCAGGAGTTGGTGATGGACAGGGAGGTCTGGCATGCTGCGGATCATGGGGTTGCAAAGAGTCGGGACTGAGTGACTGAACTGAACTGAACTGAATACAAAACTATATTAACCAAAACAGCATGGTGCAGGCATAAGAAAAAATGCATGACAAACAGAATAGAACTGAGAATTCAGAAATAAACTCATATGGCCAACTGATTTCCAACAAGGGTGACAAAAATAATGCAGAAAGAATAATTTCTACAGCAAGTGGTACTGGGACAACTGGATTTCCACATGTAATAGAATCAAGTTGGACCCCTACTTCATGCCATTTACAAAAATTAACTCAAAATAGATCTATGACCTAAATACAAGAGGTAAACCATAAAAATCTTAGAAGAAAACATAGAGGTAAATATTTATGACCTTTATTTCATCAATGGCTTCTTAGCTATCTAAAACATGAGAAACAAACAAAAAAATAGATGCATCAAATTCATCATTTGAAGAATTCATCTTGATGAATTTTAGAATTTATTAAAATTGAAAATGTTTGTTCATCAAAGGAGAGAATCAAGAAAATGAAAAGACAACTTACATAATAGGATAAAATATTTGCAAACCATATATATATATGATAAGAGTTTACTATCCAGAATATAGAAATAATTCCTACAACTCAACAACAGCAACAAAAACAAATCAATCCCCCCAAAATGGGCAATGGTTTGAATAATCATTTCTTCAAAGAAGATACATAAATCACTAATAGAACACCAAAGATGTTCAACATCACTAGTCATTAGGAAAATGTCACTAGTCACAGTGAGAAACCACTTCACACCTTCTACCATTAAAACAAAGAGAAAACAATAAGGATAAGGAGAAATTGGAATCTTTATAGATTGCTGATGGGAATGTAAACGGTCCAGCTGCTGTGGAAAACAATCTATCAGTTCCTTAAAAAGTTAAACATAGGATTACCATATAACCCAGAAATTCCACTTGTAGGCATATACCCCAAAGAATTGAAAAGAGGGCCACAAATGACATTTGTATGGCAGTGCTCATTGGAGCATTATTCATAATAACCAAAAGGTGGGAAAAAATTCAAGTGGCCTTCAGCAGATGAATGGATAAACAAAATGCAGTATACACATAAAATGGAATTTTATTTGGCCATAAAAAAAGAATGAAGTTCTGAAAACATGGATGAACTTGAAAACATTATGATAAGTGAAATAAATCAAACAAAAGGACAAATACTGTATAATTCCATTTATACAAAATAACAATAATAGGCAAATTCTGAGACAGAAAATAGGTTAGAGATTCTCAGAGGCCGCGGGCAGAGGAGAATGGAGAATTCTTGCTTAATGAGTAGCTTCTGTTTGGTGTGATGAAACAGTTTTGGAAATATTGGCAATGACTGCAAAACATTGTGAAAATAATTAATGTAATTAACTGTGCTGGCTTTACAGTTGTGTGTGTTTGGTCGTTTCAGTCATGTCCAGCTCTTTGTGACCCCATGGACTGTAGCCCTCTTCCCGTGGCTCCTCTGTCCATGGAATTCTCCAGGCAAGAATGCTGGAGTGGGTTGCCATCCCCTCCTCCAGGGGATCTTCCCAACCCAGGGATCGAACCTGCATCTCTTATGTCTCCTGCATTAGCAGGTGGGTTCTTTACCACTGGCACCACCTAAGAGGCCCTAGTTTTACACTTTAAGTTATTTAAATGGTAAATGGTATGCTATATTTATTTACCACAGTAAGAAAAAAGACCTTGACATGATGAGTATTTAAGAGAGATGGGGAAAAATGGCAAATGGGCTTCTGTCAAAAATGTTGTCTTCATCTTGAAGTCCTCACAAGACCCTATTCCCCAGATGATCTTGGCACTACTCCCCCCCCCCCGCCCCCCTCCCCCAGGATCCTTTGGCCATTGTAATGGGAACCTCAGTAAGAGAGAAATAAAGAATCTGCCACCCATCCAACCTCATGGCCATTCTAGCCTATCCAATGTGCATGCATTCCAACTGGCTTTTCAGCCATATACTTCCCTTCAGATCTGTGGGGTCACCTCCCTGAGCTGGTTGCAGTGAGAGGTACAGGGTAGAGTGTCAAAATGCAGAGGTGGAAAGTTATAAAAATGATAAACATGCTTAGCTTTGCTTTTGGATAAATAACTACTGATATATTAAAAACTAAAAAAGCTCATGTTAAAAATTAAACCTGTATAAAAGGATAGTTAAAAATTAAACATCTCTCTAAAGATGTCCCATCTATATAACATGTGCTTTTTTAAGTAGTACTCCATCACACATACTGTCCTGAAACTTGTTTTTTTCCATGTAATATATTGTAGCACATCTAAGTCTACTGTGAAAGTCTAGTCTACTGTGAAAGTCACTCTGTCATGTCCGCCTCTTTGCGACCCCATGCACTATACAGTCCATGGAATTCTCCAGGCCAGAATACTGGAGTGGGTAGCCTATCCCTTCTCCAGTGTATTCTTCACAACCCAGGAATTGAACCCAGGTCTCCCACATTGCAGGTGGGTTCTTTACCAGCTGAGCCACCAGGGAAACTCAAGAGACTGGAGTGGATAGCCTATCCCTTCTCCAGTGTATTCTTCCCAACCCAGGAATCGAACCAGGGTCTCCTGCATTGCAGGTGGAGCACAGCTACCAGGGAAGCCCATGTCTACAGTATTTTCAATAATTTCTTCATATTCTCTTTATGAATATGCCATTACTCTATAACCATTTCCTTACTGATGAACACTAAGTTGTTTTCAATTTTTGATCAATACCACAATATAACACCTGTATATATGCCTCTGTACCTTTGAAAGTTGTTGCTACTGTTTAGTCACTAAGTCATGTCCAACTCTTTTGTGATCCCATGGACTTCAGCCCACTTGACTCCTCTGTCCATGGGATTTTCAGGCAAAAATACTGGAGTGAGTTGCCATTTCCTTCTGCAGGGCATCTTCCCTACCCCAGGATCGAATCTACATCTCCTGTTTGCCAAGCAGATTCTTTACCACTGAGCCACCTGGCAAGCCCCATACTTTTTAAAATATATAACTGTAAATAATTATGTTAAACTTTTCTATCTTTTATCAGATTGCCTTCCCCTGAATTTTATCGAGGTCAAGAGATCTTTTCAAGGTCTGTCCACAAATCTTCCAAGCAAGATGTTTCCATTTCACTCTTAACTCTGTGCAGATCATAGAAATCAATAATTGGATAGAGTCTTGGAAAGAAGGACATATCCCAGAGGTCCTCGGCCCATGGGAACAATGCTGAAAGCCACCCAGGGAGCCTCTTGCTATTATCTGCCTGTTGGCCTTAGAGCAGCAGTGTTGGGTCATGTGATGACAGATGTGGAAATGTGAAAGGAGGGTTGCTGGCAAATAAAGATATCCAAATATCATAGACTCGAAACCTTTCAGAACTCCTTTTTCAGAACCAACTTTCTTATATCAGTCCTACATCCTAGATTCCTTAAATTAGACTAAATTCAAGGCCCTATCAGATCATCAGTAAAAAGAGCCTACTGTTCTGAATTCCATAACTGATTCTTTCCGTGACTAAGTAAGTTCATGGCTCCTTGTTTCCCTCCAAATTACAGAAAGGAGACTATCTAGGATGAAAAGGAAAAACTATCATGGGCCAGAGAAAACTAAGATCCCTGAAACTGGTAAACACTATCTTCTGTCTTCATTCAGGAGGTGAAAATTAAACAGAAACTCTTCAGTTACATCAGTTCTCAACTTCCTCCACTCCATTCTGCAAGAAGCAAGTTCAAGATCTTTTTTGTTTAAACTTGGTAAAATATACATGACATGAATGTACCATCTTAACCACTTTTAAGTGCACAGTTCAGTACTGTTAAGCACTTTTGCACTGTTGTGCAATCAATCTCCAAAACCCTTTTCATCTTGCAGACCTGAAACTCTGCACCTATGAGACCATCCTCTCACTCCAGCCCCTGGCAACCACCATTTTTCTTCTTCTCTATGAATCTGATGACTCTCATATAAGGTGGAATCATACAGCATTTGTCTTTCTTTGATTGACTTACTTCAATTTAGTATAATGTCTTTAAGTTTCATCCATGTTGTAGCATATCTAAAAAATCTTTCATTTTAAAGGCTGAATAATATTCCATTGTACATCTAAACCACATATGGCCATTCATCTGTCAGTGGGCACTTGGGTTGCTTCTACCTTCTGCCTATTGTAAATAATGCTGCTATGAGTACGGGAATACAAGTATCTCTCTGTTCTCAATTCTTCTAAGTATATACCCAAAAGCAGAATTTGCTGGATTATATGATAATTCTATTTTTAATTTCTTAAGGAACCACCACACGGTTTTCTATACGCTGTACCATTTTATAGGCTTTGCGGTGGCTCAGACAGTAAAGCATCTGCCTGCAATGCGGGAGACCCGGATTCAATCCCTGGGTTGGGAAGATCCCCTGGAGAAGGACATGGCAACCCACTCCAGTACTCTTGCCTGGAAACTTCCATGGACGGAGGAGCCTGGCAGGCTACAGTCCATGGGGTTGCAAAGAGTCGGACATGACCGAGCGACTTCACTTACTCATACACACCATTTACATTCCTGTCAATACTGCACAGTCAGGCTCTATCCATCATCTCATTTGTGATGATTCAGGACATAGCACAGCAGGTGCTCAGTGCTTTCAATAAATTGCACACCCCTAAAAAATAATTTTTTAAAAAAAGAACTGATGAAAAATCTGAATAAAAATTGAATCCAGACACAAAACAGATTCTCTGCAAATTCTTTCCTGCCATCTTTTTCTGCCCTTTGCTTAAAGAGGCTATTTTCTTAAATATTTATTTCCCAAATGAAATCTTCAAAATCAACTGAAGCATTTTAAAGTGAATAAAATATCATGTATTATTGCCATTTAAAAAAAAAAGTTTCAGTTTCTCCACGTCCTTGTCAACACTTATTTCCTATTTGGGTTTTTTATTGTATTTTATGGGAGGGGGAGGGTTCTTTTTTTTTTTTTTTTAATTGGGATTAAGCCATCCGAGTGGGTGTGAAGTGGTCAGTAATATTTTTGAAAGCCATATTGCAACATTTTACTCCCCTGCTTAAAACTCTTCCAACATGTTTCAATGCTCTGAGGGCAACTCTCCAACACCTAGCAAACCCTTCAGCGTTATATAGTAATATGGTCCCAGTCCGCTTCTTCCCCATCTCATACTCCCACTTGTTTTGTTTTCTCCCCTTGAGGTACCCTGATATTCTCTTGGCTCACTGACCAAGTTTTGCCTCCTCCTCCCGTCTCACAGCCTTTGAACATTCTATTTCCTTTATCTTAAATGTTTTTCCCCTTCCCATCCAGATTTCATAGTTAACTTTTACATCCTGCAGACTCTACTCAAAGGTCACTTAGGAAGGCTTTCTGTGACTCATTTTGTAAGTAATCACTGTTGGTCCTTCCCTCTGTATCAGAGGGAGAGATCAGGGAAGAGATCATTCTATTTTTCCTCCCTGCTATATTCACAGTCCCTGTCATGTATTAAGGGAGTGACAATATATTTTTGTTTTTCTTTAACTGTAAGTGAAGTTACGGCTTCCCTTGTGGCTCAGTGGTAAAGAATCTGCCTGCCAATGCAGGAGAAGCGAGTTCAATCCCTGGGTTGGGAAGATCCCCTGGAGAAGGAAATGGCAATCCACTCCAGTATTCTTGCCTGGGAAACTGCATGGACAGAGAAGCCTGATAGGCTATGGGCCATGGGGTCACAAAGAGTCGGACATAATTTAGCAAATAAATAACAACAACAGAGTGAAGTTAAGCGTATTTTCACAGTTTTTAAAGCCATGTGAATATGTTTCTCTGAAAATTGCCTCTTCACATACTTGCTATTTTCCTATTGGTCTGGTGGATTTTCACTTATGAGTTTTAATAAGTTTTTGTATACAATAAAATAACTATCCTCTTTTACTCTAATATATATTTGAAATACCTTTCTTAGCTTGCTAATTTTGATTATGCTTTGGTATGAATTTTTTTTTAATTACACAGTATTATTTTTCAATCTTTTCTTTCCAGTTTTGTGTTTTGTTTACGAAGTCCCACTCCAAGATTATATTCTTTCGTTTTTGTTAAATGTTTTCTCTTGTGCTATTTTTTATACTATAAGTGATCTTCACTGCTTTCTTTTTTCTCTCTCAGTTTTTGTTCAATAAACTTTGCTATTTGTACAAACAGAGACAGCTTCACATTTGTTTTAAACTGTCTGGTGATTATCCTTTAGTAGTTCAGGGCAAAAATGTATGACTTTTTTCAGTATACATATATTCAATCTACTTTAATTCTTGCCCAAATGAGTTATTCATTACTATCATAATAAATTGTAGGAATACTATCTTTCTTCTAAAGGAGTACTTTAATTTTGACCAATAAATAATAAATAAACTGAGAAAATCTTTGGAGTTCAAGGTAGCAAATATTTAATATTAGTGAATATGAGGTCAAATAACTTAACTCAAGATTACACGTAATTTACTAGCAAAACAAATTTACTGACCAGAGTCTCCTGATTCCTAGATTAGTATTCATTATTAGGACAAATTCTGTTTTGTGGAGGATATCCTATGAATGGGCTTCCCCTGTGGCTCAGCTCGTAAAGAATCAGCCTGCAATGCGGAAGACCTGGGTTCGATCCCTGGGTTGAGAAGATCCCTTGGAGAAGAGAAAGGCTACCCACTCCAGTTTTTTGGCCTGGAGAATTCCATGGACTGTATAATCCATGGTGTTGCAAGAGTTGGACACAACTGAATGACTTTTATCCTATGAATAGTAAATTGTCCTGGATGATCTTTTAGAACCTACAAATTCTGATATTATAAAATTCAAAGATATCCTTGTAGAAATTGCTTCATTTTAACACACAATAGATGTCAAATGAATTTTATTCATTGTTCTTATTCTAGTTCAGTTCAGTCAGTCTGTCGTGCCCAACTCTTTGTGACCCCATGGACTGCAGCACGCCAGGCCTCCCTGTCCATCACCAACTCATGGAGCCTACCAACATCAAGGAGTCGGTGATGCCATCCAACTGTCTCATCCCCTGTCATCCCCTTCTCCTCCTGCCTTCAATCTGTCCCAGAATCAGGGTATTTTCAAATGAGTCAGTTCTTCACATCAGGTCAAAGTATTGGAGTTTCAATTTCAGCATCAGTCCTTCCAATGAATATTCAAGACTGATTTCCTTTAGGATGGACTGGTTGTATCTACTTGCAGTCCAAGGGACTTTCAAGAGTCTTCTCCAATACCACAGTTCAAAAGTATCAATTCTTCAGCACTCAGCTTTCTTTATAGTCCAACTCTTACATCCATACATGACTACTGGAAAAACCGCTGACTGTATACTCCATGGGATTGCAAATGCAGGAGACCTGGGATTGATCCCTGGGTTGGAAAGATCCCCCGGAGAAAGAAAAGGCTACCCACTCCAGTATTTTGACCTGGAGAATTCCATAATTAGCCACCTCTTATTCTAGAGTAAACCCCAAATAGGAAAGCTAAATCTAAGACTTGAAAACCAAAACAGAAAGAAAATTTTCCATTATAATTTTCAATTATAGAAAGGTTTTCTCACTGTGATACAATATCCAAGCATAAAAGAAATGATAGATACATTTCGTGCCATAATTTTTTTTTAAAGTTGAACATTTGCCTGCCAAAATGACCTTAATCAAAGTCAAACACAGAAGACAAATTTAGAGAAAATATTGATGAATTTTACCACAGACAAAAGGTAGTCTCCTGAATATATATATATTAAAAGCTTTTAAAGTCAAGAAAATAGATGAAAAGACCCAAAAGAAAAAAGTAAAAACATAGAAATAAACAGAGAAAGATACACAAATGGCCCTTACAAACAAGATGTTCAACTCCCTTCATTATAAGAGAAATTCACATTAAAATTACAATGAGATACCATTTCTAATCTATCAGACTGGTAAAAATGATTTGTTGGGAAGACTGAGGCAGAACAGAGGGGAAAAAAAAAACAACTGCTTTCTCTAATGATCAACTCCTTTGAGAGATGCTCACAGAAGGAGAGAGTGGAGTAACAGTATTTCCATCTACTATGCCGTGATGAGCTTTAAGATTCATTCTTCTCTATACTAACAGGAGATTGATATTTGGGGTTATGTCTTGTGACATAACATCTCTAAGAACACACATAAAAGGAACAGACATTGATGGAGATAAACATGTAAACATAAACAAATATATAGCAGCCTATCACTGATAAAAGTCAGCTAATATGCAAGGCTTAGAAAGGTGAGATGAATGAAACTCAGGCAGGGAGAAAAAGCTGCAGGCTCCCTCTGACCCACTCCTTGCCCCTTTTTTGCAGGCTCTGCCCCCTGCAAAGCTCACTGCATGGAGTTGCTAGGCTTCTTGTACATCGCTGGCTGTCAGAGAAGCCATAGAAGACTAACAAAGAGCTGAATTTGGTCTCTGCCTCTGAATTCATTGAGCAGAAAGATCCTCCCACTTTTCATCAGGAGGAGCAAGGGAAGGAGTAGGGTAAAGGGTCAGGTGTGTTTGGGAACAACCTTTCTTTCTAGAAACCAGTGAGACAGAATAAATGTAACTATCCTAATAATCTATTACACTTTATCTAACAATCTACCATTCTAGTTCTATTCAGCTAATCTATGCTCACATACCCTATACTATCCCATTCTTACTGTTTGCCAAATGCTGACTTACCAAATGTTGTCCGTATCTTCCTGAATTCAAACTTCTGTTCATGCTGATTCTAATGCTTGAAATGCCTTCTCTTCCCATCATTGTATATCAATATTCCACTCATATCCTAAGGACTAGTACAAACGATTACCTTTCCAGTAACCTGTTCTTCCATCCACGTGTGATCTCTTCCTCCTTGGAATTTCTCAAGCACTCTGTAGTAACTCTCCGCTAGAACTTAGGAGGTTTAGCACTGTACCATAGTTATTTGTGGATATGTCTTATCCCAATTATGCAGCTTTTAGTTCAAAGTTCTTAGTTCAGGTACAGGGCTCACTTTTACAGTCTTCACAGAGTCTGGTGCAGTATCTAGCACATTGCACGTATTCAGTAAGATTTTGTTAAAAAGAGAAATAAATGTCTATGTGAATAACTAAGGAATTCCTCGGGCTCTCATTTCTAGAAAAGTTTTGTCAACTAAAGCTCCAAATGTTATTTAATGTATGCATGCATATATTATGATTTTCAAAAAGAGGTGATGTGTGTCTTAGGGATCTAAGAAGTTTCAGTTTCAGCGTCAGTCCTTCCAGTGAATATTCAGGACTGATTTCCTTTAGGATTGACTGGTTTGATCTCGTTGCAGTCCAAGGCACTCTCAAGAGTCTTCTCCAACATCAAAGTTCAAAAGCATCAACTTCGAACAAATTTGAAATTTTGAACAAAATTGAAAAAATCAAATGCCAAGATCTTAATTTTCTTAATATTTAGTCTTAAGCCGGCTCTTTCACTCTCCTCCTTCTCCCTCATCAAGAGGCTCTTTAGTTCCTCTTCACTTTCTGCCATTAGGGTGGTTATCATCCACATATCTGAGGCTGTTGATGTTTCTCCCGCCTGTCTTGATTCTGGCTTGTAACTCATCCAGCCCAGCATTTCTCATGATGTGCTCAGTGTACAGATTAAACAAACAGGGTGACAGCAGACAGCCCTGTCGTACTCCTTTCTCGATCTTGAACCAATCAGTTGTTCCATACAGGGTTCTAACTGTTGCTTCTTGACCCGCATACAGGTTTCTCAGGAGACAGGGAAGATGGTCTGGTATTCCCATACCTCTAAGTTTTCCACAGTTTGTCATGATCCACACAGTCAAAGGCTTTAGCATAGTCAATGAAACAGAGATGCTTTTCTGAAATTTCCTTGCTTTCTCTATAATTCAGTGAATGTTTGCAATTTGATCTCTAGTTCCTCTTCCTTTTCTAAACCCAGCTTGGACATCTGGAACCAAGAGCTTGAACATCTTGGTTCACATCATGCTGAAACCTAGCATGCAAGATTTTAAGCATTACCTTACTAGCATGGGAGATGAGTGCAATTGTCCGATGATTAGCACATTCTTTAGTACTACCCTTCTTGGGGAATGGTATAAGGATTGACCTTTTCCAGTCCTGTGGCCACTGCTGGGTCTTCCAGATTTGCTGACATAATGAATGCAACACCTTGATGGCATCCTCCTTTCAGGATTTGAATAGTTCTGCTGGAATTTCATTGCGTTCAATAGCTTTAACAGCAGTGCTTCTTAAGGCCCACATGGCTTCACATGCCAGAATGTCTGGCTCTGAGTAACTAACCACACCATTGTAGTAATCCAGTTCATGAAGATCATTTTTATACAGTTCTGTGTATTCTTTCCATCTCTTCTTGATCTCTTTGGTGTCTACTAGGTCTCTACCATTTTTGTCCTTTATAGTGCCCAACCTTGGGCGGAATGCTCCCTTGATGTTTCCAACCTTCCTGAAGAGACCTCTAGTTTTTCTCCTTTTGTTGTTTTCTTATTAAACACTGTTCATTGAGGAAGTCCTTCTTGTCTCTCCTAGCTATTCTTTGAAACTCTGCATTTAATTGTACATTCCTTTCCCTCTCTTCCTTGCTTTTTGCATTACCTCTATTTTGATAGATAAGTAATCCTCGGTATTATTGACTATGCCAAAGCCTTTGACTGTGTGGATCACAACTAACTGTGGAAAATTCTGAAAGAGATGGGAATACCAGACCACCTTACCTGTCTTCTAAGAAATCTGTATGCAGGCCAAGAAGCAACAGTTAGAACTGGACATGGAACAACAGATTGGTTCCAAACTGGGAAAGGAGTACGTCAAGGCTGTATATTGTCACCCTGTTTATTTAACTTATATGCAGAGTACATCATGCCAAATGCTGGGCTGGATGAAGCACAACCTGGAATCAAGATTGCTGGGAGAAATATCAATAACCTCAGATATGCAGATGACACCACCCTTATGGCAGAAAGCAAAGAGAAACTAAAGAACCTCTTGATGAAAATGAAGGAGAGTGAAAAAGCTGGCTTAATACTCGACATTCAAAACACTAAGATCATGGCATCTGGTCCCATCACTTCATGACAAATAGATGGAGAAACAATGGAAACAGTGACAGCCTTTATCTTACTGGGCTCCAAAATCACTGCAGATGGTGACTGCAGCTATGAAATTAAAACATGCTTGCTCCTTGGAAGAAAAACTATGACCAACCTAGACAGCATATTAAAAAGCAGAGACATCATTTTGCTGGCAAAGGTCCATCTAGTCAAAGCTATGGTTTTTCCAGTAATCATGTATGGATGTAGAGTTGGACCATAAAGAAAGCTGAGTACTGAAGAATTGATGCTTTTGAACTGTGGTATTGGAGAAGACTCTTGAGAGTCCCTTGGACTGCAAGGAGATAAAACCAGTCAATCCTAAAGGAAATCAATCCTGAATATTCATTGGAAGGACTGATGCTGAAACTGAAACTCCAATACTTTGGCCAACTGATGCAAAGAACTGACTCACTGGAAAAGAACCTGATGCTGGGCAAGATTGAAGGCAGGAAGAGAAGGGGACGACAGAGGATGAGATGGTTGGATGGCATCACCGACTCAATGGACATGAATTTTAGGAAGCTCCAAGAGTTGGTGATGGACAGGGAGGCCTGGCATGCCGCAGTCCATGGGGTCACAAAGAGTTAGACACGACTGAGTGACTGGACTGAACTGAATCCTCTGTATATTGTTGGTGGGAATAGAAATTGGCACAGTCATTGTGGAAAACAGTATGGAGATTTCTCAAAAAACTAAAAATCAAACTATCATATGAACTAGATATTCAACTCTTAGATACATATTCAAAGAAAATGAAAACACTAATTTGAAAAGATACATACACCCCAATGTTCTCAGCAGCATTCTTTACAATAGCCAAGATGTAGAAGCAACCTAAGAGTCCAACAACAGATGAATGGATAAAGAAGATATGGTACATGTATACAGTGGAATATTACTCAGCCATTAAAAAAGAAGGACGTTTGCAATTTGCAGCAACATGGATGGATCTGGAGGACATTACATTAAGTGAAATAAGTCAGACAGAAAATGATAAATAAATGTTACCACTTAGACTGTATGCATAATCTAAAAATTAAAACAAAAACTAGTAAGTACAGCAAAAGAGAAATACACTCAAATATAGAGAAAACTAGTGGTTACCAGTGAGGAGAGGAAGAAGAAAGGGACATAATAAGGGTAGAGGATTAAGAGGTACAAACTACCATGTATAAAATAAATAAGCTACAAGAGTATATTGTGCAGTACAGGGAATATAGCCAATACTTTATAATTGCTATAAATGTAATATAATCTTTAAAAATTATAAAACTTAAATGATACTGTAAATCAACTATATCTCAATTAAAAAAATACCACCACTCAAACAAGTTTTCTTACTCTTCTCTCACAGAGTGAAGTGAAGTGAAGTCGCTCAGTCATGTCCGACTCTTTGCGACCCGGTGGACTGTATCCTGCCAGGCTCCTCTCTGTCCATGGGATTTTCCAGGCAAGAATACTGGAGTGGGTTGTCATTTCCTTCTCCAGGGGATCTTCCCGACCTAGGGATCGAACCCGGGTCTCCCGCACTGCAGGCTTTAACCTCTAAGCCACCAGGGAAGCCCACGCCTGGTACAATTTTAAGACTTTTCCGGTATGTAGAATTTTTACCTTATGGGATTCTTAAAGCTGATGATATATTTGTTTTAGGAGAGACCAAAGAATCAGAATTACAGAAATTTACAGATCTCACTCCAGTGATTCATCAAACAAAAATTCCTATCTTAAGCCTCAAGATGACTAGTGGCATGTTCTGTACTGAGTCTGCTCATGATCCTCAAGTTACATTGTACTTTGCACTCACAATTGCAGTGTACTCAAAATTCTGGGCCATTCTTCCTCAAAACTAAGCTGGATCCTACCTCTTATTTAAAATGGACAGCAAAGGGAAAGGAGGATTCATCACAGGCAGTTCTGCTTAGAGCTAGCTCCATTCACTGGAATCCGTCAGTACAGGGCACAGACCAAGCTACAAACATTTGATATTCTCAGTAAAGCACAGTACTAGGCAAAGACCAAGGAAACTCATTTGTTGGGTATAATTCTGTAAGAAGCACTTAACATTTTCTTCCCTGGTGGCTCAGTGGTAAAGAATCTGCCTGCAATGTGGAAGACCCGGGTTCAATCCCTGGGCTGGGAAGATCCCCTGGAGAAGGAAATGGCAGCCCACACCAGTATTCTTGTCTGGGAAATCCCATAGACAGAGGAACCTGATGGGCTACAGTCCATGGGGTCGCAAAGAGGTGGACATGACCGAGTGACTAATACATTCATTTTCATGTTTATTTCACATGTATCCTCTTTCCAAAAGGAATATAAAGCTGCTTATAAGAAGATACATAGGATAAGTGGGGACACTATATGAAAAGAAAGAAAGATGAAACCAGAAGTAGGTGGCATATATAGTACACCCCTCCCAGATCACTTGCCAGCAGTGGGCTTCAGATTCAGTCTAGAACTTTCTACCAGCCAAGGAATGATCACTCTACGTGACTCTCAGTGTCCAAGAGGCAAAAGCAGATCTGTTGCCTTGAGACACAGAACAATTCCTTGTACTGAGACTTTCAGTTCAGTTCAGTTGCTCAGTCATGTCCAACTCTTTGTGACCCCCATGGACTGCAGCATGCCAGGCTTCCCTGTCCACCACCAACTCTCAGAGTTTACTCAAACTCATGTCCATTGAGTCAGTGATGCCATCCAACCATCTCATCCTCTGTCGTCCCCTTCTCCTCCTGCCTTCGTTCTTTCCTAGCGTCAGGATCTTTTCAAACGAGTCGGCTCTTCACATCAGGTGCCAAAATTTGGAGCTTCAGCTTCAGCATCAGTCCTTCCAATGAATATTCAGGACTGACTTCTTTTAGGTTAGGATTGACTGGTTTGATCTCCTTGCAATCCAAGGAACTTTCAAGAGTCTTCTCCAACACCACAGTTCAAAAACATCAATTCTTCAGTGCTCAGCTTTCTTTACAGTTCAACTCTCACATCCACACATAACTACTAGAAAAACCATAGCTTTGGCTAGATGGACCTTTGTTGGCAAAGTAATGTCTCTGCTTTTTAATACGCTGTCTAGCTTGGTCACAGCTCCTTCGTCATGCTTCCAAGGAGCAAGAATTTTTTAATGGCTGCAGTCACCATCTGCAGTGATCTTGGAGCCCAAGAAAATAAAGTCTGTCACTGTTTCCCCTTTAAGTTAAAAAGTGAGGACTTAGTGTATTATACATAGGTAAGGAGAGTGAGGCAGAAAGTGAAGATGAACTAAAAAGCCTCTTGTTGAAGGTCAAAGAGGAGAGTGAAAAAGTTGGCTTAAAGCTCAACATTCAGAAAACTAAGATCATGGCATCTGGTCCCATAACTTCATGGAAAATAGATGGGGAAACAGTGGAAACAGTGTCAGACTTTATTTTGGGGGGGCTCCAAAATCACTGCAGATGGTGATTGCAGCCATGAAATTAAAAGACGCTTACTCCTTGGAAGAAAACTTATGACCAACCTAGATAGCATATTAAAAAGCAGAGACATTACTTTGCCAACAAAGGTCCATCTAGTCAAGGCTATGGTTTTTCCAGTGGTCACGTATGGATGTGAGAGTTGGACTGTGAGGAAAGCTGAGTGCCGAAAAATTGATGCTTTTGAACTGTGGTGTTGGAGAAGACTCTTGAGAGTCCCTTGGACTGCAAGGAGATCCAACCAGTCCATCCTAAAGGAGACCAGTCCTGGGTGTTCATTGGAAGGATTGACGCTAAAGCTGAAACTCCAATACTTTGGCCACCTGGTGCAGAGAGCTGACTCATTGGAAAAGACCCTGATGCTGGGAGGGTTTGGGGGCAGGAGGAGAAGGGGATGACAGAAGATGAGATGGCTGGATGGCATCACAGACTTGGTGGGCATGAGTTTGAGTAAACTCCGGGAGTTGGTGATGGACAGGGAGGCCTGGCATGCTGCAATTCATAGGGTCGCAAAGAGTTGGACACGACTGAGCAACTGAACCGAAGGAGAATGAAATAGAAGTTATGTAACACACTCAAGATTCTCATTAGGTATAAATAATAAAGCCAGGATGCTAATGCCAGCAGCCCTACTCTATAGACTGAGCCCTTAGAGTGACTACTTATTATTATCTCCCCTTTTGAACTGACAAGACTAAGGATCAGAGGGTTTAAATAATTTTCCCCCAGACACACAGCTTATTAATAGTGAGGCTGGTTTTTGAAATTAGACTTATCTGATTATACAGCTTCATATCAACTCCTACCATCTACTATTTTCCTTACAAATTAACTTCTTCTCATGTCTAATAAACTTAGAAATATTTTTAGTGGCAGAGCTTTGGGCCTCAATTCAGGAAGACAGGATACAGCCTAAGTGAAATATAAGCTAAAATACTTGTGAATATTATAGATATTTATGGTGATGGTTCAGTCATCAAGTTGTGTCCGACTCTTGTGACCCCCTGGACCATAGCCTGCCAGGCTCTTCTGTCCATGAGATTTCACAGGCAAGAATACTGGAGTGGGTTGCCATTTCCTTCTCCAGGCAATCTTCCCAATCCAGGGATCGAACCCAGGTCCCCTGCATTGCAGGTAGATTCTTTACTGACTGCACTACAAGGGAAGCCCCATAGATATCTATAGATAAACTAAAAGCCTAGGGAACAAATTCTGATCTTCCCCCTGCATCAAACACAATGCCATTACAAACTCTTGGGAGATGTTCCAGGGCCCAAAAGCATGGATTCCATCTCCAAATAAAGAAGGTATGCCATGAAGTATGAATTACTTAATGCATAAATAAATGGACTAAAGTCCCTTTGATATCTTCCCAACCAGTCAAGTCCACTGGCAGCAAGTGTGGCGGGAAGGATGCCTGAGGTGAAGAGGCCAAAAGAACACAACTGGAGACTTTGAAGCTTCTGTAGTGCTAGTATGAACAGCACTATGTGAAGTGTGGTCCAATGACCAGTGGTCCTTAAACTGTTTGTAAGTGTTCTGTGAAAAGCAAATTACAAACTGTAAAGTAAATATTAGGAGAAGGAAATGGCAATCCACTCAGGTATTCTTGCCTGAGAAATCCCGTGGACAGAGGGGCCTGGAGGGCTACGGTCCATGGGGTTCCAAAGAGTCAGATGTGACTTAGCAATTAAATCAGAGAAGGAAATGGCAACCCACTCCAGTATTCTTGCCTGGAGAATCCCATGGACAGAGGAGCCTGGTGGGCTGCTGTCCATGGGGTCATACAGAGTCGTACATGACTGAAGCGACGTAGCATGCAAGCATGCAAGCAAAGTAAATATTCAGAAACATTTATGGCAATCTGGCTTCCTATGAGACCCAGATGCAAATCCAGGAGCTGCTACTGAGTGATCCTGAATAAGCTAATACCTGAGCTACTACCTTTTTAGAATAAAGATGGTTCTTTCAGCAGCAGAGGCAAGGATTAAAGAACTAACACAATTTGAACACTAGGGAAGGAAGGGTGAGAAGAAAGTGGAAGTGAAGTAGGAAGACACATGAAGTAAAGCTATAGGAAGATGTGATAGACAAAAACACAGCTCAGAGCAGCCCTTGGCAGTTTATCTGTATGGCTCCCTATCTCATTTTTCATAGGTCAAGGTTCATATCCCAGGATATAACTACTCAGAATTTACGATAGCATCATCTTTCCCTTGACAGTCACCCAGGAAGCCCAAAGCAAGGTCTGAAAATGTGTTTTTTCAGACAAGTTTTAAAGTAGTATGGCAAGTTGGCCTGGATGGGTTCAGCTTACGGGCTTCCCTGGTAGCTCAGTTGGTAAAGAATCCACCTGCAACGCAGGAGACCCCAGTTTGATTCCTGGATCAGGAAGATCCGCTGGAGAAGGGACAGGCTACCCACTTCAGTATTCTTGGGCTTCCCTTGAGGCTCAGCTGGTAAAGAATCTGCCTGCAATGCAGGAGACACTGGTTTAATTCCTGAGTTGGGAAGATCCACTGGAGAAGGGAAAGGCTACCCACTCCAGTATTCTGGCCTGGAGAAATCCATGGAATGTATAGTCTATGGGGTCACAAAGAGTCAGACATGACTGAGCAACTTTTGCTTTCACTTTTCAGGGACATGAGAGCTATTCATGCTCAGAGCTTCATGTGACCTCCAGTCAGCTTGGAAAGGGCCCAGAAAAGGTGATAGCAGTATGACCCAGGATGCAGGCAGTGCCCTTGGAAAGAAGAGGTGGTTGAGAGGATCTGAGAAGTTATAGAATTGTGTCCATTAAAATGAACCCACGGATATGCCATGAAAATAAGAATAAACATATAAAGCATTTGTTCTACCATTAAGTATAGCTAGTGAAAGAGGAAAGTAAAAAAGTTGGCTTAAAACTCAACATTCAGAAAACTAAGATCATGGCATCTGGTCCCATAACTTCATGGAAAATAGATGGGGAAACAGTGGAAACAGTGTCAGACTTTATTTTGGGGGGGCTCCAAAATCACTGCAGATGGTGATTGCAGCCATGAAATTAAAAGACGCTTACTCCTTGGAAGGAAACTTATGACCAACCTAGATAGCATATTAAAAAGCAGAGACATTACTTTGCCAACAAAGGTCCATCTAGTCAAGGCTATGGTTTTTCCAGTGGTCACGTATGGATGTGAGAGTTGGACTGTGAGGAAAGCTGAGCGCCGAAAAATTGATGCTTTTGAACTATGGTGTTGGAGAAGACTCTTGAGAGTCCCTTGGACTGCAAGGAGATCCAACCAGTCCATCCTAAAGGAAATCAGTCCTGGGTGTTCATTGGAAGGACTGATGCTGCAGCTGAAACTCCAATACTTTGGCCACCTCATGCGAAGAGTTGACTCATTGGAAAAGACCCTGACGCTGGGAGGGATTGGGGGCAGGAGGAGAAGGGGACGACAGAAGATGAGATGGCTGGATGGCATCACCGACTCGATGGGCATGAGTCTGAGTAAATTCCGGGAGTTGGTGATGGACAGGGAGACCTGGCATGCTGCAATTCATAGGGTCGCAAAGAGTCGGACACGACTGAGCGACTGAACTGAAATGAACTGAATGCCATATATCACAAGTATAGCTAGATAGCACAAGCATTAAGTATAGCTTGATGCAGAGATGGAAGAGGTTTTGGAAACTATCACTGGAGATGGTTTTAATTGTAGCAACTGAAAGCCTGACTCAAACTATCTTACACATTGAAAGGAATTTAGTAGATGATAACTGAAAAATGTCTAGAGAAAAGGCCTACATTCTGTCACAGTTTTATTAGGACTTCTGCTCCACTTCTGGGCAATTCTCTTCTTTTGACTTCTGTGCGAGGGCTTCATCCTTAGGCAGTTTCCCCAGTGGTCACTGCAAAATGACAGCAGCAAGTTTGATTCTCATTCATCGGCCATGTTCATATGTTCAGAGCAATGTCTCAACACAGCTCACTCTGTGTTATCCCAACACTGAACATAAATAAAGGGTCTGATGTTTAATATGACCAACTGTGTCATATACCCACTCCTGAACCAAACACAGGGATTTCACTGCTAAGCTTAGGACAAGCAGGTCACATCCCTAGTGCATCATTGTGACATAATAGAGGAGAGGTAGAAGTGGATGCTGAGAAGGCAACCACAGCATCCACAGGTTTAATTCTTTTGTTTTGTATATCAAATAAATCTAAAAGCCAAAGCCCAATGATTTTCTAAATTTACATAGTCTGTAAATTCTAATAAAGGAACCACAATCTACTGCATATCATCCCTCACATATTTCCAAAGAAGAAGGTGGACTGAGGAAGGAAAGATGTGATGTCAGAAGTATGCAAAAGTAGGCAAGTATGTGGTAATAATAGAGGTGGTGCAATTAGAATAGTTTACCAAGGGAACCAATAGAAATAGACCCATAAACAGATTTTGGAATGAACCCTTCAGGACACTAGAATGGGTCTAAGATAAATAAATAAAAACAGAATAAATTAGGGATAAATAGAAGTTAATAGGCAACATTTACACATGAGTTTAGAAAGGATCTTTGAAACAATCTATAAGTTATAGACCCAAGAAAGGTGATATCTCTCATGAGCTAAAGACCAGACATGATTGAATCAGAGGGTTGGAGACAAGATAGTTCTCTTCCACACTGCAGAGGGGAACCAGCTGCCTGACCAGGCCATCCTTCATGTTCCCATTTTTGTTGTGCTCTTCACTTACCACATTGAAATCTGCTGTTTTGTATCAGGGGTCCATTCAGTGGAATGGATGTAAGCTAAAGAGAAGGGCATGGGATATTAACCCCAATCCATGGAAAGAGAAAAAGGAACCAGAAAGGGAATACAACAGTGATTGGTGGATATGTCAGGAAAGGAAGGTGGATGTGAGGGAAGACAGGGCACAGGCTACCTGAAGTTACTGATAAACCAAGTTAAATGTGGGATAGAAATGAAAAGGCTTTGCAATCAACCATATGCAAGATTGGGGCTTCCTTGATGGCTCAGATGGTAAAGAATCTGCCTATGATATGGGAGATCTGGGTTCAGTCTTCTGAACCCACTCCAGTATTCTTGCCTGGAGAATCCCAAGGACAGAGGAGCCTGGTGGGCTACAGTCCATAGCCTTGCAAAGTGTGAGACAGGAATGAGTGACTAGCACTTTCACTTTCTTTCTTATACAGTATTGAGTTTAGAAGAAATTGACTGGATAAGTAGAAAGGTATTCACACTCTCCACAAATTAGTAGATTGATTAACTGTCCACTCATGTGTTAGTCTCTCAGTCGTGTCCGACTCTTTGTGACCCCATGGACTGTAGCCCACCAGGCTTCTCTGTCCGTGGGTTTTTCCAGGCAAGAATACTGAAGTGGGTTGCCATTTCCTTCTCCAGAGGATCTTTCTGACCCAGGGAACAAACCTGGACCTTCCCCATTGCAGCAGATTCTTTACCATCTGAGCCACCAAGGAAGCACATTCATAGATAGATTAATATTAAATAGATAGAGGCAATGATTTACTCTTTCCTTTTTACATTGGAGAGCAAGGTGAGATAGAAAGAAGGCAATTCATACCAGGAAAATCCAAAGTCAGAAGATATGAAGAAGCAAAAATGCCCAATGGTTGAAGTATTGGTGACCCAATCAATAAGATAGGCTTGCAAGTAGAGGGCCTGATTGAATCTAGAACAACTGCAGTGGGATGAACACATTGAGAACTCTAAGAATGAGGCCAGAAAAAGGAGGACAGAAGTACAGGTAGATTGTTAGGAAAATCATGCCAATGAAAAGTTCAGGTTGCAACTAGCTCAAATGGCTGAGGACAATATACCATCTGGCATATCATGTAAGGACAGAGAAAATCTCTAACAACTTGGAGTAGGAATTAAGTAGGCAACAAAAAATGAAACAGTTGGAAACTTAAAATTACTAACTGTTGCCAATTCCTGAATTCCTCCTATGCATTCCAATATACTTAGCACTTAACACATTATCTCTGATCACCATGATAGTCTTAGAAGGAATAATAGCTTTGATTTTGAGAAGCTTTGTGAAAGTAAGCAATTCATATCAATCACCAATTTGAACAAAAGAATCCCAATATTTCACTGCATTGGACAAAAAAAAAGGTGTTTTACATGTCAGATACTAAATTTCTTGACCACTCAGTATTTTATATAAAAATTAGCAGATTTTAGATCAAAATCAGTTTACTCTATCATAAATTAATGAAACTTGATATGTGGAGAATATATTTGTGGAACAACAAACAAGTGTCTTTTGGGTGTGCTTGAGAATAAAAGCGTGTGCTCACGAATATATGCATGGCCTAGAGAATGCATTCAGGGTCATGCATAAAATCTCTCAGCCAAAATCCTCATGAATTTTACTATTGCATTTCCCTGTAAGAAAGGAAAATGTATTGGAAGGAAAATATATTGAAAAAAAAAAACAATCCAACCACTTATGAAATCCTTGATATTTGTAATATGAATTATAAAATTCAGATAAACCCATATTCCAAAATTACACTGACCTATGGGTGGCCTCAGCAAACCTCAGAAAATTTTGATTTCACAGATCTTTTAAGCAGGTAATGGAAACATTAACTATAACACCCATACACACATACACTCTCTCTCTCTCTCACTCACTCACTCACCCAGGAGACATTTGGTCACTAGAAGAATTACTAAATCTTCTAACTAATTTCAGCCAATTACTACTCAGTTATGTGATTCGCATCATGCCCAGACAGACTCCTAGTAGTTATTGTTCCTCATACCCACTTGTCTTCTGTGTTCTTAGGATAAAACAGGCAGTGTTTTAACAGAAGTATCTGAGTTAGTAGGACTACACTTCTTGAGACCAGCATCCATGTTTTCAATGTTATATAAACACTTGTTTGTGAGCTGGGAATAAGCAAAGAAGTAGCTAAAGAAACTAGAGAAATGTCAACACCAAGGAGTCATCAATGATTTCTTTTGACACTCCACTCAAGCCTAGATGCTAGGAAAAATTGGGACTAAGATACAGAATGTGGTTTCCATGGATCAGCTGGGATGTAGCGAGGGTGTCAATGGAGTTGCCAATCAGCTTATGTAGAAATAACGTTCTTGATCCATGGAATGTGGCTGTAGATGTTAATGAAGACAGCAGAAAGATCTGTCGGAAAACATCCAGTTGTCCAAGACATAATTCCTTGTAATTTATCGCCACATGTGGCTGGTGCACCTGTGGTCACCTGCCAGACAGAACAGAGGGGATCAGAACTTCCTTCCCACCTGGAAATTTGTCAACTCTTGAACAAAAGCAAAGGCCATTATATCTGCCATGCAAAAGGCCCTGGGATGCAATAGTCTGAAAGCTGCTTTCCACTGCATTAACCACTCCTACCTCCTAGTCATCCCTGGACAGAAATTTCAAAATGGTAGCTGGAAGACAGCCTTACACTCCTCAACAATCTATTTCTCTCATCTCTCACATAGGATGGAGGAGACAGACTCATCATTCTTCAGCCCTTTACTCTCTGAGCTCTCAGTCTGTCTGCAAAATATAGACCCTCATGAAGGATGAGAGGTAACAGAGACACAAAGACAAAGAGAAAGAACAGAGACTGAGCTTATGGGCAAAGGAAATGAGAAAGGTTACCTGGCATTCTTCTGTGTTTTTTCTTAAGCGTCCCATACAGAACAAGTCTTCAAAAAACTTTTCATGCAGTAATGTTCTGCAGACTGAATCAATACTCAGTTCAGTCATGAAGCTCTGCAGGTAACCTCTTGTATTTCCTAAACATAATAAATAAAGGAGGGTTTCAGTCATATTTGCATTTTCATAAGGTATTTTGCCTCCCTCTCCTTCAGGGCTTCTTTTCAGTTAGAATGGACTGCAGAGAAAGAACTGAAGGAATAGATCATGGATTAAACATGTCCTCCTGTTTATTTATCATCTTTGAAAGATGATCAGCATCAAGGTGTGGTACCAACCAAGACACTCCAAACAATATCTGAATCCAAGCTCTGCCATCACGAAGTTTATGACTTTGGACAACTAGTTAACCTCCCTGAGTCTTGGTTTCCTCATTTATAAGATATAAATCCTAAGAAAATTGATCTACATGATATATGATGATGACTGAATAATACATATAAGATGCTTAGTGCCCGGGACATAATTAGTGTTCAGCAAATGGTAGCATCTATCATTGTTGTAAGTGATAACCATATCACTGATAGGCAGGTAAAGGAAAAATATGATTTTCATCAATTTGTAAATAAAGATTCAGAGAAGCTAAAGGATCTGTCAGTAATCATATAATAAATGGCAGAACCAAAACTCAAACATAAATCCCTGAGCCTCAGCCCTCTGCAGTGTGTACCAATGTGATACATACACGCAACACATTGATTTAGGATTTGGTTCCCAAAGCCCTAAAGGAGATGATCCCTTCTATTCTAAAGAGCTGACACCATTGCTCTATTTCTACTGTTATAATTGGATGCTTAAAAATTAGTTCCAATTCCTTCCCCTGACTCCTCAGAGATCCTGAATATGTGAACATATCCAAGAATACAGCTAACTATTCTTTGTTGACAGTCACTCACCAAAAGATCTTTTTTCTTCCATCCAGGTGTAAACCAAGCAATCTGAAATGTCACTTGCATTGGAAACAGGCAACTGAAACATGCTGGTAGAGAAGAAGGTGAGAGGTACAGACAACTTTATCAGCATAAGATCATTTTTAGGAGAAGTGAAAGTGAAATTTGGGTGAACAATGACCTCCTCATAAGGCAGAATTTCCCCAATAAACTCTTGAAAAGTGATGGCTCCACCAGTTAAGATAACCTGGAGATCTCTGGAAAATGGAGAGAAAAAAGGTTGATATTATCTACTACCACATATCACAAGGCTAATCTCTCTCTCTCTCTTTCTATCTCCCTCACACACACACAGTCACGTGCACTTTCCTTCCATAGTAATCCATTTAACCTCCTCTCATATTTGTCCATCTGAACCTTTATACATAGCTACCACTTGTGGTCATGTAGGTTGTCTGCCATAAAATGTAGCTGGTTGCCATTGTTGTTGTTCAGTTTCTTGGTCATGTCCGACTCTTTGCAACGCCAAGCACTGCAGCATGCCAGGTTTCCCTACCCTTCACTGTCTCCCAGAGTTTGCTCCAACTCATGTCTATTGAGTTGATGATGCCATACAACCATCTCATCTTCTGTCACCCCCTTCTCCTGCCCTCAGTCTTTCCCAGCATCAGGGTCTTTTCCAATGAGTCAGCTCTTCGCATCAGGTGGCCAAAGTATTGGAGCTTCAGCATTAGTCCTTCTCATGAATATTCAGGGTTGATTTCCTTTAGGATTGACTGGTTTGATCTCCTTGCTGTCCAAGGGACTCTCGAGAGTCTTCTCCAACACCACAGTTTGAAAGCATCAATCTTTCAGCACTCAGCCTTCTTTATGGTTGCCGTTAACCCAGACTATAATGTGAATGGTGCCTCCAGGACTTAAGGCATACAAATAGCTTGGTCTCCAATTTTAGCATATTTCTAGGGAGAAGCTTCAATCTGACACCCAAAAATAGCTGAGAGAAGCACACAAGTGGATAGTCAAGTCTTCTCTGAAAGTAGTTTCTGTTAAGTGGACTTCTTTGGGTGTTGGGGGTAAACAAGAAATATGAGATTGTACAAATGAAATAATTAACAGCTTAGAGAATTGAATTATTTTAAAGCTAGGGAGGATCATCCAGATATACTATGCTCTGCTCATCTCAATCAAAAATTCACTGAATTAACAGGGTTTTCTGATGGTCCTTTACAAGAATAAGAGTCAAAAATACTGGATGTTCCACTGAGATCCAGTTGAAATCCACTCACTAGCATGGCTCAAGATTCTTCAGAACAGGACACTTCACTGAGGCCCCTGAGTCTCCCACTCAGGGGTCTCTCCAACCATAACAGTGAAATAAATATCATATTGGTACTGAACACCACTTTTCTGTTGCAATCCCAAATGCTAAATTTGTCTCCTAACAGCAGTATAATTTGTCTCAATCTATTCTTGTCACTCTGTTGGGAGTTTATAAGATAAAACTGTGGTGCTGGAGAAGACTCTTGAGAGTGCCTTAGACTGCAAGGAGATCAAACTAGTCAATCCTAAAGGAAATCAATCCTGAATGTCCATAGGAAGGGCTGATGCTGAAGCTGGAGCTCCAATACTTTGGCCACCTGACGCAAAGAGTCAAGTCACTGGAAAAGACCCTTGTGCTGGGAAAGACTGAATGCAAAAGGAGAAGGGGGTGGCAGAGGATGAGATGGTTAGATAGCATCACTGACTCAATAGACATGGAGTTTGAGCAAAGTCCAGAAGATAGTGAAGGATAAGGGAGCTTGGCATGCTGCAGTCCATGGGATTGCAAAGAGTCAGACACAACTTTGCAACTGAACAACAACAGCATCGTAAGCTATATTTATAATTTAGAAGTCTACTTAAATTGAAGAAAATTCATAAGTAAATGTGATTCTTGGGCAAATTATGGTAAGTGAATTTCAGCTTAAAAGAACTCTATGGCATGGAGGAGGGTTTTCCTGATGGCTCAGTGGTAAAGAATCCATCTGACAATGCAGGAGACACCAGTGTGATCCCTGGTCCGGGAAGATGGCACATGCCGCGGGACAGCTGAGCCTGTGCACCACAACTACTGTGCTCTAGAGCCCATGCTCCACAAGGAGAAACCCACGCACCACAACGGAGTAGCCCCCATTCACTGCAACCAGAGAAAGCCCACTGCAGCAACGAAGGCACGGCACAGCCAAAAATAAAATAGTGTTTCAGAAAACTAAATTACGGTGAAAAAGTACCAGAATAGTAGGTACCTCTGAGAAATATGAGTGGAAAGCAACTGAGAAGGAGTACAGGATGAACATTAGGGTATTGTTTAACTTAAGACTTTATTAAATATTCATATTAAAATTTGAAAAGTGAAAGTGAAAGTCAGTCGTGTCTGACTCTTTGTGACCCCATGGACTATACAGTCCATGGAATTCTCAGGCCAGAATACTGGAGTGGGTAGCCGTTCCCTTCTCCAGGGGATCTTCCCAACCCAGGGATGGAACCCAGGTGCCCCACATTGCAAGTGGATTCTTTACCAGCTGAGCCACCAGGGAAGCCATTAAAATTTACAAAGTAATAACTGAAAGAATAGAAAAAAGGAAAATTAAAAAGTTATCTAAATTACTAACCTAAGAAGAAAGCAAAAGTAATTTTAGCCAAACAAAATACAGTAGAAATTCAAAACAGGTAAAAAGTAAATATAAACATAGCAATAATCAAAATAACCACAAATGGCCTAAACTAACCAATTAAAAGACAAATTATAGTATTAAATTTTTTAAGTCCTGCTATATATAAATTAAGATACATGCTTAAATCAAAAGGATACAGAAAGGTGGAAAAGAAAAGATGTAAACATGATATACCAGGACAACAGTAACCAAAAGAAAACCAGGGGTGGTGTATTAAAAGCTGACAAAAATAGGTTTTAAGATAAAACATATTAACTGTATGAGAGAAAGAAATGACATAATAACAGATTTGATTTTACCAGGAATGTACCAAGTACCTAAATTTATAAATATACCTAAATTTATAGATACCAAATAAAATAGCCTAAAATATATTTTTAAAAAACAAAAATAAAAATAAATTCATAGAACTATTTAACCAGTCTACTAACACAGAGGAATAACTTCAACACAATCCTCTCATCTCCTGGTATCAAGCAAAAAAAAAAAAAAAAAAAATTAGAAAGGCTATAGAAGATTTGAATTACATAATTTAAAAGTTTGATATACTGGATATACTGAACATACATAAAACCTTCACCCATAAAATTAGAGAGTACACTTTCTTTCAAGCACACAAGAAACATTTATAAAAACTGACTCCATACTAGTCCCAAAACTAAGTCTCAATGATTTTCAAAGAATCAGTATCACATAGATCACATTCTCAGACCACAAAACAGTAGTGTGTGTCTGTTAATCCAAAACTCCTCATTTATCCCTCCTTACATTTCCCTTTTGGTAACCATAAGTTTGTTTTCTACGTCTGTGGATCTATTTCTGTTTTTTATATAAGTTCATTTGTATCATTTTTTAGATTCCACAATAAGCGATATCATATGATCTTTGTCTTTGTCTGACTTACTTCACTTAGTATGATAACCTCTAGTTCCATCCATGTTGCTGCAAATGGCATTATTTCATTCTTTTTTACGGCTGAGTAATATCCCATTTTATATTGATATACCACATCTTCATTATCTATTCATCTGTCATTGGACATTTAGGTTGCTTCCATATCTTGGTTATTGTACAATAAATAATGCTGCTATGAACAATGGGGTGCATATATCTTTTAGAATTAGAGTTTCTGTCTTTTGGATATATGCCCAGGAGTAGGACTGCTAGGTCATACGGTAACTCTACTTTAATCTTTTAAGGTACCTCCATGCTGCTTTCTATTATGGCTGCACCAATTCACATCCCCATCAACCAACAGTGAAGGAAGTTTCCCTTATCAAAACATTTTTTTAATTTGGAAAAATTTAGAAAATTGACTCCCAAAATTCTAAACTTACAAATGGAAGATTTAATCAAGTGGAAATTTTATTTTATTGCTTTTTATTGAAGTATATTTGATTTACAACATTATATTAGTTTCAAGTGTACAAGATAGTGATTCAGTATTTTTACAGATTATTCTCCATTCATAGTCATTACAAGATAATGGCTGTAATTCCCTATTCTATACAATATATCCTTGTTGCATATGTATTTCAAACACAGTAGTCTGTATCTGTTAATCCCATACCCCTAATTTTCCCCTTCCTCCATCTGTTTCCCCTCTGGTAAATCTCAGCTTGTTTTCTATATCTGGGAGTCTGTTTCTGTTTTGCATATACACTCATTTGTATTATTTTTTAGATTCCACATTTAAGTGAAATCATATCATATTTGTCTCTCTCTGACTTATTTGACTAAGCATAATATTCTCTAGGTCCATCCATGTTGCTGCAAATGGCAGAATTCCTTTTGTTTATGGCTCAGTAACTTCTCATTGAACATATATATGTGGAGATATATATATATATCTCACAACTTCTTTATCCATTCAACTGTTGATGGACGCTTGGGTTGCTTCCATATCTTGGCTACTGTAAATCATGCTTCTATGAACATCAAGGGTGCATGTATCTTTTTTAATTACTGTTTTCATTTTTTCTGGATATTTGACCAGGAATGGAATTGCTGGATCATGTTACAGTTTTATTTTTAGTTTTTTGAGAAACTCCATCATGTTTTCCACACTGGCACACCAATTTACATTCCCACAAATAGTGTATATGAGTTCTCTTTTCTCCACATCCTCTCCAACATTTGTTATTTGTACATTTTTTCATGATTACCATTCTGACAGGTATGAGGTGATATCTCATTGTGGTTTTGATTTGCATTTCTTTAATAATTAGTGATACTACTGTCTGACTGATATAAAAGGTCAAAGCACTTCCAAATAAATCCCAATAGAATTTTTCATAGAATGCAACAAGTTGATTTTTAAATTTATGTAAAAGAATTCCTAAGCATTCCTGATGAAGAATAAGATGGCTGGCCAACCACATCACACATCACAAATTATGATAAAGTCATAATTATTAAGGCACTGTGGTCTGTAATAAATAAACCAATGGAACAACAATGACAGCCCAGAAACAGACCCATGTACAGATGGAAATTTGATAGATGACAAACAGATACTGTAGATCAGTGGGGAAAGAAGAGACTACTTACAAATGATATTTGGATATTTCGCTTAATATGTTAAAAAAAATAAAATTGGATCCCTACTTCACACCATTCACAAAAATCAATTCCAAATTATACAAAAAATTTAAATACGAAAATCAAAGCTTTAAAATCTTTAGAGGTAAATGTAAAGGAATACCTTTCTGCTTATGAACATAAAAGATATTTTTAACTAGGTACAATGATCAATAACCACAAAGAGAGACTGATAATTTAAGTTTTAAATTTAATTATACTGAAGTTAAGGCCTCTTTTTACATTAATGAATCACTTATTTTTTCATTGAAAGCTTGCATGCTGTATATGTTTGAATACATGTCTTAAACATTAGTTGCAAAGTACCATTTGGGTTTTTAATTTATTTATATATATATATCATTTATTATTTATAAATATTTATTTATTTATATATTTTCTCTCTCTTTTTTTTTTTTTGACGTTAAGAACTCTTATGCATGAAAATACACCATAAAGAGAAGATAAAGCCACAGAGTGGAAGATATTTTCAACATGTATAACTGACAAACAAGTAATATCTAGAGCACTTATAGAAATCCTATGAAGCAGTATTTTTACAATACACAAAATGTTCAAAAGACAAAAAAGATTATTTCCCAAAAGATACATTATCGTCAGGAGAAGGAAGAGGAGGATGGGGAGGGAGGATGTTGATCATCAGTACTGGTAAAAGTAACCCAATTAAGATAATTGACACTTAATCAGCAAAAAAATTAAAGAGCTTGACAATACCCAATGTTGGAAGAATTCATAAATTGCTGGAGGGTGTGTAAAAGTAAACATTTGCAAGCTCTACAACCAAGAAATTCCACTTGTTATTATATATTCTATTTATATACCAAGAGGTGTACTCACAGATATAAACCAATATGTTGTGATACCATATATAGATACAGAATATATCTCACAGATACATATACAAGAATAAGTTCTAAGGTACATCATATGTTTACAGTAACACTTCAAAATAGCAGAAAGCTAGAAATAACTGAAACATCTATAAAGAAAAGAATGAACCAAACTCTGTGACATTCACATTGAAAAATTATACAGCAGTGAAAAATTAAATACAGTCACATCTAACAGTTTTGGATGAATCTTAAAAATGTTAAGAACAATGTGCAGGTTTATTTTTATGTGTATATGAAATATTGTACTATACCATAAAACTGTTTCCTTTCTGGACATGTTAAACATAAGAGTGTGTAGTTAAATTTTATCTGTAGACTTGAGCTCCCCTTTACCATCAAATCATTAAGACTTCCTGACTAGCACAAGTTTTATAGAATTTCCACAGGAGTGTTGAGCCCCAGCCTGGAAGCCTTAATAGAGTAGAACATTGCCCACCACTTACGGTAAGAAGCAGTGTGCTGCCGTTATCACCCACTGAGGAGCAATCAGAGTCCCCATACAGGACTTGTAACTGGATTTCAGATATAATAAGTAGAAAAGATTGCTTAGGTCTGCAACATCTTCAATAAAAACTGAAATAACACCTGAAACACACAAACAGAAGAATCACTGGGATATAACCCAGCTGATTAAAGGGAACTGGCATGGTTATAGAGATTTTAAGATACCAGTGTCAGATAGTATCAATATTTACCACATTAATCACTTAGCCTATCTTATGGTACTAAGTTCCATACTTAGTACAAACACTGTACTAAGCACTTTGCTACTGTTGCTTAGTTGCTCAGTGATGTCCAACTCTTTTGTGACCCCATGGACTGTAGCCCACCAGGCTCCTCTGTCCATGGGATTTCCCAGGCAAGAACACTGGAATGGGCTGCCATTTCCTTCTGAAGAGAAGTAGGGAGATCATGTAGAGGAGAAGGACATACACAGGATTTGGAATCAGATAGACTGAAGTCAGAATCCTTGAATCAACCATCATTCACTAGTTATATGACTTTAAGTAAATTTCCTAAGGTTAAATTCTTACTTTGTAAAATAATATAAAATGCATCCACTCCACCTTTTTATTTCCTGTGAAAATTTAAAAATATCTATTTTTAAAGTATCTAAAGTGCAATCTCAAAAATGACAGAATGATCTCTGTTCATTTCCAAGGCAAACCATTCAATATCACGGTAACCCAAGTCTATGCCCTAACCAGTAATGCTGAAGAAGCTGAAGCTGAACAGTTCTATGAAGACCTACAAGACCTTCTAGACAAACACCCAAAAAAGATTCATTATAGGGGACTGGAATACAAAAGTAGGAAGTCAAGAAACACCTGGAGTAACAGGCAAATTTGGCCTTGGAGCACAAATGAAGCATGGCAAAGGCTAATAGAGTTCTGCCAAGAGAACGCACTGGTCATAGCAAACACCCTCTTCCAACAACACAAGAGAAGATTCTACACATGGACCTCACCAGATGGTCAACATCAAAATCAGACTGATTATATCTTTGCAGCCAAAGATGGAGAAGCTCTATACAGTCAGCAAAAACAAGACCGGGAGCTGACTGTGGCTCAGATCATGAGCTCCTTATTGCCAAATTCAGACTTAAACTGAAGAAAGTAGGGAAAACCACTAGACCATTCAGGTATGACCTAAATCAAATCCCTTATGACTATACAGTGGAAGTGAGAAATAGATTTAAGGGACTAGATCTGATAAAGTGCCTGATGAACTATGGATGGAGGTTCATGACATTGTGCAGGAGACAGGAATCAAGACCATCCCCAAGGAAAAGAAATGCAAAAAAGAAAAATGACTGTCTGAGGAGGCCTTACAAACAGCTGTGAAAAGAAGAGAAGCCAAAAGCAAAGGAGAAAAGAAAAGATATTCCCATTTGAATGCAGAGTTCCAAAGAATAGCAAGGAGAGATAAGAAAGCCTTCCTCAGTCATCAGTGCAAAGAAATAGAGGAAAACAATAGAATGGGAAAGACTAGATATTTCCTCAAGAAAATTAGAGATAGCAAGGGAACATTTCAGGCAAAGATGTGTTCAATAAAGAACAGAAATGGTATGAACCTAACAGAAGCAGAAGATACTAAGAAGAGGTGGCAAGAATACACAGAAGAACTATACAAAAAAGATCTTCACGACCCAGATAATCATGATGGTATGATCACACACCAAGAGCCAGACATCCTGGAATGTGAAGTCAAGTGGGCCTTAGGAAGCATCACTATGAACAAAGCCAGTGGAGGTGATGGAATTCCAGTTGAGCTCAAAGTGCTGCACTCAATATGCAAGCAAATTTGGAAAACTCAGCAGTGGCCACAGGACTGTAAAGGGTCAGTTTTCATTCCAACCGCAAAGAAAAGCAATACCAAAGAATGCTCAAACTACCACACAATTGCACTCATCTCACACGCTAGTAAAGTCATGCTCAAAATTCTCCAAGCAAGGCTTCAGCAATACATGAACTGTGAACTTCTGGATGTTCAAGCTGGTTTTAGAAAAGGCAGAGGAACCAGAGATCAAATTGCCAACATCCGCTGGATCATCGAAAAAGCAAGAGAGTTCCAGAAAAACATTTATTTCTTCTTTATTGACTATGCCAAAGCCTTTGATTGTGTGGATCACAATAAACTATGGAAAATTCTGAAAGAGATGGGAATACCAGACCACCTGACCTGCCTCTTGAGAAACCTGTATGCAGGTCAAGAAGCAACGGTTAGAAATGGATATGGAACAACAGATTGGTTCCAAATAGGAAAAGGAGTATGTCAAGGCTGTATATTGTCACCCTGCTTATTTAACTTATATGCAGAGTACATCATGAGAAACGCTGGGCTGGAGGAAGCACAAGCTGGAATCAAGATTGCCGGGAGAAATAGCAATAACCTCAGATATGCAAATGACACCACCCTTATGGCAGAAAGTGAAGAAGAACTAAAGAGAACTTTCACCTCTTGATGAAAGTGAAAGAGGAGAGTGAAAAAGTTGGCTTAAAACTCAACATTCAGAAAACTAAGATCATGGCATCCGGTCCCATCACTTCATGACAAATAGATGGGAAAACAGTGGAAACAGTGGCTGACTTTTATCTTTTTGGGCTCCAAAATCACTGCAGATGGTGATTGCAGCCATGAAATTAAAAGACACTTATTCCTTGGAAGGGAAGTTATGACCAACCTAGACAGCATATTAAAAAGCAGAGCCATTACTTCATCAACAAAGGTCTTTCTAGTCAAAGCTATGGTTTTTCCAGTGGTCATGTATGGATGTAAGAGTTGGACTATAAAGAAAGCTGAGCACCAAAGAATTGATGCTTTTGAACTGTGGTGTTGAAGACGACTCTTGAAAGTCCCTTGGACTGCAAGGAGATCCAACCAGTCCATCCTAAAGGAAATCAGTCCTGGGTATTCATTGGAAGGACTGATATTGAAGCTGAAACTCCAATACTTTGGCTACCTGATACGAAGAGCTGACTCATTTGAAAAGACCCTGATGCTGGGAAAGATTGAGGGCAGGAGGAGAAGGGGACGACAGAGGATGAGATGGTTGGATGGCATCATCGACTCAATGGACATGGGTCTGGGTAAACTCCGGGAGTTGGTGATGGGCAGGGAGGCCTGGCATGCTGCAGTTCATGGGGTTGCAAAGAGTCGGACATGACTGAATGACTGAACTGAACTGCAAGTGCTCAGTGGGATTTCCCAGGTGGTTCAGTGGTAAAGAATCCACCTGCCAATGTAAGGGACATGGGTTCAGCTCCTGGTTCAGGAAGATCCCCTGGAGAAGGAAATGGCAACCTACTCCAGTTTTTCACTTTTCACTTCATGGTACTCGAGTTCCATACTATACAAACACTGTACTAAGCACTTTGTTATTGTTGTTTAGTCACTCAGTCATGTCTGACTCTTTAGAGATCCCATGGACTGTAGCCCACAAGGCCTCTCTGTCTATGGGATTTCCCAGGCAAGAATACTACAGTGGGTTACCATTTCCTCCTCCAGGGTATCTTGCCAAACCAGGGATTGAAACCACCTGTGAAGCCCCACTAAGCACTTTAAGTACTTTAAAAAAAATTTTTTTTTTTAAATTTTCATGGGAAACAAAAAGATAGAGTAGATACATTTTATGTTATTTTACAAAGTAAGAACTTAACCTTAGGAAATATACTTAAAAGTCATACAACTAGTAAATGATGGTTTGTTCAAGGATCCCAATTTCAGTCTGATTCCAAATCCCATGTACATCCTTCTCCTCCACACAATCTCCCGCTTTTCTTCACCCTGTCTGCAGTTTTCCAGGATGACTTAGCTCATTTCCAATCTCCCAATGGCTTAAGACTTCTCGGTTCTCTCCACACTCATAGTCATGCAGCCTGTCCTGCAGCCCCTGACTGTTTCTACTAGCACACTGCAGGGATGCTCAGAGACCAGTCATTGTGACTCCAACAGCAATAAGTTCATTAGTTAATCAAAATTAAAACTTTAATTCTGGCTTGAAAATATAGGGAGAGATATTCTGAACAGATGGGCACTTAAATATAGGACGGTACTTATTCTCTGAAAACAGATTATCTGGATTCAAATCCTAGCTCTATCCTTACCAGTAGTAGAAACTTGTACAAATTAGGTAGATCTCTATATCTTAATCTCCTTACTTGTACACCGAAATCACAAACAAACTTCTCTCCTAAGGTTGCTGTGAAAATTGAATGCATTAATGTATGTAAATAGCTTGAAAGAATGCTTGGCATATATTGCATATAATGTGTGTTCAATAAATGTTATTTTATACTATGGCAGTTTCAAGAATATTTTTACACTGATAAATGGCAAACTAATACTCAGAAAAAGATAGAGACAAAGCCTCTCCATTACTTACCAAATAACTAAACATTGGATACTGACTGATATCACCCTGCTTTTTTGTGTTATTGCTACTTCTTTATCAGTGACAGCTCCAGCCCTAATTTAATCCTCCTACCTACTAATTAAAAATTTGAAGAACCCAATTAGGGTTAGGGTACCCCAATTAGAGTCAGAATGTTCCTTCTTGACAACACCGAGTTCTGAACTGACTCCATTTCTCTAACTCCATCTTCCGAATTATCCATCAAACCCTTTAAGACGCCCCTCCCAAGTTCCCTTTACTGGGACACGTGAGGTTCTCTGGAGTGTGTTGTCCCTGCTGCATAAAGCTAAATAAACCTCACTTTAAAAAATTCTTGGTGTTTTTCTTGGTGGCATTTGGTTAGTGGGTTCAACAAGTTAGGTCAAATATTGCTTTCTCCAGTTCAGGAAAGGAGACAGGAAAATATAAAACTATTACTTTTTTTAAAAAAATCTATGTTCCAACTGGGGTTTCTCTTGCTATATCAATTTATATTTCTGGGTCTATGGGTTTTCATCTAATAAGTAGTAAAAGAACAATGATTTATACTATATCCCCAAGCATTCAGCATAATGCCCAGCACATGGCATAAACTCAATACATAGGTATTATACAAATGAATTAACGAGTGCTCGCTTCGGCAGCATATACAAATGAATTAATGAGAGATTAGAGTAAAACTCACTTTGCATGAAAGGGGTCACTGGAAGGCTCTGAAATTAATGCAAGGGTTTTATGGATTCATATATAAAGCAAGAATCATCACTAAAAGCTAATATTATGTATACAGACATGTGTAGTTCTGTCCAAATATATACATGTGTGCATTTTTTAAATCTGTTGAATACTAATTGGTTTCTGCCATGCATGCATGAATGCATGCTAAGTTGTTTCAGTAATGTCAGACTCTTTGCGACCCCATGGACTGTTGCCCACCAGGCTCCTCTGTCCATGGGATTCTCCAGGCAAGAATACTGCAGTGCGTTGCCATTTCCTACTCCAGGGCGTCTTCCCAACCCAGGGATCAGACCCGTGTCTCTTGCATCTCCTGCATTGGCAGGTGGATTCTTTACTAGCGCCACCTGCTTCACAACTTTTTTTTAGCATAAGAACTCCTTTTAGTCTTAAAATATTTTGAATCTTTTTATGATGTTAATGTTGTTGTTCAGTCACTAAGTTGTGTCTGACTCTTTGCAACCCCATAGACTGAAGCACACCAGGTTTCCCTGTCCTTCACTGTCTCCCGGAGTTTGCTCAGATTCATGGTCGTTGAGTCAGTAATAATATCTAACCATCTTATTCTTTAGTCTTTCCCAGCATCAGGGTCTTTTCCACTGAGTCAGCTCTTCACATTAGGTGGCCAAAATATTGGAGCTTCAGTTTCAACATGAATCCTTCTAATGACTATTTCGGGTTGATTTCCTTTAGGATTGACTGGTTTGATCTCCTTGCAGTCCAAGGGACTCTGAAGATATATGATGTTAATACATCATGTTTTATTAATAAGACTAAGAGGGGTTCTTATGGTCAAAAAGGTTGCAAACCACCAGCATAGGCAATGTTCTCATTCCTTCTTACTCTAAGCTCTTCCAGCACATAAATCTAAGTCTTATTTAACTCCCACAATCTATCCCTGAATCTAGACCATCTCTTGTTAGCATGAATGCTCAGTCATGTCTGACTCTTTGCAACCCCATGAACTGTAGCCCATCACACTCCTCTGTCCACCAAATTTTCTAGGCAAAAATACTGGAGTGAGTTGCCATTTCCTACTCCAGGGGATCTTCTTGACCCAGGGATCAAACCCACATCTCCCATGTCTCCTGCATCATCAGGTGGATTCTTTACCACTGTGCCACCCAGAAGCCCAAGAGGACCATAAAGGGATACTATAAACAACTCTGTGCCTACAAACATGAAAACCTAGATGAATTCTGTCTAAGATATACTCTGCCAAAACACAAACAAGAAGAAATAGACAATCTAAATATGTCTAAATCTATTAAAGATACCGATTAAACAATAACCTTCCAAAAGAGAAAGCACTGGGCCCAGATGAGCTGACTCACGAATTCTACCAAACATTTAAGTAAGAAATTACACCAATTCTCTGCAATCTTTTTCAGAAGATAGAAGTAGAGGGACTATTTCCTAAATTATTCTATGAGGCCAGCATTATCTTGATACCAAAAACAAAGTCATTACAAGAAAACTACAAAAAAAACAAAAAAAAAAAACCTTCTCATGATCAATAATCCTCAACAAAACATCAGTCAAATCTAATTCAACAAAGTATAAAAAAAATTATACATGCTCTAAGACCACGTGGGATTTCTGCTATGTATGCAGGACTGATTCAACATTTGAAAATCAATTAGGAGCTTCTTTCCTGTTTTCTTCTAGGAATGTCAAGGCTTCGGGTCTTTTGTTTAAGTATTTAATTCATTTTGGTTTAATTTTTGTGAGTGGTGTAAGACAGGTTTTCCATTTCAGTTTTCTGCATGTGGTTAGTCAGTTTTCCCAACACCATTTATTGAAGAAAAATAGAGTGTTCTTGTCTCCTTTGTCAAATATCAACTGATTGAATACATAAGTGTTTATTTCTAGGCTCTCTATTCTGTTTCATTGTGCTATGTTTTTATTTTTATGCCAATACCACAATGTTCTAATTACTATAGTTTTGTAGTATAGTTTGAAATGTGATGCTTCTGGCTTTGTTCTCAGGATTGCTTTGGTTATCTGAGGTCTTTTGTGATTCTATATAAATTTTAAGGCTGCTCCTTTATTTCTGTGAAAAATGTCATTGGAATTTTGATGGAGATCTCATTGAATCTATAGATGGTTTTGGGTAGTGTGGAAATTTTAACATTAATTCTTCCAATCCATGAACGTGAGATATCTCAATTTTGTTTATGTCTTCTTTAATTTCTTTCTTCAAAGTCTTATAGTTTTCATTGTACAGATCGTTCACTTCCTTTGCTAAATTTATTCCTAGGTATTTTATTGTTTTTGATGCTATTGTAAATGGGATACCATAAAATTCCTAGAAGGAAACATAGGGAAGAAACTCCTTAACATGGGTCTTATCAATTTTTTTGATTACGACAGTAACAATACAAGCAACAAAAGCAAAAATCAACAAATGATGGTACACCAAACTACAAAGCTTCTGCACAGCCTGTAGAGAAAACGACTGGTAGATGACATATTTCCCAAACTTCCCCGGTTCTGACCCATAAGCTTTCCCTCCCAACAGAGCTCTACAGCCTTATCTCCAGCTGAGGCCCAATCAAACGAGAGAGAGATGCCTTCAGTCACTCACCAGTTATCATCAGCAAGGTTAATAGGATACACTTCATGGTGATGCCTGAATCTTGTCCTGAGGATAAGGTTGTAGTGGAAACAGGCACAAAGCAGGAACAGAACTTATAACCCACTCAGGGATTCTCAACAGCAGGATTAAGTGCAAATGAGAGAACTGGGATGTGGATTCTATAAGTCTGTCATTTAGAGACTGCTTCTTCCAGTCTTGATCCTTAGTAAAAAAGGATTCATTAGTTACACCTGCCAACTCTCTCAGTCAATTAGCACAGAAATCCTAGCAGTCTAACTGATATCTGCCCTATGAGAAGATGAGTTTCAGGGGTCTGAGCTTTATCCCTTATCTAAGGAAGTAAGAACAGAGTGAACCTTCTGTGGTATTAAAATTCATCCCAAGTTCTTTCCCTAGCTTCTCAGTTCTTTTCACCAGTTCCTTCCCCACAAAGTTTAACTAGCAGCCCTCCCTCTACATGTCCCATTGACCCTCTGCTTTCTGGGCTACTCTGACGAAGCAGAGCTATGTCCCCACCCTTCTCTGTGACACGGACTCCCTTCTCCTTTATTCATGTCACACTCGGCCCACCCCTCCTCAGAACCACTTCACTTGTACCGGTTGTATTCACAAATACCATTTGAAGAAAAGTTCTCAACCAACACCAGTACTAGAGGCCCCCGTCAGATCTCCAAATCTGTTCCTACTACACTGCCCTCTGGGACAGCAGCACTGTTCCTACTACGCTGCCCTCTGGACAGTACTCTTGTTCACTCACTCTCTCCTTTCTCTGTGGTTGCCTTATTTAAATGGATTTTTTGGCAGCAAATGCAAGTTGAGTGAAAGTCACTCAATCGTGTTCCTACTCTTTGCGACCCCATAGACTATACAGTCCATGGAATTCTCCAGGCCAGAATACTGAAGTGGGCAGCCTTTCCCTTCTCCAGGGGATCTTCCCAACCCAAGGATTAAACCCAGGTCTCCCACATTGCAGGCAGATTCTTTACCAGCTGAGCCCCAAGGGAAGCCCAAGAATACTGGAGTGAGTAGCCTATCCCTTCTCCAGCAGATCTTTCCAACCCAGGAATTGAACCAGGGTCTCCGGCATTGCAAGCGGATTCTTTACCAACTGAGCTATGAGGGAAGCCCAAATACAACAAGGATATTACTTAAATAGAAAATCTTGTTATATGGCAGAATGAAACAATAATAGATTTAGAGTCGCTTTAAACCTTAGATATGAGGCCTTAGATAGATATTAGGAATGAGGCCATGGACAGGTATATCTCCATGTATATATATGTATGGAATCTATAATAACTCTAATAAAGAACTTAATGATAAGAAATTTACAAACACGAGGAAATGTTGAATATCATACATATACATACATACTCATAGGATTCTAAAGTTATCTTTCACAAAGAGAAACTTTAAGAACACTGTCAATATCAGATATCAATATCTCAAAACAAAAAGGGGGAAAAAAATGAAATTGGCAAACAAAAGGAAACATTTGAGGGCTAATGTATCATAAAAAAAGTTATTTATTGAAACAAGAAAATTAACACTTGAAAGTAGTTTTGTAGGCCTGCAAATAAGTGTGTGGGGTAGGCAGGCAGGAGTGGGTGGCAAAGAGGGGATGAGAAGAGATGAAATGAGGTGATGTCAAGGGATCTCCCTAAACCATGCTAGGGGTCATTCTACAGTCAGTAGGGAACTACTCAAGAGTTTTAAGAAAGAGACTAATACTCTCTCCCCTACAGTTTAGGAAAGATGTCTGAGTAAAACAATGTTAAGTCGAGCAATAGTAGGCAGGCACATGCATTAGTTCAAGTGAGTCAAGATTATGGCCTGGAGTAGGGTGACAGCAGTGAGAATGGAAAGACATGGATGGATTTAAGAGATCTGGGGAAGCAGGATGGACTTTGGGATTGAGTGGCCAGAAAAAGAGAAAAAAATTTAAAGTGAAAGGTAGAGTTGTCTCCTAAAAGGAGGAAAACAGGCAGAAGACTGAACTTGAAAAGCTAGAGGAATAAGGAGTTTAGCTTGACAGGCTAAATTTCAGGAGCTGAGAGGAGATGCAAACAGTGGTTCCCAGGAAGCAGTCGTGTATGCGTGACCAGAGCTCTGGGCTACAGATACCAATGTGAAGCTCATCAGCAGGCAGCAGACCCCAGTGCCAGCTTCTCCAGAAAATCTGCTTTTCTGCTCTCAGTCCTCACATCCCCAGACAAACTCCCTTCCTGGTCCAGAATCTTTCCAAAAGAACCAGGAAAAACCATCTGACAGTAAAGTCTCTCTCTTTCTCAAATTTTTAACCTCTATTTAACTAATCCCACCCCCACCACAGAAAACCTTCCACAACTCCATCTTGTCCAGGAATCTCAAGTGTATTTCATAAACAAGCCCTAGTCCCAGTGTGGCTGTGTTCACTGTGAGGTTTAGGAAAGTATGTGCCATGTTAACGTTTTAAAACTGATTTGTTTTTGGTGGCGCGGGGTCTTCGCTGCCATGCGCGGACCATCTCCAGTTGTGGCAAGCGGGGGATGCTCTTCCTTGTGGTGTCCAGGCTTCTCACTGCAGTGGCTTCTCTTGCTGCGGACACAGGCTCCAGGCACGCAGGCTTCTGTCATTGCGGCCTGCGGGCTCTAGAGCTCAGGCTCAGTAGTTGTGGCTCAGGGGCTCAGCTGCACCAAGGCATGTGGGATCTTCCCAGAGCAGGGGTTGACCCCGTCTCCCCTGCACTGGCAGGCAGATTCTTAACCACTGGACCATGAGAGAAGTCCCCATGTTAACTTTTCATTCCACACTTCAGGAAATTTGTGTGAGGGACTGTATAGTTTTCCAAGATTCATGAATGCTAGCTGATGAGCTGAAGCCTGGAGGATGTGGCTAAAAAGTGGTGGGTATCCGGTAATAAAATATAGATACTGTACTTCTAGTTTTTCCAGCCATGTGTGACTTTGAGAAAATCATTTAAATTCTTTGTTTTGGTCCTGTCACTATAGATCAGGAGAAAAGAAAGAATGATACCAGCCCTGCCTCATCTTTCCAGGGTTGCTGTGACACTGGAATAAGACTATGAGTTTAGGAAATTTTCAGGGGTAAGAATGATACAAAGCTTACTTAATTTTGTATCTCAGACTAACCTGATATAAAATCACCACTAACAATGTCTGTAAAGAACTTTGCTCAGTGACTGGGATGCAGTAAAGGCTCACAGAACGTTGGCTATTAGCATCCAGGCTCTTTGTGTTTCCAATTATCCAAGGATGACATGGCAGTCTATTATTGGCTGACCAATCTCTTCATTAGGTAAAAAGCACTTAGAGGTCCTGCCAACCATTCCATAGATCCTAGATCTAATGTAAATCATTCCCTGACTGTCAAAATGACTGCTCAATGAATGCTTTACATTTCCCCATTTCCTTAGCTCAGACCTGCTGATCACAACAACCAGGCCAAGCTGGTGATGATGGCGGAGTGATGAAATAGTGAACCCAGGGAAAGATGAAGCTAATGTAACAAAGAGGGGAGGGGCTGAAGAAAAGTATAAGTAGGGGGCTTATTATATTAGGGGGCTTATATATTAGGGGGCTCAGAGCAAACCTGGGCACACCGTCTTCCTGAACTAAGGTGAAGAATCCTGTCCCCTACAGCCCTGGCCTGAAAAACTCCATGGGGACATAAGTCCTAAGCCTGGAGTTCCCTTTCCCACAGACAGCTGAACTGCTTTTGGGCAGATGGGCTTTTAGGGACAGCAAACTGAGGGACCTGGGTCCAGAAGACCAGTCATGAAGCTTCCTTGTCTTTTCCGTGAGAGGCATAGCCCCCCACCTTCCCTGGAACAGAAGGGCCTCCATCTGCCCATTGGAGCCCTCCTTCCCTGTTGTGTTCATGCCCAGAGCTGCTTTTCAACCCTTCTGCCTAACCATACCCACTGGTTCTACTAGGTGTTCCAGAGAAACTACTGAACTGGGAGCTCCATACTCTGCTGATCTTCTGCCCCTCACAAAGGGAGACTATGAAGTTTACCTTCTGTTTGAGTGTCCTTGCTGGTATGTATCCAGGACTTTCTACTCTGTCATATAAGGCATAGGTTAATATAGAACGGAGGAGGGCAGATGCAGGATGTGGGGATGGCGCAAAAGAGAGTCAAGAGAAACTGTCAGGAGCAGCACTGGGGATTCCCCTCAGACTCTCGCCACAGGCTCTCTGGACAGGCTGAGAAGCCCAGTGCTAAGCCTGGGGGGTAGGTTATGGTGTATGTCTGCCTTGGAGAGTTCCACGCTCAACACTCAACAGTGAGTGTTCCACCTTGGTTATTCCAAAATACGGGCTTCATCACACAGGGGCAAGTCTCAAGTGTAGTCACAAGGACAGAGAACTCATTTTGACAACTGATATGCCTCCCTGTTGTAAAAGCTTAGAGACTCAGAATTCGGGGAATGGAGAAGATGGGAACAAAATATCAAATGCAAGGACCCTCCATCCTGTACTCCCTGACTATCATGAAGCTCTTCTGAATTCTCCAGAGTGGGCTTTCCCACCACACCCTGACTGCCTAGGTTGTTGCATCACAAATTAGCTGCGTGAGCTTGGACAAGTTAATTAATCTATCTGGGCTTCAGTTTCTACAGTCAAAATGGGAATATTCCTACCTACATTATAGAATCATTGTGAAGATTTAGAACAAGAGTGCAATGGCTCTTGTCCTTATTAATACCCCACCCTTTTTCCTTGGGGTTTCTAACAGTGTGACTCCAAAGAAAAGGGTATGGTGAGGTACCGGCCTGGGCTTGGAAAGGTTTAAAATAAGAACCAAGGGCAGCTGAAATAAAAACAATATTTCTGATATTACAATCAGCCTTCCTCCTCTTTCTTCTCTTTTTTTTAAAAATAATTCATTTATAAAAGCACTGCATGGTCATACTAGAAAATTGAGAAATATTAAAAAGTATAAAAAATAAACATCATTCATAGTCCCACCTCAGTCAACACATGCTAATGCACTGTTTGAATTTATTCCCAGGCTTTATTTTATTTATTTTAATGGCTTATTTTTGTTTCTTTACTTGTTCTTAGATAATTGGATTACTAGATTAAATGTACATTTTTATTATTTTTTAACTGAAAGGTTATTAGTATTCCTTTGCTGTTTAATATTCTTTATAAATGCAGTTTTAATATATATGCTGTTCCATTTGTTCACATCCCTTTGTATTTCAATATCCAACATTACTGTATTGGACATTCATATAAGAAAGAAAGAAAGTGAAGTAACTCAGTCATATCCATCTCTTTGCAACCCTATAGCCTACCAGGCTCCTCCATCCACAGGATTCTCTAGGCCAGAATACTGGAGTGGGTTGCCATTTCCTTCTCCAGGGGATCTTCCTGACCCAGGGATAGAACCCAGGTCTCCCACATTGCAGGCAGATTCTTTACCAGTTGAGCCACAAGGGAAGCCAAAGAATTACCTATTATAAATAGTGTTAAAATGAGCACATTTACTAATAATCTTGGTCTACATCTGATTATTTCTTTAGAATCAAGAATTCTTGGGATTGTAATTATTAGGTCAAAGGTGACAAACCATTTACAATTCTTGATGCTCATTTTTAAGTTGCTTTTGAAGAAGACAGAATCAATTCCCATTCCTATAAGCAGTAAATGAGAGTCTTTCTCATTGTACTCTCTTAGGCTGAATATTGTTAACATTAGACAAAAATGATTATTAAAACTATTAGATAAAATGGTATGCCATTTTTATGTACATTTTTATTCTTTAATGTCAAGTACCTTCACATTTCCTGCCCAAATGACTGTCACTTTAAAATCGTCCGCATTTCCATCCAGCTGGGAAGCTGCTGACTGTCTCCTTTGTCCTAAGCACTTCTCATTTCCATCCCTCAGGGACGCTCTTCTCCGCTCACTCGTCTGTGCAGAAAGACGACCCTTCCCCCTACCTGGCCTACCTCAAGTCTCACTTCAACCCCTGTGTGGGCGTCCTCATCAAAAGCAACTGGGTGCTGGCCCCTGCTCACTGCTACTTACCGTGAGTGTTGAGCGTCCTCACCCACTCTACTCATTTCGCACTGGTGATTCTCAAACAGGGCCAACGTTCCCCCCAGGGTACATTTGGCAAAGGAAGACACTCTTGGTTGTCACAGTAGAGTGAGGGCTGCGGGGAGGGCTGTGCTAACGGCATCTGCCTGGTGAACAGACGCCAGGGCAAGCAAGGATGCTGCTTAACATCCTACAGGGCACATGACAGCCCCTCCACAACACAGTCATCCAGCCCCGCATGTCAACAGGGCTGCTGGGGAGCCCTGTCCTATGCAGTATGCCTCCTCGGTCTCCCATCAGTCTTTCCAAGGTTTTTTTACTGGCAATATGAGTTTTGTCAGTTAAGGAACCAGCAGGCAACAGATGGTACACTCAGATTTTATTAAATTGAGGAGACTTTATAAAAAGAACTAATGACAAAGGTATGGTCTAGTTATAGGGAAAACATAGACAACAGTTGAGTTCCTCTGGGGTTCAGTACTAGAAAGATGCACTTACTACTCCCAGACCTAAAGGGGCAGGGGGAGAATGACTTTAAGCGGGGAGAGGAAAACAGTCAGTGAGAGAGGAGAGTGCACTGTGCACAGACTGCCTGATGGAGGTTCTAACCTTTGGTCAGGAGACAGTCGACGGCCACAACCCTATGGCAACCCAACGGGGTCGTGCAGGTGGGAGGATAAACACGCCAACCTCTCCCTTTTCCTTCCAATTCCTTTTTGGTGCTTCTTATCAGCCAAATAGAATCAAATGCCAGAGGAGAAGAAAGCTCATTGACTTAATCCACCTATTTCACCTTCCAAAGTACAGAGAAGGATGAAATAGAGTTGCGAGGAGATCTGATAAAGCAAACAGGAGCTGTCCAACACTAAAGTCACCTCATTCTCTTCCCGACACCAGAATGGAAATGCCCGGATAGGCTGGAGCTGGAAAGGAGGGGAAATAATATTTCTAGACCATGCATTCTTTTCTCTCCCACTACATGAAAACAGAGAAGTTAAAGGTTCCACCACTTAACTGTGTGACCATGGGTGAATACTCTCATGTGCCTCCATTCCTTCATCTGTAACATGGGGATTCAAAACAAAATCCCCCTCACTGCCTTGTTGTGAGTAGTAAATGAGGGAATCCAGGATTCAGACAAAGCTCTTGGCAAAGCACCTGGCCCACTGTAACATCAGCTTTGATGATGATACCAACAGTGATGATGATGGTGACTTCCAACCCCTTATCCCTCCAGAAATCTGAAGGTGATGCTGGGAAATCTCAGGGTCAGAGTCAGAGATGGGACAGAGCAAACAATTAACCCTATCCAGATTATCCGCTACTGGAACCATAGTCATAGTTCGCCCCAAGATGACCTCATGCTTATTAGGCTGGCTAAGCCCGCCACCCTCAACGAAAAAGTCCAGCCCATTGCCCTCGCCACCAGCACCGTCAAGCCAGGCACCATCTGCATGCTTTCAGGTTTGGACTGGAGCCAAAACAACAATGGTGAGTGCACCTGCCACCGAACATCAGGTCATCAGTTATATCTGATGAGACAAGTTGGGGAGGAGCCCATGTCCGTAAACCTGAGAGCAGAGGAGGGTGGGGTGGAGACCAAGGGGAGGTACTACCGGAGGGGTCTGGCAAAAAGAGACCCTCCCAGAAGTCCAGAGTCCTCCTTTCCCAGGGTGTCTAAAGCCCCACTGCTTCTTCAGAGCTTTGGCAGATGGAGCCACCAGGCCACCCGACTCAGCACAAAGGCCACGCCTCCTGATTGTCAGAGGCACGGTTCACATTAAAAAGGCTCCTCTTTCCCATACTGGCTCACTTCTCTTGTGGAGGACACCTGACAACTTGAGTCAGGTCACCTCTTATTCCTCCAAGAATAGACACAGAGTAGAAAGAAAATGCTGCTTTTTAAAGAGACATAAAGGCCATTTCAAAATCCTCAAGATTAACCCTCATAACCATGCACAAAATCACGTCTTCTTTCTTCCTCATTATTTTGTTCAGTTCAGTTCAGCCCTCTTTGCAGCTCCATGGACTGTAGCACACCAGGCCTCCCTGTCCATCACCATCTCCCAGAGCTTGCTCAAACTCATATCCATTGAGTTGGTGATGCCATCCAACCATCTCATCCTCTGTTGTCCCCTTCTCCTCCTGCCTTCAATCTTTCCCAGCATCAGGGTCTTTTCAAATGAGTCAGTTCTTCACATCCGGTGGTTCAAGTATTGTTCAGACAGATACAAAACATCAGTTGAAACAGAGGCTGGGGATTGGAGAGCTAAATAACATTTGTGAACAGGAAGGTTTCTTTTATCCCTGTCTTCCCTCAGGCAGACACCCTGATTTAAGGCAGAACCTGGAGGCCCCTGTGATGTCCAACACAGCCTGCCAGGAAACCGAACAAGGAAAAAGCCACAGAAACTCCATATGCGTTAAATTTCTAAAAGTGTTCAGTCGAATTTTTGGGGTAATCTTTTCTCTCTATTCAATTTTCATTCCTTTGGATATGTCTAGTTAACTATTTAACCACGGTATTTAAAAAATAGAAAGCCCACAACTTCACAAATTTTTGAGAATTTGGTAAGGCTGCAGCAAAGCCTCCCATTATCTTCAGTAAAGGGCCCTCATTAGAGACACCTGTATTCATTAAAGGGCATCATGCATACTTTGCTTGGTTTTTGTAGCACTTTAAAAAAAATTAATTCAAATATTTCACAAACTGAAACAGGCTTCACCAGTTCAAGTAAATGGAGTTTGACTCATTTTACATGTGAGTTCTAGAAAGGCTTTTCTCTGACTTTCTCAATGTCACACAAGGCTAGTTACGACAAAGTTACATAAAAGAACCAAGCTTCCAGTCTGCAGACTCTTACCTTGATGCAGCATGCTACCTCTAGACAGGGCGCATCCACACAGTGACTAGAGAGCTTCTATAAGGAGATTTGACTGCATCTGTCTGCCCCCTTCTCTGTGTGTGATCCCTTGTAGGAGGTGGCCGTTGCTACTGTCATCTGCAAAAACAAGCTGCAGGGGATCGAGGTCGGACACTTCATGGGAGGGGATGTGGGCATCTACACCAACGTTCAGAAATATATCACCTGGATTGAGAGCACCACTAAAGACAAATGAGACCATTTTCTCCCTAAGCGTCCCAGTGGCTCTGCCATGGACGATACCAACCACAACTTACCCCACATTCAAAATAAAACGTCCAAATAGAAATATTTGGATTTACCACACCAGTATCTTGTGTTTTCTCATTTGTATCTCTGTGCATATCCCATAATGAGCTGAAGAACCAAGAATGAAACATGAAATAAGCATTTTCCACACTGTCCTGGGTTATATATATTATCTCATTTAAAGCTTATAACAAACCCTCAAAGTTCTCTTTTCTTCCCACTTTACAAATGGGAAAATTGAGACAAATAGAAGTTACTTAACATTATCTATAGGTGGTAGTTTGTCAGAGCCTGAAATGGAATCCCAAAATGCTGGATTCTTAGCCCTATGCACTTAGCCTTGAAATTATAGGCAAGTCCATAGCATTACAACAGATACTGGCTTCTGTTCCCTGCTACCTCTCTGCTTTGCTTTTTGCTTCTCTTCTTTTCACAGCTATTTGTAAGGCCTCAAGAGGCAGGTCAGGTGGTCTGGTATTCCCATCTCCTTCAGAATTTTCCACAGTTTATTGTGATCCACACAGTTGAAGGCTTTGGCATAGTCAATAAAGCAGAAATAGATGTTTTTCTGGAACTCTCTTGCTTTTTCGATGATCCAGCGGATGTTGGCAATTTGATCTCTGGTTCCTCTGCCTTTTCTAAAACCAGCTTGAACATCTGGAAGTTCTTGGTTCACGTATTGCTGAAGCCTGGCTTGGAGAAATTTAAGCATTACTTTACTAGCGTGTGAGATGAGTACAATTGTGTGGTAGTTTGAGCATTCTTTGGCATTGCTTTTCTTTGGGATTGGAATGAAAACTGACCTCTTCCAGTCCTGTGGCCACTGCTGAGTTTTCCAAATTTGCTGGCATATTGAGTTCAGCACTTTCACAGCATCATCTTTTAGGATTTGAAATAGCTCCACTGGAATTCTATCACCTCCACTAGCTTTGTTCATAGTGATGCTTCCTAAGGCCCACTTGACTTCACATTCCAGGATATCTGGCTCTAAGTGTGTGATCACACCATCGTGATTATCTGGGTCATGAAGATCTTTTTTGTACAGTTCTTCTGTGTATTCTTTCCACCTCTTTTTAATATCTTCTGCTTCTGTTAGGTCCATACCATTTCTGTCCTTTATTGAGCCCATCTTTGCATGAAATGTTCCCTTGTATCTCTAATTTTCTTGAAGAGATCTCTAGTCTTTCCCATTCTGTTTTCCTCTATTTCTTTGCACTGATGACTGAGGAAGGCTTTCTTATCTCTCCTTGCTATTCTTTGGAACTCTGCATTCAAATGGATATATCTTTCCTTTTCTCCTTTGCTTTTGGCTTCTCTTCTTTTCACAGCTATTTATAAGGCCTCCCCAGATAGCCATTTTGCTTTTTTGCATTTCTTTTCCTTGGGGATGGTCTTGATTCCTGTCTCCTGTATAGTGTCACGAACCTCCATCCATAGTTCATCAGGCCCTCTGTCTATCAGATCTTACTACTTCTCTCTGTCTCCACTGCTACCACTCTGGTAAACCTGGAGTATTGCAGTATCTCCCACTTTTGCCTTACTAAATTCAACCTGTTCTCAATACAACTTCTTTTAAAACTTAAGTCAAGTTCTGTCACTTGTCTCTGTTTTTTAGCAGCGACAACCTCTCCAATGGTTCCCTCACTCAGAATAAACAAAATATGTGTACAATGGACTATAAAGGCCCTAAAACCATGGGCCCCCCTGCCCCTTTGACCTCATCACCCACAACACCTCTACTCCAGCCACAATGGCCTCCTTGCTCTCCATTGAACACATTAGACACTTTTTTACTCAAAACTTTCACACTTTTCCCAGATTCCTGAATGGCTACTTCCCTCATTCCCTAAAATCTTTGTTTGAATATTTTCTGGACTTCCCTGGTGGCACAGTGGATAAGAATCTGCCTGCCAACGTAGGGGACATGGGTCTGCTCTGTGGTCTGGGAAGATTCCACATGCCTCGGAGCAACTAAGCCCACGCACCACACCTATTGAGCCTGCGTTATACAGTCTGAGAGTTCCAGCTATTGAGCCTGTGTTAAACAGTCTGAGAGTTCCAACTATTGAGCCTGCGTGCTACATCTATTGAAGCCCATGCACCCCAGAGGCTGTGCTCTGCAACAAGAGAAGCCACCACAATGAGAAGCCTGCACACTGTAATAAAGTAGCCCCTACTCACAGCAACTAGAAAAAGCCCCCACACAGCAATTAAGACGCAGAGCAGTCAAAAGTAAATAAATAAAAACATTTTTTTAAGACTACAGGGATTTCCCTGGTGGTTCAGTGGCTAAGACTCCATGCTCCCAATACAGGGGGGCCTGAGTTCAATCCTTGGTCAGGCAACTAGATCTCACATGCTACAACTAAGACCCGGTGCAGTCAAATAAGTAACTTAAATAAATATCTTCTTAGTAAAGTCTTGTCTGACTACCCTATCTAAAATTAAGACCCCACTTCTGGTGCACGTTCATCTTCTGTAAGAATTTGGCAATGCATATGATAAACTTTAGCACTATGCATATGCATATTCTCTGATGTCTACCTTTAGAGTTTTACAAGATGTTCACTGTAACACCATAGAGAGCAAAACACTGGTAGGGTGGGGAGCCACAGAGTGTGGCTCATTTTTTAAAAGGCAGTACAATCATACACAATAACATGTGTGGTCATTCAATAATATCTACTGTTCTAAACACTGAAGACACAGGAGAAAATCAAAGATTTCTGTCCTCATGGAGTATACATTCTAGTTTAGAGACACAGGTAAATTTTAAAATGTATTATGTCAGGTAAGTACTATGAAAAAAAAAACTAGAGTACTGAGGTAACATTTTAAAGAGAGCATACATTGAGAATTACTCAACAAGGATCCCCAAAGCTGGAGTAGGTTCTATGAAATTTTCTTGGAAATGCAGAAAATAGAGTTGAAAGGTGGTTGGGAAAGGCAGTGTCTGCTCTCCTAGAGAAATCGTTGATTAACATAGAAGAGTCAAAATGCGATGACCAGGAGTGAGGAAGTGAGGATGAGGAATATGTTTATGACAAGTTGTGATAGTAAAGTGTGACAGAATGTGGCTCCTGAGTCTTGAACGTCCCCAGAAAGCACTGATGCTGACAAATGGGCAGAAGAAGGGAAGAAAATAAGAGATCCATCTAGGGAACATCCAGGACAGGAATCTCAGGAGTAAGGGTTGAATTGGCTACCATTCCTCGGGGGATACTGGGAAAGCCCAAAACCAATTTACAAAGCTAGGGGCCTGGGAGTGAAAGATGCTGTCATCAGATATTCCCCCAACTCTTCTACTAGTTCCTCAGAGATACCCAGTGCTGAGTTACAAAACCTTACTAAAAGAAAGAAAGCCTAAACTGTTGATACCTGATTTTCAAAGTTATCTTTTACCTTAAATTCAGGATAAGTTCATCTTAATGATACTATGCTAAGAAAACTACAGTGAGATTAATACTCTACTCTTCTTAACCTCTTTTGCACACTTAAAAGACATCATGCCTGAGTCCTATCTCAGAGACTCTGGCGGAATTGCTCTTGGGCAAGACTTGGGCATTCGTGATACCTTTTAATCTGCCAAAGTGATTCTCATGTGCTGCCAAGACTGAGAACTTGAAACTAACCATGAAGCATGTACTATCTAAATATTTCCTAGAATTTTATAGAACACTAGAGGCTACAAAAAATGGTTTTCTAAAAACTCGTGTTTACTGATTGCTTCATACTGCTGTATAGAAACACATTAACTCTTAGATATTGACCTTATATATAGTTACCTTTCTAAATTATTTCCTAAAATTTTTTAATTATTGGGATTTTCTATGTAGACAACCATATCTGCTTAAAATAATGACAGTTTTATTTCTTTTCTAATATTCACATGTTTTATTTCTTTAATCTGTTGTTAAGCATATAAATCAGTGGGTTTTTTTTAATATAGTCACAGACTTAAGCAATTACTGCACTATTTAAACCTAGAACATTTTCATGACCCTGACAGAAACGATATATATCCATAAGCAGTCACTACCCAATACCTATATCCCCAGCACCTGGAAACTACTAATTTACTTTCTGTTCTATAGATCTGCCTATTCTGAACCTTTCACATAAAGGGAATCATAAAACATGAAGTCTTCCTGACGGGCTTCTTTCAGTGAGCATGTTTCAAGGTCCATCTGTGCTGCACCATGTATCAGTACTTCTCTCCTTCTTACGGCTGAATAATATTCTATTACATGATTATGTGTAATCACACACACATCACACACACACTTTGTTTATCCGTCCATCAGACAACAGACATTTGGGTTGTTTCTACTTCTTGACTAGTATGAACAGTGTTGCTGTGAATATTCATTGGTAAGTTTTTGTGTGGACATATATTCTCATTTCTGTTGGCTATATACCTATGAGAGGAATTGCTGGCTTATACAGTAACTGTATTTAATGTAGAATGTTGAAGTTTTGAAGCTACTCCACTAGCTCCCACTAAAGGAAAGAACCTCAGCAAAGTTTTCAGCTTTGTTCTTAAAATGCTCATACATTGCTAATGTTTTCTCTTTAATTAAAAGTAAGTTGTCGCCAACAGTTCATTTTGTCTTCAATCTACATGCTTAATTTCTTTGGTCTGTTTCTCCTATTTCCATCTTTTTACTGTTTCCTGATACCTTCTCAGAACGTTCTTTGAGCTGATCTTCCAGTTCATTAATTCACCGTCAGCTGTATCAATTCTGATGCTTAATGTCACTGTTGAATATGTCATCTAATCTAAAAATACATGTTTCAGAAACCAAAGTGGAATTAGATTTTTTCTCGCCACAGGACCTGTCATCTACGGCAGGTATGATCTAGAATCAACCAAGCAGAGGTTCTTAGCCAGGATTTCAGACCTCGGTACTATAGTTCAAAGGGACATGTGAGGCACAGAGGGACATGTGCCACACAGAGGCAGTGGCAGTGTCAAGGTCACAATGCTGACCTTGTGAATGTGGTGCCAGCATCAGTCCCTCAAGAATGATTTGGTTGTGTTCTCAGTTGTTTAGACCCCTTGATTCCCTTTCTGATATTGATTCTCCCTCTTCCCTTTGATTCCAAGAGATAGCCAATTCCCTTCCAATGAATTAAATTTATTCTTAAGTCATATCAAGTTGGACACATGAGCTGGGATGTGGGGAGGGTACAGGAGAGTTAAAGAACTAATTTCTTCCTTCTACATAGTTCAGATTCTGTAGCTACTGTCATAAGTTATGATTTTAAAAAGCAAAGTAAAAAATATATTACTTAAATTCACAAAAATTAGTGACCAGAAGAACGACAAGTAAATAAAAATAATCAAATATTGAAGAGAGGAATAAATTTGAGGTTAAGTGAGACAATCCCCAAACTTTGATGAATGGGATTCAAAAGTTACAGTTCAAAGCTAATAAACCAAGTAAGAGAGACAAAATATTTAGAGTTGTGAAAGTCATCACCAGAAGAATGACGACAAAAGGTAAAATGTGACTACATCTGGGACTAATGTCAGGGCATTTTCTACCTGTCTGTACTGTTTACATCTCTTCCTAGTTCCCCTCTAGGCTGCACCATCAGAGATCTCAGTCCATAAGAGAAAGGAAGGTTAGCTGAACCCACACATACACGCGCGCACATGCACATGAACACGGACCCAGCTGCAGCTCTGAGAATGCAAACTATAAAAGATTTAATTACACAAGATTTAACTCAAGAGCACAGATTTGCCTCCAGATTTGTTTTCTTGGGTAAAACACAAAGTAGCCTCACATCCATCATGAGCTAAATCACATACAGAAGAGGAAGGAAATTCAATCCCAAAAGATGACTAGGAAAATGCAAGTGTTCTGTCCCTGAGAAAAGCAAGTCACAGAAACTTCAGTCTGTCATGATTTTGGATCTTGGCTTCCAAGCATCCCACTAACACCAAACTTGAAAGATTAGCTGCTTATTTCACCTGTTTAAAAATACTCAAAAACTTGAGCATGCCACAGGCTAATCCCAGCATGAAGTCTCACAAGTATGAACAAGAAGAACTTAAGGTTTACTGGAAAAAGCACAAGACTGGGGGTTCAAACCTCTGGGACTGTTTTATTAGCTGATGATCTTGAGCAAATCATCACTCCAGCCTGAGTTTTGTCATCTACATAATGGGAAAACAATTACCACTTGCATAGAGTTGCTAATAAAATCAAATGAGATAATAGACTACATATAAGAACACATGATACAAAGCCCAATACAAATGTTAGGTAAGTATCATTATTACAACAACTGGTCACAGCAGACAGCTGTATAGGCATGGCATAATGGAAAATCTATCCTACTACTAAAAATATAGCCAGAGAGAGGTATCTCTCTACTTGAAAAGGATGATTATTATCATTTCCAGAAGACTAATATGGTGCTTGGCCTCACACAACTCACAGTGACATCAGTGGAGCTATGCCTCCTTTGAACGATGACCAATATCCACATGCACCTAGGACACTCCTCAGTTCACAGCTTTGGATAAGGAAAAGATATGTGTTAGAACATGTTAATGAAAGTAGATTAGCACGGTGAGTAAGAAATGAAAAAAATGTAAGTATATCAAGTACTGTTCTTTAGATTACAGAGGGGAAATGTGTTCAAATAAGCCTAAAAAGAAGGCTGAGGAAGTAGATACAAAGGATGCGAAGCTAACTCCTTAGGAAAGTCATGTGATATAAAGAAAGAGTCTGGGATAGGAGTCAGGAAAGTTAGTTCTGGCTCTCTGTGAAACTCTGGAGCAGCCCATTACCCTCTCTGGGCCTCATTTTCTCTATAATATATAAAAGGAGTTAAAAGGCTACTTCACACAGCAAATCAATCATTTAGAAATTGTTTATTATAGCCCAGGTCATATTCTAGGCACCAGGAACCTAAGGAGGAAACAAAAACAGGCAGAGTTCCTACTGCCATGGATTTGATGTGCTGGATGATCTCCATTCAACTCGAAGACCCAACGTGCTAAAACTCTGCCTTTAGGCTGTGGAGAGGCCAGAGTGGACAGACAGGATGGCTAAAGACCAAAGAAAATAAGGTTTGACCTCTGAAGGGAGCAGTGTTCTTTTGGGGAGCGGAAGCAAGTGCCCCTTGCTCCCATCTTGCTTCCCCCAGGTCCTGGGCATCAGAACTTAATACCAATTATGGCAGCCAATTGACTTTTATCCTAAAAGGAAAGTCTAGGGCTCAAAGAAACTTCCAGAAATAGAAATATATTTTGTTTTGTTTTTCAGTTAGATAACTAGAGAAATGGGAAAATCCTTTGGTACTTTTTTTTTTTAACTTATCTAAAATGACTAACATTAACAGACAGATGAAATTTCTTAAAAATTAATGATCACTATAGTAATTGTTCCTAACCTCTATTTCATATAATAGGAAAAACACAACTTATATATGTAAATTTAAAAGAAATGAATTATTTGTTATATATAAACAGAACATAACACTTCTTTTACCAAACATGAAGCCCCAGCCTTGATTTCTATAATACATGAAAATAATGTACTTCATATTGTCAAGAGAGAAATACTGATTTTTATTCTGCATTTTCTATTTCCCATTTGTTGATTTAGTGTTAAAGAAGGAAAGTTTTTACTCAGCCATTAAAAAGAGTGAAATATTCACACTATAAAATAGATAATAAGAACCTATTGTATAGCACAGGGAAATCTACTCAATACTCTGCAATGGCTGTATAGGAAAGAATTTGCAAAAAGAATGGATATGTGAATATGTGTAACTGATTCACTTTGCTATACACCTGACACTAACATAACATTGTAAATCAACTATACTCCAATAAAAAAAATTTTAAAGAAGAATGAGGTAACACCATTTGCAGCAACATGGATGGACCTAGAGAGTATCATACTAAGTGGAATAAGTCAGACAGAGAAAGACAGATATATGATACCACTTATAAAAAGTGAAAGTCACTCAGTCATGTCTGACTCTTTGTGACACCATGGACTATACAGTCCATGGAATTCTCCAGGCCAGAATATTGGGATGGGCAGCCTTTCCCTTCTCCAGGAGATCTTCCCAATCCAGGGACCAAACCCACGTCTCCTGCATTGCAGGCGGATTCTTTACCAGCTGAGCCACCAGAGAAGCCCAAGAATACTGGAGTGGGCAGCCTATCCCTTCTCCAGCAGATCTCCCTGACCCAAGAATCGACCGGGGGTCTCCTGCATTACAGGCAGATTATTTACCAGCTGAGCTAGTAAGCAGAATCTAAAAAGAAAAAAGTTGATACAAACAAACTTATTTACAAAAGAGACACAGACTCACAAACTTAACAGAACAAACTTATGGTTAGCAGGGGGAAAGAGTTTGGGGGAGGGACAGATTGGGAGTTTGGGACTGACATGTATACACTGGTAAATTTAAAACAGATAACCAGCAAGGACCTAATGTGTAGCACAAGGAATTCTGCTCAATATCGTGTAATAGCCTAAATGGGAAAAGAATCTGAAAGAGAATAGATTCATGTATATGTATAACTGAATCACTCTGTGTATACCTGAAACTAACACATTGTTTATCAACTATACTCCAATATAAAATAAAAAATTTTTTAGGGGAGAAAGAAAATTTTTTAAGTCAGTCCTCTTTGGGAGAGCTATCAAAAAATTATTTCAAAACAGTCTCCTGACCACTCCTCTCTCTCCAGCTCACAGGCCCTGGGCTCTTCAAGCACACACAGTCTTCCACAGGATTCTCTCACATGTCTGCTTCATCCTGGGGTTCCCCATGATCAGTATGACAGAATGAGGAGAAGGGTAGTGTCTCAGAGATGAAGAGAGTGATGAGATTCACAGGAAAAGTCTTGGAGCTGATGGAGAAGGGGCTGGCCAGGATGTAGACCACGTAAAGTATAAGGAAACAGGCCAAGGACTTCCGGACAGTGATGTGAGCCTTGGCCTGAGCATCTCTTCTGCCAGCTGTATGGACCTTCATCTTCCTGTAGTGTCCATACAAAGGGACAATCAGCAGCCCAGAGGAAACAAGAAACATCATGCAAGGCATCATGCTTCCTGTATTGAGCTGTAATACACATATATAGTGCCAGTTTGAAAGGGGGAATAAGATGCTGCTGTTTCCTTGGGAAGGACTGGAGAAGTCTAAGCCACCCCTGACTGTAAGTTACAAATTGATCGTGAAGTACACCAGGAAGCAGCAGCAACTCAGGTAACAGGCCCTCTGCTTCAGCCACAAGACCGCATGTTCACGGTCAGGATCGTCCTACAGTAGCAGACACTGAGAAAACTCACAAACCACAGGCTGGCCTGGCTTACCAGAACCCTGAAGACACTGAGATAGCGAAGCCAATGGCTGCTCTGGAAAAGCAGGAACAGACTTAAGTCCACCACAATCAACCATTGCAGAAGCAACCAACAGACTGCCAGGCTCGGGACAATGAGGTTATACAAGGACTCCCTGGATGTTCGGAGCCATTCTCGAAAACTCCAGACCACAAAAACTCCATTTCCAACAAGGCCAATGAGAAATTCAGCCACTGCCACCAGCATCAGCAGTCCTAGGACAGAAGTCGGCACGGCTGGGGAAGTCTCTCACTGCTGTCGCAGAAGGTGCTCTGCTTTAGTGCAGATAGGTGTATACAGCTCTTGGCTACACTGCAGATTCCCTGAAGGTGATACCACACTCAACATAAAGTCTTAGATCGCAAAATCTGGATTTGGTCTTCAGTTCAGTTCAGTCGCTCCCTTCTGCAATCTGTCCTCAAGCATAGACTGAACAGCTCTGACCAGAAGCAAAGAGTTTAGAAGTTACAAATTTCTCTCTATTTGCATTCGCATGAACGAACCTGGAACAAACCCTGAGACTAGACATTTGAAACATCACAGAGACCAAGTCTCCTTCTCAAGGATATTGGGTTAACATTAGATACTAACACATTATATAATAAGGGCTTTCCCAGGTGGCACTAGTGGTAAAGAACCCTCCTGCCAAATGCAGGAGACAGAAGAGACAGGGTCTGATCTCTGGGTTGATGCCCTGGAGTAGGAAATGGCAACCCACTCCGGTATTCTTGCCTGGAGAATCCCATGCATAGAGGAGCCTGATGGGCTACAGTCCATGGGGTCACAATGAGTTGGACACAGTTGAAGCAACTTAGCATATACACACATCAACAAGAGAGACCAAGTCAAAACATTCTTAGATTCTATACCATGCCAGATGTGAGCTTATTCATATAAAAAAGAAATTCTATTTTCATAAAAAGAACTTTGAACATGTAAGCATGAAAGCTGAATAAACTCAGAAATTCAAAATATATTTTATCATTAAAGACAGAATTAGGGGAGTCCAGGAAAAGAAAGTAATCAGAGAACCAGAACATATCCCACTTAAGTGGCAAATAATAAAAAAAATATATAGGAGATAGGGTACAGAAACCATCACTATTAATCATGATCTCTGAGGTCATCTGCCTTATGATCAATTATCCACACACACTTGACTTAGCGTACACCTCACATCAAAATCTTAAGAGAAAGGAGATTGGCTCCAAGAAGTGAAAAAAAAAACTAGCACAGTTAGCAAGAAATAGAGGGAAAGTGCTTCATTTATTGTTCAGATTCCAACTTCCTTGGATCCAGCCAAAAGCAAATATGTTTGTGATAGGCCGAATTCTAAACTGGCCCCCAAAGTTCCCACCCCTTGGTGTACACACCCTGAATAATCCTTGAGCAGGTGCAGGGCTATGAATAACAGAGGATGTCACTCCTGTGATTAGGTAATATTACATGGCAAAGATGGGGGGCTTTTGCAGATGTAATCAAGGCCCTAATCAGTCAAGTTTGAGTTAAATCAAAAAGGAGATTCACCTGATTTAATCAGTTAATGTCTTGGAGGAGGAACTGAGCCCTTCTGCTGGCCCTGAAGAGTCCAGTTGCCATGTTATGACAGTGTTGCATGTTGAGGAACTATAGGAGGCCCTGAGATGCTTAGACTGACACCCCCATCTAACAGCTGGCAAGAAAATGGGACCTCATCCTACAAATGCAAAGAACTGAACCCTGCCAATAACCAGGAGCTTGGGAAAGCACCCTGAGCTCCAGAAGGAACACAGCCCAGCCAACATCTTAACTGTGGTTTTTGAGAAGCCTGCACAGAGGGCCCACTTGGGCTGTGCTGGGAGCCTAATCTACAGAAACCATGACACAATAAAAGTATGCTGTTTGAAGCTGCTAAACTTGTCTTGCTATGCAGAGAACAGAAAACCAGTATGGTATTCGATATAGGCTAGAAACAACCATAAAGGAAATGAGAAGACAGTGGAATTGGATTGGAGGGGAAAGGCCAGGCTGGCTTCTTAGGAAGGCAGCACGGGCATAGTGAAGAGTTCTGTCCCATGTCCCAGCAGCACCTGGGGCACTCTATGCAGCTGCAAGTGAGCCAGCACCCTCGCGAGGTCTCAGCTGTTCCACTGAAAATGTAATGGACTGTAGGACTGGCTTTCAGTTCACTGAGGTCAGACACACACCGCGCACCATGTGCCAGGCAGCGCGGCAGGCACAGGGACACAGCAGTGAGCAGCCCCTGGGCCCAGGCTGCAAGCGCTGTGCCGCAGCCCACCCACCTGAGGGCCTGGCGCCTGAGAACCCCGCCTGCAGCTGTGGAGAGGCAAGGGGAAGACCACAACTGCCACTGGTCAGAGAGCCGGGATGAGGCATGAACCTCTCCAGGAGCCAGGCTTCTGTGGTGACTTTTCAGGCAGCAGGTGCCACTGTCCTTCTCTCCTACCTGCCGCATTCGAGGTCTTGGGCAGTGGAACCTCAGGCAAAGCAGGGAAGCCACTGACATGTATCCAGAAAGCCCAGTCTTGCCTCAAAAAAAACCACCAGGAACAAAAAGATGGTTTCTTGACAGATTATGAGCTAAACCACATAGAGAACTGAGATAATTAGCTAACTCTAATAAGAAAAATGTTTGTCTAAAAAACATCTAGCAACTAATGCAAGGTTCAAGTCTTTTTAACACTCATTATTTCAAAATTACAGCTATTTTTTTTACTTCATTTCATCAGGGGATACATAGTCTACACTGGCAAAGAGAACCAGATTACCTATAATAATTTAGAAAAATGTGATCCCTTCCATGCAAAACATGAAAACTCAGTTTTGACATCCGGAGTTTAACAAAACAAGCACTTTGCATTGCTTAGAGAGCAACAGCTCTGGTTTCTATTCTGTTTTCCACATTACTTTCTCATTTTATTTCAAACTTAAAGAAGACATAAGAAAAAGAGTTGAGGACAGAAATTTAATTAACTCTACAGTAAGTTAATTATAATAAGTTAATTTTACAGTAAGTGAATTTTACTATTGGCAGTTCTCTAGAGTAAGGGCTGATTTGATCTCCCTCCCATGTTGTGGACACCGTCCATAGAATTCTTCAACAGGTCTGATTCCTCCTAACCATTATAATCGAAATGTCCTTAGTCGCTCAGTCGTGTCCAGCTCTTTGTGACCCCATGGACTGTAGCCCGCCAGGTTCCTCTGTCCATGAGGATTCTCCAGGCAAGAATACTGGAGTGGGCTGCCTTACCCTCCTCTAGGGGATCTTCCCAACCCAGGGATCAAACACAGGTCTCACCACATTGCAGCCAAATTCTTCACCGTCTCAGTCACCAGTGGAAGCTCATGAATACTAGAGTGGGTAGCCTAGCCCTTATCCAGGGACCTTCCCGACCCAGGAATCAAATCAAGGTCTCCTGCATTGCAGGTGGATTATTTACCAGCTGAGCTACCAGGGAAGCCCAATATGTAAAGGCAGCCATGAGTATCTCAGAGATGAGCCAGTAGTGGGTTCAGCAGAGGAAGAGCTGGAGATGATGGCAGAGAGGCTAGCCAAGGCATGAAAGCCACGTGGAGAAGGAAGAAGCAGCTAAGAGACTGGTTTCAAAGACTCAGGTCTGACACTTTCATCCAAAAAATACCTTTCACCTACAAGCTACCAGAGTCAGTCCAGCTCCATCTCCTACATCTGACATATCTCAGGGACTCAACCATTCTGTACTCCTGCACACAGCCTTTTTCAATGCTTCCCAGAACTGTGCCCACATTGCCACCAGAAGGCATCTAGAAGGCAATTCACCTATAGCAGCTGTTCACCTGAGCAAATTAATTCTTCTCTTAATACACTGTATGAGTCTAAAAATTCAGATATTGAGCAAATTAAGCATGTTATTAATAGCACGTGTAACCAAAACTATCAATACACATATATTGTCTTTACAGATTCTTTCCCACCACTTTATGAAGAGGTGGAGTTCTTGCTCTCTCGGATTGGTACCATGTCTTGGGTACTAGAATTCAGGTCTTTACAGGGAGAAGGAAGTGCCAAAGTGCATCATCCTCCATGGCTGGCGTGCCATGGACCTGGCGTGCCTGGCATTACAAGGACCAGTGTAAGAATATAAGCAGCAGCAGCACTGCTGGGGCAGGAAAAGTAAATGGTAGTGAGGAGACCTGGCAGATAGGATAGCAGGAGCTATTTTCTCTGGTTCTGTAAGTATGAAAACTTGGGAGGAGAAATAAGTAAGATAGACAAGATTTGGGAGACCCTCTAGGAAGCATGGCTTAATGCCGCTTCCCTTGAGAGTGAACTGGATGCAAAGACTTACCTCTAAACTAGAATGTCTGGAAAGGGAAGCAGAGTGAGCAGGCAGTGGAGAAACCTGCAGACACCACCTTAACCAAGCAATCCAGGTTAACAGGACCAATGAATAGTCATGATGACATCATGATGTGATGTGATGTAATGTGATGAGAAGGGTGCTTCACCTCTGTTGTACTCTTCCCCAAAGGCATTCAAACCCAGTCTAACTGTGAGGAAAACATCAGACAAACTCAGGTGAAGAGACGTTTTACAAAATGCCCAAACAGTAACCCTCCAAGCTGTCAAGGTCATGAAAAACAAGAAAAGACTGAGAAACATCATAGACCAGAGGAGACCAAGACTATCTGCAATGTGATATCCTGGATTGGACCTTGGAACAGATAAAGAACATGTGTGGGAAAACCAGTAAAATTTGGATGAAGTCTGTAGTTTAGTTAACAGTTACTATATGAATGCTGGTTTCCTGGTTTCAACAAATATATCAGGTTATGTAAGGTATTAACATCAGAAAAGCTGAGAGAAGAGAATATAAGAATCCTACATACTCTCTTTGCAACTTTTCCGCAAAATAAAATTCAAACTTTATTTTTGAAAAGTTACATAAAACCCAGTTACAGAAGGCTGTTCACATGACAATCACATTTTTAACATTTTAGAACTTGTGCTTTTCTAGAGGAAATTTGGGAGACAGAGGTTTTCCCCTCGCAAGATCATGCTAAGAAAAGAGTCGAGCGACAGAGATGGCAGACAGGACTTTCCGGATATCTAACCCTCAATGGGACACAAATCTCTCGACAAGCTCCTTGTAAGGGGAATTTAAAGAGGGGCCCTTGGGGCCACTCACAGAAAGGCACCATTGCTTCAAAATCCGACAGCTTTGGGTGTGCCTCCCCGCTCAACCAGTCAGAAGCTGTGTTCTTACAACAAGTCAATTAAGCTCTCAGAGCTCCTGGTTCCTCCTCATAAAGAAAGTTTTTATAATAATGCTTACCTCACAGGGATAGTGCGATGATAAAAGGACATATGAAATTACCTAGCCTGGTTCCTACAAATTAATGTCAGTATTTTTCTTTCCTTCCTTGGTGATTTCTCTCCATACTCACTCCTGTCAACAAAGTAGGGGAGCATCTGAAGTCTGCTGGTATTCACAGTATGCAAATATAAGAACTGGGATGGTGCTTCTAAAAAAGGTGATCAGCTCTACACAATTTTAGAATTTCTGGACATTAAGAGTAATGACAGGAGACAGGCCTTTAAAAACAGGCAGAGATGTCAAAGATATACAGGAATAAGTGAGAGTTAGAGAGGTTTTTTGAGTAGTATCAATATATTTGATTATTTCTTGAGAGCCCTGAATTCAGGTCATTATATAGTCATTGTCCCAACTTATAAAAGCAGCAAAGCTGAGACAAATAATTTTCTGTATTTAAAATAGGTCAACACAACATTATAAAACAATTATACTCTAATTTTAAAAAATAAATATATAAAATAGGACTTCCCTGGTGGCTCAAATGGTAAAGCGCCTGTCTACAATGCGGAAAACCTGGGTTCAATCCCTGGGTCAGGAAGATCCCCTGGAGAAGGAAATAGCAACCCACTCCAGTACTATTGCCTGGAAAATCCCATGGATGGAGGAGCCTGGTAGTCTACAGTCCATGGGATCGCAAAGAGTCAGACATGACTGAGCAACTTCACTTTATATATAAAATAGGTCAGAAAATCATGAAACAAATCATGTAACTGTGTTTAGACACCTCATTTGCAAGCAAGTTGTACACACATGGAGCCATCACCCAGGGCCTCAGGCTCCTTCCTCCTGACATGGAGGTACATTCCTGCCTTTTCCCAGACCCTACACAGCCCTCAGCCATCATCCAGAGAATAAGCCAGCTGTTCCGACGTGAAGCTACTGCTGGCATGCCCCAAGAAGACTGACCTTACACGCCCCCCCCCAGCCTCGGGGAGGCTGCTGTGCAGTCCGTGCCCCTCCCCTGCTGCGGTCCTTACCCACTGACCCTCTCCCCCTCCCTCCCCTCCCCAACCTCCAGTAACTTCTATCACCTACCTATAGTCGATTTCCATGCCAGGCAACTTCTCACACATCCATGGAGTTTCTTTTCTCCCTTTTTCACTTAAGGAATCAAACTGGCCAAGGGTCAGTTATCTAAACCCTTAGGGAGCTTTATCAAATTACCACTTCCACCTTCTACTCACCCAGGAAGAACAGGAAGCAAGCGTACAAAATTCGAAAGTCCCAGCTTCTCCAGCGCTCTCTGAGAAACAGTGGGCAGATGAGAGGATACATCTCCAGCTTGAGCTTAAAAAAAGAACATTATTGGGAAACCTACTCTAAGTGCTTTCAATAAGCTTCAGCTTTTGAGGTGATCTTTTGAGGCGATCGCCTGGCATTTGAGGCGATCTTAAAAGTTACATTCAATTTATGCTTTCAAACACTACTGTCTTCTTCCTCTTAATCTCTTCTTTCTTTTGTTAGTGTTGTTTTTTTTTAAACTGGAACAACTGAAAAAAGCTTGTAACAACGATCAGGGAAACCCAAAGTCACATATGTTTAAGTGAAATTTCAGCAATACAGAGAAACCTTCAAAATACTTGAAAAGGCCAAGAATCTCATTTAGTTTTTCCATGAATTTTATCTACCTTCCCACCCTCTTTCTATTGGCCTATTCCTTCCCAAATAGTAGCATTCAAAAGAAATTATAAAATGGTTTCTTCTTTAATGTCCCTACTTGCTGGTTTAAAAAGCATATCTCACATAAATTACAGGGCCTAAAAACCCAGTAGCTATCGGATCCCATAATACTTATTTTGGAAGGAAACTAAGCACCCACAAGATTTCATATCTCCCCTACCTCTCTCAGATAAATAGACAGATAGAGATAAATAGATAAATATAAATCTAGCGCCTTAGGGTGAGATTTTCAGGTTAGATACATCCTGCTTCAGACATCATTTTGAATACTTTTTTCTTGTCCTAGAAAATAAAGCTTTATAATTGGACATTATTCTACTTGGGTCACTATGTCTTCCCACTCATCTTGTGATACAGGGGAAAAATAATTGGATTTTAGAATCAGAAGATGAATTGGAGCCTTGGGTCTACCCTCTCCTAGTTTTACTGTTATGAGTCATTTACTTTATCTGTTTGTATCTCAATTTTCTCAGTCACATAATGGGCATAATGATACCTACATTACCAAAGAAATCGTGAGGAACCAATAAAATAGCACGTGAAAATGTACCCCAGAGAATATTTGGACTTGTAGCAGTTAAAAGCTAAGTAACAAATCCCCCAGTTATAGCTACCACAGTGAATATTTCATGATGTTATACAGACATTGTCCTGGTGCCTGCCATTCATTTCAGAAAGTGACTCTTCTCAAGAAAGAGTTTGAAGAAAGAGTCTCAAGTTGAAGGAAGGTTCGAGACTTTCTTCAAATAGCAAAACCTAATTTAAAAATTTCCTAATACAAAACCAATACCTCCAGTCCAAATAGGAAATAAATGAATACAATATAAGACAATCAAGAAATGAATTAGCAGAACTTTGTCAATACTAGAAAAAGAATCCAGATAAACCCAAAGAATAGCAGCCTTTCTTAGTGAGGAAAAATAGAATTTTGACATCAGAAGACCCCACAGCTCCTTTAGACAGACAGACAGAGATAATTTCTTACTGTTTATATTTTAAAGTATGCAGTTTGTTCTGATTACCAAAGAAATATATGTTCATCATAGAAAACCTGGAAACTTTGTGGGGGCGGGGGTGGGGTGGAATTACCCAAAACTTTCTGAAAGTCAGTGTTGATCACTCAGTTGTGTCCGACTTTTTGCAACCCCATGGACTGTAGCCACCAGGCTCCTCTCTGTCCATGGAATTCTCCAGGCAAGAATACTGGAGCGGACTGCCATTCCCTTCTCCGGGGGATCTTCGTGACCTAGGGATCAAACCTGGGTCTCCTGCATTGCAGGCAGATTCTTTACCATCTGAGCCACCAGGGAAGCAAAACTCAAAACTTTCTACCTAAAAATAATTGTTGTTTTCAATTTTTTTGCATATGAATTATTTTATTTTTATTTCACTTAGTAGTATAAGTATTTTATCAGATCATATAAAAATGTTCCTTGACTATAAAGTAGTAAATAGCTACACATTACTTCATCATAAAGATGTATGCTATTGTACATACTTACAGTATAGCATGTTATTTGAGTAAGGCAACAGAAACATCAAACTACAGAGTTGAACAGAATAGAGACGTTTATTTTTCATAAACAGTCCTGGAGTTAAGGTAAGGCAGTTCCACAGTGTTAGGAACCACACAGCCAAGTCTAGGATGAAAATCTGCTCCACCATCCCCAGGCCATCACCTCATCTGTGGTGCAAGATGGCCAGTCCCTGTATCAGTGTTCCAGCCCACAGAAAGAGGACCAGGGAAAAGAGGAAGGCAAGGCATCTACTAACACCTGTTCTGGGGACACCACCTAGAAATCATATACACAGCTTCTGCTCATACTGTATTGGCAGAACTCAATCATATGGAAAGACCTACTTACAAGAGAAAGCTACCAGAATTCTAAGTAGCTAAAAATTCTGTAACTATGAATTTATGGGGGAAAAGAAAAGATGTTGGGGTCCATCGGGCTTTCTGCTATTCAGAGTTCTGATGTCATAGTGTAGCTTAATCACTCTCAGCAATCCTTTTATCTCCTAACCTTCAGATTCTAATCTAACAGATACCTCCAGGTTTTGGAGTATAAAATATTGGTTTGGGTAATCTTACTGAATACTCTAGTCAAGATTCTGGTGGCTGGGATGAGAAATATCAGGTAGGCTGTAAAATCTGGAGATTTCTCGGGATAATTTTTAATAAGGAGAATGTTATTTTAATTAAGATTATTTTGAAATGTGTAAATATTACATATCCTGTAAACACACAAAAAACTACATAAATTATTTCCCAATTCCCATTTTAAAACATCAGTATTTCAACTTCAGATTTCTGTTCCTCTGTAGCCACAGTCCTGCTGTTCCAAACAAACAAGCAGAAGGCACAACATTCTGGAGAATCACGCAGTGCCCATAAAACTCAGTGCATAAATTCACACAGAGGTGACAGAAGTCCACCAAAGGGCAGGCGTTTCCACCACCAGTCCAGTGACTCCTCTCAGCTTTCTACTGAACTCCGTATCATATTGATTTCACTCTTTGGCACAATTTTTGAACTTGGCTTCCCAGATTTGAAGATCCTTAAAGCCATCCTGGATTGGGTTTCTTTAATCCTGGTCACTCCCTTCCACCCATCAATTCTGGCCCTTCCCTCTTTTCCAGAACAAAAGAATAAATTCAGTCCTGAGCTTCCTGGCAGTTACTGTCCCTCAGCAAGTTGAGGACCCTTTTTCTCTACATCAGACATAATGTATACCTATCTCCTTTGATGTCTCTCTTTCCTCTCTTTTCTCTCTGAAACTTTCCCTTCCTCTTTGTCTCGCTGCACCCGCTTGTTATACCTAAGCCAGTTGAGTGGCTCCTGATGACCATTTACCCATTGCTGATCCCTTACCCAGGGCTCCTCAGCTAAACTTCAAAAATTTAACTATGAAGTGACCTCTAATATATTGCTTAATTTGGGGGAACTACCCATTACACTTCTGTAACCAGTGGAACAGTGTGGTGATTTCCAAGATCCAGGGATGCGATGCCCATGCAAAACACACGATAAGCAACGCCTCCAAGTTCCTTATAGAAAATGCCTGATTTTAAAATATTACTAAACAATATATTGTAGAATGAACTGAAATACGGGCACTTAAAGGCTTATAGAGTCAGATCAGTAAATACAAAAATCAATTTCTCAGATCACTGGGAAAACTACCAACAAAGAAAATCTTGCTCCCCCTGAGGTGACTTTAGCACCTTTTATTATTGAAATTCCACTACTTATTGAAACAAAGAATATTCTTTGCTTTTGTTCTCAGTTTAGGATGTGTGAGAATAATAATAAGAGAATGTCCTGGAGGGTAAATGGTGGACATAATAACGTAAATAGACTTGGTTCTCAAATCCATCCCTATAGAAGAAGGGAGATGATGGAGCAGGGTAGCAACTGAGTATGGAATGTAGAGTATGAGGAAACAGATCATCAGCTTCATAGCACCCACATGAGCTTCAGTCTGGGGATTCCAAAGAACAGTGGCACTTCTCTGCATCTTCTGTATATGTCTCTTCAAGGAATTGATTAACAAAGAAGCAGAAGTCACATTAATGATGAATTGGAGAAATGAGCTCAAGACCAAAGGAGTCACCAAAGACAAGAGTCCCTCATTGATGTCAAATACTGTGCCATTTCTCACAGTCACAAATTCAAGAGAGGGTGCCAACTGTCTGAGCATAACATAGAGGAGAGTGGTGAAGACAGAAAGGAGCATACAGACCAGCAGCAGCCGGGGCGTCCTGGTGGACAGATTTCGTTTCAGCAGGAGAAACATTGAGTGTTGGTAGTTAGCAATCTTCACACAATACAAGACGTTGAGCAAGGTTACAAACCAAAGACTACTAGAGTCCAAAAACATCCAACATGACAGGAGAAAACAGGATAAGGAGACTGACCTTTCCACATTTGGAGAGACGATGACAACAACATTCAGTAACAGTATAAAAAATCTGGTGATGCCCAAACTGAACAGGAGTGTGTCAGAAGAAGAGATCCTGTGGCTTTTGATGCAAGTCTTGTAACTGACCACTACAATGAAGATATTCACTATGAGTCCTATAAAAGTTAAAATTTCAGAGACAACAATAGAAGAAAAAAAGACTATCCGAAGCATCTTTACTCATTGAGGACTCAGGAGATGCGGTGCTGATGCTGGGAGCAGGGAAAATATTGTAATGTACAAGTAGGCACCAGTACCAAGCCAGGAAAGATATTTCCTATTTTAATTTCCCCACTGTGGCAAATGAACCATCAGTGGTCTAAGAGCCAGCTGCTTTTACTGAGATGCAAATCTTCCAAGGATTGCATTACTATTTCTTCATTCATATCCTGTTTTCCTTAGAAATGCCTAATTAAAACCACCAAAGTGAACCTGGGAGTCCACTTCTCCAAGAGAAGGAATGCTAGAGGGAAGAATTACAGCAGACTCCAAGGTTATCAAAATCAAATGATTGAATTCTAGTCCAGCATGTCTGGACTTCTCTTCATAGCAAACCCAGAATATGGTGGGAATTCCCATGCCTCGCTCCTACACACACACACACACACACACACACACACACACACAAAACCACAGGTGGCCACATCAAACAGGCAACACAGAGTGAGCAAGCAAGGAAACAATTAAAGGAAAGGTTATATCAGAGCACATATTTCCACTTAGCTATCTACAAAATTGATTACTACATTGAAGTAATTGTGTTAAATATTATACCTACCACATTTAAACAGAATAAACAATATAGTATAAGATACAAGAATTACATCTTAATTATATCACCAGCTCCTGGAGTTGGTGATGGACAGGGAAGCCTGGCGTGCTGCAGTCCATGGGGTCACAAAGAGTCAGACACAACTGAGCAACTGAACTGAACTGATAAGAATTAACGTTCAATACTTGAAAACCAAGGTTTGTAGTTATAAATCAGAAACATACAATGTATTCACAAACACAAAAAACAAGAGAACTCAAGCATGATACAAAGAAAACCTTCAAACCACAAAAGGAAAAACAAAAAAGGAAAAGAAAGGAACAAAAAGAAATACAAAATCAACTGGAAAACAAGGTTCAAAGCAGCAATGAATACATATTCATCAATTTTTTTGTTCAGTCACTCAGGCATTTCAGACTCTTTGCCATCCTGTGGACTGCAGCACACCAAGCTTCCCTGTCCTTCACTATCTCTTGGAGTTTGCTCAAACTCATGTCCATTGAGTCAGTGATGCCATCCAACCATCTCATCCTCTGTTGCCCCCTTCTCCTCCTCCCCTTAATCTTTCATAGCATCAGGATCTTTTCCAATGAGTTGGCTCTGCACATCAGGTGGCCAAAGTATTGGAGCTTCAGCATCAGTCCTTCCAATGAATATTCAGGGTTGATTTCCTTTAGGATTGACTGGTTTGATCTCCTTGCTGTCCAAGGGATGCTCAAGAGTATTCTCCAGTACCACAGTTCAAAAGCATCAATTCTTCAGCATTCAGCTTTCTTTACGGTCCAAATCTCACATCTATACATGACTACTAGAAAAACCATAGCTTTGACTATATGACCTCTGTCAGCAAAATGGTGTCTCTGCTTTTGAAAATACTGTCTAGGTTTGTCACAGCTTTTCTTCCAAGGAGCAAGCATCTTTTAATTTCATCACTGCAGTCGCCATCCCCAGTGATTTTGGAGCCCAAGGAAAAAAGTCTGTGACAGTTTTCATTTCCTCCCCATTTATTTGTCATGAAGTGATGGGACCAGATGCCATGATCTTCATTTTTGAATGTTGATTTTTCAGTTTTTTCACTCTCCTCTTTCACCTTCATCAAAAGGCTCTTTAGTTCCTCTTCACTTTTTGCCATTAAGGTGGTGTCATCAGCACATCTGAGGCTATTGATATTTCTCCCGGCAACCATGATTCCCACTTGAGCTTCATCCAGCCCAGCATTTCACGTAATGTACTCTGCAATAAGTCAAATAAGCAGGGTGGTAATATACAGCCTTGACATACTGCTTTCCCAATTTTGAACCAGTTTGTTATTCCATGTCCAGTTCTGATGTTTCTTGACCTACATACAGGTTTCTCAGGAGGCAGGTAAGGTGATCTGGTATTCCCATCTCTTTAAGAATTTTCCATCGTTTGTCATGATCCACACAGTCAAAGGTTTTAGCATAGTCAGTGAAGCAGAAATAGATATTTTTCTGAATTTCCTTGTTTTCTCTATGATCCAATGAATGCTTGCAACTTATCTCTAGTTCCTCTGCCTTTACTAAATCCAGCTTGTAAATCTGAATTTCTCAGTTCACATACTGCTGAAGCCTAGCTTAAAGGATTTTGAGCACAACCTAGCTAGCATGTGAAATGAGTGCGATTGTATGGTAGTTTGAACATTCTTTGGCATTGCCCTTCTTTGGGATTGGAATGAAAACTGATCTTTTCCAGTTCTGTGGCCAATGCTGAGTTTCCAAATTTTCTAACATATTAAGTACAGCACTTTAACAGCATCCTCTTTTAGAACTGTAAATAGCTCATCTGGAATCCCATCACCTCCACTAGCATTGTTCATAGTAATGCCTCCTAAGGCCCACTTGACTTCCACTCCAGGATATCTGGCTCCAGACGAGTGACCACACCATTGTGGTTATCCAGGTCATTAAGATCTTTTTTGCAAGTTCTTCTGTGTATTCTTGGTACCTCTTCTTAATCTCTTCTGTTTCTGTTAGGTCCTTCCCATTTCTGACCTTTATCATGTCCACCCTTGCATGAAATGTTCCCTTGATATCTCCAATTTTCTTGAAGAGATCTCTAGTCTTTCCCATTCTATTGCTTTCCTCTATTTCATTTGCATTTCACCTAAGAAGTCTTTCTTATCTCTCCTTGTTATTCTTTGGAACTCTGCATTTGGTTGGGTATATCCTTCTCTTTCTCCCTTGCCTTTTGTTTCTCTTCTTTTCTCAGCTATTTGTAAATCTTCCTCAGACAATCACTTTGCCTTCTTGCATTTCTTTTTCTTTGGGATGGTTTTAGTCACCATGTCCTGTACAGTGTTATGAACCTCCATCCATAGTTCTTCAGGCACTCTGTCTGCCTAATCTGATCTCTTGAATCTATTCATCACCTCTATTGTGCAATCATAAGGTATTTGATTTAGGTCATACCTGAATGGCCTAGTGGTTTTCCCTACTTTGTTCAATTTAAGCCTGAATTTTGTAATAAGGAGGTCATGATCTGAGCCACACTCAGCTTCAGGTCTTGTTTTTGCTTACTCTATAGAGCTTTCCCACCTTTGGCTGCAAAGAATATAATCAATCTGATTTCAGTATTGACCACCTGGCATGTCCATGTGTAGAGTCATCTCTTGTGTTGTTGGAAGAGGGTATTGCTATGACCAGTGTGTTCTCTTGACAAAACTTTGTTAGCTTTTGCAAGGATCATACACCATGATCAGGCTGGCTTCATCCCCGGGTCACAAGGATGGTTAAACATATGGAAATCATTCAATGTGATACACCACATCAACAAAAGAAAACAAAAATACACGACCACCTCAGTAGATACAGAAAAGGCATTTGATAAAATTTAACATCCATTCATGATATAAAAACTCTTACCAAAGTGGATATCAAGGGAACTTAACATAATAAAAACCATTTATGACAAATACATAACCAACATAACACTCAAAAGTGAAAAGCTAAAAACCTTCCCACTAAATCCAGAACAAGAAAAGGATGCCCTCCCCTCACCACTTCTATGCAACATATTATTGGAAGTCCTAGCCACAGCAATCCAACAAGAAAAAGAAACAAAGGGTATCCATATTGGAAGGGAAGAGATAAAATCATCCTTATATGTAGATGACATGATACTATATATAGAAAACCCTAAGAACTCCACACAGAAACTATTAGAACTGATCAACAAATTCAGAAAGGTAGCAGTATAGAAGATTAGTATACAGAAATCAATTGCATTTCTTTATACCAACAATGAAATATCAGAAAGGGAAAGTGAAAAAAAATCCCTTTTAAAATCATATCTAAAAAACTACTTAATAAAACTAACAAATGAGGTGAAAGACTTATATGCTGTGAACTATAAAACACCAATAAAGGAAACTGAAGATGATACAAACACATGGAAAGTTATCCCACACTCTTGGATTGAAAGAATTAATAGTGTTAAAATGGCCACCCTACCCAAAGCAATCTACAGATTTAATGCAGTCCCTATCAAATTACCCATGATATTTTTTCATAGAACTAAAACAAATATTAAGATTTATATGTAACCACAGAAGACCCAGAGCTGCCAAAGCAACCCTGAGGGAAAAGGTAAGGGAGGGATAAATTAGGAGTTTGGGATTATCATATACACACTACTATGCATAAAATAAATAACAAGGACCTACTGTATAGCACAGGGAACTATATTCAATATCTTGCAATATAGTGGAAAAATCTGAAAGGAATATATATATATATTTATGTGTATATCTTAACCACTTTTCTATATACCAATAACTAACACAACATTGTAAATCAACTATACTTTAATTAAAAGAAAAAAGTAGTAAGTGTTCCAAAAAAGAAGAGGAAACCCAGTGTCATGCAGTAATAGGCCACATTCAGAGGTTGATACACGAAGTGGTTGAGTTCTCAGTAGCAGGAGGCACGGAATTAAGATGCGATCATGTCAATTAGCAAGAGCAATGAGTAAGCTGGTTCTATCTGAAGTCATTTCTGAAAGGGTCACTATAGGCAAACCATTAACAAAATCCCTTCTCCCCCTGCATAGAATTTGACCTTCAGTTAAATATATTATGGAGGCCTCTTGCTTCCTTGAATGTGAGGGATAACTCCTAGGTGTGTATCCCTTGGCTCAACCTGGAAACTAAGGCTATGAAATTATTACAAGAGAAACTGATTCTTTGAGACATGAGGCTTTTATTTTAGGGCAGCTTCTACCCTTACCTAAATGTAGATCTCTTCTCCTTGTACCTGAACCGTATAACTGGCAGCAAGGACACTGCAAAAGAAGGTCTGACATTCCCCTGCTGCTGAACTGGATCGCTGAACTATACCCATCCGAGTACACTGGTGCCAGAGTGTCCTAAGACAGTCTTGTGAGTCTGATCATTTGTTTGTTTATTTATTAGAGACCAAGAAGACCCAGGGTGGATACAGTGCAGTCCTGAGTCCATACTTTGCTACTCAGTAGATCTGGAGGAAAAGTCTTGGGGCAAACAGTCAAAGCAAAAGGATGACTTGGTTTATTTGATGAAGACTTTGAAGAATGAGATCAGGCGCAGATAAACAGGAATTAAAAACTTTGAATTGTTTTCAAAAGAGTACCAATGTTGCTTAGAAGAAATGTCTATTAATATTTCTTAGACTTTTTTGAGTGCTTATTATGTTCCTAGGCATTATAAATCTCAGTTCATCTTTAAAACAGTTCTAGGAGAGAAATCTGGTTACTCCTACTTCCAGATGAGGAAAATTCAGGTCAAAGGGAGTAAGTGACTGCCAAATGTCACAGAAAATCAGTGGCTAATTTGGAAGGTCTTCTGAGACTGAGCTCTGTCCAGTACACTAGGCAGCTCCTCATTGGTTCATTCATTCAGTAAATTGTTATTATCAGCCAGTCACTTATACATTATGTGCTAAGGAAACAGGGAAGAATCACCCACAGCACACCCTGCCTTCAAAGAGCATACAGAATAGTGGGAGAGACAGACAAATAGACAATTAGATCATGTATTAGGTGCTATAACAAGAAAAAACAAAGGGTACACTAGGAGTGCTCCAGAGGGGCCTTTAACACTGCTTTGAGGATTCACAAAAGGCATTCTTAAGGAGACATATAAAGTAACTATTGAAGAGGCAAAGGGGTTATCCAAGCAAAAGACTGGGGTGAGCAATGGAGAGTCACTGCAGGATTTTAAGAGAAGAGCACCGTGATTGTATGTTCACTGTATGAAGCCCACAACCCAGTAATGTGGAAATGCTTTGCTGGAAGAGGATGGAATTGGAAAAGGAAACTAGTTAAATCATGCTGCAGGGGCTTCCCTGTTGGTCCAGTGGCTAAGACTCTGAGCTCCCAATGCAGCGGGCCCGGGTTCGATACCTGGTCAGGGAACTAGATCCCACACACTGTATCTAGGACCCAGTGAAGCTAAATAAATAGATAGATATTAAAATAAATAAATAAATCCTGCTGCAGTCACTCTTAAGGAATGAAAAGAATACAAACAGAGACTAGCAGGCATTTGAGAGAAAAAGTTTTAGAGTACAGCCAAACAGATTTAATGACCAAATGAATATCAAAAACTGAAGGAAAAGGAAGAATCTGGGGTGATTTTCAAAATTCTAGTTCACTTGAAAAAACACAACACTTGTATCTTTTATACAAGAAACACAGGCAGAAATAGGATTAGACATGCAAGAGATTTTAGGTGGCAGGAAGCAAAGGAAGGTGAATATTCAGATAGCAATGGAGGTCTGATACCTATAAAGAGAGAGAGAGAAGAAAGAATTGGGTAAGAAGAGCTCTAGACTGCAGCACAGTTCCAAAAAAGGGTCACCCAAGCTGATGGAGAGTCCTTGGGCCAAAACTGCCTGTTGGAAGAGTCTCGTGTCAGTGGAGCAGACCTACCTTAGGACTCTGGTCTCCATCACTGGCTGGGAGCAGTCTGCAGGAAGTGTGGCCTCAGCAGCTGGAGCCCTCAGTCAACTTTGCTCCCCAGGGCAAGAGAAGCGAGCAGTACATTTTTTTTTAATTTATTTATTTTAATTGGAGGCTAATTACTTTACAATATTATAGCAGTACATTTTAATAGCTGTCAGAAAGAGAGAGCTAAAGATCACCTGGGCCAGAACCCTCTGGTAATGACAGCATCCCTTCATCATACCTGAAGCATCTGTTTCAGTGATGGAGAGATGGAATACTCATTTCTGCATCTTTATTGCCCACTACATGCAATGCTTCTGAGAATAATGATTGATCTAGTACACTGTTAAGTGCAGAGAGCATGTTAAATAAGTGTCTGTAGTATGAAAGAATGAAGTAGAATCAAGATAAGCCAGAGAGGTCAGAGAGTATCAAAAATGAGAAGTAGTTCCCTGAGACACAAGAATATATAGGGGGCCCTGGTGGAAACCTGGTGGAAGGTTTTGTGAGGTACTGTTCTTAAGTTACTGTTGACTCATATGTTAAAGGCCCTTCCACCATACACCAAAGAAGACATGTGCTTGGCAGAGACACGTGGCCTCAGGAACAAGCTCTAGCCTATAACTGGACTCCAAATGCAAGAACGATTCTCGTTCTCATACTTTGACCCTAAGAACCTGGTTACAGTAGGGAAAAGATATGCTCTGGTCCTTTGTGCATGAAACGGCCAGATGTAAGAGTCTTAAGGGATTTAGCAACTAAAGTTAATTTAATGAAAACAAAACAAACAAGATGACCACTTCCAGGGTGTCTCAAAAATGGGAGTAAGGTGTTAGGTAATTCTCCCCTATGGCCTTGGACTGTCAGGAACTGGCAGATTAAGTATTTTCCCTGGTGGGTTCAGAAGACCATATCCTCTCCAAAAGAGCTAAACTTCCCTTCAGGATGCATCTAGCCACAAGTAAGACTCCTTTCCTCAGCAAATCACCCACTACTCAGACTCACGTCCCCACTCCCACACCAGTCTTTGATTAAGGGCAGCCAATATATTGTTGAAGTCACATAACAAAGTCTGAGCTTTCCCAGGAGTCACCTCCAGATTTCTCTGAAAGAGGAAACGGGGGAGGGGTTGGGAATGCCACACCTATGAATCTGATTTCATTTGCTCTCAGGGAGGGAAACTCTGCACTCAGCCAACTGGACTACGACAACAGACTCCCTATTGGGGGATTCTACAGTTTCCACCCATACTTCAGGTTCCAGTGGAATGAACATTAGCGGTAGTCTGAGCAAGTTGACTGGACCCACCCATCTGAATCTGTTAGATCGGGGTAGGATTTAATGAAACCTCAGTAGAAAAAGGAGGAGGAAACATCCAGGAGTTAGCCAAAGGTACCAAGAAAGAAACAACAGCCAAGCCAAAATCTCTAATAAAATGTTATGTCCAAAAAAGAGACACAGATGTACAGAACAGACTTTTGGACTCTGTGGGAGAAGGCGAAGGTGGGATGTTTCGAGAGAACAGCATGTATATTATCTATGGTGAAACAGATCACCAGCCCAGGTGGGATGCATGAAACAGGTGCTCGGGTCAGGTGCACTGGGAGGACCCAGGGGAATCGGGTAGGGGGGGGGGTGGGTGGGAGGGGGGATCGGGATGGGGAACACATGTAACTCCATGGCTGATTCATGTCAATGTATGACAAAACCCACTGCAATGTTGCAAAGTAATTAGCCTCCAACTAATAAAAATAATTGAAAAAAAAAATGTTATGTTCAATTAAAAGAGAAGAAAATCCCCACACCCAAGGCAGAAGGCAGGATCAGAAATTCCGGTAAGGACTAAAAAACCAGAAAGTCAGGGCTAGGTGGAGAAGCTGTCAAAATGACAAGAAATAAGAACAAGTGTTCAAGAGTCAGAGAGGATAAACCGGAGTAGGGCTCAAGGTGAACAAAGCACATAGCAATTGAGACTGCAGTTTTTCTACAGTTATACTTCCCTGTGCTGAAAAGAAGCACAGATTTTTTAATTACAGAAATTCTCCTTTTAGAATCCTTCTATGTTAGTGAATTATGCATGAATATTAAATCATTATTTCCACTGACAATTTTTCTCTATATATTTTTAGCTTTTTTTTCCCATTTGTTTCTCTCTGTGTGTCTACACCATCTTGGAAAATCCCTTCTTCCTCCAAACTAAATTTTTATTAAGAAAAAAATCATTATTTTAAGTTTCCATAGATACCTTTTTGAAAGAGAACTTTATGTCAGAATTAGGAATTTTCCTAGCACCTCCAAGAGGCAAATATCAATTTGAAAGCAAACAATACAGACCAAAAAACATTTTATTTCTATAATTTTGAAAATGAATGTATAAATCAGAACAACCTGAAAACTCACTTTGGGCTACATATGACAAAGTGCTAAGAAATGTGTTAATTCTTCATGCTATGTCAGAATGTAACCTCTTTCACAAAACAAGAACAAAAACAATAATAATAGCAGCATTTATTGACTTACTCCACGTGGGACTCTAGTTTTCTTATGTTGATTCACTTACTCCTTTCAACAATCTATCAAGGAAACACTATTACTATTTCTATTTTATAAATTGTTGTTTTTCAGTTGCTAAGTCATGTCCAACTCTTTACAACCCCAGGGACTGCAGCACGCCAGGCTTCCCTGTTCTTCACTGTCTTTCAGAGTTTGCTCAAACTCATCCATTGAGTCAGTGATGCCATTCAAACATCTCATCCTGTCATCCCCTTCTCTTCCTGCCCTCAATATTTCCCAGCATCAGGATCTTCTCCAATGAGTCAGCTCTTCGAATCAGGTGGGTCAAAGTACTGAAGCTTCAGCTTCAGCATCAGTCCTTCCAATGAATATTCAAGGTTGATTTCCTTTAGGATTGACTGGTTTGATCTTCTTGCAGTCCAAGGGACTCTCAAGAGTCTTCTCCAGCACCACAATTCACAGTTCAAAAGTATCAGTTCTTCAGCGCTCAGCCTTCTTTATGGTCCAATTCTCACATCTGTACACAACTACTGGAAAAACCATAGCTTTGACTATATGACAAAAGTGAAATAGAGGTTAAGAAACATCCCCAAGGTCACTCAGTTTATTAAGGTCTGAGTCAGGATTTGAGCTCAGGCTATCTGGTCTACGTTTTTAGCCAAAAAACTTTATACCTGAGAGCCCTGTTAGTGACAGAAATCCAGATTTAGAGTTACCATGTGTCCTAAATTTGTTTACAAGTTTGAGATCTCAAGTAATAATATTCTCACTGACTTGTCAGCACTGTTCAGTGACAGGAAGGAAATCAAAGCCTATATAATTTTATTAAAATAAAAATGATTACATTTAGAAAAACCGCTTATTTTTCACAAAACTCTGACATTTTAAAAACAGATATACATCTTGGATAATTAAAAAAAAAAACCTGCTTGGATTATTTTGCCCAATCTAAAAAATTACAAATTACTTGAAAATTTGCTTTAGCAAAATGATAAAAGAAAGCAAAGGACTACTGAAATTTAAATGACTTAACCAGCAGACAGGATTGGAACCTAGCATCCAAGGGTCTTGACTTGTATTTCTCTGCTTGTCAGTACACAATGGATTTGTGGAAACAGGTCTCCTGTGGTAATTGCTGCTGCAGCACACTTCACTGTTACAGTAACAGCTTCACCTCCTGCAGATTTCCTTCTTGTTCAGTCGCTCAGTCATGTCTGACTCTTTGTGACCCCATGGACTGCAGCACGCCAGCCTTCTCTGTCCATCACCATCTCCCTGAGTTTTCTCAAACTCATGTCCATTGAGTCAGTGATGCCAGCCAACCACCCCCTTCTGCTCTAATTCTGATATAATCCTGACACAATAAGCTGTGCTGAAATGACAGCACACATTGTCTTCTGAATCTCTAAAACCCTGTGAAGTCAGTATCACAGTCTGCATTTTAAAATGGGGAAAGCCAGAATCAAACAGGTAATTAAAGTAACTCCCCTAAGGCCAAAAAAAGTCTTGGAAAACGGACTGAACCAGAATTCAAACCCGAGCCTGTGGATCTACAATGCTTTTGCTCTCTCCCTTCTAGTTCACTACATCACTGTCAGTATAAACTTGAAGTTAAAGCTAGTAATCAGCTCATTATGTTGAGTTGATACTTATTAAAATACAACTCCATGTCTATATATTCCAAAGACTATTTCCACCTCTTCAAAGCAACCATACAAGGAAAGGCCGTGAGAAGGGTCCCCGAGGAGGACAGGATGAAGCAGTAATTACAGAACTGGTGCCACAGGAGGGTTAGGAAGAGCCCTGTGATCCTGGCTAAGGACTCCTAGGTCTAAGGACTCCTAGGCTCCCTCCCACACCCCAAGATGCTCTATGGATAAACAGATCCCATGGATCCAGGCTTCAGACAACCAGGCTCACACCGGAGCATCGCCACAAACATCTGCTTCAGCTTGCTATTTCCCAGAATGAGAACATAGGAGTGACCAACAGGATATAGCATTGCAATTACTTCTCCAATCATTGAAATCATCTTAGTTGCTGGCAGGAAATAACTGGATGTTAACACTGAGAAGGAAAGATAGTAGAGCAGGAAGAGAAAGAGAAAGGAGAGGATGACTCTGATGGCCCTCCTGTGGGCCTTGGTACTGGGATCTCTGGGGCTGGCACGGTTCTGATGCATCTGCCGCATGTGCCTCCCCAGGGAGAGAATGAGCAGAAAGCAGGAGGTTAGAGACAGGACTAGGGGAGGGAGGTCCCACAGAGTCCCAAGAACATGGATCAGTTTATATTCTTTTTCTTTCTTTCTGAAGAGTTCAGTTATATTCCCAGTTTTGTCAATTCCACTGAGAACAGAATACATCTTAAATTCCCGGATCAGAGAGATGGCGCTGCAACATGATAACAATAGGGTACTCAATAGCATCCATGCGACTACCCTGGAAACTCTCCACTTAAGCCAGAGGAATGCAGGATGGGAGAAACTGGCCACTTTCAGGCAGTAGAAGACATTGAGACAGGTGGCAAGCCAAATGCTCAGATGGTTTGTAAATGTCCAGAAAACATCAATAATTTGCATGAGTATCCCTTCATCATGTAGTTTGGAAGAGAACACCAGTAAAACACCATCAATCAAGAGAATCCACAGCAAAACAATCCTGGAGACAGCCAGGTTAGTGATGATGAAGTCAGACAAAGAGATCCTCTTGCTCTTGAACCAGCTGCTGCCATTGACCCACCCTATGAAACCATTCCCCAGCATTCCCAGCATGAACTGAAGGGTGGTCAGAACCAGAAACCCCCACTTGCTGAGCCTCAACATGTTAGCTGTTCAGCAGACCTGGCCTTTGTTCTTTCCGTTGACAAACATTCTCCTGCTGATTTGAAATTCCTCTTGTTAATCACCTCTACCTGCTGCTTCTCTTATCTCTGCCCAATTTGGTCTGTTGTAGACACAACACAGCAGACCTTCTGGCTCTTTCAGGTTAGTCTGTCCTCTTCAGAGGACGACTTGGTTTGTCACGTTCCATCTATGATCTAAACTCAGAAGCTCTTTGCCAAAATGCAAATAGAGTAGTGTCCGGTGTCACGCAGAGAAGGAAGAGATGAGTCACCAAGAAGATGGAGGATTTGGACTCCATTTCAAAGGTAGTAGGGCTCTGAGTGCAAAGTGGAGTGGAAACCCAGAGTAGAAAAGGTGGGTCACCAGAAGGGTCACACAGAATCACTCATGAGGAATGACTCAGGGACACATACAAAAGGGGGAAATATCAGAATTTCACCATACGGCACTATCACAATCATCCTAGAGGGAGGTTTACATTCATAAAATAGGAAAAATTCAGAGTCAGTGGTCCTGGATCAGAATTAAACGGAGTGCCTCCTACTGCCTCTTTCCTTGTTTTCTTAGAGTATGCCTCACATGAAGGGGCTACAAGCTCATCTCTAGGGAGTCATGGCATAGGAAATTCTTAAGTACCTGAATATTTAAATGATAACAATAATGAAGTATCATACAAGCTGCTCAAAGGATGGATTTTTTCAGAGGGCCTGACCACTGTATTGACATGTCAGTAATAATTCAGGCTGACCAAAAAAGCATACAGACACTCTCTGTGAACCAAAACAGGGCCTTACAAATTTCCCAGGACAGTGTACTTCCATGTATATCTCATTAGCTGGTGACCAGAGTTCAATTTCTCAAATGACTTTGTTGAATATCATCATTATCACTGCCATCATTCCATCAGGTACCAGTGATATGAATTATGAGCCCACAGTTATAACTATTCTCATTTCTTAAGATAAATAGTAGAACCATCATACTATAACTAAAACCACATCATTAGTAAAGGCTGCTTCCAAAATGTACATTGACCATGGTCTACCAAGTAACCACATGTATTTCCATTCTATTAAGCCTGCAGTTTGTTGGAGAAATCAATACTAGAGCTGTGATATTGTGGCAACCCAGGCTGCAGATACCTAGAAAGAATACTGAGGTCACACACTTGCTCTCAACCATTCTTTTCAGTAAAAGACCAAAGTAAGTAAGGTAAGTCAGGGCACTGGCAAAAATAATTTGCACAGACTAGGTCATTCCAGAAGTGTTTTAAAAAGGGATTATTTTTTAAATGAAGACAGAGTATTAGGGAAACTATAAACCAATAGTTTAGGACCCCAGGGCAGGAACAGAGGGCACTATAATATGATACCACTCCCGGAGAGAGAGCTGTGTGTAGAGGGGACCCCCAGACCATTACCTGAGATTTTTTTCAGCTGGGAGACCCTGAAGAGAGTCAGCTGAGAGAATACAGGTCAGCAGACCAACAAGACTCATCTTCCACCCCTTCATTATTCTTGGCACTTTCTCCCCAAGGACTTAGACATCATGGTCCAAGTCTCTGCATCATTCCTGCTTCTGATACTACTCTGCATGACAATTGTGTGGATAACTGTTAGCAGTACACTCAGACTGACATCAAGACAAATCTTAGACAATATCCATTTATACCAAAATTCACTAATCTGAAGAACACAGAAGGAAATCAGCAGAGTTGAGTGTACACAGCAGAGAGACCAGCAATACATATAAAATGATAAGTGGTCTGCAGCCTTGCAGGGCCTTAAAGTCCTGACCTGAAGAATGCACAGTGTCCAGTAATAAGTCTACTTCAGTTCAGTCGCTCAGTTGTGTCTGACTCTTTGCGACCCCATGGACTGCAGCATGCCAGGATTCCCTGTCCATCACCAAATGCCAGGGCTTACTCTAACTCTAACTCACCTCCATCGAGTTGGTGATGCCATCCAACCATCTCATCCTCTGTCATCCCCTTCTCCTCCCACTTCAATCTTTCCCAGCATCGGGGTCTTTTCAGATGAGTCAGTTCTTCTCATCAGGTGGCCAGAGTATTGGAGTTTCAGCTTCAGTGTCAGTCCTTCCAATGAATATTCAAGACTGATTTCCTTTAGGATGGACTGGTTGGATCTCCCTGCAGTCCAAGGGACTCTCAAGAGTCTTCTCCAACACCACAGTTCAAAAGCATCAATTCTTTGGTGCTCAGCTTTCTTTATAGTCCAACTCTCACAGCCATACATGACTACTGGAAAATCCACAGCTTTGACTAGCTTTGTTGCCAAAGTAATGTCTCTGCTTTTTAATATGCTGTCTAGGTTGGTCATAACTTTTCTTTCAAGGAGCAAGTGTTAAAAGATTTTATGGCTGCAGTCATCATCTGCAGTGATTTTGGAGCACCAAAAAATAAAGTCTCTCACTGTTTCCATTGTTTCCCCATCTATTTGCCAGGAATTGATGGGACCAGATGACATGATCTTAATTTTCTGAATGTTGAGTTTTAAGCCAACTTTTTCATTCTCCTCTTTCACTTTCATCAAGAGGCTCTTTAGTTCTTCTTTGCTTTCTGCCAAAAGGGTGGTGTCATCTGCATATCTGAGGTTATTGATATTTCTCCCGTCAATCTTGATTTCAGCTTGTGCTTCGTACAGCCTGGCATTTCACATGTACTCTGCATATAAGTTAAACAAGCAGGGTGACAGTATACAGCCTTGACATACTCCTTTCCCGACTTGGAATCAGTCGTTGTTCCATGTCCAGTTCTAACCGTTGCTTCGTGGCCTACATACAGATTTCTCAGGAGGCAGGTCAGGTGGTGTGGTATTCCCACCTCTTGATGAATTTTCTAGTTTGTTGTGATCCACACAAGGCTTTGGCATAGTCAATAAAGCAGAAGTAGATATTTTTCTGGAACTCTCTTGCTTTTTCGATGATCCAACAGATGTTGGCAATTTGATCTCTGGTTCCTCTGCCTTTTCAAAATCTAGCATGAACATCTGAAAGTTCACGTACTGTTGAAACCTGGCTTGGAGAATTTTGAGCATTACTTTACTAGCATGTGAGATGAGTGCAATTGTACAGTAGTTTGAGCATTCTTTGGAATTGCCTTTCTTTGGGATTGGAATGAAAACTGACCTTTTCCAGTCCTGTGGCCACTGCTGAGTTTTCCAAATTTGCTTGCATATTGAGTGCAGCACTTTCACAGCATCACCTTTTAGGATTTGAAATAGCTCAACTGGAATCTCATCACTTCCACTAGCTTTGTTCAGAGATGCTTTGTAAGGTCCACTTGACTTCACATTCCAGGATGTCTGGCTCTAAGTGAGTGACCATGCCATTGTGGTAATCTGGGTTATGAAGATCTTTTTTTTTTTTTTTAATGAAGATCTTTTTATACAGTTCTTCTGTGTATTCTTGCCACCTCTTCTTAATATCTTCTGCTTCTCTTAGGTTCATACCATTTCTGTCCTTTATTGTGCCCTTCTCTGCATGAAATATTCCCTTGATATCTCTAATTTTCTTGAGGAGATCTCTAGTCTTTCTGAGGGAACTGAGCTTGTGTGAAATACAGAAGTGCTTCATGTAAGTGCAAGAGACTCTCTTTTCCCAAATAACAGGTCGACCAGGCAACCTAGATTGAACTCCGAGGGTTATTTCTGGACAACCTTCCTCTTTACAGTATAAATCTCCTGTAATAAGAGTGATCGAATTCTGTATTTATCACTCCTTCCCTTTTTGAATAGTTTTATCACATAGGTCCCTGTCTATTTAAAATACTGTATACTTGCTTGATTTTAACCTGTAAAAAAACAACATGCTATACAAATATCCTCTGCAACCTGATACGAACACAGTATATGTTTATAAAATTATTCTTGTTACAAGATAACTGTATTTACCCAGGTGTATGATAATCCACTGTGGGGGCATTTATTTACCCATTCTGTGTGGATGAACCTTGGATTGTTCCTGGTTTTGTACTCTTACCTATTGTTGCTATAAGCACCTCCGGACTTGTTTCTTGGTCTACATGGCAAGACTTTTCTACAGAGTCTATCTTAAAGGTAGAATAACTGGGTGAAATTTCAACATTACAAGTTAATGTCAAAATGTTTTCTCAAATAAGGCAAGTTACGTCCCTCAAAAGGTGTCAACTTACATTCCCCCACTAGTTTCCATGGTCTACAACATCCTCCTTCACACTTCGTTCTGTCAAATGTGTTGAAACTTGCTAGCACGGAGGTCTTAAAATGAAAGTTTATTGAAATTTCTGGTTTTGCATTTCCTTATTAACAAGATTGACCAGTCTTTCATACATTAGTGTATAATTTATATTTCCTGTTAAGTGCTTCTGTCTTTGACCATTTTTCTACTAAGCTCTCATTTTCTTGCTTTGTAGTTTTTCATATATTCCAGCTCATATTTTTTGCTCTCTAGGCCTTTCTATATTCCACTCTATTTCAGTTATATTATTTTCAAATATCTTCTCTGCCAGTTTGTGACTTGTCCTTTTGCTTTCTTTGTGGTGACTTCTGATTTAAAAAGGTTATTTTTAAGTTAAATTTATCACTTGTTTCTATGTTCAAGATTTATTTTAAAAAAACTAGCTATTGTACTGTACTTTCTTCCAAAATTTTGTTTTTCCTTACACTCTTTAAATAACCAAGAATTAACTTTTGCATAAGATGTAAAGATTCAATTTCATTTTTTTCCTATATGGATGATAAATTTTCCTAGCAATATTTACTGATACTTAATCTAGTGATCTATAATGCCACTTTCACCCTATCATTTCCATATATGCATGGCCTGTTTCTGAGTTCTCTATTCTATACCACTGTTTTATTTGCTTATTTCTGCATCCATAGTATACTTATTACTTAAAAAATAAAAATAAAAAACAAAAACCTGTCTTACCAACTGGCAGAGCAAGCCCCCATCTCACCGTTCCTCTTCAAGAGCATACTGCCTAGTCTCAGACTTTTGCTCAAGAATACATCTTTACAATCAGCTCGTCCAGTTGCCCCCAGAACACTTCTGGGAATTTTTTGATCTGTAAAACATCAACTTGGGGAGGACTGATTATATTTTGATGCGTCCAATAAACACGGCATACCAGTTTATCTTCTTTTCATGCATTTCAAAAGTTTTAGAACATCCTCTAAAGGGACCACACACTTGAGGACACCTTCCATCTTCTGATGCTCTTGTGTATAGGATCTTTTTGAAATTACATTTTCTTTGCTGTTTGCAATTGACTTTCGTACACTGATCTTATTTCCAGCAACTCCTAATTACTCATCTATTGATTCCCTTGTACCTTCTATGGAATCCCAGCATTTGCAACTTTCTTTGCTATCTTAATACTTTTTTTTTCATTTCCTCACTGCGCGGATACAACAGGATTAGCTCCTCATGAGAGCTCTTTACCAGCACTCATAATCAAGAGGTCATGTGAGCACAGAGTAAGATGGCAGCCACCCCGAAGCCAGGAGCACAGGCCTCACAAGAAACCATGCTGGCCCCCTGATCTTAGGACTCCCTGCCTCCATAATGGTGAGAAAATAAACCTCTGTTGTTTATGTCACTTTGTCTATACTACTTTGTTATAGCAGCCTCAATTAAGACATTCAATGATGCAATAAAAACTATGTTAAACTCAGGATTCAGTTACTTTTCCTCTGGGAAATCTCACTCCAGATTATCTGGTCTGCTATACTGCAGGGGAAGTATGAGGGTAGTATTTCTGTTCTTAAGTGCTCCTTTATTTAACAGGGAGCTGTTAAATTAAGGGTCCTCATTAGGGACTTCAAGCAAAACTGCACAGTATTTATTTGACAAGGGTGCTCAGATTCACTCTTTGAAATGCTAACTGCTAAAGTTCTGTGTAGGTTTTATGTCCCAATCTCCTTCTCGAATTCAGAATGAGACGTTAAGTGAAAAGCCTGGAGGACTGTGTGAGCAGAAGTTAAGATTTCACTTCTACTCACAGTGGAGAGTCATGCAAGAGAAAGGTGAGAGTAACGAGCTGATCATGTGTATGGAGATAAAAGGTTAAAAACGCGTGAATTCGTTAAGGAATAGGTTTAACTGCAAAGCACAAACAAGTAGTTACAAGGCAGATTTATTTGTGTCGCCAAAAGAAGTCCAGAAGTAGGCTGTCCGGGACTGGTATGATGGCCCACGGTCATCATGGATCCCAGCTTCCTCTGTCTTCCAGCCTGAAGACCACCTCACGTTCCAAGATGGCTCCTGGAGATTCAGCCACCACGGCCACATTTTAGGGAAGAAAGAGTCAGACGACGGTGAAGAGAAGCACACAGGATGAGACTCCCAGCAGACTTAGGTCACTGAAGGAACTTTCCTGGAAATGCCAACAAATGACTTCTGCTTATACAAACCCCTCCTCCCACCCCCCAGCCCTGAGCAATTCTTAACTGCAAAGGAGAATAGGAATGCAGTACTTCTGCTGTTCACAGTCACCCCCCAAAAATATGGGTTCCGTAAATGTAGAAGGAATAACAGATACTGGGCAGCAAATGCATGCTTCTTTTTTTAAACAATGCGTCTTATTTTCTGTATTTTATGATGCTTTGACATCTTGGGGCCTGGCAGATCATGCGAGCCACCGCCCCCACCCCACCCCCAAAGGGTAGCTGATTCCTAGAAATAGTAGAGGAGTTGCCCACAAGCATGCCTTTGATATGCACATCAAGCAGCCCTGAGTTCACAGCCCTCACCAGGACACTCTTCCTCTGCCTGAAATCCCCCCACAACCTGATGATACCGAGGGACCACCCACTGCCTACTGAAATGTATTCGAGCTGACTAACTCTAAACTTGTTTGGCTCGCCTATCCTGTCTCACCCGCTCTTTCCCCCAGGAAACCCCCGCCTCCCCCTCGCTCCTGCTGCCTCCTGACTTACCCTGGCACCTCCTCATGTGTACATGGTGTGGCCCATGCCCTCCCCTGAGAACTGCAAGGAAGGAACCCTTCTCTCAAAGACAGCTGCCTCTGTATCTGTCATCACACCCTTCCCTGATTAAAACCAACCCCGTATCGTAAAAACAAGGAGACAACTGGAAATCTTTCCCACATCACTTCCCACAACAGAAAGCTGGAATCCTGGCCACATTTGAAGGTCACCTCACAAAAATCTGCTTACAGTGTGTCTGGCGGGAAGAAAAAAATGTCACTCTTGCCTCAGCGTGGCTTCTGAGCACCAGACTCATTAACCTTCACCCTCCCAAATAAAAGCTAAAAAGTCTACAACTAAACAAAACTAAACCATCTTCCCTCTTCTCAAACCTGCTCCCACATCCACGTCCCTTGTTGTGTTGTTCAGCAGCTAAGTCATGCCCAGCTGTTTGTGACCCCATGGACTGCAGCACGTCATGCTCCCTGAGTGTGCTCAAACTCATGCCATGGAGTCAGTGATGCCATCCAACCACCTCAGCCTCTGTCGCACTCCCCCGCCCCACAGCACATTGGACACCTGATGACCTGGGGGCCTCATCTTCCAGTGTCTTATGTCTTTTGCCTTTTCATACTGTTGGTGGGGTTCTCAAGGCACAAATACTGGAGTGGCTAGCCATTCCCTCCTCCAGTGGACCACACTTTGTCAGAACTCTCCGCTATGACCTGTCCATCTTGGATGGCCCTACACAGCATGGCTCATAGCTTCAGCGAGTTATGCAAGCCCCTTTGCCACAACAAGGCTGTGATCCATGAAGAGGGATCTTCAAGGCCCCAGTACCCACGTTCCTTAGTCTCAAATAAAAATGTCGCCATCTCCACAGCTGCCTAAGCAGAAGTTTCCACATTATCTTCTGACTTTTCTCATACCACCAACACATGTGTTCTGTCACCACTAGATCCTGGGTAGGAGTTATGTGTTCTCTGTGTCCCCAGCTCAGGGCCTAGCACAGGATCTGGCACATAGTAGGCACAGAGATGAATGAGTCCACGTGAATCCCATACGGCCGTCATGTCACCTCTCATCCCCACTCTACTAACCCTTCCCAGGCTTATTCAGTAGCTTCCTAATGACCTCTCCACTTTCCTCCTTCTAACCCTTCACCTGTCTCCACAGTTCTTAAAGGACAATTCTGATGAGATGTTCCTGTTGTAAACCCTGCTAGGGCTCCTACTGCCAAAGTTCTCTACAAGCTTCCAACGCCCTTTGCAGTCTACCCTCAAACCACTTTTCACGTTTTACCTGTCAATGTTTCACAGACCTTTAAGTTTCTGGACCCCTGTTCATGATGTTTCCTAACTTAACTATTCTTTTCTGGGCCCCGCAGGACTGTCTCCACTGTGACGAGTATCACACTCGACTACACAGCCTCCTGCTTTCGTCCTCCCCACCCAACCCCCACCATCCTACACCCTGAGTTCCTTCAATGCAGGAGCCCTGTTATATTCAGCCTTATGTCCTGGCTACATGGATGCATGCATATGACAGATGCCCAAATGGCTTCTGAGTTTAAAAAGATACCCAGGTTAATGGGAAATAGCCATAGAAGATTAACAATAAAGCAAAGAAAAAAGAATGACCAAAGTGGAATATGTGCTCAGTAATCCATGGGTGTTGATAATACAACCACAAAAAGGTAAAGTACAATAAACTGAAATGCTCTCTAAGGATCTCATGAGACCCAGTGAGATGGACAAAGTGACTGGAAGAAAAATACACCTTATTTAAAATAACTGCAACAACAGTAATAATATCCAGTATGTACTGAGCACTTGATGCAGTTACTATGTGCATCAAGTAAATAAGTTACATGTATTATTATTACATCATGTAATAATAATACATCACACATATTATTAAGTTACACATATTAATAATATGTATATTAAAATAAGTTAACATTTATAATAAATTAGTTAACTTAATAAATTAATTTAACCTAATAAATAAGTTAATATTAATAAATAATACATTATTATTAATAAATGAGTTACACATGTTATTATTACATCATGTAAATAAGTTACACATATTATTTACTATGTTCTTCACAGCAGGGCCATAAAAGTAGGGCTACCATTACCCCTGGTTTATTCATTGGAAAACAAAACAACAAAAATCATGGCATGCAAAGTTAAGAAACTCACCAGAGTTCACTCATCTGCTCTGACCAAAGCAGAGATTCAAATGCAGGCTCTCTGATTGCACAGCCTTCAGTGAACTACTATGGCAGACCAGTTTTTTCCCCAAATGACAGGTAGAGGAGAAAAACAAGAAAGTGTCAAGATGTACACCAATATGGACAAGCAGGACTTTGAGGTTCAAAGGATGGCAGAGAGCTAATGGATGAACAGTAAAGAGAGAATGAGAGGGGACATCAGTGATACTGGTGCCGGCCAAAAGTCTCACTCTCTAAAAAGTAAGCCTGACAAATTCTTGAACAATCTTCCAGACAATCTCAACACTCAGAAGGAAGGAAACAACTGGAGGAAACAATAAAAGGAGCAGACACCCTGAACTTACTTCAACCAGTAAGGAGACACTGCTTGATAAAAAAGAAGAGGAATATGTAAAGATAACCTGGTAGGGAAATTAACTGTGACTTATTTTCCTGTGGGAATCATTAAACTGAAAACGAGAATGAATACTGAAGAGGTGGCGGTATTTCTCCATCACTCATAATTCTTCCCCCACTAAAGCCTAGAAGGTACGGGATCCTGGTGTGATTCAGATGCACCCTGCACAGGGCTCCAGGCAGAAGTCAGCAGTGGGGTTCTGGTTACTCAAGGTCAACAGGAGTGGGAAGGAAGCTGTGCTGTGCTGTGCCTAGTTACTGTCATTTCCGACTCTTTGTGACCCCAAGGACTGTAGCCCACCAGGCTCCTCCGTCCGTGGGATTCTCCAGGCAAGAATACCAGAGTGGTTGCCATGCCGTCCTCCAGGGGAATCTTCCCAACCCAGGGATCAAACCCAGGTCTTCTGCACTGCAGGTGGATTCTTTACCAACTGAGCCACCAGGGAAGCCCAGGAATACTGGAGAGGGTAGCCTATCCCTTCTTCAGCGGATCTTCCCAACCCAGGAATCGAACCGGGGTCTCCTGTATTGCAGGTGGATTCTTTACCAGCTGAGCTACAGGGAAGCCCCTAAGGAGGCTGTGAGCAGAAAGCAAAATGCAAACCTCATGTATCCAAGTTCAAACCCCAGATGTGACTCTCATGAGCTGCACCACTTTGACGTGTGTCTTTAATCTCTCAATGCCAAGTTTCCTCACGTGTAGAATGGGGATAATTCGACCTACTTCTCAGCGTCCTAGTTAAATGAGTCAATAGTAGAGAGTACTTAGCTCAGGCCCGGTGTGCAGCCACCAATGTGATTACTGTCACCGTGTAAGATATTTCTCTGTACTCACTAACCTTGTGACCACCTCTTGTTTTCTATGATGATTTGCTTGCTGTTATTCCCACCAATCTTCAGGGCATATAATGCAAACCCTGACAGCAAAACAAGTAAGGTGATCCTGCCCTCATTTGCATGTCAATGTCTCAGTGCAGTCTGCAGGAACAACACGCATTTACAAAGCCCTAAACCATCACTGCGCTGGGCTGAGCTGGACAAGGGTAAAAGGGCAGTCTGAGTAAAAGACAACCCTGCCCTCAAGAACTGCACATTGTCTTTTAGGAACAACGAGAAATTACCATTAATTTCCCCAGCTACAAAGGTTAGGCTGAAACCCAGTTGGCAATGACAGGTAATCGCCAAAACAGCCACAGAAACATGTCTTTGATGATTCTGGATGTCTTTGGACAAGTAAGCACCCAGCGATTTTTAAGAAAAGGATGACTCTCTGAGAACTGCACCTCGCAGCAAATAGTGGATCTCATATGTGATAGTCTTTAAAGTCAGCCCTTCCAGGCTATACATACTTAAAGAGGAGAATACAAGAAAAAAAAGATGACGTGTCTAAGCATGAGATGGTACTAGCTTAATGTGAATGAGAGCAAGCCTGGCTTGGAAATAATGGAAAAGCTTTTTTTTTCCCTCAAAAATGTAAACAGCTTTATTTCTTATTATAAAAGTAATACATACTCAATGCTTAAAAAAAAAAGAATATACAAAAGTGTAAAGTAAATCATATACAATCTTCCCATTCAGAAATCATCAGAACATTTTGTTTTTTCTCCTTCTAGACTTCTTGAGGTATATATCTATTATCAATTACTTCTTTTTCAAATACGGGATATATTTTCAAACCACACATGCTGTCTGACACTTTTTCTCCCACACTTCCACGTATCATACTCATCATTAAACACGGAATCCCAAAATCAAAGTCACAGAGCAGTCTTCTATAGGTACATTCCCTGACATTGTAAGACCATGAAATAAGGAAAGGCAGAACACAAAACTAGAAGACCCCTACGGTCTGTGACTGCTATCGGATTCTCCATCTCCTCTGAGACCAGCCTGGGAACAGCAGGAAGTTTCTCAGCAGCTGGGGCTGCCTGCAGGGGAGGGCAGAGTTGATGCTCCTGCAGCCCAGCAGGTTGTGGACCCCAGGTCTGTAGCATCACGTGCACGCTGAGGCCTCCGCCCTGAACACCTGACTCTGAAAGCCCCGCTGCCCACCTCAGAGCCTCTCGAGTGAACTCCAGTGGGAGTCTGCAGAAGACCCCCTCAGCTCACAGGATCCTAGAGGACACTGTCTCTGGCCCCTGCACCCAGACTCAGAATCACTTGGCAATTAAGCTGTTTTGTTCACCATGTCACTTTCCCAAAGCACAGATTCATCACCCAGTTTAAACAGGAATACTTATATGCATGACCTCTTACAACTTTGAAGGAGCATAAAAGTAGCTTCACTGAGGACAATAAAAAGTTGCCCCCAAAACAAATTTTATGTACTTCACAATTTTGCTTTAAGGAATGTGGGGTCAAGGAGTGGGTACTACAACACCAGAGTGTTAATGTGGGAACCAAGAGGGCAGATGTAACATGCTGATTAATGGTCCCAGTTACAGGAAAAAAGAAAAAGGTGACTGGAAAAAAAAAATTAAATTTAAAGACAGTTGATACGAGGAAACAGTAATTTTCTCACATGTCTTGGCATGGAAAGGATAAACTAAGGAACTCCAATTTTCCCTAGCCAAACTGTAGTGTGAGTACAAAAAGCTGCTGAAGTGTGTAGAATATACCCTAAAACAGCCAAGGGCCCATAAAGCAACGTGTGAATGCGGTTCTCGTTTAAGTCCAGCAGGATGCACGCCCCAGTGAGCACCACACTCAGAGGCAGGGGAGAGGACACTCAGCCTGGGACACAAACAACCAGGCTGGGCCAGAGGCGGAGCGGGAGCCAAGAACAGGGACGTCTGCCGTGTGAGCCGACCACCTGCCCAGCAGCGGCCAGCCTCTGTAACACAGCAGCGAACGGGCACACACTCCTGGGAGGGACTGATGCCAACTTCAACACGTACAGACGCATTTAAAACACTGAGTTTATTTCATTTAATCATTATTAGTAAATTGTTAGTGCTCTGTGTTAGAATCTTATAATGAAAGTGACTGTGTGTACACAAGTGTACGCAGTATGGACAGCAGGAAACCACGTAGAAAAACTAAAGGGAAATGTCATACCTGGGGTGCTAACCTAGAGACGCATTGCCAGAGGGGGCTCCCTAAAAAGAGAGAGCTCCGGATGAGACTAAAAGGACAGAGAATAGGGGCTTAGAAAGAAAGAAAATAGTGTGAAACCAGAGTCCCTGTATCACCTCCTGGAGATGAACAATTTCATCCCCAGTTGCACTTTAGGTCTTTACTGCTGGTAAACTGTTTCATAAATGCTACTAGTGAAACTGTCCAAAAACAAAAGACAGGACTGAGGTAGCTTAGTCTTGAAGCTATTTAGGTTAGATACTAACTGCTGCTCAGCAAACCCCTTCACTTTGGGCTAAAAGCTCATTATCCTATTGGGATCATTCACATGTCAACATTTATTGCCTACTCTGTGCAAAGCACTGGTTAAACACACAAGTACACAAAGAAGATACAGCCCTTGCCTTCTGGTCCATAAACCAGATAAGGAAATCAGTATCTGCAACCATGGGCTAAATGTCTCACATACAGCAATGCTCAGAAACACTGTGGTGGCTGACTCAATGCTATAATAGAAGTGTGCACAAAAAAAGGGGGGACGGTCAGGGGGCCTTCCCAAAGGACATTCATCCCTCTGCCATAACATGGATGAACCTAAAAGTTCACAATTTTGTACACAGAAACCTTCTCTTAAAGAATAAACAATCAGTGAATACCGTTAACAGGCAGGAGCTATCAGAGTTCATGACACAAAAAGGGGAAGGGGAGTGAGAGTCAGGAAAATGTTATCACTCATTTTATAACGAAGAGTATTTTAATTCTTGTCCTTAGGAACTATAAACACTAGCATGATTTGGAAATGAGACTGTACCAAACACCGGCCAGAGAAGAATCCTCCAGTCTACGGCTTCTCTTTCATCTGGTCACTCAGAAATATAATATTATCTGTAAAGAAGCCAAAGCACAAATGTTATTTTCAGAACTCTTTCTCCACCTCACTTAATCATTCCCTTCTACCACATACATATTTTAGTAATATTCACCAAAGAGACTTTAGACAATTCTCAACATACTAGGTTCCTGCTGAGAAGGGGGCGACAGAGGATGAGATGGTTGGATTTTATCACCAACTCGATAGACATGCATTTGAGCAAGCTCTGGGAATCGGTGATGGACGGGAAAGCCTGGTGTGCTGCAGTTCATGGGGTCACAGAGTTGAATACGGCTGAGTGACTGAACTAACTGATGTTCTTGACAGGTATTTATGATGGGCATAATGGAGGTTAACAGCTGGGCTTTGACAGTTTATCAGTAATTCAGACCTTGTGAGAAAAGGTGGGATACTTCTTGTCTTCCCTGAAGGTAGCAAAGGTCTTCTCAGTAGCAACTTTCTACAAAAGAGCTAGTCACACACTTTGATGCTTGCAACACTCAGATAGATGCCAGTAAACCAAGGAGCACATCCTCACACAGAAGAGGATCACGGCATCACATACCACATGCTGGAGGGAAGAGGGAAGGACGGGGTTCAATAATGGCCCCCTCAGGACAGAGATCTACTTGTGATTTTTAAGTCTGAACACTCATACAGAACACGCGGTATTTCTAAATTTCCAAACAAAATGAGTTTTACACACTTATTCCAGGGAAATTTTCTAGTAATCAATACTTCAGAGGGAGCATTTTTATCCAAAAACATCAGACACTGCTCCTAAAAGGTTGTCCAAAAACAATTAGTTTAGGACAAGCAAAGGAAAAGAAGCAGTACCTTCTACAAAATACCAAAACACTGACATTCTTAAAACTTTAGAATTATCCCAAAAATGGTTACTATACAATAACTGAGTATTTCTTCATGACTATAGTCTTCTAAAACTAGAGTATTTTGGTATACAATAGTTATTTCAGAAGAGATTATCCAAGTTGACATCACTATGTAAAAAGACGAGACTGCCACCTGCTGGTGGCTATTTTTAAGTTACATTGATTTCTAGGAGAAAAAAATATATAGCCCATAAAACAGATGAGCCAAATTATACTCTATTCCCTTCCATCCTAAAGGCACTAAAGACCTATTCATTTTACTATTAGCCATAAACCTATGTTAATTGCTTAATCATCCATGCTGGTGAATAATAGTGACAAGAAAAAAATGGCAGATAATTTGAAATGTTTCTCTTTGACCTGGTTTATAAAACTTCACACAATTTAAATTTGAAATTTGTCCACACAACAGGTTCACAGTAGAAGATCAAAGTATTAAATGCTTCATAAATATGTCAACTATTTTATTAGACAGCTTGATTTTCCACTGCTGAAATCACAGGCATAGTTTTATACCATACACAGGTCTGGAAAAAAATTTTTGAACAGGTAGATACCTCTGCAAGAATAAGCCAAGGAAGAGGGCAGGCAGGAAGTGATTTACTCAAGACACTCAAGAAATATGAAAGCAAACGGGTCAGAAAGAACCTCCTCTTAGGTTTAATAATAAGGGGAGGAAGATACCTATATTGGTTCTCAAGGTCAATATACTTTCAAGAAAGCAGTAAGAAAATATATGCTAATTATTTATAACAAATTATAATTTATCAATAACACATAGTAGTTAAGACATGAACTCTGGAACAAGTAAAAAGAGAAATCTGACTACAAAAGGAAAATCTGTCAGAAGACTTAAGTTGTCAGGCTTTTAGCCTCCCAAATCTAAATTCTTTTTGTTTTTAAATGAGACTTAAGATATACATAAACCATGTAATATAACGTATAGATTGCTGTTCATGAAGCAAGCAAAAAAATTTCAATACTATGACATCTAGTAAAAGGTGAATTTAACAATGAGTTCTTAATACTAGCTCTGATAATAGCACTATAAAGAGGAATCCATACATTTCAGAGACACCTACTGAAATATTTATGGATGAAACAATGTCTCAAGATTCACTCAAAATGATCCAGGTGGGGGAAAAGTGGGCTGGGGCATAGATGAAATAGTATTTGCTATCTGCTGATAACTGCTGAAGCTGCATGATGGGAGTTTTTGTTTTTCACTCCTCTCTCCTTTTGTGTATGTTTGACATTTTCCATAATAAAAAATTAACTTTTAAATATCTAATTTGGGCATATCTCAGAAGTTCATAAATAGCTCTTTCATTCTCATCAACTTATTTAAGAAAATAGTTTCTTGAGTTTTAGATCCATAAAAAACAAGAAAACAGAATGAATGCTTAATAACTTTTATTTTAGCAATTAATCCAAAAGACAAAAAATGCATCATCTATCTCATTAAGACACATTTTCAATAAAACGTTATAGCTTTGGTACTTACATATTACAGTTGTTTTGGTCAATTATATTCTAAAAACAACTGTAATGATAACCTATTCAAGGAGAAACCTAACATTTAGAGCCCCACTATCGCAAAGTTTTTAAAATATTTTAAAATTTCTATTTATGCATGTACTTTTGTTACATTTAACAGAATAATAAAATATTTTTGACTATACAATATATTATATTAAGATACACTTCTAAGGAGAAAATGGAATTGAAAAACAAATTCAGAGAAAAGGGAATCATAAACTTTCCAAATGTTGAAGAGCTTGTATCTTTTTAATGATGATGGATACCAAATTGTTATGGTATTTAGATCCCTTAATACCTTTAACAGCAACATAATTTTATATTGAAAAAAACTCTTAATGTCAACCTAAACGTGTCCAAAGGGGTATATTGGTTTCAAAATTCTTGCAGAATTTTCAGAAAAGCTTGAACACTCTTTGTCTAGAGGATATCTTCTTAACCTCCTGTAAGCTCTGTGCATCCATTTTTCCATGTTGTTTTGTATTTTGTTTAATGAGAGCAGGAGTTTAAAACAAAATCATCACGTTAAGTACCAAACAGGCTCTGAGTGAATCTGTACAAATGTCTGATGCCAATATTAGTGTAACTCTTCTTGGTACATGCTTTTCCATTTAGGCCATGTCCTTCAAAGAGGGATCAACAGTACAACAGATAATTCTAAAGTTACTTGTGAACTAAAACTGTGAGTACAGAGATCACTTTCTGAAAGAAGATATATATATATATAGAAACTTGGAGCAGGCCCACAAACTCCACTCGGGATTCTCCTGGTGAGGTGCCTTACAATCTCATAAGCATCAGTACTAATAGCCTCAGGTAAGGCTGCAACATAGCCAAGCTTTCAAAGGGAAAAAAAAGAAAAAGAATAGCTATTATCACAAGAGCCTTACCAGCTATAATTGTTGTTGCTTGTCGTCTCACATTATTTTTATCCGTATATTCACCATAGTCTACTTTCCCTTCCACAAAAATTCGAGACCTGATACAAATAAAATTTACCAGTTTTAGTCTGGAGATTTCAATATGCTTTACAGCAGAGTCAGGTCAGAGAAGAGTTATGAGTATACTCTTCAAGGATGAAATAGATAATCACACATACCACTTCTCAAAATTCAGAATTAAGAGTGCTAAAACAGTTTCCTGATGGTTAGGACTCTGCGCCTTCACTGCCTGATCCAGGAACTGAGATCCTGCAAGCCACGAGGTACAGCCAAAGAACAAGAGTACCGAAACATAAAGTACACGTGGACTTGCCTTGCCACACTGTGGAAAAAACGATGTTTTTGTCTTTTAGCTGCCTGTGGCCTTTATGAAGTTTAAGGGAAAAAGTTCCAAATTTTAAGTCAAAATTTTTTAAAAAAGCAACCTTAAGACCCTGAAAATGAAGAGCATCCTTTAAATCTCTATGACTGATTTCCAACATGTGATTTTTCTATCCCCTTTGACTCTGAATTATCTAACAGATTTGTTGGGGTTTTTTTCACTTATTTTTCAGTTCCTTTCTATAGTGAGGTTCATGAACTTACTCTCAAATGACTTTAGATTATTAAAATTCAAAATACAAGTTTTCAGCTTAGTATTTCACCCAGAGTTAATTACTAAGACTATTCTGCACTCTCTAGAAGGCTGAACTAGAAGACAAATGTAATGCCGACTTTAAAGGGTAGAAAATGGCCACAGCGGCACCAATCTCAGAATCTAGCAGCACTGATACTGTACAATATAGAAAGCAGACTAGTACAATGACTGGGCACCAAAGGGAACAGTCACACAGATTCATCAACCAGTAACGGAAATTGGATACCTTTTCCTTGAAATGTCCCCTACGTGTTTTATGTGTGTATATACATATTTACATACTATACACACACGACAATGGAGGTACATATGAAGAAAAGGTACGCAGTTACTGAAAAAAATAGAAATTTTAATTATTGCTAAACTTATGTTTCATGAAATGTTTTATTTCTATAATAGTTAAACTATGACTACAGCTGCTGTTAAACACAATCTTTTGTCCTTCTGTGGGTTTGGAAAAGATACTTCTTATACATAATCCAAATATTTCAAAACGGAATTGCTAAGCTCATATAAAATTATCAAATACGAATTAAGTGCTCTGAATATCCCCAGAATACCTCACCATGTCAGGCTCCCAACCTCCTAGATGCTCTGTCAAGCCACCACATGGATGCCAAGAGGAAGACACCACCATCGGGGTCCCTGGCCGTGGCGGCCTGGGGCCTCCCACGAGCACTGCTGCACCTGCTCAGAGGTACACGGTACCCTCTGCCTTCTCTCTTACCTCATCAGTGCTGTGCAAGTTCACATCCTATTGTCCTAAGTTCTTAAAAGGCTAAACCATGTTAAACCTTCAAACTAGTCACATATGACACTATGCATACAGTATTAAGCACTGATAAATACCTCTTGGGCTAACCCAAAGTAATGAGCAGTACTTTATAAATAGAAGAGCTACAGGGTCCATGAAAACACGTTCCCAGTTTGTTTGTTTTTTAAACATTCAACCTGTAAGATCCCTCCTTCTTCAACTTACCCCTTTTTCACATACTGATACGCCACGTCTCTGAGGCCCGGTCGGAACACTGAAATTCTATGCCATGTTGTCTTTTGACTGACATCACCTAAGTCACGAGAATCACAAGGACAGGGAATGTGGTTACAAATGCAAAAGACGACTGCCAAAGGGTATCACGTCCAGCTAAACCATGCCACCGTTTCTAAGAGACAGGACAGTTAGGGAAGATCCTTTCTGAAAGTATTCTTAAAGTGTATAATTAGACAAGTCACACTAAATAATGTCTATTTACTACAGATAAAAGTAAAACCCAGTCTTTTATACTCACCCATTTGGTAGGTTTCGTTTTCCCCTGATCGCCACATCTCATTTGTTGCTAGGGAAAATATTGTGACTGGGTTTTTTCCTTCTACCTGTCTCATGACAGGGTCCTGACCTACACGACCAAGCAACTGCACGCGATTCAGAGCTGAAAAGCAATGTAGATAACATAAGACTGACAGAAATGTCCAGAAGAGGAACAGCTACAAATACTACTTCAACTTCAATCTCAGCATTAAACAAAACCCAAACACTAGAAGGTCAGAAAACAGGTGTGAGGAGCAAATAAAAAGAGGATCGAAGGGAAAAAAAGAGGACTGACAAGAAAGGAGAAAATATCCATAGAACCCCACAAAACAAGCATTAAGCTCTTTATCTAAATTCTTCTTTTCAATTCAGTCAGTTCAGTCACTCAGTCATGTCCAACTCTTTACGACGCCATGACTGCAGCACACCAGGCCTCCCTGTCCATCACCAACTCCCGAAGCTTGCTCAAACTCAAGTCCATCAAGTCGGTGATGCCATCCAAACATCTCATCCTCTGTCGTCCCCTTTGCCTTCTGCCTTCAATCTTTCCCAGCACCAGGGTCTTTTCCAATGAGTCAGTTCTTTGCATCAGGTAGCCAAAGTATTGGAGTTTCAGCTTCAGCATCAGTCCTTCCAATGAATATTCAGGACTGATTTCCTTTAAGATGGACTGGTTGGATCTCCTTGCAGTCCAAGGGACTCTCGAGAGTCTTCTCCAACACCACAGTTCAAAAGCATCGATTCATCTTTTAAGCACCTTTAAAAAACTTTTTTAAACTGTTGTATGGTTAAAAGAATAAAACTGAGATCTGAAAATCTTTATAAATACAGGGACTATTTCTGTGAAACAACCACTTTTCACAAACATTCACTACTTCAGCCAACTAGCACACAGCCTTGGATGTCTTAGGTAACCAAAAAGGACCCAAGGAATTTCTTTGGCAGGAAAGTGACGATAAGAGTGGGTAAAAAATGATTGATAAGGAAAGAAGGACCAGGTTTACAGAAGGCCCCTGCAGCCTGATAGGAAGGCCAAGATCAGAGAGGCAGATATGAGCCAAAAGCATGATGGTTAACAGAGTATAACCCGATGAATGCACCTCTTCTGCAACATATCTGAGAACATGAGCAAACTGCTATAAAAACTGGAAATCAGCTACTACTCACATCTCTCGAGAACCAAACTGCTAGCTACTTCAGACTCATGTCTTACAAACTGGCGAAGCACCTAAAGTGGAGCAAAGGAGTAAAACAGCTTTAGTACGGGGGAAAGGCAAATGCAAACAGAAGACCAGCTCACACCTGGTCACCACCCAGTCAGCAGCCCCCGAGGCACACACCCACACACTAGAGGTGCACCCGTCACAGTGCCAGGCACGCGTGCACGCTCAGTGGCTTCGGCAGTGTCCAACTCTGTGCAAACCTGTAGACTGTAGCCCACCAGGCTCCTCTGTCCAGGGGATTCTCCAGGCAAGAATACTAGAGTGGGCTTCCATGCCCTCCTGCAGGGGATCTTTCCAACCCCAGGGATTGAACCCACATCTCCTGCATTACAGGGAGCTTCTTACCACTGCACCACTGGGGAAGCCCCACAGAGCCAGGAGGGCCACACACACACCTAGGGGCAGCCTCCGGCAGAAGCCCACAGGCACAAAGAAGGCCCGAGGGAGTACACAGAGTCCATTACAGGCCCCTCCTGCTGCTTCGGTGGCAACCTTCTGACACGGTGCTTCTGTGCTTGCACACAAAAAGGTAAACAACACGTGTTGGAAAAATCTATGCTTCTGACAGCCCCCCAAAAAAATCTAAGATAAGCAAATATGGTTCTTTGATTAAATATGAAAGTAGGACTGTTCGAATCAGTCTGTCAGAGAAAGACAGTCACTGCCGGGTAACAGCAGCACCCAGTGATAACCAGAGCCATCATTACTGAAAGGGCCTCCCAGGTGGCGCAGTGGTAAACAGTCTGCCTGCCAATGCAAGAGACGAAGGTTCGACTCCTGGGTCGAGAAGATCCCTTGGAGAAGGAAATGGCAACACATGCCAGTGTCTTGCCTGGAAAATTCCATGGACAGAGAAGCTTGGCAAGCTATAGTCCACAGGAGTCCATCATTAGTGAATACTAGGTAAGTGCTTTGCCTCTTATCAATTAATCCTCAGAATAAACCTATAAACTATGTAAAATTACCACCACTTTACAGATGACAAAAATGAAGTTCAGAGATAGAGTAACTTGCCCAAAATCCTACAGAAAAGAAGTGGCAAGTCACAACTAGAACCCAGGGCTCCCTGCCCCAAGGCTGCTGGCTTTCCCACTGCCCTTTGCTGCCTCTGTTTAAGGGCTACTGCCAAGATTTGAGTACACATTACTGAGAAGGCCACTGGGTTCAGAGAAACATGTGTCCAGAACTGGCACTGTTAACATACAGTAGGCATCTACCAATTGAAACAACACCCATTCCAGGTGTACTTTTGGCTGTGGAATCCCAGCACTATGCTTGCGGGCAGAGGATGGGTAGAAAAATAAAAATATGAGTTACCACATAGTAAAGAATCAACCTAACTGGTTCTTGTGTCATGATTCTAGAAATGTACTAACCTGATGCTCAGATGAGCCAGAGCTCACATGATTTATGGAATAATAATCTGTCCCACTGGGGGCACACAAAAATCAAGACCTACCAGAGAAGCAAAAATAGGGAATGAATTATTTAACTGGGATAATTTTTTAAAACTAAACTTCTAACTCTTTTATATATGGTATTAAATTTACCTTAATACTGTAGAATTGTGTATTAAGACACGAGTAACTTTTCCAGGTTTCACATTTCAACACATTAAAAAGTATATATTTTAAAAGTATGTGTAAGTTAAAATAGGGATCCAAGAACATAGAGCCAATTCTACAGCAGACTGGAGGAGACCTGAACATGCTTCACAGAGGAAATGATTCTTCCTTAACAAGATGGACGTTATGAGAAAAGTGTTATAAAGGAGAATCTATACAACTTCGTACCCAAATGAGGTAAGTGAGGAAGAGTGTCTAGGCTGACTCAAGGCTGGCTAGATTGACTGAAGAGATTAGGTGAGGAGTCTGACTGGGTGAAATGAGGAGTTTTGAACATAGTTCATCTGTAGAGTTGCTGAAACTTTACCTGCTCTCCTCAGCAGGGAGATGGCTTGTGGTGGGGGACGCAGACTGACAACAAAAGAACTCGGTGGTCAGAAAACAAACCACGTGATTTTAAAAAAAAAAAAAAGCTGAAACAATTCTCATTGATTTTAGATCAATAAGGACTTTAAATGCTCTCTAACTGATCTACATGCAAGTAACACGTTTTAAAAAGTAATTACTCTCATCACATATGTGAATAAACTAGAAATGTGGTGGGTTTTTTTTGTTTTTTTTTTTTGCTTTAGTGAACATTATTTATTCAAGTGGTAAAGAATCTGCATGCCAATGCAGAAGATGCCAGAGATGCAGGTTCGATCCCTGGGTTGGGAAGATCCCCTGGAGCAGCAAATGGGCATCCACACCAGTATTTTGCCTGGAGAAGCCCATGGACAGAGGAGCCTGGTGGGCTACAGTCTATGGGGTAGCAGAGAGTCAGACATGACTGAGCTTGCACCTACCACCAAAATCTGTCTCCAACCCTCATATCAACTAAGTACACATAAGATAGGTGGGCTCAAAGGACTTCTGCCTCTGCAGGCAAAACCCTAAAGAAATGTGATCACTATGGTTTATAGTAACACATCTCAACATTAACGTGAAGTGATTACCTGTACTACAGGTCTTCGAAACATGGCTTCTACTCTCTTTTCTTCCAATCTAATCTTTAGTCTTTTCCTGAAGAAAAAGAGATTATATCCTATAGCACGAACACGAGTTCACTAAGTCCAAAATTCCTAAAAGCATTCAGGGCTTTTATGCAACCAACCTTGCAACCATAACATATCACACCCCTGCACATTAGACAAGGATTCCCTCCCGCTCCCCAAAATCTCTCGTACCTGTTTTTTTGGTCCCCCTTAACTTCCTCTTCTTTTAACCCATACAAAAATTCTGATTCTACCCTCATTTCTATTCCATTGTTTTCTCAAATTCAATTAAAACGCAAGTTCCCTTTTGGCAGGGATTCCTGCCTCATTTCTTCACGGTTACACCCAATGCTTCTAAAACAGCTCCTAAGACAAAGTAAGAGCTCAGCAAATACTAAAATGTTATCATGCGGCTGCAATCTGGAACGTGCTGCCGCAAAAATTACTGCCTCCAATCCCGTTTGCAAAGAACAAGGCGATCCCCGGGCTTCTCCCTCTCACCGCTGAAATGGGCGCGCGCCCTGGCTCAAAGCTGACGCTCCCAAGCAACAACGTAAAGAGCCTGGGAGGTGCGACGAAAGAAGAGTCCTCCGCGCGAAAAGAGGAGGTCTACACGCCGAAAAAGCAACTCCTCCCGGGCAACGAACAGCCGTACGCACACCTAACGCAACACTCTGGCCTTCCGCCCTTTCTCCCGCCCTCACCTGAGGCTCTGGGCCGCACAGCCTCCAGGCAGGGAATCGCTTCCGGGTGCTGCCGGGACTCAAGGCTCGCGAGAAGGAAGAACCGGAAAGTCCTCTGCGTGCACCGTGAAAATGCAGCCGGCCGGTGCTACGGGAAACACGCCCCCTTAACGCGGTAGTTCCGGGAGCCTCCTTCCGGACGGGAGCAATATATCAACACTGCCTATCGGCGAGTTAACCAGATTTTAACTTTTTAATGAAATGAAATTACTGTATTTGAAGAGCTTCCGGGGCCCGCCCAGGACTCGGCAAGGTGAGCGAAACAAAGGGTAGCTGCGCCTCTGGAAAAAATTAAAAAGGTTCAAGCCTCCAAAAGCAAGAAGAAAAAAACAGTAGCAACAAATAAAAATAAAACAGAAAAAGGAATGGGGAAAGAGCCGAAAGTGCAAAATTTAAGGGTCACCCAGAAAAAGGGGGGGTATCAAAATAAATATTAGTGCAATATTTTTAAGTCAGAATTAAGGAACAAATCCGTGAATAACATATAATTTGTATTAAATACAGTACATGAGCCAAGTAGATTGCTAAGGCACCAGGAAAAATGTGCGCGCCTGTGTACAAGTTATGTATTTGAACTTTTTTTCACAGAACATTAAAATACTTGAAGAAATATTGAATATTTTAAAATTCGGTGTATTAAAACTCACAACGCTGTTTTAAGATAAGTATTTTTTAATACCAAAAACAGAATTATAATTTTACCTTCCTACCTTGAATGGAAGTAAAACAATCGATAATATTTTCAAAAGCCTTTGATTACCTTATTTCCAATTGCAAGAATTTCCATCTCTGATAATTTTTCTCGAGGAAGTGGCATTCTTAATTAACTTAAGCTTACTGATCTTGACTTCATTTAGAATTCATTGTGGATTTCGTTAATTTTAATAATTTTAAAATGAAGCATTAGTCTTGAGTGCTGGGTTTCCTAGCCATCCCTTAAATTTTGTCTTGGGCCCGCTAATCCTGGCCTTGGTGAGAGAGGGGAAAGAAGGCTGACAGATTGTAGAATACAGGCTGGGGGGCGCCTCCCCAGGCCTCTCCATCATCTGGTCCTGTCACTGTCCAACTTCTAGGAAAGGTACACCCATGTCATCCTAATCAGCAAATCTCCTCAGAACCCTACTTAAAACTCTTCAATAGCCCATTTTTGCCCTAAGAGGAAAAAATATCAACTATTTCATGTGATTTCCAACACATACCTTAACCCATTCTGAACAGTTATGACTTCCTAGTTGGTATATTTCATGATGCTTGCCTGTTTTACTTCCACCTTCAACATGTTTTGTCCTGGAAATATACCATGTTAATTGCCTTCAGGCCTTGCTCAGACATTAATCATCCTACATGCCTCCGTTTACAACTGTAACTTCCTCTCTAATGATTTCATATTGAAAAATCCTACTTTTACTTGAGCTGTTGAGTCAAGTGAAAAAACAGATTCATCGTTTCCTTCAAAGTCAGTTTCCCTCTTCTAAGTGCCTTGTGTGTTTTAATGGTGCCAAGATTCTGCCAGACCTGAACTTCAAATCACCTTTGAAACTTCTCCCTGATCACCCATATCTGCTAATCCACATCCAGTCACTTGGCCTTGAAAGTTCTTTATTAGGCCACAAATCACTCCCTCTTTCTTTCTGTTCACAAACACTTTGGAGAAAGGAATGTGAAAAAGTTTATTTAAAAAAAAAAGCAGAAAGCACCATGCAAATTGAAAGTCACATGCAAAACTTTATGAATAATATCTTAGTGGAGAATCTGGGCTAATCTGAATTCTCTCTCAGACAGGAATTCCCAATTCACATTCTCCTTTGTTGGCTGGAAAAAGTTGCAAGTGCTGTCTACTTTGACAAAGAAAATCATATTAAGATGTATGATGTCATGGCAGAATGGAGTTAAAACATCTTCTGTTATCAAATAGATCCTCCTTCCCAACATGGCAGATACTTCAGCATTGTTTTGCTGTGTCTTCATCATCAGAAGTGTCCTTTCCTGTAATTTCAAAATTCTTTATGCAAATCATCCTTTCTTTGTTTTCCCAGTTCACTTTCTTTACACCCTAAATCTTATCTTGAATTAAAATTTAAATGCCCATGAAGGTGCCTCCTCTTCCCCGTCGACTGTGAGCTCTTAGAGAACAGGGACCTTCTTGTGAATATCCAGTCAGCAGTTAGTCTTTAAACAAGAACAGACCACAGGCAAGAACAAATGAATAGAACACAGAAGGATACTCAAATAGGCCTGAAATTAGAAAACTTGAAAAAATAATAATAATCTGGAAGAGTAGCTGAAAAAAATTTATTAAACACACTGCTTTTGCAAAAATCTACAGTTTGCATTTTGATGAGGAATTCCTGAAACCTCTTCATGATGTGCATAGACCTGCACCCACTCTTTAACATAATCGTAAGCTTTTTCTGTAGTTCATCCATGGACCCAGAAAGGAAGGACCTTCCCAATACTGAGAAGTGGTGAAAGCATCACGCCTTTAGTCAGCTACCATTACCGCTGGTCTTAGTGGAATAATTCAGGGCTTTCACCCTTTGAAAAGCTAATTGAGAAAGAGACAAGTCTACAGTATATGCCCAAGGCCACAAAGCTATCTTTGGCCTTGCCTTTTCTCCCCCCTAAATTAAAAGAAAGTCTCAGCTGTAGGCATCAACTGGTAGAAACCGTGGTTGGTAATGCTTCCTCACAGACCAGAAGCTTTGGACAATTCAAATGATGTACAAGAACACTTTTATATGTTATAATCAAGTTTTCGCTTTGCTTTTAAATCAGTTTTTCCTAAGCCTCATAACTTAGAAAAAAAAGTAAAGCACTTATTACCCAACCTGATCACTAGCATCTATTTTACAGTGATTCAAATCTACTTTAGCAATACCCTATAATTAACCATGGCTACTTTTTGTTAACTTTTAAAAACATCAACCTAACAGTTTTTATGCAATTCAAGATTGATGTAATGGTTCATACAGAAATTTTTTAAACCTAATTGTTCAGGCCAAAATATTGACATTTATCTTTCAGTGTTCATCTTTCTACAGCTTTTAGATAAACAGCTTCTATGAATGGTAGACACATTGGTGGTTTACTCACTCAGTCGTGTCAATTCTTTGCAACCCTATGGGGCTGTTGCCTGCAAGGCTCCCCTATCCATGGGGTTTTCCAGGCAAGAATACTGAAGTGGGTTGCCATTTCATTCTCCAGAGGAACTTCCCAACCCAGGGATCGAACTCTGGACTCCTGTATTGCAGGCAGTCTCCTGCATTGCAGGTGGATTCTTTACTGACTGAGCCACCAGGGAAGCCTCAGGAAAGGCCAGTAGTATTTCTTTATAAGGTTTCTTTAATTCAAGATTTTCTGTTGGTACCTGCTTGTCAGTGTTCATGTTTAAGAAACAGAACTTCATGACAAGATGGAGCTTCTCACTGAGGCCAGGGGTCAACTTCCAACTGAAATGGAAGAGATTAAACCCTGAGCCCAGAGAAGACCCAGTCTGTGTCACATTCAGTGTCTATGCAGCTTCTTGCTCTTCTGGTGACTTCCTGCTACTGTGGAGCCCAGCAGAGAGAGAGGGAGGGAGGGAAACCCACAGTCTAGCATCTGATCCATTCAGGTGCTAGAAGAGGCTCTGAGGAACAACATAGAGAAGGGGTCACAGGCCCTAACAACAGTATTCGGTGCCTTCCCCGGTGGCTTAGCTAGTAAAGATCCCGCCTACAATGTAGGAACCCTGGGTTCAATCCCTGGGTTGGGAAGATCCCCTGGAGAAGAGAAAGGCTACCCACTCCAGTATTCTGGCCTGGAGAATTCCAAGGACTGTATAGTCCATGGGGTCACAAAGAGTTGGACACAACTGAGCGACTTTCACTTCGCTTGAAGAAGACAGGTGTAGCCACAGAACTTGCGGCTATATATTGCTTGTGCTAAGTCACTCAGTCATGTCCAACTCTTTGCAACCCCTTGGACTTCAGCTCACCTGACTCCTCTGTCCATGGAATTTTCCAGGCAAGAATACTGGAGTGGGTCGCCATTTCCTCCTCCAGGTCTCAAACACTGCTCAAACATCCCAACCCAGGGATCAAACACTGGTCTCCTGTGTCTCCTGCATTGGCAGGTGGATTCTTTACCACTGCGCCACCTGGGAAGTCCAATACATTGCATACTGTTAATAATATACGTGTTTATAAATCACAAAGTGTGGTTGACCTTGCACTATTCTGCAAGGGACATGGCTGTTGTCTGGGAGGCAAGACATAAATTCAGTTTGAAAACCTAAATCATCAACTATATTCCAATGTTTTTAAAAAATAAATAAAAATAAAATACACAGTGTATACCAAAAAAAAAAAAACCTGAATAAAGACTTAATTTTTTTAAATGTCAATGGGCAGTACAGAGCACTATACCTCATTTAATTGCAGGGAGGAAATTGCTACTCCAAAACACAAGAATGATGTGATGGTTTGTTCACTGATTTATTCCATTTTTAAAACTTATCTTGCTTTTAAAAATTAAGGGAAAAGAAGAAAATAAGGCAGCCAAAAAGCCTACAAGCCACAACAGGAGTAACATCATTAAAAGACACAACTAGGTGTTCTCAAATGCCTTTGTGACCAACATGATTTTGTGTCATAACCTGGCCATTATTAGCTGTGAAGGCTATGAAACCGAGCCTTAAAATCAAGAACTGTTAGCCCTAGCCTGCTAAATTCTCTCTCCTACCTACTGTGGTTTCCAACATGAATTTCTCCTTCTTTGTTAGTTACATATTTACAAAGAAGAGTGCTTTACTGCTATTTGGCTTTGGACAAGTTTTAAAAAAGAACTTTATTTACAAACATTCTATTCCTTTAAATATATATACAGAGCAAAGGATTTGGATAAAATAGGATAAAATCACAGGAAGCAAAGCCAACTTTTGATAAAATCCAGTAGAAATCAGTAACACTCAGAAAAATCAAAACCAATTATAACAGTTACAAGAGAGTCAAAGCAATTAGATTGAGGGACAACAAACCCCATCCAATTTCCCTCAAACCCTCTAGCCAGTGTTTTTGTTACGTAAGTTAATGGCCAGTTCAGAAATTTCAAGTCACATAGTGAAGCCACTTACTTTGTAAAAACAGTATCAGAGAAAGGGATTGTCTCCATTCAGAGAATACAATAGGAAAACCACTCACTCAAAGCGACTGAGAATTTTTTGAGGAATAAAATCATCTAGCCTGGGACGTGTTGTTGAAATCCAGGCATACTTTCTTATAAAATACTACCTCAACTCAAAACAAAATTGACTTTCTTTCTGTGTGCCAGGAGAGTCCCTGGGATCCTTGGTTGGTAGGCAGGTGGGTAGGCAGCCTTGCAGTCCACAGGCTGCAGGGGCTGGGGGGTGGGGGGGGGGGGGTGCGGCTGCTCTCAGTTCAGAGGCCCATGCTTTCCCGCTATGCATCAGCAAACCTGAGAAGTCAGAGTTGTTGACAGGCGGTGTTAGAAACGTAACGAGAGAAGAGACATGGCTGCTAATGGTAGCACCAGCCACCAGTGCTGCTAGGAAGCCTTGGCGGCTGTAGGATCTTGGCTGAAAATGCTAAACTAGGCTGGCTTTTGAAATCTTCAGCTCCTGAGCCTGTTAGCTCCTCCCTTTATGAGAAAAGGTTGGCACAGCCGGTATCTATTTTGGGGATAAAGGGTAAGTTGATGGGAGAGACATTCTTATGGGGAAGACTGCCTCGAGGTGAAGCTTGAAGACTTGGCACTCTTTCCTCCTACCAGACGTTTGGCGCTACTTGACCCGGTGGGGGTCTCAGAGACCCCGGGGACACTGTGGCCATCCTTGGGGGACTGGGCCTGCTGGGCTTCTTTCAGTTCCCTGACAATAAAAAAGGAAAAGTGTACATTCCTTGGTCCTAAATTAGAGATGATATTTATGATCAAAACCAGCATAGATTTTTCTTTTTATTTCAGTATTTATAGAAACAAGCATGAACGATGCACAGAATAGAAAATTAACTCCTGTGATTATCTTTAGAAATGGCCAGTACACACATGCCTCAACACATTGCAAGTTTGCCTTCCTGAATTCTACTCATTGGGGCATAAATGGTCTTTAAAATTAAAGAGAAATAAGGAGACAACTCTACAGGGGTCAGGAAAGGACGGCCCATGGGTCAAATCTGGCCTGCCACCTGTTTTTGTAAATAAAGTCTTACGGGAATTCAGCCAGTCCCATTCATTTTTGTATGGTCTCTGATCACTTTCACATCACTCCAGCAGAGTTGAGTCATTGCAGCTAAGACCATATGGCCCACAAAGGATAAAATACTACCCTGGTCTTACAGAAGGGTGTGCCAGCCCCTGGTCTAGACAATTTCAAGAAGGCGTCTGCCTCATCTCCATGATGAGTGCTCACTACTGGTAATGACCAATGACACACACCTGTACGTCGACGACTGGCTTCACAGATATACACACCACACCTTAAGGATACTTATAGTCCTGTGACAGCATATATATTTGTATTTTATTTGTTAGCAGAAATAGAGCAAAAAAAATGTTAGGATTATTAGGAAGTTGCTTACAAGGAAGGATTACTTGGCTAATGTCTTCATAGAGTTTACACAGCTCATTGCCAAGAAATTATTTGGGGGGACTTTTCAAGCTAATCATTCTAAGATGGACTGTGTATCCAAAAGAAATTGGACTTAAGTATATTTTAGATAGTGGAAGTGACAAATAGAGTCAAGGGATTAGATCTGATAGTGCCTGAAGAACTATGGACGGAGGTTCCTGACATTGTGCAGGAGGCAGTGATCAAGACCATCCCCAGGAAAAGAAATGCAAAAAGGCAAAATGGTTGTCTAAGGAGGCCTTACAAATAGCTATGAAAAGAAGAGAAGCTAAAGGCAAAGGAGAAAAGGAAAGATATAGCCATTTGAATGCAGAGTTCCAAAGAATAGCAAGGAGAGATAAGAAAGCCTTCCTCACCGATCAATGCAAAGAAATAGAGGAAAACAATAGAATGAGAAAGACTAGAGATACCTTCAAGAAAATTAGAGATACCAAGGGAACATTTCATGCAAAGATGGGTTTGATAAAGGACAGAAATGGTATGGCCCTAACAGAAGCAGAAGATAAGAAGAGGTGGCAAGAATACACAGAAGAACTGTACAAAAAAGATCTTCATTACCTAGATAATCACAATCGTGTGATCACTCACCTAGAGCCAGACATCCTAGGATGCAAACTCAAGTGGGCCTTAGGAAGCATCGTTATGAACAAAACTGGTAGAGGTGATGGAATTCCAGTTGAGCTATTTCAAATCCTAAAAGATGATGCTGTGAAAGTGCTGCACTTAGTATGCCGGCAAATTTGGAAAACTCAGCAGTGGCCACAGGACTGGAAAAGGTCAGCTTTCATTCCAATCCCAAAGAAAGGCAATGCCAAAGAATGCTCAAACTATAGCACAATTGCACTCATCTCACACGCTAGCAAAGTAATGCTCACAATTCTCCAAGCCAGCTTCAATAGTACATGAACTGTGAACTTCCAGATGTTCAAGCTGAATTAGGAACCAGAGATCAAATTGCCAACATCCGTTGGATTATCAAAAAAGCAAGAGTGTTCCAGAAAAATATCTACTTCTGCTTTACTGACTATGCCAACGCCTTTGACTGTGTGGATCGCAGTAAACTGTGGAAAATTCTTCAAGAGATGGGAATACCAGACCATCTGACCTGCCTCCTGAGAAATCTGTATGCAGGTCAGGAAGCAGCAGTTAGAACTGGACATGGAACAACGGACTGGTTCCAAATCAGGAAAGGAGTACATCAAGGCTGTATATTGTCACCATGCTTATTTAACTTATATGCAGAGTACATCATGTGAAATGCTAAGACTGGATGAAGCACAAGCTGGAATCAAGATTTCTGGGAGAAATACCAATAACCTCAGATATGCATATGACACCACACTTATGGCAGAAAGCAAAGAAGAACTAAAGAGCCTCTTGATGAAAGTGAAAGAGGAGAGTGAAAACCTTGGCTTAAAGATCAGCATTCAGAAAACTAAGATCATGGCATCCAGTCCCATCACTTCATGGCGAATAAATAGGGAAAGAGTGGAAACAGTGGCAGACTTTATTTTTGGGGGCTCCAAAATCACTCCTGATCACAAGTGCAGCCATGAAATTAAAAGACACTTGCTCCTAGAAAGAAAAGTTATGACCAACCTAGGCAGCATATTAAAAAGCAGAGACATTACTTTTCCAACAAAGGTCCATCTAGTCAAAGCTATAGTTTTTCCAGTAGTCATGTGTGGATGTGAGAGTTGGACTATAAAGAAAGCTGAGCACCAAAGAATTGATGCTTTTGAACTGTGGTGTTTGAGGAGACTCTTGAGAGTCCCTTGGATTACAAGAAGATCCAACCTGTCCATCCCAAAGGAAATCAGTCCCGAATATTCATTGGAAGGACAGATGCTAAAGCCGAAACTGCAATACTTTGGCCACATGATGCGAAGAACTGACTCATTGGAAAAGACCCTGATGCTGGGTTGTTTCATCTCCTTTTATATTTTCAACAATTCACTGGATGTAATAATTACTTTAAAATGCCTTCAGTATCCTGCTCAACCATCACTGCCTTACCTTTATAATACCAGGTCCATGCTATCTAATTAATTCCTACTTGTTAAATGAAGGAATAGATTATGCATGAATACAAGCTTACATGCATAAGAAACAGGATTGCTTCCTTAGGCTTAGAAAAATACCTCTTTCTTAAACATGGGCCAAAACAGAATTTTTTTTCTGTTTTTTTAATTTATTTATTTTTACTTGAAGGATAATTGCTCCACAATATTGCATTGACTTCTGCCATACATTAACATGAATCAGCCATAGGCTCTGTAACAATCAAGACAGAATATCTGCCTGCCCCATGATTTAATGGACTTCTAATAGGTCTCTTCCCACCTTAGTTATGGTTATCTTACTTTGGATAGTCATTCACCAATTACTTGAATACTGTTGTCACTTAGAATCCTAATTTTTCTTTACCAGTTGTATTTCCTTGCATTCATTTGCATTAACTGGAATTGTCTGTCTCAAGCTGTCTACTCACAGAGCATCCAGCCCCTTGTTACACAGGGCCCCTCTTTGTGGGCAGAAGCCTCACAGTCATAATGTTGGATTCCACTTGAATCCATAAAGAAGACACACCAGACCAGTTGTGAGTACCACATAAATAGGTTCTTGCTCAACTCCAGCATCCAAAAATCTACCTTTCCAGCGTGGCTATCTTGAACTTTTCCAAGTTCAACTGGTGCTGAAGCTCTTCTGTTTTCCCCAGGGAGGGACAGAGGACTCGATTCTTGGCCAGAGCTGCTGCAGACGGTCTCTCTGCTGGATCAGGGTGGATCATGCTCTGATGAGGTGGGACCAAAAGGGAGGAAACAGAAGCTTCACTCTTGGGAAAATCTCCCCACCCAACCAACTCCAACCCAGCTTCTGCTGGTGGGTTTTTTGAAACTCAATTCTCCTTCGTGCAAAGGGAAGAAATAAATGAAAACTTAGCTCCACCCAGGACAGAAATATCATCCTTACGTGATAGCATCCATCATCCATACCTTTGACTTTCTCAAGTATCATCTTTTAAAGCTGATTGAATGATGAACTAGTCTAATGCCTTAATTTTCAACAGAGGAAACTGAGGTCCTGAGATAAAGTGGCTTGTCTGAGTTATTGACAGGACCAAGACTAAAACCTGGGTTACCCAACTGCTAGTTCAGCTCACTTACTGCCATCATGTGTCCATTTTTCACATAAAATTAATTAAGGATATCCCATCATGATAGTACTCCTACAGCCTTTGTCTTCAGAGGATATCTGTAGCCTAAGATGACTGGAATACAGTAGAAAATACCTAAATATATACAGCAATTCGTGTCAAATAATGAAGAAAACACTGACCCTTCCATTGGAGGAGCAATGTTCAGAGTCTGCTCCACTACTTGGTATGTAGCCCTGAGCAAGTCACAAAACTTTGCTGAAACTCAGTCTTCCTTTACTGGCATTTGGAAGAGCAATATTCACCTTCCGGACTGTTGTGAGAATTAAATGAATTAGCATATACTTATTACCTAGCACAGGACCAACACTGAGCTCCTCAGTATGCTGCTGCTAAGTCGCTTCAGTCGTGTCCGACCCTGTGCGACCCCATAGACGGCAGCCCAGCAGGCTCCCCCGCCCCTGGGATTCTCCAGGCAAGAACACTGGAGTGGGTTGCCATTTCCTTCTCCAATGCATGAAAGTGAAAAGTGAAAGTGAAGTCGCTCAGTCCTGTCCGACCCTTAGTAACCCCATGGACTGCAGCCCACCAGGCTACTCCGTCCATGGGATTTTCCAGGCAAGAGTTCTGGAGTGGGGTGCCATTGCCTTTTCCGCCTCAGTAAGTATAAGTATCAACTAACTCTAAGAACTATTTACACATAGAAATAGGTGGACATCTGTTTGCCATTACATTAAAAAAGAGAGAGAGACATTTCCATCTTCTCTTCAGTTCACAAGAGACAGCACCTTGAGTAGTTGGTGGAATTCCTTGGAGAGCTCCTGAGGAAGATCTGGAAGGTTCCCCTCACGAATGTGATGCCACTTGGCGCCGTTGGTGGGCAAAGACTCTGCTCCCGCAGCCACCGCGATGGTCAACCCCAAGGCAAATATGTCTGCTTTGGGAAGGTGCTGATAATTCTTCAGAATGGAAGACAGGAAGGCTGGTTAGTTTGCCAAGAGAAGCAAGTCTAGACTAAAACACAACTGGCAAGAGAGAGTTGCTTGAACACACATGTGGGGACACAGTGGGGAGGTCGCATCTGCTGTGATTAGTAGTCTCTCTAGGGAAGACAGAAGACGGGCATCAATCCACCTGAGTAATACTGCCCTGGTCCTGGGAACCCAAAGCTGGTGCTCTGTGATGACCTAGACGGGTCGGATGGAGAAGGGGGTGGGAGGACATATGTATACCCGTGGCTGATTCATGTGATGGTGGAAACCATCACAATATTGTACAGTAATTATCCTCCAATTAAAAATTAAATAAAATTTAAATATATATATATATATACTGCCCTGAAGAGTCAGAGGCAGAATCTTAGCACTCTTTTGCTCTCTCAGGCTCAAAGAGGCTTGAAACTTAGATTGACTGATCATAGAGAGGAAAGACTCCTCTTTTCTTCCCCCGACTAGTGGCATGATAAAGGTTGGGTTGGACCAATAAAGGCTTCCTTCCTGCTAGGAAATTCATAATGCTAAGAATTCTAAAAAATATTAGAAATAGCAAAGGACCTTTACAAAAAAACAGTAAAAATGTTGATTAGTACATTGATTGAGCCACCTTCTTTGCAAACATTTCAATGGACTATTAAAAACCCTTTGTTCCCCAAATCTATACCTCTTGCAAAATCTCATTAGCCAGGAAGCGACTGTCCCCCTCTTCCACTTTGGGATTGCTTATTGATGCTACATGACCCAAGTCACCTAAGAAAAGAAAAAGGAAGTTGAGTTCTTTCAAAGCAGGTTTTTCTTAAAACTGGAATAAATGGATTAGAGTCACCAGCATACATTTTGTAGGATTAGAGTATACCAATCAAGTTACAAAACAGACTTACCAATTTTATACATCACATCGGCAGAGAGAAACCAATCAACTTCATTTTCAACCTCTTCCAGGACCACAGGAGAGTCACTTTGCATCTTATGACAAATGAAGATGTTACCTGAAAAGAAATACAGAACTGTTGTAAGGAATGATACCTAGACCTTTTCACCTCAGAGATTCTTTTCTATAAATGACATTTCAATCACCCTCCTCTTCTGTGTGCAGGTAACAAGACTACCAAGGTTTCTTTTCTTCCATGGAATCTCTCACACTACTTCCAAACAGCTCAGTGATTGACAATACCTATTTCAGTGGAACTTAAACCTCAAACCTCTTTGAAGAGGCTGGCAACCTCAATACAAAGAAATAATCATCAACACAGGATAGTAACAACATTTCCTTGCATTTCACATCAATGAGTGCCTTAACTAGGCATTTCTGCTCACTTTGATCTGTGCTAAGTTAGAAAGATTACCACTAGTTGTAAATCATCAGGATGCAGGCAGGATGCAGTCTCTTATCTATGCGGTAAATTCAATACTTATTTTCATAGTTGGGCTTCACTATCTGGGAGTCTTTTCTTTCTGTCCTCTAGGCCCAATGGGAAAGTAGTTAAAGCTGTTTAACTGGAATGTGGGCCGGGGGAGAGGGATGTGGAATAGGATGAATAGGATTCTGCCAGCTAACAGCATCTTTGACAGTCAAGCAGGTACAGATTCTGACAACAAAGGGGGAGGAATTAAACACAGCCAGAGGAGCAGACAGCTGTACTGACTGGGCTTCATGTCCAGGTGCACCATGCCGGAGTTGTGGATGTATTTGAGCCCGAGGGAAATCTGCAGAAGGATGTCCTTGAGTCTGGGCTCTGGGAAATGATTGCCAGACTTTGCGTTTTCAGTTATTGCAGCCTGCAAGCTCCCACCTAGGAAAAAACAACAGAATAGCCCCACCGAATGCGAGGAAAAGGTGTGACTCTTATATGTGAAAGCCTAGTATGTATTCAATACATTGCTCATGAATGAACTCATTCAAACAAGTCTAAACTGCTTCAGTGTCGGTGTGAAACATAGTATCAGCTCCCTGTCTATACCACAATCATACTGGAAAGAATAATTAAGGGCCTTTAAAGAGGAAAAGAAAATGCTATATCCTAGGTAGCCAATATGTGGCTCTATTGCCTTGAGTATGCCCCCAACTAACATTTAAAAAGCTTCACCTTGTTATCAACAGAAGATCAGTCAGTCCTAGTCAGTCAGCTACTGTGGTGTCGATGAATAATTCTATGTTGGTGTCAAGCTAGTGATTATAGGCCATTAGTAACTTTAATGTAATTGATTTCAAGTTTCCTTCCATTAAAATATATATCTCAAAATAAGAACATTTAATGATGGCTGACCCAAAGAAAATATAAAACCTCCATGTACACCTAAACGCTCTTTGAGCCAATGTGTTTGTATATCAACTCTATCACTGTTGTCAATAAAAAGATAAGCCCTGAGCTCATCTGACTACCTGACCTCAGATGCCCTGTGCTAAGGTATTAGAATGCTTCTGAACCTTTTGATTCATTAATGAGCATTTGTCTGTAGCCTCCTCAGTGAAGTTAGAGAATTCTGGGAAATTATAAGGCCTGTAAATCCCCACTTCAGGTGTGTATCAGAACAGTAGGGTCTGAGATGGTAACTGTACTTTTAAAGAAATCCATATTTAAAACTCTCTTATGTAAAACTGAATGTAAAGGTTGAACTGCCACATTCAAATAAATTCAGAAAGGAGAATTCAGCCCCTTTCAGAGACAAAAAAACAAAAACAAAAAAAGGGCTAAAGGAGACGGGTTTTGTTTTTCCCTGGGAAACTTCTTAGGAAAGAATTTATGAACTGTAGATGACATTAGAAAGTAAAAATAAGTAAAGAATGCATTGGGGTTATTATAAACAAAGCCACCTTGAGGCTAAGTTTGCAGATGAGTTTATGAGATGTGACGGAGGAAAAGGGAGGTTGCATCAAGGCCCCTGGGTCTCCACTAGCCTGGCTGTTCCTTTAGGATGGGCCCGCAGCTCTTTCATCCTTCCTGTCCCATGGTCTGGCATGTAATCAGTATTTTCTGAACTGAATGTCTATCCTGGCAACAGAGGGAAAAGACTGAGTGAATGCCCCTATGCAATGTATGGAAAGAAATAAGCATCCTAAGTTACTTAGCATTCCTTTAATATGTTCCTTTAGATTATAAACAGAGGGATTTCTAATCCCCTGAAGAGCGATGGGTATTTAGTAAGGGGAACTAGACCAGTGATAGCAGCACTTTCAGTTACTTAGAGTCTCTATAGTTAGTGTTAAAGTTAGGGAAGTGATAAAACAGTAGAAGAGAAGTTACTGAAAAGTACTCATTCATATGATGGTATTAGAATATCCTTATTTTGCTAGAGCTAAAACTGATTGTCCACACACTCTTACAGAACAGCATAATGAACTGTTCTTTACTAAACAGTATTAACAAGAAGTATCCATTGACAGGGGGCTTCCCCAGTGACTCAGATGGTAAAGAATCTGCCTGCCATGCAGAAGACCCGGGTTCGATCCCTGGATGGGGAAGATCCCCTGGAGAAAGGAATGGCTACCCACCCCAGTATTCTTGCCTGGAGAATTCCATGTACAGAGGAACCTGGCGGGCTACAGTCTGTGGGGTCACAAAGAGTCAGACATGACTGAGTGACTAACACATTTCACTCCACTTTCACACATTTACAGACATAGCAATCCTGAGTGAACTGTAAACTTCATCCCTCCTGAGCTCACCCGGGCACACTGAAGCCTCAGTTCCGTAACCCAAGGTAGCCCCTGGCATTGGCTCTGTGCCTTAGCAGGTACCCTAGGAGGAATACAGCCAGCTCCCGGGCAGTTCTTTTCAAACCATCTTTGTGAGATGAGTTGCTGAATTCCTTCCTTTAGATAAAAGTACTTGCCCAACTTGGTAGGAGAAAAGATACTTCAGAAAAATATATCCTTGTTCTCCTGTCTGCTCATAAGACCTAACAGATGCCAAAACAAAGAAATAGCAAATACCTTCTGACAGTGAAATGCAAAAAGCAGGCCAACAGTTCAACAGCACATCTTATTTATGTATTTGTATTCTCACTATGTTACTTTGCTGCCAACGACACAAGCCTACTTTTCTGCTGGTAAAATTGTCCGTTATCTGATGGGAAAACATAACCTGTATTCATGGTGTTCCAACTTCTGGATGTCACATCACTGGAGCAAATGTGAGAACCAGTATTCTAGGGGATCATGCTCTGTAAAACTTCTATGCCAGAAGACGTCACATGAAAACACTGCGATTAGGGAGAGATTGGGCTTCCCAGGTGGTACTAGTGGTAA